>NW_027509253.1:2515192-3245192 GCF_048541705.1 Temnothorax americanus
TTCCTACAGCGTCTCACCCATATACCCGTAAATGCGTCTTTCTCGGGCGATAAAAATTATTTAAAAAATGATTAAATAATGTTTATCGCCAGAACTCTTTAGAAAACGTTAGAACACGTTCAGAACTGTACGAAAATTATAATAAAACTCGCAGAACTGTCGAAATACGGCCAGCGTCTCACCTATTTTCGATAAATTCCTGACTTTCGAGCGTTATTAATTTATTTAAAAATTTAACAACATTGCCGACGCCCGGAACTCTTTAGAAATTGCTTTTATATGTTCAGAACTATTCGAAAAATATTTTATATAAGCCAGAACTCCGAGATTTCCTACAGCGTCTCACCCAAGTACACGTAAATGCGTTTTTCTCGAGCGATAAAAATTATTTAAAAAATGATTAAATAATGTTTATCGCCAGAACTCTTTAGAAAACGTTAGAACACGTTCAGAACTGTACGAAAATTATAATAAAATTCGCAGAACTGTCGAAATACGGCCAGCGTCTCACCTATTTTCGATGAATTCTCGACTTTCGAGCGTTATTAATTTATTTAAAAATTTTACAACATTGCCAACGCCCGGAACTCTTTAGAAATTGCTTTTATATGTTCAGAACTATTCGAAAAATCTTTTATATAAGCCAGAACTCCGAGATTTCCTACAGCGTCTCACCCATGTACACGTAAATGCGTCTTTCTCGAGCGATAAAAATTATTTAAAAAATGATTAAATAATGTTTATCGCCAGAACTCTTTAGAAAACGTTAGAACACGTTCAGAACTGTACGAAAATTATAATAAAACTCGCTGAACTGAACTGTCGAAATACGGCCAGCGTCTCACCTATTTTCGATAAATTCCTGACTTTCGAGCGTTATTAATTTATTTAAAAATTTAACAACATTGCCGACGCCCGGAACTCTTTAGAAATTGCTTTTATATGTTCAGAACTATTCGAAAAATATTTTATATAAGCCAGAACTCCGAGATTTTCTACAGCGTCTCACCCATATACCCGTAAATGCATTTTTCTCGGACGATAAAAATTATTTAAAAAATGATTAAATAATGTTTATCGCCAGAACTCTTTAGAAAACGTTAGAACACGTTCAGAACTGTACGAAAATTATAATAAAATTCGCAGAACTGTCGAAATACGGCCAGCGTCTCACCTATTTTCGATGAATTCTCGACTTTCGAGCGTTATTAATTTATTTAAAAATTTTACAACATTGCCAACGCCCGGAACTCTTTAGAAATTGCTTTTATATGTTCAGAACTATTCGAAAAATTTTTTATATAAGCCAGAACTCCGAGATTTCCTACAGCGTCTCACCCATGTACACGTAAATGCGTCTTTCTCGAGCGATAAAAATTATTTAAAAAATGATTAAATAATGTTTATCGCCAGAACTCTTTAGAAAACGTTAGAACACGTTCAGAACTGTACGAAAATTATAATAAAACTCGCAGAACTGTCGAAATACGGCCAGCGTCTCACCTATTTTCGATAAATTCCTGACTTTCGAGCGTTATTAATTTATTTAAAAATTTAACAACATTGCCGACGCCCGGAACTCTTTAGAAATTGCTTTTATATGTTCAGAACTATTCGAAAAATATTTTATATAAGCCAGAACTCCGAGATTTTCTACAGCGTCTCACCCATATACCCGTAAATGCGTCTTTCTCGGGCGATAAAAATTATTTAAAAAATGATTAAATAATGTTTATCGCCAGAACTCTTTAGAAAACGTTAGCTCTTTCCCAACACGACGCTCTTCCGATCTTAAAACTCGCAGAACTGTCGAAATACGGCCAGCGTCTCACCTATTTTCGATAAATTCCTGACTTTCGAGCGTTATTAATTTATTTAAAAATTTAACAACATTGCCGACGCCCGGAACTCTTTAGAAATTGCTTTTATATGTTCAGAACTATTCGAAAAATATTTTATATAAGCCAGAACTCCGAGATTTCCTACAGCGTCTCACCCATATACCCGTAAATGCGTCTTTCTCGGGCGATAAAAATTATTTAAAAAATGATTAAATAATGTTTATCGCCAGAACTCTTTAGAAAACGTTAGAACACGTTCAGAACTGTACGAAAATTATAATAAAACTCGCAGAACTGTCGAAATACGGCCAGCGTCTCACCTATTTTCGATAAATTCCTGACTTTCGAGCGTTATTAATTTATTTAAAAATTTTACAACATTGCCAACGCCCGGAACTCTTTGGAAAATGCTTCTATATGTTCAGAACTACTTGAGAAATATTTTATATAAACCGGAACTCCGAGATTTCGCTTAGCGTTTCATCGTTTTCCGTCATGATTACTTTTCGGTTAATATTAATTTTTTAAAATATAACACAAATATTCTAACGCTCGGAACTTTTTAAGAAATGCTTCAATATGCTCAGAACTACTCGAAAAATATTTTACATAAATCGGAACTCCGAGATTTCAACTGGCGTCTCAACTCGGTATACTCGTTACATGGTAATTTTTTTGGTACTTTATAATTAATTTTTTTGCTTTTATATGGCAGAACTCTTTATAGAACTGTTATAGAACTATAGATCTCGCAAAATCTGATGAGATACAGTAGTGGAACTTGTGTAGGACAAAGTGAGACGCTGCGTGAACCTAGCGTCTCAGTTTGTACTGACGCGTTTTTTGGCTTTAAAAGCCAGAACTATTTGTTTAAACTAGCAGGAACTCTAGAACTATTGAAAAGGAAGTCAGAACTCTCAATAATTTGTGAGTTTCCTTTCCGCAAAATGAGACGCTAGCTTCACACACACCGTCGGCCACGGTCAAAAATACACGACGGAGTAACATTGTTGCGGTCTTCGTGTCGCCGTTGCGTAAAGAACGGTAAATCTTTCTCAATTAACCGGTTCATTCAGCATTTTACCTGTTTCAAAGTTTGAACATCGTGAATCGGAAACGTTTTACGCTCCCTCTTTTCTGCTCTTTTTCTCGTCCACGGTCGAAAATATCCGCGATCTAAGTCGTTAACTCTTTTTCGAATGGCATCTAATATCGTCGTCACGTAAAATGCATCACGCGAGGGCGCGAATGGTGATATCTCACACGCGTTCTGCCGCGAGACAAAAGGCGCGAAAGTTTCTCCATTCCATTGCTATCTAGGGAGCTTCTAATTAGATACTACCAAACATGCCATTTGGGAAGGGTGTCAGGAAATCAGCGCGTTGGCTGCGACGAAAATGAATAGGCAAACGGCGCTTCCGTCGGGCGCTCTCTAATTTCAGGACCCACGTGGAAAAGTGGGCCATCGTGTGTGCGAGAGACGACACACGCGTCGCGGCTATTTGTGCGCCAGACAGACGGCGGGGAGGGAACGGATGGGATGAAGGCTGAAAATGCGCAAGGAGGGGAGAGTTAAGAGCGGTATAGATAGACAGAGAGGGGCGGTGGGACGGAACCGGTGGAAAGCGGTGCAACCCCACCGGGACAGAATTAGAATGACTCACAGGATTATTTAGGTTTATGTAATCTGAGAAATTCGCGACCGTCGCCGCGACGCCGGTGACGTCTTTTCGGTGTCACTGCGTCACACCTCGGCGTTCAACACCGTCGAGAGCCTCGCGCCGGAGTTCACGGTATCATGTTGCATCTTTGGTACTTGCACGAGAGGCGACCCTTCGTGATCGCGCTCAGAATAGATTCGGCGAATAGTCACCGCGCCGGCAGGTTGAGACGACGACGGGCGCTAAAAGCATCTCGCGAAATCTCGTAGTCCTCTCGTAACTTGATTAGTGGAATTTCAGTTCGTCGTTAACGCTGTTCCCCGACATTTCGGGGACGCCGAAAAGAAATTGCACCAATCCACGTTCTTATAATTATTGACGGGGACCGTATCGGATAACGCTGTCGCGAGCATTCAAAGTCGTATTTCATGGCCGATCGTGCCGAGTGTGGTCGATACTCAACGAGTGCGAGAAGCGGCGAAAGTACATGTCGTCGTGTCGTTAAAATATCTCACTCGCATTCAGTTTTCCATTTAGCACATATTCGCGGTCGAAAGTGTCGCGACTCATCGAAGACGCACAATAATGCCTCCCGTGTTCTCGCCTTCTCGCCTCATCCATATGCTCCCGCTGAAACTCGATCAAAGCGAGATTTAAGGATTTGGGTTGCTAAGCGCGTAGGTAGCGCGGCTGGTCTCACCGAGACCTTGCTCTTTGGGTCCTCCGACGGAATCTAATTACGACGGTGTTTCAAAGAAATGCACGCGTCGTAACGCGCCCACGCGCGACAGCTGCATTCCCTTCCCAATTTCTTCGCGCCGGGCTTCTTTCAACCCTTTAGCAAGGACCAATTAAGCGTGAGCGTCTTTGAGGAGTCGCCGCGGTGATGACAGGTGCGTCGGTCAAATGTCCCGTGGTTATGACCGCCTAATTCAGTAGACTAATTCATTAGGCGGTGGCTCTCGATCCCGCTGCGAGTTCCACGAGCGCTTTATCCTTTCGCGTTGCACACTTTTAGCGCGTAAGTAAAGAAAAAAAAATAGGGGAGAGCTAGGCCGAAGTTTACAAACGCGTTACGGCACGAACGAAAGATTAATTCTCGGCTGAAGTTGTTCGAAAGCAAAGGGTGCCACCGGGGGGGGGGGTGTCGTCTCCACTGGATACTTTCCAATTACCCCGGACGAGAGTTCGCAACTCTGTTGATCCGTCAGCAATCTCTGTTGGGCGTTCCTCATCGCCGAATTAGGATGCGTACGCTCGTGATTATGGAAGGTTAAAATTCGTTTTGCTTCTTACCGCGCCGCGTGCGCTCCTTCCTCGCAGCCACGGCGCGTCGCTTTCTCCGGTCGTGACGAGAGAGGGACGTCTCAATTATTTTTTCTCCCCACGGGCCTTCCTCTCTCGGGATCCTTTTCTGGCCGTCTGATAAGTGCATTAGTTGAACCCGGAAATTGGTCGACACCCCGTGGCGTGTGCGCGCATTAACCCCACCATTTGGTTCCCGTCGTTTCAGAAGCGCGAGAAGCCGGCGACGAAAAGAGAGAGAAAAAAGAAAGAAACGAAACAGAAAAAAAACCGCGCGCGAGAGAAAGAAAGAGGGAAGACGACGTGGATAAAGGAAAAAGGTGATCCCACGTATGAACCGTGCATCAACAGATTTTAACCTACATACACTGGCCGCTTTTCTTCGCGCGCGTTTCGCCCTCGTTGGAATGCTTTTAGCTGCATGGAGAGTACAATGCCCCGAGTGCTTTTTGCGTCGAATCACTGAAAGAAACGACCCCGACGGCCTTTAACGTTGCGATTCTCTTCTCTTCCATCTTCGCGATTAAATTGCCTTCGAATCGATATTTATCGTTTATTTTGTCGCAGATCTATATTATGGAATATAAAGTCTGAAACTCTTAGATTTTTAGGTGTCTGGAATTTTCCAGGTACGCTCTCTTTCTCTTTCTCTCTCTCTCTCTCTCTCTCTCTCTCTTTCTCTTTCTCTCTGACGTGCAATTTTGCTTTTTAACGCAAATATCACGTTTTAAATATAAATATTACGTTCTTCGTGTCCTTTATTCGTACATTTGTGTGTGCGAGACTTCTACATTTTTCTCGAGATATCTTAAGTCCGTGAAGGGCCATTTCAGAAGGAAAGAAATGTTAAGCCGTTCAGGTGTTCTCTGACCCGAACGTTCGAATCGACGACCCGAACTCCTTGGGCGGGGGGGGGGGTACGCGGATAAATGCGAGCATGTAATGCGGCGATAAAGGCGGACCTTTTCTCGTAATACAACCATATTCGTCACCGCGCGACCTGACATATCTACCGTCGCACGTGCACATACATTTTCCTCGGCCGCGTGCACCCTAATTCGCGGGGATCCCCCGGCCCGACGTATGGGCAACGGCAGTCTCGTTTTACGCGCACGGGTCGTTAGGTTTTCGAGAGAGCCTTGCGGGCCCAACCCCGTCTATAAGTATTATAAGAAATTGACGGTGTAACGTACGCGATGATAAAAATCAGTTGGCCACGCAAAGGGTGCTCGTATTGGCCCCAAGAGCGTAATTCGAAAACGCGATTTATGTCGTTATTCTTGATAGATGTATTAGAAATTCCTTGCAGTGAATTACTTCGAGTATCAACAAGCAGGTATCGGAATGTCATATGTAAAATAATTGTGAATTATTGTAATTTTCACGGTGCTTGTACTATATATCATCAGTTATTGTACCTCGCGCAATTTTGCGTTTTCGAAACGCTCCACGAGACTCCTGCTTTTATTGATATTGCGAAAGCATTACGCGTGATGAGAATGTCTCAGCGGAGTACTGGCATTTTTAACGAACGACATAAATTATATCGCTTTTTATGCGTTACGCACCGTTCGTATGCGTTGGATGGAAAAATTTGACTAAACGTATTCGCGCATGCGAATTGCGTTTCAAGGTGGTCGCGTGCAGATTATTAAATCCCTCGGCGCGCTACCATATAACTCTGTTAATAGATCTCTGTTTATTACGTAAACCTCGCGGCAAGATTAGCTCCAAGGCATTCCGCGGGAAGTCGACACTTTGTTGTAGGAAACGCGCTCTGTGCCGCGTTGCATTCAATGTTGACGCATACCTGGACGTTGCATCGAATTAACATTCTCAATGACGGTGCACATCCAGCGTTTTGATGTCACGGTATTTGCGCACACGTGTCTACCTACTTGTATAACGTCGCGTGTCACGGGCATGAAGATACATTGTATTCATTGTCTTTGAAAATATCGGATTAACGGTCTCGATATCATCGACGCGACATTATTTTCGCCTTCGCCTTCGCTCAAACGTATACCCCGCGACCCCGAAAATGACTTACTCGCCGTACGAATCGCCGTTCGGTGTACGAGAAAAAGAGAAGCACGCGACACTTTCAAGGAGCTGGAACATGCTCGTTAATTTTAACGATCCTATCGAAGTGGCAGCGGCGCGCACTCCTGTCTCCTCTTCATTTTCGCTCGCATTTCATTCCGCTCTCTTCACTTTGCATCTCGCCGCTTTACAGTTTTGTAAATGCGAAAGTGGGGACGTTTTCGAGCTCCATCGTGAAACGATTTGTCGTTTCTGTCGAACTGTTTAGCGCAACGTAGTTTTTTCTTCCTGGTTCGACATGATTTTCTTTAGGTGTGATTCTAGCGTTCAAAGTCGAAATTATATTTGTTCAACGTATTTTCTAAAAGTGGATTGTATGCCATAGCATTTCTATCTAGTCACACGGTCTAATTTTCATTTCTCGTTCCCCTTCGGCTGATCGACGTTTCGCACGTGACCTTCTCTAGTTTTTGCTCGGAAGAAACGGGCGACCGCGGCGAGAGTGTTATTTTTGCGTCGCTCTATATCAATTGCCGCCTGATCCACGATAGGGTCGGACCCCCCAAAAAATTCTCTTTAAAAGTTTACAGGGTGCCGCAGGAATTTATCGAGGTGCCTCACGAGTGCTCTTAACGAAATTAAAGCTGTTCAGAGTCGTGGATACCGCAAAAAGGACATATTTCACGCGGGAAAATGTACAAAATTTACGAAATTTATGAAATTTACATCCGCGAAACATCTCGACATATTCGTGCGTTATGGTTTTCGATGACTGAGCTGTTCATCTCGCGATGATCGCGCGCACGCTCGAAATTAATCGCACGGCAGGAGTTCTTCTCGCGGGAGAGATGATAACAAATCTTAACGATGAATTTCTCGGGCGACCAACGCGACTTTGGTTATATTCCGACATTAAGGACGTCACCAGGTGATATTAGCTGTTGCTCGACACGCCTTATGGGCGTGTAGAACTGTGTACGGTTGTTTCTCGACGATGCGCGATGGCCCTTTTTTCTATCCGTCCTTGCGCGCGCGGAAAAAAAATGATACCCGAAATCGCGGGTACCCTCCAGGTTCCATTGTTATAGTTACTGTTATAGCTTCGCCGATCCATCCGCCCGGGATGAAGCTCGTGCCGCACTGTCCGCTTTCGCACGAGTCATCGGAAATATTTCATCTAAGGGACGAAAGCATTTCTCCGCCCCGTTGCTTCTTCTCCTCGCTTTTTTCTCATTCCGTATGTGACAAATAACGCGACGCGATTTTCCTCGCGACGGAATTATCACAGTTATCGCACGGGAAAGTGTAGATATACAGGACAAATAACGCGTACGATTTATTAATGAAAAATATTCATTGTTTTAATTGTTTTCACATATCAATTATATTGTTTTCTCATTAGATAACATTGTTACAATTTTGAGAAATGTTTAACGTTTGCATTTTAAATAATACGTAGTCTCGCAGCAACGTCCGAATGTAACACAAAACACCTTCGCGATTCTTTCGCCTCGCACGGATTGTTATGCAAAATTTCATTGAATATGCGTTTGCAAAATTTATATCCAGTTTTTCAGTTTTCAATTCACCTATGACCCCTGGTCTTTCTCCCTTTTCTTCTACCCGCTAATATGGCGGCGGGTCAGCTCGCCGACCCAGGCATTAATAACCGCACAAGGGATACAACGTGCTGTAATGTAATACAATAAATAATAACACGCCGCATTATAAAGAGCGACGCGGTGTATACCGGCGAGGGGGGTGGGGCGCCCTAGGCCGGGATGCATCGTAGCTTTGTGCGCAGATACTTTTGAATAATGCACTCGCCCATGCGATAGCGGCCGGCGTCACATTATCGCGATCAAGAAACGTTTGTAATATACTCTGCGCGAATATATGCGGCGACACAGTTCGCTCCTGCAGTCCCGGAAATCGCCCCCTCCCCCTCCCCGTTTTATTCGCGAAGCTTACCCATTATTCGACTCGGCGCGATCGATCGCGATGTGATCCGCGCTTCAATATCCTATTTGTTTTCTGCTTATCGCACGCGCCGGATATTTCAAGTTTTTACACAGCGAGAATAAAGAAAATTCACTCGTTAAGCGCGTGTGCGCGCGCACGCGTCTCTTTCGTGATGCAGCCAGGTGCATTCGCGCAAACGCACTGAGCGGCGCGTCGCGTGACGTGAGGACACTTAAATCACAGTAATTAGGAACGTAGGCTGGAGGGGGGAAAAAAGCATACGATAGAAGTGGAGGAAATCAAGCGAAACCGCGCCATCACGGCATTGCGACACGTGTCGCATGTGGTTCACGTGCCGTTCTGCGTAGTGCATTTACAATGTAATAAGGGTGAACTATGTGGATTCAACGATTTCTAATGAGCTCTAACGGGATGAGCGGTCTACGTACAAAACGAATTGCTTTGTAGGTTACTGCGGCGATTTATAACGGCATGCGGCACTGTCCGCGATGATGGAGTTGCCGCTTGTCACTGAAATATCTGCCAGCGTCTATTTGTCTATTCTATATAATACCATTTTGATAAGCGTCATTTCGTTTATTGAGGGTCATAACTTGAAAGAAAACTAGAGAATAATGAAATGATGACGATTAAAATTGCGTTAATTACTCATTAAAGATGTCATAATTTGATGCTTCTGGAAGATAAACTGTTTTCCACGAACTAAGAATTATTAAAATATTACTGATTAAACTTCTTAAGAAATAGCTTCATATATAACGTTTACACGATATTGTAACGAATTTTGACTACAGGAGCAAAAAAATAATATTATCCCGCCTACGCGTCTTTCCCGTGTCTCGTTTCTGCTACGTTTAAGCCAGATATTCGCCACTTCTCATCGGCGCGGGCGTTCGATTCGATTTGACGATAAAAAGCGCGAAGATTCATGCAACCGGCCGCGTCTTAATTGTTTTCTCTCGGAAGCCGCCGGACGTAATGGAATATCGACGATCTGAGAGACGGATAATGAGCAAAACAAACGAAGCGAGGAGAAACAAAAGACCCGGCCCTTTCCTTGCATCGGAGAAGGGTTCGCGTCGGTGTTGCTGTCCTGCGAGAAAAATGGAGGGCGAATTTTCCCGCGCTCGCCCCCTCGTCAAGTCGGAGTCACTCCTCTCCTCCCGCCGGTCCCTCGCGGCTGCGCTTCGTGCTTGGTCCTTTTTCCTCCCGCGTGCGCCAGAAAGGGCGGGAAAGGGCGACGAAGGGTGGTAAAGTGCGGAGAGAAACTACGGCGGGAAGGTACGACGACGACGAACGAACGAACGAACGCGGGTGGGGGTAGCTGCGAGTGGGGACGAAGCCCGATCAATACTTTTGCACTCAAGCTCCCTCGGGTTCAGGGCCGTGGTATCGTGGCGCTCTCGCACCTCCCGCGGATCCCGACACATTCTTAACCCTTATCTCTGTTATTGTCAAGGCTTATATATTCGCTTAAGTATGAATAAACTCGCGAGCGTCTTTGAGAACGATCGCGCGATTTATCAAAGCAGATTTTGCAGAGAGATCGCAAAATAATCTCTCTGAAGATTTTTTCATGAAGCATTGGCAAGTACACGCATTGTCAATTTACATAAACTTTTCACGCATCGTTATATAAGAAACATTTTATTATTTCGCACATCCCGTTAGAAATTCGCGGAAGTGGGTAAAACAATTGCTCCCCTAAATTGGATCTCTCTTGGAACGTGCGCTATATCACTTGTGGCGTCTCCATTACGGCACAAGGTATTCTCGCGCAGTTATTAAGGCGAACATACGTCTCGCTTTATACTGAAACGTTGCATCTGCAAGTAAGTGTGTTCTCGCTCCACGCGCATATATATGTCCCGCGGTTATATCATCGTCGTGTTGCAGCGAATAGCGGAGCGTCGAACGCGCGCGACGCGCAAACTGTCGTACGACTCGTCACTTCTCCATGCGTTTACTGTCTTTAAAAAGGACCATTGGAACGAGCCGCGAAATCTCTGGCGCGATAAAACGACGCACGGTACGACCGCGTCGGCTATCCCCAAAGGCGTTAACGCATCTGATTTCGTACGACTACCGTCGTCGTGGGGATTTTCGCTGAGCTTTCTATCTCTCGTCGCCTGCGGCATAAGTAAAAATTGATGTCTGTCAAATCACACGAATAATCGGGTTTATAGTGAACGTGCCGTGAGCCCGCAATAAAAGCGCGGTGGTCGTCGCTCGGTTTTAGGATCCTAAATCCCCACCCCGGGCTCAACCCCGTTCCAGAAACTCGCTACGGCACTGCGTCAACCACCACTATCATCACTGCCTCGCCGACGGCGAAGCAGCAGGGTATACGTGACGTAGTTTAGTGGGGATGAATGACGTCAGTGGTCGATACACGCGATTCTCCTCCTCGAGTATTACGCCACCCCCGACCTGACGTGGGCGGAGGGGTTGGTCGGTCGGTCGGTTGGTTAGGTTCGCGCTCTCCTAGCACGGGGCGCGCTTTCGAAGCCGTCCGTGCCGTCTATTCCACGCCGCAATACGAGTCTATGAATGGAACCCGAGTTACTTGCATTTCACACTTTTTTGCGACTCGGCCTTCATTATTGCGCCTCAAGTGTTGCGAACGAAAAGAAAAACACTTTTACATATTCCGCAGGAGAGCCGCATTGCCCGCCGAGGGGTTACACCGCGAGATTAACTTTCTCGTTCTCTCCTTCGCACGCGAGGAACTCGCTGAAATTTGTAACATGGACGCGAGAAATAATCCGAGCGTAAATTTCATTTAGATATCACTCCCGACGATTTATATTTCCAGGATAATTTATAATAGATATGACACATTCACGGTAAAAGTTAATGGGAACCGTGGTTAATCTTAGGATTATCTCAACGCATGCGTGATCCTCGGCACCCCGTGGCCCGATAGATCATAAACGCACGGGATATAGGAGCATAAAATCATCGCGTAAAAGCATCATGATTTCGACTACTTTCCGTGGAGTGGATAGAAATGTCACCACTGGCGCAATTGGCAAATCGCGAACCCCGGCGCCGAGACGTTCGTAAAATCTAAATTGGAATTTTTAGGGCCTACTAAATTCTCGATGATCCATATACAGCCCCCCCCCCCCCGGTGGTGGGCTGGATCATATTTGCCGCCGCGTTCAGGCTTGGAGCCACCGGCCATCCACCGAACATCCTCATAATTGGACATAAAATCTGTTTTCCATGATTGACTGGATGTTATTGCCGTGGTCGGCCTACGAGGCGATAAAGCCCGGTAATCGAGCTTTTAAGGTTTCGCCGAGTCGCTTAATGAACGATCAACCCCCTTCTAATTCCTTTTCCCTCGGCCGTTACGCTTTTCCTTCCTTTTTTCTCCTCCTCGCCGGAACATCGCCGTTATCCGACTCGCTCTGGAAACGCGCGCAGAAGGTCGGCAGCCAGAGGACACTTTTAACGAGGTCTCACGTACTACGATGCCCGCCTGCCTTCTATTCTGCACCTCCCCACCGCCCACTTCCCCTACCGCCCGTATCCCGCTGTATAGTGACTTTTTTTTTGCTTGCTTCGCACCCACATGCCGGCGGACGATTTCGTTGCGCTCGACTCCGGTAATTTGATGGTAACGACGGTAATCAACGGTAACGACCACGCGATCTCTCGAATCTCCTAAAGAATTAGGTGACTCGGCTCTGATCGCGAACATCCCCGCAGCTCGGGTACTTGCGAACTACGAAACGCGTGAGGTTTCAAGACATTATTATTCTCGAAGAAATTCCAACTTTAGTATTGCTTACACTTCAGTGCGTCACGCTTTTTTTAACTTGCCTTTAGATGTAAAATCATTAAATTGTATAAGAAACATTTTTAGATAACTATATATTTTTCAGTAAAAAAATTCAATAAGGTTATCTCACTATTTTTCCTGTTTTTTTCTTTCTCCTTCAACTTTTAACTGCAATGCATCACGTCTTTCTTAACTTAATCTAGATACAATAACAAATGATTATATTGTATAAGAAACATTTTTAGGGGTAAGTGCATTCTACATTTTTCAGTAAAGAAAAATTCAATAACTTTATCTCACTCGTTCTTTTTTTGTCTCTTTCTCTCTCTTTCTCTCTCTCTCTCTCCTTTAACTTTCAGTAATTAAATAAAAAAGGGATTAGAACGATCATTGCGAAATGAACTTTTTGGTTACTGACTGTTGCATTTTCCGTATTCTGTATATATTTCTCCATTGTGAAGAAACGCAGAAAAGAGCAAGTAAAAAACACGTATAATTATCAAAACCAACTTCTGAAAGTAAAAAATTTTTTTTTTCCTAGATAGCACTTAAGCGATTTAAGCGGAGCACAGTTATCATCTCCGTCATTCACGGTTATGAAAACATCACTCTGTAATGTACGGTCCCGAAACCGTATTTTCGAGAACACCTGGACGCGATCGTGTAAGTGAATTCGTCGTTAGATGGAAGGGCCCGCCAGGGATAATGCCAAAGTTTTTGCCCCGTGGCCAAGGGTCATTAGGCCCCTTCCAAGCCCTATAGTGTCGACCCTTTCCCATAGGGTCACGAAGATAGATACTCTGCTGAGATTTCGGTATCGGTTCACCGCCGATTTCCTCGTCGATTTCGTCAACCCGGAGACTGATGACGACTATTCAACGTGACGCTCCGACAATACACGCTTCGTTTCTCGGACCTTGATGAACACGTGTCCTCCTTCGGCTCGTTCCGAGAGCGTTAAGGGTGTTAAAGATACGAGCAGAAACGTCACGACGATAAATTCGACGGACGTAAAGTGTATCATTATCCGGAAGCGGGCGCGCTGGGTTATCAAATCATCATAGGGTTTACTCTGTTATTATAGTCTCGGATTCCCGACAATTCTAGCTTAGCCGTAGGGGATCGGTCATAGGAGCGACGGACGGGAGGGTTGCGCGCCGCCGCGCGCCGCGGCGATACCGTGAGTGACGGAAAATGATACCGCGATGATGATAATGCCTCGCCGCGGAAGAAAGGAAGATGAAATGCCGGGCGCGCGGCGGATCGAGATCCATTGTGTTCCAGGTCCGATTATATGCTTCCCGCTCGTGTGTGCCGTGTTATATAGATTTACAGACTCATATGCGCGAACAGCGGGCACGGCAGCTTGGTCGTGCTAATTCGCCCGGCGAAACGGCGGATGATCTACGGCGGAAATATCGCGGGAGGTAAAATACGCGAGATGCAATTTTATTAAGGGTTAAGTCCATTTTCTCCAGACACGTACCGAAATTTATCTCCCACGAGGTGCGGGCCCGCGCGCGGAAACCGGCAGTAAACTCGTCGCAATCATCGTCGCAAATCCCACGAAATTATTATTACCGTCGTGCGAATATTATTAGCGCGGCGTGCCCCTTCGTGGTAGAGACAGTACGCGTTGGAGGTGCGGTACAGGGAGAGGGGGGTTGGGGAGAGGGATAGATTTACGATGGCTAAGTGCGAGAGCCGTATTCTTAGAAATGACACGTGGCACACGCGCGCGTAATCCGCTCGGCACTTGTGTCTCGCGTGCTATTCAAAGGGCGGCGCACGCGAGAATGCGCACGGAATCGTAATTTCAGACTTATTCGAGGCTCCCCCGTATACAACCCCCCGCGCGGTGCAGTTTTTTTTATCGGCGACAAATTTGAGTATTCAAATGCGACGTATGCGCCGGGTAACGCGGCCACGTGTGTGCTTTAGAAAAATAAGGCTGGCGGGCGACCCCTTCGGTAGGGTCTTCCGTTCTCGATAGATCGATTATATGGTGTGTGTACTTACGGGATCGTCCCCTTAATTCCGATCTACCCCGGTTGCGGTTTGGTTTTCACGGGCAATCTCGGTGGCTATATACCTTTTCCCAACGTTAGGCGCGATCGATACGTAATAAGTTGATCGGGGTAAAACTTTAAAAAGTTATCTCGAGATCGCTTAAATATATATCCCGTAATCTTCCCGTAGTATATCGAGCTTCATTGTTTCCCCCCCCCCGTCGATCTTTTCACGAATATCGGATTTGACCTCGGAACACCACGTCCAATCCCACCATTCAATCACAATGACACGTCTGGGCGGATTTGACAATGCCGTGGCCTAAATCAGGGAGCATTAGTCCTAATCGCCGCCATTCATAAGCAAATTTGATTTTCTTTCTAGTTGTCGGGCATTCCTAATGTTTTCGGCCAACTCCCCCTTTCACGCCTCATTTTCCCCGTGCTCGCCCGCAATTTTGCCCCGGTAGGTCCCCTTCTCAATTTCTTCTTTAAGGCGCGTTCGAGCTTCATGCTTTGGCCATTGACCCAAAAGATAAATGACTGTATCCAAAATATTGCTTCATTCAGTCGAATAAACCTGAAACATCGGTATAGATATGTGGTTTGACGACTAAGTTTGACAGAAATATTTTTTTATATTAATCTAGCAGCACGATAAACACGGCAAAATATGCAATTTAAATTCTTATTTCTCTAATATTTTACATATATAAACATAATATCTGAAATTCGAATATAAAGAAAAATACAGAAACGTAATGTGTAATGAGTGCGTTAAAAAGTTGAAAATTCGTACAGAGCTTAATTCAATCTAAATTAAATCACACCTTAATTACACAATGTCACATTTGCGTTGTCAGTTATGGATCGTTTGTCGTCGCTATTTCTTGCACGGTTTCGCACGCCAAGCGTCGGATTGAAGATATCCCACGATATTGGATAAAGTGCGTGTGCTCCCAGATAAGGAAGGCGAGGAGGGCACGTGGCAGAGGATAAGCCGGAGACGAATGGGCCAGTCACGCAATTTCGCGTCAAACGGAGTCCCCCATCGCACCGCCGTTCCCTCTTACAGTCTTCTCTCCGGCCGTTCCAATCACTGCCTTGCCGCGCGATGGAGGTGCCCGGGCATTTCTTACTCTCGCCGTCCAGCGCCGCACCTGGCGTCCACCCCAAAAACACCCGGTCCCGCGGAGCTTCTCCTGAAGGATTGCGCTGTAACTCATGTCGTGACCAGGGCGCCGAGGCGCTCTGCCTGCCGGGAAATGCGCTGTACTACCGTGTCCCGACCAGCCAGTTAACAATTAAATAGATAGTCCGGACTTCCCTTCACAGAGAATTACAGACTGCGCGTGTTAATTAAATTCGGTAGCAGGTAATATCACGGTTGGCACCGTTCGGTCTTCGGAAATAATGCTCGATTCGTACGCTTCAACCGCCGATACGCGTGATGATCTTCACGAAATACATTTTTATAAAATCTCTCGTATAAGATCGGCAAACTTTCTTCATCAACGTTCAACGCGTCACGCGTAAATTTTATGTATTTTTTTTTTTTAAGAAAGCGGCATGTCGAAATTTAAGAGCAATTATCGTTATAGAAGTTTTCGAGGAAAAGGAGACGCGCGTCGAAAGTTCAAGAGCGATTTCGCGGAACGGGCGGGAGAGACTACGTCTTCGCGGAGGAAGTGACAGGATACATTTTACACGGTTGTTGCTAGGTTTGACCCGATTCTTGTTCGCTTATGACATCCGCATCTTTCGTGGAAAACGGCGGACTTGCCACGTTCCGTAAGATAGACGGTGGCCCGGAGGATGAGATTTCCTCGGGGTGTTCTTCCGGGTGAGGAAGAAGGAAGAGGGAAACCCGGAACTGGAATAATATGTATAGCTCGCGGTAAGGACACGTAAATTCGAGGCGCGTATTTTCCGACGGGTGGGCCCCGATGCTAACTTTCCTGCTGAGAGAGAAGGAAACAGAGAGAAAGAGAGAAGGAGAAAGAGAGAGAGAGAGAGAGAAAGAAGGCGAGAGAAACTGTGTATATGCACGGAAATGCCGAACGCATATGCATGAATTTCAATCGTAAAAGTGGCGCTGCCTGCATTCTCATCTTAGAGAAATGTCCGAACGAGAAATCGATGCCCCGATATTGCTAGAATTTTATTGCACCGTGACTCGCGACGCGACTCACGGCGGGGGTAACCGCAAGGGATGGTATATAGTTACGGCCCGGGGTCTCGTGTTTACGAGACCAAACTGCCCGGTAAATTGATACACGGCCAAGGCGGGGCATTTCGTACGGTTTAACCCTTCTGCAATCACATAGGAATCCGTAGGAGAAATATTGTGCCGCGCGATTCGATTTTTACGGGCGGAAGTGTGTACGCCGTATGAAATCGTCGAAAATTGAGAGACGATACATCAAGCATCGCTGTAATTTCAGGTGTAATGAACGCTAAAACTTATATTCAGAATTATTATAATAATTATAATACTTTGTTATCGCACATGCAAATTTTCTGTATTTATATCGTACTGAAAACGCGAGCGGAGAAAGTCTCTACTTCGAATTCTAAAAAGACATCGATTTCCTCGTTGCATATAACTGACGCTAATTGAACGCTCGATTGAAATATTTAGATACATTCGCTTTTTTGGATAAACGGATAATTTAGCATTTAACGTTTTCATTGATCGCCGCCCGCGGCAGATATACGCTCTCGCCGGTGTATACGTGTGCATTATTCGAATTATCCACTTTTCAGTTCCCGGCGCAAAGAGAGGGGCTATCCGATACTGCGGAAGTAGCGTTTCTACTGACCCAAATAATTATTGCACGTTCGGCTCTCTCGCCGTGGCATTATTAAATGAACGCGGGATCTCTTTTATTTCCTCGTGGCGCTTTTGATCTCGTTCGTTGCGCGCTCGCAATGAATTTACCAATTGGTGGTCTCGGCAAAATGCATCTGCATCCGCATCGGCGGCGCGAGGCGGCTCGCTGCGCACGCAAACGCGAACGTTCGGACATTAGCCCGATCGATAGCGCCGATATATACGCTTTTGTTAAACGGCAATTGCCTTTTATCTAGATTATCTCAGTCAATACTGCCGCCGATCACGACAGTTATTATGTCTCGAGGTCAATCGGTGACACAATCGCGCCGGAAAGACACCGCGCTTTTCCCGCGATTCTACGGCGACCGCGTCAGCACGCACGTCCCGTGTAGGCGCCCTGACCTCGCACGCCTTCGCCGATCCTACACGCACGTGTGCAGATATATATGTGTATATGTGAACACGTGTGCGTATACGTGCGTGCATGCGTGCATGCTCACTCGCTGCGTGACATCCTCTGCCACGCGCGTTACGCGCCTGTGGGAATGCGGATGCCCGTGGTTTCCCGCTGGCTTTCATAGAGCCATTGTGAAATTACCTCGCGCATAGCGCAGCTGTCCAAAACAAATTCGCACCGCGGCGCCCGCGCCGGTGAAATCTCAATCGACTCCGCGTCTTCCTTCCGTCCGTTGTAACGTAATCATGATTAATTCCCAGAGACCTGCGGGAAACGAGAGGCACGTCTCTCTCCCATAACGCATACCGCGATGAGATATCGATGGTGTGTAAAAAACATCCACGAGCGAGGAAATCAATATTTATAAAATCAAATTACGTTTCTCGGGAAGTTCCGTTACATCTAATATGTTATATTTATTATACGTAATTTATTATACGAATCTATTATACGTAATTAAATATATAAAATGTTATAAATCTCTGGTCATTGCGATAATAATTCTTTAACGTTATAGAAAAACTATTTCACACTTATTTTATATTAAATACGCGCTGTCAAAAATATTCCACTGTAGTTATTAATAATTATATGTAAAACAACTTAAATTACGTTCTACATATTTTTTTTATTTTTAAATCAACGAGATATTAAAATATACTTTCGTTTACTCTGGATATTAAATGTTAATGCTATCGCAAAAGTAATTACGTCGCCGCGTTAATGGTTACATCGATAAACTTCGAATATATTATGTTCCATAGCTTAATTATATGAGGGATGATCTGTTAGTTCATCCCCTGTAAAACTTTCCATCGTTGATCTTGATCGCGGTAATCTCATAAGCTTGAGAAGACTGTGCCTCATGAGAAAAAATCGGTAGGTCGAGGGTGCAGAAGATGGCGGAGCGCGCAGGGGGGGGGATTAAGAAACGCGGCCCCGTCCTTCGTGGAGATTTGCATAAACGCTCCGAAATTAGGACAACCTTGGGCAACCCAAATTATATTAAATCGACCCCCATTCGCGTAAGCCAGGAGAGCAGGGGAGCAAGTGTCCAATTACGAATGTCTGCGATACCCCCATGCGAGGCCACGGGATTTTGAGGCGGGTCGCCGACCCGGGGATCGAGGGATAACTGTCGCGTCTGTCCTTTGGGACATTTTCAGCGGGTCTCTAATACGATTTATCTCTCGACGTCGCGCGTTAAAATATCTCATCATCTGGACGTATATTTTCCTATATTTTTCGCTCGTTCGAAATGTTATTGTCGAATCCCGTGATCCCATTAAACTTCCATAGAACGAACTGGCGCGCGCGAGCGCCGGTTAAATTCTCGACCTCGGGCAATTCGCTTAAAACGGCAGATTGATGAAAATGCACTCGTAATACTGGCAAAACGATCGCGCGAACGGAAGCGTCCTAACGGCGCGCTGTATCGGAGTCAGTGGGTCGGTTTGACGATCGGGAAATTTGTGTAATTCAGCGGTCGCAGAAAAAGAGCGTAACTGCCGTAACAGCCACGAGTTCCGTCGCGAATAACGCGTCGCGGCTTCTTTGGCCGAACTCGCAATAACGATTCACCTTATAGCCTGCTAATGGCCTAAGTTAGGCGAGTTTCCATCCTGTGAGCCGCGTCGCGGGTGGTAGATGGGAATCTCGGAAGTTGTCGAAGAACTTCGAGACCCCGTATTTGGAAGCGAACAGTGGTTTTTCCGCGTTGCATCGGTAAGACGACGACACGCGAGCTTTCGGTGACGCCAGGCAATTCTGATCGAGCGGAGTTGATAGTAGTTTGATTAACCGTTTAGATGCAAATCAAGATGCAGCGTTCTGCTACGACGCGTCATCTTTTAATAAACACGATATCTACGATTGACTTAATAAATAACGATTCATAAATGTCCAGAATTTTTGCAGTTGCCTCGTAGAAAGTTGATGCGCCTATTCTTTCCATCACGAATGTCATAAGCGTTGAACGATGCATGGCATAAGAAAATAATAAGCATCATCGGTAATATTCACCCACCTCGATATAGATCAACGTCCATTGTATCAATTTGCGTGGCAAACATAGGCGTGACTCATAGCGAACTTCGTTCTCGGCGCGTATTAAGAACGCGGTACGTGCCAGATAGCGGTTATCTAGCCGGACCCAGAAGTGATCTCGATTAATTATTAATCAAGCGTGTAAGATCCTCGCATATTGTTCGCGAGACGTGCTCGTGTTGACAGCGAAGGGTGTTCTTCATTTCGAGAAGCGGGAGAGAAATAGAGAATCACATGTGTTCGTGAACGATCGTACCGTCGCGCAATTTCGGGAGCTCCAGGTCCGTACGGACACACACGTGCGAGACCGGTCATACGCGGTGGCGTTGATCTCGCAGGGGTTTTTGGGCAGGTCGGATTGCTGGCAAAACGTAAAGGGGGTTCGCGAAGTCGCCATTCTGTCTGGGTCATCGCGTGCCTTCCGCGATCGCCGCCGCTGTTGCAGGTTATAACGTCGCGACGTGGAAATAATGCGGCGCATTATTGTCGTCTCGCATTAAGCCCCGCGGCTTTTCGACGCCTGTGATATAGGGGGAAGTCGAGCAACGTGTACTAAAGGACGAAAAATCCGTGAACCGAAAATTTCGCACTACGACGATTATGTCGTTATAATGTCCGGTCATTGTGGCGTGCTCGCCTAATGGCATCTTCGCCGGCGCGGCTCATTTATTTCGCCAAGTTAAGTACTATCGATAAGGCATTCTATATCGTGTCGGTCGACCCATATCTCCGCGATAAAAATAGACTTCGGTCAACGTCGCTTTATTATTTTCACCGTCGCAATGTTACCCGCTTTTCTAACGTCGGATTCGCATACGTATTTCTCTCGGATTACGTGCTCATAAATCAGTCGTACGTCTAGGTCGTCTAGGAATATCTTCGCGAATGTTTTCAACGGCGACACGACACGATCCGGGAACGCGAACGTACGATGGTATTCTGCAAGGGGCTCTTTTTCCACCGGCGAGCGCGAGGGTTATAGCTGTAAACGAATTTCTCCGATAATTGAAAACAGCTGGGGACAACGAATGGCGCAGGAGGAGTGCGTCGAACCTGAAAGTTCACGGGTCAGTGGGAAAGGTGTTACGTGAGCACGATGGAAGTTCAGAGTTCACGGGAACGGCGAGGTTTTGCGACGAGTTGCGCGTTACAACGCGTGCATCGATCATTGAACGCGATTGAATTTTCAGATTCTCTTTCGAAGTCTCTCGAGTGCATGCTTTTGCAATATTCTTTTCGTTGCGTTTTAAGCATCAGCATCGGAAATGTTTACATTTTACGCGCATTCGCTGCGTCTTTCACATTGAATGCTAATCAATAGGTCATAATCTCACCGTGGGCGGCCGCTGACGATCCTTTCAAAGAACGATAAGCTATGGAAAATTATTGCAACGTGGTTTCTAAGCTGAGACATTTTCCATATTATTCGATTCAACGGCAGATTAAGGAAATTTTCGTATGTTTCTATTCAGTTAATCTCCTTTTATCTAGTCTGTTTATATTAACGCGGCTAAAGAATCATAAATCATTTAAATTCTTCTAAGTGAATATATATATATTCTATCTAACACAAATAGCAGCGCACACAATTGTCCCCAGTTTTCAGTTAAATTTAAATAATAACTCGATTTCTCCTAAAATTATGAAAAATATAAATAATAAAACATATTCTATAAAAATTTTATTAAAAAAATACAGAATATTGTATGAGTTTAATTTCAAACAGTATTTAATTAATAATAAAGTATTATGTAAATTTTATGTATATTCTGTGTCAATTAATTTTTTTCTTGTATATACGCTTATCAAGTGCAACGTATATTTCATAAATATCGGGGAGTGAGAGGAGACGTCAAGATGCTTAATTGAAATTGCGAGAATATTTATGCGAGAAAAGTTTGTATTAAACATCTGCAGATCGTGTCAATTTCAGACGCCTACGGAGTGCTTATTGGTTGCAACCGAATGCTCGTTATTCCACATATCTGATTAAAGACTACGTCCTTTTCGCGGCTGCACCATTAACACCCACGCGATTGCAGAAGGTCATCAGCTCCGCCCGCCCACAGTCCCGCGCCCACGCTGGCTCGTGTGCAACACCCTTTAGACGCCGGCACGCGCGGGGTTGCAGGATGCGAAAGAAGCCCCTCCGATGCCCGCAGTATTTCTTCCCTTTGCGTGGGCCGGATCAATTTTGCGAAGGAAATTGCATAGACTATTGCAACGTTGCCTCAAACGGGAGAATGTCATGCCTCCCTGGATGGGATTGTCTCCCTAATAACCTTACGCGAGACACTCATTACGAAGAAACGCGTAATGCGATGCACAAAGACGCAATCGGAGCAAACTTTATTTTGCAAATGCTGGTCATGTCCGTTCGTTATTCGATAGCTTTCTGTTTGATGGCTTGACAAAAATCGAAGCGCAGTTTGTTCTCGAGAATTTATATATGTTTAATCGATAAGCATTTTTTGCAATTATAAAATATTTTAGAATTTTTAAGAACAGAATAATTCGCTACTTCTCTCTGACTAGTAATTTATTTATAAAGGAATCTTTATATAGTTTACTGAAAATTTTGATCGTTGATTTCATATTAATAAAATCGGAAAACGATAAAAGTCTAAAGAGCATTGTACAGAGCGTATTGCCGATAGAAACCCGCAGGATACACTGTCATTTCCCGTTCCTCATTTTATCCGCTTGATTTAATTACTCTGATCAATCTTCGATTTTCTTGTAGCGGCCGCGCGACATATATTTCTATAGTATCACGGATCACATTCTAAGCGCCATCAAACGCGTTATGCATCATTCCGCTCAAAGTTTTTAGATATAAATGCAAATTTGTTTACATTTTTATGCGGCCGATCCATCGCCGGGGCATAAAATGCGCGATGGATAACTCCTAATATCGCAGTTTCGTATTCATCGTAATACCGGAACGACTCGGCTTTATGTCGCGGGTGAAGTAGCGCTTGCGTCGCGGAATTCCTGTCGTCGGCTGCGCGTTTTACATCGTTGGGCCCATCTGCTTGCCGTTTAAAGACAGAGCGTCTGATGTACTTACTCGCCGCTCGGCGATCGTCGTCGAACGGTGATGGCCGGTTTGATCGTTATGACGGATGCTTACTTAACATTCACATAACTCGCGCGACGGGCTTATTATTCCGAGTGGTCGTCTATGTGTACCGGGCTCGTATATACTACGCTCCCTCCACTCTCGCTTCGTACGCTCGGCTTGTAAATCAAGCGAACGCAAACGAATCGCGCCGTCGCTGTTAGCGGATTAAAATCGTATCTTCACCGTACTGCTGGCGACCGGCGGTGGCGTAAACTTTACGCGGAACGCGTAAGAAACGTACAAAACGCTCGGAGTTACACTCCCGGAGTCTCGTAAAGCTGCCTACTGTTTTCTCCCCTTTGCCTCCAAACAACCGACCTCTTACCCGTCCCCCATTGCCCGAGGTCACGACGCATAAAACGGGAGTCGGCGACGCCGATTGGATTTCCCGGATTTTCTTCGGAAACGTAGAAATGAGAAAGAAAGAGCCGGGCTAACGCCAAGAAACGTATATTTCGATAAAAAGCCGCGCGTAATCATCGTAAAAAAAAGCACGCGTAGTTATTAAACTCGGAAAGGGAGGACGGTATCGCGGGTTGGCGCACGTCGGAAAAGGTGGGTCGGCGACAGGCTGTATTTTTACCGTGCTTATCCCATAACGAGATACATTACGAGCAAACTAATTCTAACTTACTGACCAAGCACGCATATCTTCGCTCGATGATAGAAAATTGCAACCACGTTACACGTGTCTGGGCATGAAGATATCTTCTGAACGATCCTTAATCCGAGGGTCGGTATATTGGATATTTCGAGGCTATTGTATGCCTTCTTATTCCCGGATTCCTCGATAAATTTGCGGTTGTTCTTTCTTCAATAAAAATATAATTTTCCTATTTTTTTTTTAATATAATAGATTTTGACGTAAAACGACAGAAGACTTCATTTAAAATTAACAGAAAAAAGACTGCTATCTACGCTTCGAACTTCTGACACTAAACGTGAAGCAATTGCTGTTTTTTGTGGTTTCCTTTCTGATAAAGTTATCTGGAAATCTAGGAGTTCCTGATGTATATGGGTCGTAGGTGACGGTCGCAAGGTACCTCTCTTATTGTCGAGGTTAATACAGAAGATGAGGGAAGCGACAGCGAGGTGCGGCCATGGTGTGAGAGAGATGCGCGGTAAAAGCACATTACGGAGACGCCCCGACATAAATCACCGTAGATTAACAATAAAAAATATATTACCCCTCGCGGACTGACTTACTTTCGTCGGTTTAGTGGAGTCTCTCTCGCCTCCTACGGTGTATCTAAAATAGTAAACGCCGTCGCATTTTCGCGTACGTGTCGGCGTATAGGTTTTACGTGAAGGGCCGCCGAGCACGTACGGCCCGTAAAGGGGACCGTAACGAGAGCCGTGAACTTAGTACAGGGGGTCGTGCGACCGCGTTTCCTACGCGACTGCAAATTCTTGGCAACAACAAAACGGCCGAACGTCTGAATCTCATCTTCAGTCCGAACATACATTTCCCGAAGTCGTCTCGTTTGATCTTCATGAAATATTCGGAGCATCTTGTAATCCTTCGACTCGCATAGCCGATTCGGAGTCTGGACGCGGCTTAATTGCTCCGTATTAAATTTTAATCGTTACCTGGCCCGTTACTTATCTCGTGTTCGGCGTACCGTCGATTGCCGGAACACGCGGACTCGTTGTTGATACGAAATTATTCATGTTTGTCGATGAGACGAGAGGTAGACGACGGTGATGGGTAGACGCTATCTCTCTTTCCGCACCCATGGGACTAGAAATTTATGCCGGGGATCCATGATGTCGCGTCGATTGCGCTCCTCTGGGCGGGGTTGAGAGACTTTTTTTTCTCTCCACCCCATTGCTTTTCTCCGCTCGCACGCGAGAGCGAGGAGACTCGGAGATAATGGCACAATAACTGGAACAATGTGTGTTGCCGAGGGAGAATGGTTTCGCCATCACGGATCTTTCGCAAAAGCACTGGGCGAAACGAGCCGTCGTCCACTTGCAGATCCGCCTCGCGGTGGACCATGGCTCCCACGAGGATACGCATGTCGTTTTTTTGAAAGAAGCGTGACGTTAAATACTTTGTGGAATAGTACGTGCTATCGCGCGCAATATACATAACACATTATGGATAGTAAAAAAAAACAAAATTGAGGGGGGTTAACAAAAGATTATTAGTGTAATATATTATATAATAACGTAATAATAACAAATTTTTTTCTCACTAATAAAATTAATATTATTTTAAATTATAATATTATTTTAAAAGTCATGATTATCAGAATTTTATTGAATTGTCTTCTTTATATGGTGCCTCTCTTTTTTAATTGCTTTCTGTTAGTAATCTGCCATAATTCATATAGTTTAACGATCGATAAGACGAGGATGATCGTTTCCGGACGTAGAGTTTGCACATCGTTTCGTCGAACAAACGAGGGGTACCGTACTCGACTTCGAGAGAAACGCCTCTACAAGATATCCGAGATATGGACTAGTAGTGTTATTCGTTAGAATCGATTGTACGTACGGTATCGGGACGTATAACTTCGTATTGCGTCGACGGCGACAACAGTTCCCGACGCCTTTTGAAAAATCATTCGTAGATTCTATTTCCGGTGGGCCGACTTAAAGCGCGACGCAGTGGCGAGCGTAATCCTGGCTGGCACGGTAATAGACTGGAACTTGCGCCGAGTTTAAGGGCGCCGGCACCGACGAAGCAATGTTACGAAATGGGGCAGTTTTACAGGCAGTAAAATGTTGATTGGAATCCAGCCGATCGTTCCCTTCTCGCTTCCACCGCCGAAACCCTTCCACACTCTCGCTTTAACCCGTTACAACCGACCTAAACCGCTACCACCACCATCGCCGCCGCACCGCCGCCGCCGCCGCCGCCGCCGTCGTCGCCGCCGATGCCCCCGATCCCCGTGCTCTTCGTCTTGCGCCCCCTCGTAACAATGCACCCGTTGCGCTGGGTTTCCAATGCATACCAAGCGTGCATATACCGCGTATCTACGTGATACGTAATACGCAACGCCATGGGTACCCGAGTAACGTTATAGAGAACTCGGAGATCCCGTCCTACTGTATTCCAGAATATCAAGACATCGGCCCGGACCCACGTAGCCGCGTATATACATCAAATTTCACATTATATCGCATATTCTCTTTATTAAAAGGATAATTATAAAAATTGTACAGGATTTCTCTCGGTGAGTCTTTAACGGTAATTCATTTAGCTAAACAAGCGTATGCTGCTTTTCTGATATTTTTTTCTCCTTTAATTTTAGTAATAATCCTTTTAATTTTGATTAAAATGATCTTGACTCTCTAGACATTTTGAATACATACATGGTAAAATAAAAAATTGATAATTATGATAATTGATATTGTTTTCCAACAATCTTAAAATAACATATTTAGTCGGTAATTTTCAACTTGCGCGAGAAGAAGCCATCTGCTAAAGAGGATTAAAAAATAGAGCTAACAGAAATAGTAGAGTCAATAAAAATAACAGAGAAGTGGAGGGGGGAGGCTAATAGCCTCGTGGAATTAGCGAACGGGAAACTCGAGTGTTTCTCGGCAAGTTGCACCCAAGACTTAACCTTACAACAATGTTTCAAGACGTGGTACGGCACGATATCTGCCCACTTCCGGCGCACGTGTACGAAACCTCGTATTACTGTACGTGCACGCCCGACGCCGCTCATTGTCTTGGATACACTCGGGCGTATTTCGTTGTCATCTCTCTTCGTAACGCCGCGACGTACGGCCGGCGGGTCGAAAGGCGGCAGGGAGGGAGGATTACGCGAGCATTGACGCGAAAACGTAAGCGACGTGAGAAAACGCGAAAACCGGGACGTGGAAACGGGATGTTTCTGACAGGGTAGGGACCCTCGCCGCATCCTCGCTTCCTTCCTCCACTTTGTTCGACACGCCATGCATTCGAGTATCTCCCTCCCTCTCCCGGTATGACGGTACGTGTTATTGAGCCCAGTTATTACCGTGGTTATTACCGCGACACTGAGTTTTACGATCTGATCGTCGCTGCCGGACTCACGGGGTTCGACGCGCGAACGATCAGTCCAGAAAGGCTTCGCATTCGCATGACAAAAAACTTTAAAGGTGGTCGGGAGCTGACTCCGTCCGTCTCCACTCCGTCAGTTTTTTCTTCCGTTCCGCCTCAATTTCGAGAGCAACCTTTCGTACGCGCACTAAAAACTTTATAGAGGGATATTTCGCTCCGCTGTAGAGCGAAACGTCGATCGGGAAAGATCGTCATATATACGGGATGTATCAGATATCGCGCGTTTTACCTTAAGTACAGTTATTAGATGCCGAGCTAAAGAAAACTTGGCTGC
The DNA here is from genome assembly GCF_048541705.1 of Temnothorax americanus. Classification (NCBI taxonomy): domain Eukaryota; kingdom Metazoa; phylum Arthropoda; class Insecta; order Hymenoptera; family Formicidae; genus Temnothorax; species Temnothorax americanus. The sequence continues at coordinate 2,542,619 of NW_027509253.1, forward strand.
TGAGAGATCGATAGCGAAATAACTTTTCGACTCTCTCTCTCTGTCTCTCTCTTTTTCATATTAAGTTCAACAGAATTTGAAAATTTGTAGTTTAATTATTATAAGATATTTAAGAACTTGTGCCCAATCGCGGCTTCCGTCAAACTTTCTTCAAAGAATCTGTTATAAGAGAAAGTACTGAACTTCTGATATACCCTGCACTTATTTATCAACAAGCACCACATATGTACCTATATAGTATATGTTCCCGACGATGCAATAGGGGGATCATAATGTAATTAAGGCGATGTATGTACCTGCGAGGAAATAATACTACTAAACTTGCCGTTAATCCGTATGGTATCTTCGTCGAGAAATTATTCTACCGAACGTATCTCTCGTGCAAAACTCGCCTTCTCTTGATTATTATCGTTCTACGTCGTTTTACGTCGCGGCGCATCTGGTGCGTGTCGCCGGCGGAAGCCGGCCGATGACGTTGGGGGATCGTTAATCGAAAGTTCTGTCGCGTACGCGCCGTATCCACTTTCATCTACGGAGGGCCTTCGTCGTCTACAAACGCCCGGCGGCGACGCGAGGCGGGGCGACGCGACGCGACGCGACGCGACCCGGCGCGGTACGAGCGAGTGCGCGCGTGAAAAACGACGACAGCCATTACTTTCGCATCGGAGAAACCGTCTGGCGTCTACTACGCCGACCGGCGTGGGGGCTATTAACAAAGTAGGGCTCTGGCGTAAAAAGGGTGAGAAGACAAAACAGGTGAAACGCTAAAAAATGGGTCACCCCGCGCGCGGCCACCCCTTTGCGTCCACGTGTACCTTCCGTGCACACGTACACACGTGACTTTGCGCGCGCGCGCCTACGTCTACACAGACGGACTCGTCTCGAGCGCGAGAGCATACGTCTCCGCGTACAACCCCCGTTATAAAGCCACGAACGTCGCAACCCCCGCTCGTACGTGTGCTTGATGGTTGTATATGTGTGTGGTATCTGTGGGATGCGTATAGGGGTGGTAAAAGCGGTCTCGCGGCGGCGGAACAGAGAGAACAGCACCAGAGGAGAGACAGATAGGTGGGAAGCGCGGGAGAGTGCGGGAGGGGATGAGTTTGGAGTTGAGTTGTCGGCGAATGAGGGCACTGAGGCTGGCGGCAGAGGGTGAGGCCAGACAGAGGCTATTGATCCACCAGGATCCACCTACCAACTCACGTTAGTGGGATAGGCTCGGTCTGAAACGTCGATCTACGCTGTGGGGGAGAAACGTGGAAAATGTTTCGGGCGAGTAACCCTTCGCGAGGAGCACGCCGGGCTGCGCTCGCGACAACCTCGGCGCAACGAATACCGGCAGTTTTTCTAACGCGAGATATAGAGAGACACATCTGCGTAACATCGCCCGCGTTTTCCGCCACCTTGTCTCTTAGGGATGGAAATAATTTGCCCCACGGTAGGCAGTCGGCAGGCAGCCTCTCCCCGGAGGCTTCGAAGTCGCCAAGATGTCGGCGAGATCGTTCCCGCGTTTTTCTTCTCGTCGTCTCTTCGCCTTTTTTCAGTCCAGAAGAGAAGGCACTTAAGGTGCTAAAATGAAATTTGCATGCTGAACGCGGCGAGGTTTTACTCAGTACTTGGACGAAAAAATAACAACCGTCGGCGGTTTAACCGCATACGCGCGCGCACACGTACATTACACGTACACGCGCACACATATATTTTTTCTATTACGATAGCCAGTAACGATCTCCCCGCAGGATACGGCTCTTGCCGTGGTGTATCACATAAAGAGCGGGTGTTTTGCATAAATAACTGTCCCGGGAGCGGATTCAATTTTCTCTAGGCGCTCTTAAGAGGTCAGGCGGTATTTAAAACACGGGGGCAAACGGGTTACGAATTGCCGTTTGGAAAGGTATATATTTTTCAAGTACTCTTTCGAGAAACGTGATAACTCTCCAATATACTTCGAAGTTTAGAATGTTCTTTATAATTTCTTTGTCGTTCATACGCGACTTGAGAAATATTGAGACTTATTTTATTTTATGTTCATCGAATTATGCTTTGTATGTGTCTGTGTATACACGAATGCTCTATTATATTAAATTATATTATATGTAATTTTTAGAGATTTAAATTCTTAAAAGTATATGAGAAAACTATCATCTAATACCTAGGACAACAATTCCAGATTGATGGCAATTTCATAATATACCGTATATTCCTTTTCTATATCAGTTTGATTTTTTCCTTTAATTGGCCCACCGTGCGATTTATATCCGTCTTGCCGGATCTTAATATTCTCGTTATCGCCGACGCGATATTTCTTCCACGCTCGGGCAGGCGACGTTTCCTGACAGACTGACAATCCTTCACTCGAGAACTAAACAAATTCGAAGAGGTCTTTCGCTGTCCCCGCGTCCCCACGGGAGAAAGAGAAAGAGAGAGAGGGAGAGAGAAAGTGCAGAGATAAATAAATTGCGGGGGCGAGCACCCTTGTGGCAAGGGGAGAAGGAGGGCAAATTGCGCGCCGGAGACAAAGGAAGCGAGACTCGCGGCGGAAAGGCGGAGAGATATAACGTTATGAATTTATTTATGCAATACAACTTGGCCCATTCGGATTACAATAGCGCGAAATTTAATTGGATCGTTTACTCGCTACGCTCAAGGTACGATCAGAGTAAACGCGAGCCCCGGCCCGCTCTGCTTGCCCCCTACTTCGCTTCTTTTTCACCCATCCCTGTCCTCTTGTCGCCGAGAAACAAAAGAGTTTTCATCGAGTTTCCTCGGAAATCTCGGGAATGCCTCTTAAACCAGGCGTATTAGAGAGGAGGAGTCTTCTTTCGGCTCGAGGACATACTTTTCGTCAATTTCGTGATTTCGTACAAGGGGTATTAATTAGGATCGGCCCGTATAAAGAGTAAAACGTCCGTCTTTCTTTTTTATCGAAATCGATCTTCTATTTTATCCAATAAGTAAATAATTCTTCCAATGGAGATATCTAATTTGTACGTATAAATATACGCGATAAATCGTGTTTTAATGGAAAACGTGTTTTCTAAGGCCGTTAAAAAACGATCGCATATAGACCCATCTCTCTCTTTCGCCCATGCTTCCATATTATTTACGGTATACTTCCAGTCCGTTTAGCTTCGACCCGTCTCGCTTCCAACCGTTTTTCGTACACTCACAATTTTCTCTATCCTCCTCGCTATCTCTTCGCTCTGGTTTCCCTTTAGTAACCGCGACGGCGGCGGCAGCGGCGGTTATCCCTCCCGCGTTCCCGTTTCATTAATTTTATCTGCACGTTTTACGAGCAGCATCCGCAGCTCGAAACAAATTAATTGCGCCACGCCACTCGAATTAATTGGCGAGCTCGTGATTCTCGGCGGAAACTTTCGACGCAAGTTTACCGCGTCTTTCTCCAATTCCCCGCGGATTGAGACCGCTTGTCGTACAATGGCGCGAATGGCCCCCCCTCCATCCCGAGTAATTTGTAACGTGTTAAGACGGCACGCGTTTGCGATTTAAATAAATGATGAAATTAGAGAGGAAGCAACGTTTATTCGTGTGTTTTGCATGCGGAGCGTATCTACGCGTAAACTACGATTAGAATCACGAAATGAAAATTTTTCCATTAACTTTTATAGCTGCAACGGAGTATCCACGTGAGATCTGCATATTAATACACATAAGCAGTACACATATATATTTTTTGATCGTTGTATAATCCTATTTTTTTTCTTTATATTTATTTCGTACAATAAAAAAATACTCTATGCGAGTAACATTTCTTTAGTTTACAGCTAGTTACTTACTGATCCATGGGATTATAAAGAATTAAATACGTTATCAACTTTATTATTGTTGAGATAAAAATGAGAGCGCAAATAATTTTTCAATAAATTTTTATAAACTCTTTATGATGTTAGGGGAATGTTACTCGACCCTAGCAGCAGTTTTGGAATTAATTTCTGCGGTAAAGCCAAGAATTTTAATTGATAAAACGGGCATAACGGGAGCTCGAATCCGCCCATCTTTCGTAACGAGAGCATATTTTTGGTCAAAGTAAATTTCAGACGGTTAATCACCGTTATTTGGGTAGTTTAGACAACAATGAGGTCCTAAAAACGTACTGCGGAACGACAATACCGTGAGATCGGAGAAGGAGGGTTGCGGGATCGCCGAGGCAATAACTGCGCGCATGACCCTCCGGTTTACATCCGGATTTACATGTAAACGTACGTGGATCGTCGAAACTGCTTTCGCAACTAGTCTCGAACCGAGTAAATTGGTAACTAAGTGCTGGAGTAATATCGGTAACAGTTTGCTGCGGAAGCTTGTTACTGCTGTTAGAGCGCGCATGTAGGTACTAACACACGTCGCGCTCGGATGTTCCGAAGAAAGTGGGAGGGTCAGCGGTAACTAACTAACGATCGTCATGAGACTCTGCGTTTACGTTAGAAACGGTTCGCGATTGCGATTACGTCGGGTAATCGACGCCGTTTATAGTGCAGCGACTCGCGTAAGCGAATTCGTGTCGTTGCGCGCGTTGAGTGACGGATAGTATGCATTAGTTTTTGCATATCATTGCTTTTATTGTTTTCTCGTTCATTTACATAATAATCGTAGGCGCGTGAGTCACATTGCGAATCATTGTTTCGCGATTTCGATTTAATCACTCACATAATCAGGTCATCGCGTGCTCGTATACGTAAACAAAAAACAGATTCCGTGTGCAAAATAAAACGATTTGTCTTGTTATATTTTCGCGGTGAACGTACGTACGCCGGCTTTCGCGATATTTTCGCGATATTCCGGCTCGGCAGATACATTTGCAGATATTACCCAGAGTTGCGAATATATTTCCGTTGTGCTACACTCGACGGCATCTGAAAACGGCATCTGATTGCGGCGACGTTTCGGTATACTTTGAAGGGGTGTACCTTCCTCGATTACGACCGCATGAAAAAACTCATTAATGAGCGGCACGCATCCGTCACAAAGAATGGAAATAACGGAAACGACACGAAGAGAAATAATGGAGGACAACGATACGTAGTTACGTCGAATGAGAGTACTTACTGTGATAGATATCCGAAATATTTTGTTATAAAAGCGTTTCGCTTTTATCGTATCATAGCTACCATTTCGCTAGTATGATCAAATGAAATCACTCGAGCAATATGTATTTACAAAGCATTTATAAGTAATGGATATTATAAAATATCTTAAAAGAGAATGTTGTAAATTAATCTATATTTATACATTCCATTTGTGTTATATCTATATAAATTTATCCGATGTGTAAAGTGCAAATATATCTGCTATTAAAATTTATGTAGAGCTCTACGTTTAAATGGCGTTTTCGTATGATCTCGATCTTTTTACGTTTAATGCGTAAACCGCCGCGCGTTAAAGGAGTCAGAGTCGATGCCAGAACTGTACAGCCATCTTTTAGTGTGCCGAATGAAAATACGAGCCTAACTATTTAACATACTGTTTGCCGATGAAGCGATAGCGCGACGCAATAAAGCGCTAAGAAAACTTGATCGTCCGACTTTAGCGCGGTAGCGGCTGCATCCAGCGCATACAAATTCTCACATAACCGGCCGCACTCGATGCTCTCCCCTCAACCCCTCCGTCTTCTCTGTCTTTCTCTCTCTCTCTCTCTCTCTCTCTCTCTCTCTCTCTTTCTCTCTCTCTCTCTCTGTTCTCTCTGTCCTTTCTGTCCTCTCTGTCCCCGAACGTGTGTGTATACCCTGAAGACGCGGCGAGTCATTCTTTTATATGGCCGTTCGCCTTTCCTCCCCGCCGCTTGTAACCCCTTCACGTCTCTCTCCCCTGTTCGTCGAGGACCTATCCTACCGCGACAGGATATCGCCAAGTAACTTCCCGCTCGTTCGTGCGGAGTCTCAATCCAATAACCATTTAAGAGCCTTACACTCGTACCTTACACGTCGGGGGAGCCGCTCTTACACGCCGCCCTGCCGTCGCTACCCTCCGGTCACCCCGTTCGTTTCTTCCCCTAACATGCCCGCGGATGGCAATGCCATTAGATAGCGCGCATGTAAACGTACGTAAGTGCGTTACCAAACGAGCGGCAGCAACGTTCGTGAGATTAAAAGGCATTTGTTTCCATATCGAAGATGCACCGAGATTAGCTCCCGTAAAATAATCCACGTCGTTTGTGCCTTTTATCTTGTCGATAAACTTGTGCTTACGACGTTACGACAAACACATATGTAGAACTCTTAGATGCCGACAAAATTAATTTTTTTTCTAGAGTAATCGATCGCTATATGTGTATTAAATATTAATATACTGTTATACATATTAAACAGTAAAGAAAGATATACAGATGTATAAAAATTAAGGAATAATTTAATGGAAATTAGAAAGACTTGTTAGATTAACATATGCTAAAAGCACGTAATACATCTTCAGCATTTGGAAATAATTTGAGGATGAGAGGATTAGCATGCAACCTTGCAGAAATTTTATTCCAGGATTACGTAGGGATTTATCCAGCTACTTATGTAAAATTATGTAGGAAAAGAATTTAATCTTGCGCTTATATCCTGCGCTTCATTCCTCGTCCTCCTTGATTAGTTACCTACATTTTGTCTAATACGTTAAATGTTAGTGATGATAATACTCTTTTAACACATCCCGTTGAGATTTTTCAACATTTCAGCAATAAATATTATGGACACCAATATCGCCATTTCGTCGATGAGAAATCCCCGTTTCAATTAATAACCGCTGAGTCAATATTTTACGATCCACGCAATTAATTAAATACTTCTTATCGACTGTTGAGTAATTATGTTACGAACAAATTTTTTTCTGGCGTTATAATCATGAAATTTCTGCTATCTATCGAAAAACATTTACCTATGATAAAAAAAAAACTGACACGAATGGCAACATGTTTATTAAATTAATATTTCGCGAATAACATCGCTATAAAGATCGCTGCAAATTTCCTTCTGCAGGACATATTTCTACAGAGGATATTTTTACGAAGTAGTTTGTCGCAAGCTTCTCTCGTTATTCACGTCGAAAAGAGCGATAACCAGTGCGTACCGAGGCAATGAGTTATCGATCACAATCTATATGATAATAAAGAGTCGGCGAAAGCCGTTTTGGTGCCCCCTTCTCTTTGTTTGTCCCCCGTATTCGCCATGTATGACGAGTTGCGCCCGTCTACGGAATCGAAAAAAATGAGGGAAGGAATCTCGCCTGTTATACAGATTGCTCCTTTCTCCTTGCCGCGCCCAAAGTTTGATATCCTTTCTCGTTTTTTTTTTGGCTCTCTTTGCTCCGGTCCGTAACGCGTGACGATGTCTTTTGATTTCACGAGCAAATCCTGCATCCAATTTCGGCGGGTCGACGAACGGGGCCGTCCTTTTCCTGTCCGAGAACGATTGGGGATTTCTGCCAGAAGTCAAACAAATCTTGTCCATCGCTAACCGTGAAACGAATTTCTAGCCTTTCTAAGGAGATCAATCTGTAGTTTTCGACGTCCGTACTCGATCAATTCGATGGTGTTGCTCCGTTTCGCGTCGACAGCAGCTGATGGAAATTAATTGAGGGACAGGAATATCGAAAGTAAACGTGCAGGATGTGGCGCTTAATTCTGTTTTCGAAGAACTCATAAATAGAATTACAGAAAATAAGATGTAAAAATCTTATATGATAATGAAACTTATTGTTAGATGATTGCGATTTATAAATAAATCGATTAGAGGTATACGAATTAAAAAAATAAATGATTAAAAACTTCCTTTCTAATTATCTCGATAAACAGCCTAGTAAATCTTAAAAAAAAAATCCAGATAATGAGACACGTATCCGGTCGTGTTTGCTAATGAAATATTTTCACTTCAGTAGTTGATTTATCAAGAGGCAACAATAGTTAACGACTCGAGTGATCAGTGAGAGTTATTGGCAATATTTTGCTCGAACTTTGTTGCTCGAATCTTAATCAGGCTCGAGACATATTTTTGACTCCCGTGTCCTCGTGTTTTCTCGAGTCGTTCTCTCCATGTCAAAACCTTCTTCCTAATTAGGAAGTAGATCTTCAGCGGGAGTCGTCGCCTTGCGAAATACGATTTTCATTTCGGCAAGTGAATATGGCACGCTTGACGAAAATACTCGTCGGCTTTTTCACGGAGGTTAATTTCCTTAAGCACGATTTCGCCGGTGCACTCTCTTGTACGGGAAAACCTTAAAGTACCTTAAAGTATGTAGCTCGACTTTTATTGGATGACTTTCGGACGAAGAAGCCCAAAGTTTTCACGGTTACGCAAGGGGAAGTCTGAGTCGTAAAAATAAGTGTACTGTGAGGTGGTTTAACAGTGTCTTAAGCAGCGGGCAACGTCGCGTTAAAATTCCTCGACAACGCCGAAAACTGTCCGTGGGAAACTGGCCGTAAAAAATTGAACATTGTTGTCGCCGTGCCCCTTTTTCACGAACTCTCTTTGCAAATTATATCAGGGCGCGCTTTTTTTTGCGATTTTCAAGAAGCACCTTCCCGTGTGAAATATTACCGTTTACTCGCTTTTTGTGTATGTATGTGTGTGTATGTGTGTGGGGGGAGAGGCAACCGAGTGATAAATTTAACAAATTATCACTTGTGCAATTCACGTTCACAGCTTCGTTTCGGTGGAACCTTATTCTCTCAACATTTATGTATACAATATATATGCATGTGTGTGTAAAATATATATATTTTTTAATGCTGCATATATATATGTATATGCGCTGGGTACGTTCCCTCGCGAGTTTTCAAATAAGCGGCCCTCCAGGAGGAACGAATCGACCAGTGACGCGGAAGGGCCTGGAAGCTCCGCCATTAAAGTTGCACGCGCTTCGCCCGTTGCCATCCTCGCATCCTCGCGGCGCAGGCATTGCTGGCCTGATATCCATATGCAGCAGCCCGAGGAAATAAGCTCGCTCGTAAATAAGAAAAGTTCTTACCACCCGGGCACCCTCTCTCTCTCTTCGAAGGGTTCGCTCGAAGCTGGCGTAGAGCGCGCATGGCTTCCAAGATATCGGATGATTTGTTGCGAGTCGCCCTCTTTTTCGCCCCGATCCGGGACGCGTCGCTTCCTTCCTACGAACGCCATGAATACACCGATGTCTTGCGTGCGCGCACGGCGACGTCATTTCCCGGCACTTTAACGCTATAATGGTCGGGAACGGTCACTTAGCTCGCATTGTCGCTTTTTGTCGCCGTAGACATTATTGGGGCGGGAACCACGCCGTTTTGTTAAATTACGAGAAATGTTTCTTTAGAATTCGTCGGAGAACATGGGCGAAGAAAGAATTAACAATAATATCGTAATTTAAGTTCTATAATAATCACGCTATGTATAATATTTACTCAAAATTATTAACAGGTAAAGATTATATATAGAATTTAACTGTAAATTCAAAATTTATACACACATACGTAATTTAATGTCACCTTGCTCAGATGTAGTCACTCATTTGAAGAGCGTGATCCGAACAGGATGGAGAACGGAATTGAGCCAGAAATCGAATTCACATTACTGATCTATTTTCGAGCCAGCGTTTTTGTCGACCTCGACAGAGGATAACTGTCCTCGAGATGGGTTAACGGTATACGCACGGTCACACGTTACATTATGGAACTAGCAAGATTGATTTACGAGTCGCAGTATTTCATTCGGGTCTCATTCGAGTGTCTTCTCGCATCGAGAAAGCTCGCGTTCTCAAGCGGACGAGGACGTTCAAGCGTCGCAATATCGCCTCTTGTCCGGCGATGCAGCGCGCGCGCGCGCGCGGCCTTTTCGCGCCGCAAGATTTATGGTTTGCGTGGAACGCGCCGTGTCGCGAAAGTCGGTGAACGCGATAATCAGATACAACCGGGGACATAACGAAATAGTATTGCGGCACGTGCGCACCTTGACCGGCAAGAATCCATCAAACACGGCTCGCCGGCGAGAGACGTGCGTCAATCGTTAATTCAACGAGTAGATCCCGCGACATTGCGCTCTCTCGCTTATTTTTGCCCCGTCGTTTATAATCCCCGGCCATCGCTTGATCGCTCGGTCGAGGCTCCGCGCCAAAGATAGAAATGAAGCGAAAGAAATCTCGTCGGCTAGACGGCACAGGATACGCCTCGCTCGCGCGTTTCTTATCTCGCGGAATCTCGTGAGTGATCGCCGGTGATTTACCGGATACCCGCCGCCGGTATCTCTCAAATCTCAGGAGTTATGGCACCGTCATGGCGCACCCGTCCTCTTCTGCGAAAAATTTCGATCCTTTCTCGGCCGAGCGCGAAAGCGCAAGTTCTCCCGAAAGAAATCCGCGTATAATAGTATTGCAATCGATGCAGACTCGTATCCATTTCGCGCGTTTAACGTTAAATTCTGCCTTAACAATCCTCGCGTCGTTCGACGACTATTCGCGCGATCTTCATACTTTACGGATTAAATTGACTTTTCTGAAAAATCTTTATGTCATCGCGTGGAACTAGTTTTCTTTTTATGTAACTTATGACGTTGTGGGGCGAAAGATCTTTACTTCGCTGTTACACGCTCGTTTTCTTACGTGGCGTGTCCACTGACACAGTGATGGACAACCCGATAAGGGTTAATAAACGCGTCCCCATTTTCCCGACACGAATACGAACCGCGACTCGCTGCGTCAGGAGTTCGTGGAATTTTTTTTCCCCGCCCGAACAAAACCGCGGATAGATCGAGGGAACTTGGATGTATCGATGGGTGATTTTGGTCGGGCGGGAATCGTCTCGTGAGCGACGACGGCGACCGGGGAAATCCGCGGTGTGTGTGCTCTGGCGAGAGAGGAAAAGGGGCTCTGGATATATAAAATAATCCCCAGAAATGGAGGGAATAAATCACTCGTGTCGTGAGAGGCTTTCCTGATCAGACGGAGGGGTTCGAAACGGGATAAAAACGTTCTGCCTCCCTTTCGGATCGCAAGGAACTTTGCTCTTGGCCGACCAACATACCCTTCAACACGCTTCGTCCGCGTCTCTCTCTCTCTCTCTCTCTCTCTCGTTTTTAAGTCACCCTTCTTTCGCTACCCTTTGTGCCCATCGGCAGCTCCATTATTCGACCACGTCAATTACAGCCTCTGCGCCTAACGACTGAAGAATCCGATGTGCCGGGGAGCTCTTACGTTCCTCTCGCGCTGGCGGACAACGAGTGCGTCGGCTCGATGAGAGAGAGAGCGCGCGGTAATTGATAGGCGAAAAGGAAGAGCTCTTTCGCCCGACGATGCATGGCGACGACAACGGCGAAACAATCCTGTTCGATCCTCTTTCGTTTTCCATCGAGCGTTAATTTGTTTCCCGGTTATTTGTTGTTCGGGTTTCGCCGCCCTTTCTCGGTTGAGCCCGAGCGGCGTGCAAATATTTGTCCGAGTCAATCGCCAGGGATTATTTGGAATAAACATTCACGGCGCGTAATAAACCCATCCGACGTTTTCTCCCCACGCTACGAATTTTACGCGCTCGCGGATTCGCGACGAGTTTGGCTTCGTGGTATCTACCGCCGCGGGGTCCCCGTGACAGACCTCATTTTATACGCGGGATTAATGGCGACGAAGTTATCCTAACGACGTTAAACGCGCGACGCGAAATTTCTTAATACGTGTCGCAAAGACTTATGAGGACGTACGGACGGGGGGGGGGGGCTCGTCGTGCGAGAGCGCCATCAAACAGATCATTCCGGTTTTTCATTTCGACGCTCTCGTGCGCAATTTGTTTAATCTTGGCGTCTAATGAAGCCTGTCGCGGCGGAGGGAACGTCGCGCTGTTCGATCCTAATCCACGCGAAATTGCGTCGTTCGATTTTCCTTCGTCGAATTAAATCGCACCACGCCCTTTCCTTCTGCCGTCCACCCTCGCGTCCTGTTGTTCCCCTCCCATGCCTTCCGACAGTTCCGACTCGTCGACCTCGCAGCCCTTACCCGCCTGTGCATCCTCGACCTACTTTACCTTCTCTCAGTGAGGGAGGAAAAAGTGGCGCTCGAGGAGTGCGCTAAACAAAGACATTGGATCAATTTTTAAAAGGAATCGTTTTTAGCGGAATGAAGACGCGTGAGTCGCGCGTGGGGATAGTCGATTTGAAAAATAATTGATTAAGAGCCACGAGGGTGAATACAGGGCACGAGACTACCCTCATTATTTTGTTCGCGCCCCCCTCCCTCTCCCCGTTTTCCGTTCCGCTTGTTCTTCACTCTGCCGCTCGATCCATCTGCTGCTCTTAAGTGACTGCTACGCTGTATCTTTATTTACGCAACTTGATACTGTACTTTACCGTGCTTTAACTCTCGTATCGTTTTTCGAAAAGAATAACACATAATAAAACCCATAACTCTCGTATCATTCTCCGAAAAGAACAAAACACATAATACTCTAATTTACAATTCGGTTTGAACATTTTATTATTCTGATCTTATATGTAGCTTGTAATTATAATTTTGTTTTATATTTTACTTGTTTTATATTTTGTTATATATTTTAATTTCATATACAGTCAAATGTCATGTGAAGATTGAACAATTTCTAAAACATTCATCTGTTAGCTATACTAAAAAGCTTTCTTAACATGTGTCGTAAATACGTAAATTTATTAGCCTTTGCTGGATGTGTCGAGAATATCTTGCGAGCTTATCTAATTTAAAAAATGTGGCTCGAAAATTTCGCACACATGTTCGCGAGCACGTTTCTCTTTACCGGTGGATCATTAGGTAGGGATCCTGAACTAACATCCGATCCGCGTGATATTTCTAGCGCGCGAAAAAATCTTTCGCCGTCACCTATTATGGCTCGCAAGCTGGCGGGGATACGCCACTCCATATGTCGCTATCCAATATCGGTCGAGCATCGATCATTTCCGAGTAGTTCGCATCGGTGGACAGTTGAGGCGATTTGAGGCACCCTGTGGAACGCGCGATGCATATTCGGGCCAATCAAACTGACCGGTGTCCCCCTTCGGTTTTTTTTTCACAAGATTCTAGGGAGAGAGAGAGAGAGAGAGAGAGAGAGAGAGAGAGAGAGAGAGAGAGAGAGAGAGAGAGAGAGAGAGAGAGAGAGAGAGAGAGAGAGAGAGAGAGGGTGAGAGAGAAAGAGCCGACGAAAGGACACGTCATTGGAGGACTTGATGGATTATTTGTCCGGAGAATGCGTTGATTGCTATACCTTCCCGGGGTTTTGGGCCTTCCGCATTATGATTACATCTATATTGTATTTGCAGCGAAAGGTCCCTCGTCGTCGTGTCCGGAATTCTAATCGCTCAGCCGACCGCCCGCGGCCATATATATACGCACGTTTACACACGCATGTCTGATTTATGCGTCTTGCCGTCAAAATTTATACGTTCGCGATGAGCGAACTTGCGGGAGGATAAGGTAAGGGAAGGGAAAGGACCGCGGGGAAATGAGGCGGAGGGTCTCCCTCTTTCCGAGAAAAAGTCCGAAAGTCGTAAACGAAGGCGAAGGTCACTCGCGTAACGCGACGAACTTTGACTCGGCTGATCCTAAATCGGTCGCGGATCCTTAAATTTTTCTTCGACTTATACCGCAATTTGCAACTTTTCGTTCCATCTACGTTCTAGCAAACAATACGATCGCTTGTCTTCGTTACTCACGACCTGTAATCGCGACCGATCCTCTTGTTTCTTATTCAACGCGTGTAACGCACTTTTGCGCGCCCGAGGATCTCATCTAAGCAAAGTCCGCGCGGAGAAGAAACGCGACTGTTTTGCAGAGAACGAGGGAGAATTCATGGGAATTGGATAAAGTCATAAGGTAGAATAAGGGTGAGACTCTGGTAGCGTAGAGTCCCCTAACGTAGGATCTTCTACCCTTAAAGGCGCGGAAAGGAACCTTAAGCTGTTTTCTTTCGCGCTACGTGTTACATTGCGCAAGAATGTATGTTATTCGTATATACCTACTCCGCCATTTTATGTCTACATAGAATACGCAGAAGAGACTGCTGTGCCTACTAAAATTCATATTTCGCACAGACGAAAATGTCGAAGCAAATGGAAAAAGATCATTACTACATTTTATTTAACGTACGTGGCATGTAATACGATAAAAATATATATTTTACCTTTTATTCTTTTAGGATTTTATATATAATATATATAATATATATAATATATAATATATATATATAATATATAATAAATATATATATATATAAAATATGTATTCTTAATTAAAAATTAATTTACGTAAAACTTGATAACTGATTCATGTCACAAACGTTAATGACAAAATTACATTTATTAAACAGACTTTCTACAATTTTAATATTTGATACACTTTAATTTTAAATATCGTTCAAGGAGAAAATGTAATTTTCAACGATTATATGGCACTGTTTATTTCGGTCTAACCTAATTTAATCTTAATCTTATTCGCCTCGAGTAGAGTCGATACGAAATACCAAGTGCAGCGTACTATTTCGTTCGTTTGTATTGTAAGAGAAATTTGACCCGCGCGCGAGACCAGATTTGTCGGATATTGGATCGTACAAGTGCCTCCTCTCTCCGTCCTTTCATCCTGCCGGCGGCACTGCTTTCCCTTCTCAACCTTTTGAACAAGCTCTCGTAAGAAGTTTGGCAATTTGTAAGCCAACGTCGTCCGCGGAGAGATCAGGGATACACGCGCACATGCTATACACGGCCACACGCGTCTTTAACATACCTACGTACATGAATCACGTATGTATGCGTGATACATAATATACCACGTACATATACATGCGCGTAAGTGGCTGCTGCCTCGCGGACATACGAGGAAGGATCACTCTCGGCAGGATAACCGCGCGAGAAGTCTCTCGAAAGTGTCTATCAAATTCTCGTCCCGCGTTTATGTCTCTGTAATTCGATATACAGCGGACACCCGAGAGTCGTTCGTAATAATTTCGTTATCAGAATTTGAGACACGTATGCTCTCTCTCGCGCGCGGCAAATATATTTTTTTTTATACCGCCAAATAATACGAGCTCTATAAAATTTTGATACGTACATGCGCTACGTGTATACGGCGCGACATGTACTGTCGAATTGACGGTAGTGCGGCACAGAGAAAGCAATTTGCGATTGATTCGACTGGCATTGTCAAAGGGTAGCCATACGAATCCGCGCGCCGATGCGCTTTTATCGTGCTCGAAAGCAGATAAACGAAAAACAAATAAAGCAAAACGATCTTGTGTTAATCGACGCTGTCCAGTTTGCGGATTTGCGCGGCTGCTATTTCCATGTTGGCCTCTCGCATTCGCTCGAGCGTATACATATATCCTACGTTTTTTACCGGCACGTTCTAAAATTTTATTGCTGTGTGTTCATATCGAGAGGTGATGATTGCTAATATTATTATACATATAGTGTGTCCCAAGTATTTCATTTTCTTGTTATCAATTTAAGATTTCTTTTTCATTAGCAACATTTGAAACCTGAATTTTTGACCTATAATATATGTATGATAGAAAACCAGGGATGAAGCTATATAGTTATGTATTTTTCAAATGTTTTAATCTGCGATATTATATAGAAAAAAATATATCTCAATTATATTCTGTTACTTTTAATATACATTTCAGTAATCTAGTCAGAAGACCGACTAACAAGTTTACATTCGTGCATGTATATATGCGAGAAATTATCTCTTTGCGCTGGAACAATAACGCAGCGCCGGTGTAACCGTGGATTTTGCCTTTATTAGACCAATATTGTACGTTTTCAGTCCACGTAGAGCAGTTTCGCCAACGCGAGCATATGCGAATCTCGGTAAAGCACGTGTCGGTATCGTCGCCATTCATGTACGCCGCGAGTAGTAATATGTGCATACACGCGCTGCACTTTTTTACGAGCCAGGCGCGAAGTGTTCGACCGTTGCGATTTCATTCACATAGACAGGACACACGAGCGCGCGCGCCTCCATTCTCCCTTTCTTCATTCGCAATAATCCCAGATGAATGCTCTGCCGGCGCTTCCACCATGAAATTTTCAACGGCGCGACACGCACCGACGAGAGAACAACGACTGGATATTAAAAAAAGAAGGGCGCGATCGTTCTTAGAATAATACAGTGTCGTATCCTTTTACGTTCTCACTATCAACTCAACTCGGATACAGAGAAGTGCGTCCTCGGGACGTGAGTAATCCGCACCGTTATCCATTGAGCTCTTCACGCGGGGCCGCTCAGAGTTAACAGAATTTTTATTGGAGCTTAACCTTAATCGCTTAGGAAAAGATAGATGTAAGAAAAAGGGAAAGTTATTTAAATTCAAAAGTTGCGACAAAAGATGAATGTTACATTTCGTTAAAGAAACAATTGATTCTAAATTTCTTAGAATATTTATCTAGAATCCCGTAATATCCGCGGATTTTGGGTAGCTTGTCGACATGAGCACCGAAAAAAATTAGGGGGGGGCTTAAAAATTGCTTCTCGTGTCGATTAAATTATCATATACCTCTCAGTATACCTCTCAACTCCGACATATGAACACGTGTTAATCGTCGCTCCACGATAATGTTCTGCTCCGTAGAAAATTTCAATACTGACAACGCTTCATCGCAGTGGTCACTCTTTTATATTTTAATGCGTTTTCCTCTGTCACCGACTTACACGTCGATCAGTTGATTATTTCGGGCAAAATTTTCGAGAATGCCGACGTTTAAGTTTGTGACAAGGAATAGTTACCAGATTGCTTGATAAGGACCCGATCCGAGGGGTCGAAACGTAGCAACGTTTCAATTTATATTGCCATTAGAAGTCGAAACTAATAAACGTTTCTTGTTGATTATTGTTGGCTGAACAAACCATTCTATTTCTGTAAATTATCATAATTGCTGATGTGACAACGTTAATTACGAAATTAGATCCTTGAAGCGCGGTACTTATGAATGAGATTACAAGAACGCGGTTCTGGCTCGCAGCTGACGGTTTAAGAAGAACCACCACCGGATATGAGCCGCCATAGTTCGAGGTCGGTGGGGATGCAAGAATGTCACGTGGCGAGCATTTTGCTCGTCCATCCGTGCATCGCGCCATCAACTTTGGCCATAAAGCCTCGGCTGCTCGAGGAGTTGGACGCTCTGTCTTGGAACGCGGATTCTTCCTTCCAACTCTTGACACATATGCATCTATATACCCATGACCGAGCATTGACGTGTTGTCCGTCCGTTCGAATATACCCTTCGACCTTGTCTAGATTGAATCGGGGCTGCCGGCGGCGTGAAACGTGAATTGCATGTATGATGAAAAAAAAAGAGAAAAAAGAAAATAACGCTCGCGCGCGCGCGTTACATAGTTCGCTCGAATTTCCCCTCGAGTTGTGAACTTTGACAAGGCATATGTTATATTTACAATGATAACGATTGCTAGAAAATTTTATCTGCGATACACAAATTAATCAAGCTCCTTAGATCTCATATCTCTTATTTTTATACTATGCAAGTGATGCAAGCACAAGTTTATCGATTAATATATTATACGAATATAATTGAGACGATAGATTTGTGACAGTTGTGTGACATATGGCTATACAAAATTAGATTTGGCGCATTATAAAACTAATGCAATAAATCATTGCGTAGATGTATCTGTAATGAATCGCGTTCTATTTCGAGTGCATCGCGATAACAACCTCCGCATTTGCAATAAAGTAGGCATTCTCGATGAGTCATCTCATACACATTGCGGCGCAAGACTGTTATTACACGGAGACTATTTCTGGACGCATCAGATCGTAGCAACGTTGTATTTAACTGGCTTAAAAAAGTATATTCCGTCCGTCCACCCGTCCATCCGCCCGTCCGCCCGTCCATCCGTCCATCTTAGCGCGCGCCGCGCCGTTGGTAGATATACGCGCAGAGTGACTACAGCGAAACACGCAATTACGAACGTTGCAACGCTGAATTAGTCACATGCTTTTGGCGTGGCTGCAGCAAGCATGATTTTGCTCGGATCGCACGCCGGTGGACGGTGACGAATTCAATTTCAGTCCCCATAATTTTCCAGCGAAGTTGACACGCCCTTAATCGCGAGTCCGATTGCTTTCTCTCAATGCGTACTGCGTTTATCGCGAATTAATGCCCCGCTTGTTTATCCCGACGGTGCGTTAAACAGCACACTTGAATTTCAATGGCGTCGTTTTTGCGCGTCTCGTCGCCTTTCGGTTTTTATCGCCGCGGCGCAACGACGTGATTTTAACGCGTTCGCGTTCGCGTAATAACGCGGGGAGATGGGTGTAATTGATCGACGGTAAATCCTTGGGGACTTGAAATTAGAATATTTTTATGCTTCGGCGTATAAAATGATATCCGCTTGTATCCTCGTAAAATTATCAGCGTCGTTTCCCCGACAGTGGAGAGCTGTGCAAACGATCGAATGTTGCGTCGGGCGTACTTGCATTTTTATGCCCCTTACGGTTATGCAAGCATATCATTTACCGTATGGTATACGCGTATAGACAGCGACGTTCTAGACCCTTTGCATACGTGTACGTACACCGGTGGTGCATGCAGGTACGTACGGGCAACCTGTTGCGGCGCAATTTTTACGGAACTTTCCGCCTCGTCTACCAAAACTGACACTTACTGTAAATCACTCCCTCAGAAAAGTCTATGCATCTCCGGATCGATTCCCGATTTATGGCGCAAAAACCGTATAGCCGCACACGATTATTTTTACCTTTATGACACTTCTGTGAAACATTCGCGCGCTGACCATAACTTTTAATCGTCAAAAAAGTTTCTACTCGTAAAAATGATGCCTAAAAATGA
Organism: Temnothorax americanus; assembly: GCF_048541705.1. Classification (NCBI taxonomy): domain Eukaryota; kingdom Metazoa; phylum Arthropoda; class Insecta; order Hymenoptera; family Formicidae; genus Temnothorax; species Temnothorax americanus. Next base: position 2,561,398 of record NW_027509253.1, read on the forward strand.
GAGAATAATATAGCGATGGAATCAGGAATTTCGCAGCTTTACAATCGTGAATGTTGGTGAGATCTGTAAAAGAGACGCGAATGTATATTCCACGAAAAAAAAAAAACGGCGAGACTGGAGGATGATCTCGTGATAACTTACTTAGACGAAATAATGGATTTGGCACCCTTCCGCGCGGGAGATCGCTCCTTTAATTCAACCTGGTATAACGCCGGAGGAGAGGGATCTCCTTCTCGGCGAACTAGATTTAAGGCCCTGAATAAGAAGGAACGAATTAACACTCTCGGAGGCTTTTAATTATGGAGCTAGAATCGGAGATTGACGCGAGCTAATCCTCTCTTCCTCGCGGGAGGAGCGCGCCCGCTTTCGACGTTTCGTCTCTTCTCGCTGCCATATTTGATGCGGCGGTCGGCTTGAAAACGAAGCGTCGCTCATATATTCGTAGGCGAGAGATCAAAGTCGTAACCGCGAAGAATACTGCGACGGCCAGTGTCTTAATAATGGGAAATAGGTCGCGTGCTCCACGTGCCACATTTCCAACGGCGCGACAGAAAACCCAGGAAGTGTCACTCAAGCGCGCCGTTGGGTCGCGTCACTCCAAAATTCTCGATGTGACAGATGCGCTTTCGCTTGTTCGCGCAGAGATGCTCCTGCAGGAAATGCATCTCTCTCTCTCTCTCGGCCGCGCGCTGGATCCATTACGGGGATGAACAGATCTTTTTTCAGCCGATATTCTTAGGTTACTTGCGCGCGCGCGGGCGGACGGGCGGGCCGGCGGGGTTCAGAGCGGCGATCGATCTTGTCTTCTCGAGTGTCACGATAAAGCACCTAATGTCACGCTGCGTTTCGGAACGTTTCGACGGAGATCGGGTATCGATTCCAGCTTCGAGATGACGTCTCGGAACAGATCGCGGGGACGAATCGAAGAACAGGAGCAGGGAATTATGGAATAACGCTATAATTTGTTCCCCTTTTTCTCGTATGCTATTAGACGCTTGTGTGTCGTAGTAAGGGAGAACGGCGAGACGAAAGAGAGAGAGATGGTTTTGCCCGAGGTAGGGTTTCGACTAATGTTTTGCCGTAAAATTGGGATCCAGTTGCGAGCACGGCGGTGCGTGGTTTATGCTCATAGTCGCGATATGTATTGCCGGCGCAGTAAAGGCGTAAACGCATAAAGAGGGGCGTATGCAGTCATCGGCAAAACAGCGCATCGCCCCGATCTCGACCGACCGGCCCAGCGTATACGTTCGCACCCGCGTATACGATTTTTCCGTGTGCGAGGAGGCATTTTACGCGAGTGTAGGTAGGCGGATACATACGCGTGTATCCCAGCCGTGCCATGGGATAAAATCCTCAAGTGTCACGTTTTACTGCCGCGTCGCCTTTATGCCGGCTACCCTTTATACCTCGTGGGACGGAAGGAAGAAAGAAGGATACTATTTCACGAGTATTACGATCCGGCAGGCATCAGCGTTTGCGAATGGCCATTCTGGCCTGCCTCCCATCTCTCTCTCTCTTCCTACTTCGTCGTCGCTTCTTCCCTTATCCCGGAGTAACAACCCTCCCGTGTTCCACCTTCGGTTTCTCTTTGCCGAGACGCGACTTTGCAAATTCTCGCGCCGCGCGTACGTGTACGTTTGTGTTTAATGCAATGAGATTGTCACCTCTCCTTTTCGCCCGCTTTGCACGCAGCTGACATTTTACGGCTGTCGAGCCGGATGACTTCTGCCGCAGCTCATTTATCACGGAACGTTCACGGATGCTGGACGGGACGAATTGTTATCGGTTACTATCGATGTCCAGCAACACGGTTAAACGCGCACGAAATTATACCGATTGCTCTAGTCGGCATTTTTCTGCGTCAGCATAATCTCTTAGGCCGCGTGCGGTAAGGGGGAAACGGCGTGGATCCGGGCGTGATCTTCAGCCGTGCTCTCGGGATCGACGCGATCGATCAACCCGGCAACCAGTTCCAAGCGGCAACGTTTGGTTACCTTGTTGCAGGCATATTCCGCTTAATTAGTCCGTCTCGCGAGATGAAGAGCCCCGATTAAAACCTGCCAGCCGATTTGTTGCTCCTCGCCGCGTTCTCTCTCTCTTGCGGACCCTTTTTCTGAATACACCCTGCCACCAGCCGACCGGCCCCGACGCTATGCAGGACGCCGCTCTTCGCCGTGACGTCTCGCCGTGACGCGGGATCTAACTTTAGATGCGCCACATCGTTGCAGTTTCTCGCTTTTTTCGCTCGTCGCTCTCTTTCTCCGTCTCTTTTTCTCTTTTTCTCTCTTTTTTCTTTTTCTTTTTCTTTTTCTCTTTCTCTTTCTCTTCCGTCGACTCGGACGTTAAGCCGTGTTATGACTGCGAATACTTTCGCGATAAATTTCTGTGGTGCGTCCGTATCCAGGAGCGGATCGGTCATCGGGACTCGGAAGAAGCCCTCGGGATGAAGGGTCATGAGGTCAGCATGATCTGAATATTGCACAGGTTGCAAATGTATTTTATCTCTTGATGTCATTTGACCTTTGGACCTGTCGCGAAAGAAATACAATTATTCAAAGTAGTTTTAACCCACGACTTTCTTCTGCCTCTCATAAAGAATTTAGACAAGAGATCTTCTGCAAGTTTTCTACGCTAACAATTTCTTAGCCAAGTCGCATCTCCGTTCGCATCTCTGCTCAGCTGCCCGTTTCGGGACCAGTGTTTCGCGGCTTTCTTCGTCTTTTTTCGTGCTTGTTCGACGCAAATTAGCGCAGTTTGGAGATGAATTCTCCCTTCGTGCGAGGGCGCGTAATTATCTCACTCGTAATTCACGGCTGTTACGGAGGGCGTCTCGAATTTACCATCTGAGAGATTTCTCGGCTACCTTGCCGGGACACACTAGCGAGCGGATATGAGAACGTTGCTTAACGAGATGCGGTTTTAATTACGATGCGATTGTTTCATTGCCCGGGCTTGTCGCGAGGACTGTTTGATAATATCGCGAGGATTTAGTAGTTTCTACGTAACGTAGAGTCTGTTTGGTTGCGCGATTTCAGCAAGATACACTCGTGTATGATAATTTTACGTATTGATGAATGCTAGAAATCCTGAATGTCATTTCGCGTGCTATAAAGAAGAGTATACGCTCGTCTTTATCCGCGCTTTTACATTTTGAAAGCCGAATCATATTGTATTACATACAGCAAATGCAAATTAATTTACATATTTGCGGATTACCAAGAAAGACAAGTTCGTGGAAATTTTTAGCAGTTACGTAATGCATCACTGTTTACAATCTTGTCTCATTTCAAAAGGTAAAGTTCGAGTAGGTTTGGGTTAGAAGTGTAAGCTTCTCATTCGCATATCGGTGCTGGCGTACTCATCATTTGTAGCTCGCGGCGAAACGCTTCTGCTTTATTTATCCTCGGCATAGCCCACGTTAACGGTGAAAGAGAAGAGCTTCTTAAACGCTGCGGCTGTATCGCATCGGGTTCATGACCCCGCACGTCTAGACCCACTGATTCACGCAGACATACGCTTGTCGTTCCTTTTGTCAGGCGTGCCACGCGTTTTGAGAGGCCAGACGATGATTTCACGTGGTGCTCCCCTCTTTTTTGCTGCTGCCACGGGTGGAGAATATCGTCGACGAAGTTAGCGGCGAAGGCGTGCTTCGTCGCGTCGCGATTTCATCGTCGGGACGACGGGACTACGAGACTGCAGGAACGACGAACCGCGTATTATATTTATTATAAACGCCCCGATGTCCCTCTGCGTTATAAACCGCGCGCCGTGTTTCGTTTCGCACATATTTCGCGCGCAACGATCGAACGATCGATTGCTCTCTTTCGCCAAAAATATGCTCCGAGAGGTATACCGGGTTTACCGCCGTGACGGTCGTTCCACGCGTGGTTCCACGCGAGAGAAGTTGAGGAACCCCTTTCCATCCAATTCATTGAACTGGTCTGCTTCATTCTTCTCCTTCTCCACCTTTTCCTCTCTCTCTCTCTCTCTCTCTCTCTCTCTCTCTCTCTCTCTCTCTCTCCGTCCTCTTTCTCGGCCGGCTCTTCGTCTTTTTCGTCTCACCTTTCCCGACTATATACCTCACTCTGCTCGCGTCGGTATTCAAAGACCTCATAACAGACTCCTCACTCATTCTATCCTTTCTTCCCTTATCCTCTCTCGCTCGTTCTCGGCTTTTCTCTCTCTCTCTCTCTCTTTTTCTCTTATCCACTCTCGGCACTCTTCTCCTTCCATCGCCGCATCTTCCATCGGCACAGGAATGCGGTCCTCCCCTTTCCACGGAAGAGAAACGAGACTGAGAAGGAAAGGAGGTATAAAAGAAGGAGGCGAGAGAGCACGAAAGAGGATGATCAGAGAAACGGAGGAGCAGCAACGGCGGTGGTGGATAACGAGAGAAGTAGGAAAGCACGCGGACGACAAAGAGGCCGACACAATGACTGGCCTTTTCTCGGCAAGGTTTGAATATATCGGCAGCCTATGGAGGGGCATGAATTGGTAATAGAGGAAGTCGAGATCTCTCACCTCCTCGCCCCCCCTCGCTTTGCCCCCTTTCTCGTTTGCCCTTTCTCTGTCGCTCTCTTATTTTCTAAGAGGTCGGTCTGACTCCTATCTCTAGACAATTTGTGCCTTTTTCCCCGTTCTTAGCGCGCTCCACCATCTCCGAAGACCGTTTTCTCACGATCTTAAAGAGAGAAGCTCGTGTGAATCGTACCTGTCCATTTTCTTGCTTAATTGATGCACGCCGGAAATAAAATAACCGGATTTATGATAATGAAATGTGACAACCAAAGAGAGAATCACGATTGCTTCAATTGTTTTACGTACATTTAAATGAATAATATTTGTTTCACATTTATCGTTGTGTAACGATTTTTGTTAATCACATTTTTTAAGAGATTACGAAAATTTATAATGAAATGTGAATGGAAATATCAATGCTTTTTATATTTTTTGACTTGACAGATTATAATTGCCGCGATTGCTTGTAATTAAATCAATGTCTCTTAATGCCAATCGAGATCAGATAGCTCGCGGCGCTATAAATTTTTTCGCAGCAGTCGAAGGTTATACCTGGATGAGAATCCCATTTTTGCTCTCAAGAGGGTGCCGTCTATACTCCATCAGGTAGCGAGAAACGGAGACTTCGCCAAAGAAGCTGCTCATTATCATAACACAGATCGCGCATTCGAGCTGCCCCTTTTATCTGGGAATTTTAAGGGTATGGAAATGAAATTTATGCGCGTCGAATTCTTATCCCCATCCGCATAGGCCCACCCTTCGTCTTTTCGACGAAGTCAGTGAAAGAAACTCGCATCATGTATATAACATGTAAAATTCAATAACTGCGTGCGTGATGACCTACGAATTGCAAAAGGATATACTCCTGAGTTGAGAGAGGAGAAAAGAAGTGAATAATAACCGAGAGGACGTAACTGTAATATTTTCTACTATTTAAATAAATTTACTTTTCACGATAAGATCACTTTGGAAAAATATCAGATTGTTTTAATTTTAAATTAATATTTTGAACAAAAGAGGTTGCATTATTAATTCTCTACTTTGAATAATAATGATAAAAATTGTAACAATTTTCTTATTGATAACATCGACATCAACGTTAGTCGTTCGATGCTTCGTCCTAGGAGAATGTCAAAGGAGACAAAAGGAAAGAAATTTTATCACTACTCAAGATATATATACAGAATCGATCGATCGGAAGTGGTTCGAGTTTGGTTTCGATAAGTGGTTGTTGAGAGAATAAAAGGTGATGGGGAAGAACCAGATTCGAGAAGTAGAGGCTAGGAAGAGAGACGAGGGTTCGTTTGTAGTTATCTTTTCGCAGCGAAATTATTACCGGATTCGAGATTGAGAATTATTTCCCGATTCTAGAATAATTCGTCGAACTTTTGACAGATCTATCTAGTTTGTGTAACCTTCTGCGTAAATTTTAATACGGTAGTAAATGACGCGTATTTCACACAGATTCTCTTGTAGACTTGCTCAGAGGTAGGAACACGCTCCTTCGTGAAAAAGACGGCTTTAAATAGCGAGAAATTCGAGAATGTAGCGTGCGGAGTCCCCACAAAATATCCACTTTTTTGCAGTCTTTTCCCAACCCGCCATATCCCGCATAATAAAATTTTGTAGAATGGCAGACGCGCACGGAGAGGATAAAGTTTCTTTTCTTAATTATTGTCGCTTCGTTAATTCCTATGCCGGGGTCATACCGCGAGCTCCGGCCGGAGTTAGTCCGAAAAAAGGACGACAGGGTGGTTGGGGGAAGGGACAAGATAGGGAAGAAACCGGAGAGCGAGGACGCGGCGACGCTAGAAGGTAAATGGTCACGCCGGAATTAAGGGTTGAGGAACGTAAACTTGGATCGCTCGGCTATGAGTGATAAACCTTCTCGTGGAAGCACCTTTTTATGAGACACCGGAGAAAGTATCGTCGCGCGATATCGCTCGCGCCTCGCGTATGCAGAACACTCGCAAAAATCGATAGTTTATTTTCGCGACGAAAGTATTCGCCGGATATATTTATCGTCCCGTTGTAATCGAACCGCGCTATCTATTACCCCGATTTTAGCGAAAGCGAACACGCGCGCACGTATTTACCGTGGAAATTTAATCAACGCTGAGTACCGCTCGAAAACAATTGGCGATGCTTTCGATTTACGGTAGAAGCGATTGGGCTGAATATATTATTACGGCTATGTTCGTAGTAAAAAAAAATGAGATCAAGTGAGTAACTGAGACTGTCGGGCGAAGAGCATAATACAATTTGTCCAATGAAGAAATCCGATACTCGGTTAAAATGAGTTATAAAATCGGTATAAAAATTGCTTTTGTTTAATAATTGTTGTAGAGAATTTTTGAAAAAATAATAACTACTAACTTTACCGCAAAGGAATTAAGTGCGTTGTTATTGTTTTATTTATCCAAGAATCTCAATTACGTTTGCTTCAGCGTATATATCCGTTATTCCAAAATCATGAAAATCCAAAGTATAGACCATGTTTAATTTATAACAGATTTCTTCCGGATAAATAAAGGACCGGAAATTGATGTTCCGTGTAAAGAAAACCATCTTATACATATACCTAGGCGATTACGGAAAGTTAGGTCATAGGATAAAAAATTCCCGGAGATTTAACTTGCCTCTTGAAGAAACCGCAAGCTTGGTGCGGAAAGAACGGGATGAAGAAGTAAGAGGACTCCGATCTGAAAAGGATGAAGCCGGACGCTGGGCTTGCGGAATTAAGGGCAGAACGCTGTAAAAGCACTTTACTCTCTCTCTCTCTCTCTCTCTCTCTCTCTCTCTCTCTTTTTCTTTCTTTCTAGATTTTCTCCTTTCTTCTCCAAAGCTCAATAACCAGCGTTATGATAAAGCTATGAACTATTTTGAAAATGTTTTTATGTAAGTTCTTTTGCATAATCTTGGACAAATGAGAGCGTATTTACGGTTTTTAAAACACAAGCACAATGTATTATCTTTTTTTCTTAAAATTTTTACCTTTTGAATATATAGAAAATGCTTCACGATTGTATTACTTTTCACGTGGCGACTAATGTCAGGGGTTGGCTCATTGAGATGTAATTTTATCATCTTCAGCGAACAGGTGACAGTTGAGTATTTTAACGGGAATCGTTATATCGAGGTACAGCAAGGCGAAAATATCATGTGTCGTTCGTCGTTCGGTTGGAAAACGCACACGGATGCACCTCATGTGGATAATCCGGTGAATTATCCGTATGTTTGTGCTTGTTTCCTGCTGCGCAGACGGTGCAAAAAGAAAAACGCGGATGCGCGGGCCCTCGTGGAAATAAACTTTCTCATAAAACAGGAGTTGATATTAACACTTCTCTTATAATCGATGAAATTACATTTCAGGAGAAGAATGCAACTCGCGTAATACGATAAGCCGATTAACGACCTATTACACGAATACACTTGAGAAGCATATCGTTTTTCGCGTGTACGAAACTAATACTGATGCACACGTACATCACCTACAAATAGTCATACGAATCATTTTTACAATCTGGTTAAGATCACGCCACTTCAATACAAGTCAATTTCATTAATCACATAAATCATATAAAAGGGTTTTAAAATTGTATTTAAAAATTACATCACATTTATAATATCTGTTTTAATCTTTAAGTAATTTTTATTTTTTTCGTTCGATTTTGAGTGTAATAGCAATATATATGTTTTAATATATATTTTTTTTAATTATTGTGTAAACTTGCTCAAATTATAGTACTACATTCAACAGTACGAATTGGGATAATGGGATAATCTTCTTTTTGTACAACTATATTAAAAGATTATTGATCGAAAATTTATTTCATTTCTTGATTTAAATTTTTTAGTGCATGATTACACACATACAGATATCGCTATTTAAAATCTGAGATAATTAATTTAAAAAATTATATGATCAAATTTGATTTGCAATAGGAATATATATATATATATATATATTCGTGATTTAATTTTCACATTCGAAAATATAGATTAAGTTTTTTCATTAGAAAGTGGATCCAGATCAAGTTGGCAAATATGAACGGTCATAAACGAACGTCTTTTTTCCTTTGATGTATTATTAAAAAAACAATTTCGAGACAAATTGGGCTCGTTCATACTTGCGGTGCATAATTCTCAAGCAAATTTCTTTATTCGCGTTCTTTGCTTGACCTAGATCAAACAAGCTTAAGATACATGCGCTGTAATTGCACATCGTGTCTCATCAGCATTGTTTTGTGGCATAAACGCCAGATCTCTTCTCGATCCAGCGAAACCACACTCGATAACGAAGTAAGGCAAAATAAAGTTCCGGCTAATTGACGAAATTACATTTCGCCATAAGGCTAGAAAAAGCTTATATCGCTGGAAGTAGTCGGATAATCGGATTATCCGGCAGCCACCGGCGAATATACTTGAGACTGAATTCTCATCTCCAGACGGGGGACGACGCCCGCGCGTCCGTCCACCACCTCGGGATGTGTACCCGACACCCGTCGCCCGCGTATCCACGAGTGCACGGGGAGGGACGCGCAGGACAAGGGAGAGAACCGCGACGGTGCGTGTATGCGTGGAGAGATGAGTTTTCCCGCGCGCGGCAACCTACGCCTCGTCGCCATTGGCGGATCGAAGTTAGCGCGGGAGGCCGTGGGTGCTCGTATTGCCGCCGACGAAGGGGGCGAAAGGGAGAGAGCGAGAGATAAAGAGAGAGAGAGAGAGAGAGAGAGAGAGAGAGAGAGAGAGAGAGAGAGAGAGAGAGAAGTTGCGCGAATACAGTACGAGGATGCGAGAGGGGAAAGTGCGCAGTCGGCGAGCGGCGGGTAGAAGAAGAGGGCAGACCGGGGAAACGAAGGGGACGGACGGTCGGCCGGTGTAATAGCGGCGGGCGTAGTACGTAGCGGCGGGCATAGTATTACTACGCAGTGGCGGGCTTACTACGTAGTATCCAAGAGAGTGTAGTGCCCCGCGGGGTTGCGTCCATTGATCCCCAGGACTTCCCTCTACTTCCCCGCCGACCGCGTCTCGGGTCTCGGGCTCGCTCGCCGCGCTGCTGTCGCCCCCACCACGCTCGTCGCGTTCTCCTCCCTCCCCCCTGCTGTCTCTTCCCCGTCCCCCTCTCGTCCTCGGTACCGCCTCGCGTACCCCTCCGACGCCCTGACCATCCTTCCTGGTTTACTTCCCTTTTTATCGTCTCGCTCTCGCACTTGCTCCGCGCCTCTCCCACACCGGCTTCCTACACCGTCCGCCGACTTCTCTCTTCCGGCGATGCCGAACCCCACCATCACCATCGCCGCCACCATCCCGACGGCGGCGCGGCGCGGCGCGGCGCGGCGTTACTTCGTCGTTCGATAGAGGCCGATGCCTTGAGCTCGAATCACGCCGAGTCAGACGGATCCGACGAACTTTTGCGGATCCGGGGCTGGATCCCTCGGCAACCCTTCGAATGGAGATCAAAGCCGGGCCGCTGGAGACGAGGGAAAAGCACCGCATAAATGGGACTTTGGCTTCTTTCCAGAAGACGATTGCGTTAAATTTTTGCGGCAACCCGATTTTAATTTCGTTCATTAAAATTAGATATACGAAATATACTACCGCGTGCATCACCATGATAGAAATCATCGCATATTAATTTTTCTACTAGATAATTTCTCGGATTATTGTTGAATGTTTGACGAGTGTTGCGTAACTTTGTGCACATGTTACGTATAATAATCTATTTTTTTTAATGATTATATTTCCTGACAATCCAAAATATCACGATTTCCTGTTCAGAGGCGCAGACGCATAGAACGTTTGTTTCTTTTTGACACAGTTGATTTTAGACGCGAGCATCAATGATATTCTTGCGATAGATCAAACAACCGATAGAATAGAATGTATCGATGCTCGCGAAGCGAGACGAGAAACGAGATTATCTGCGTCCGGTGGCAACGATCGATCGTCCCCTGTTACGTAGAGTTTTCCTGCCGATAGCGTTACCGCGAATATTGTAGAATCGATCGCCGGTGAACGCGATATCTCCTCTACATCGCGTCTACGATGAAACCTTTCGTTTTTGCTCGGTTCAAGGCGCCTTCGCCGCGCGTTCGTAATAAAGTTCAAGGCGAGTTCAGGGATTAAAGACGTGCACATGTACGAAGACTTGACTTTATGCAAAAAGTTAGCGAACGCACGGGTCTTGTGTGAAAACTTAGGTCAATACTTCAACGCGTCGACGCTTACGTAATAAACGTACACGTAACCGTGTGCCGCTTTAATCGCCCTGTTTATGCATTTTACAAGACGCGTTACGCGCGTGGATATTTGACCTATCGGATAATTATATCAATCGATTACGTTGCATGTCTCTGCGACATTATTTTTTACCTGAAATTAAAAAATCTCGATCACTATATATTTATTCTAAACGAAGGAAAATAGAGGCAAGGAGGAAGGGAAAGGAAAATGATACGCAACACAAATCCCCGAGCCGTACCCGTAACACAGAGTTTTAGTAGCTGATATTGAAATATAATCTCGCCATGATATATTTTATTATCGCGCAGAGAAGAGAACCGGCGTAATTGCGCAATTACGCCGGTAATGGGTCGGCATTTAAGTTTGCATAATACTGCAGTCGAAATCTTGATACATTAGCGACACCCTCGGGGAAGTCGCGGACAAAAGATACCAAGTTTTTGTCTTAAATTGCGATGACTCGTCGCCGTTAAGCGTGATATAAATTACGGGATTCTCGACACTTCTCGACGAGCCCGTCGCCGAGTCGTCGCTATCGAGGTTGCCGCGACAATTTAAGTAAGCAGCCGTTCAAATTAGCGAAACTTTTTAATTGCTGTTTTCGCCCGTAGTAAGCAGGCACATTAACCGCCGAGTAGCTACCAAGAACGCGGTACAGAAGTGCGCGAAATTTGGCGCTACAGCGTGCGGAATTATCGCAATGGAATATTGTATAAATTACCGTGGACATATCGTGTACAAACGCTTCGATTTTGCTCTTAAAAATCGATTCTCTAAATTTTCATCCGGCACAAAGTGCGGGACACACGTACATCACACATGAGCGTCATATTGAAGTCATATGCACCCTGGACGTGGCGGCCATCGCCGCTGAAATGGAGCTGCATTCAAAAGTAGCACGGCTGTGTTTACAAACAGCAAAGAGGCCGGGCGTGGGCGCGAGAGGGCGAGGGAGGGATGAAACAGGGCGCAAAAGCCTAACCAGGTCTATGGCCTACGCACCGCAGCCGTTTATTGTCCCTTCCTTTGGTGGAACGTTACACCGGTGCAGCGGAGAGACCTTTTCCTACCACGTTTCGCCGCAGTGGTTATTCGAAGCCGCTTCGGATATTTTAAACCGATGAGTTTGACCTAAAAATAGGACCGACGAAGGACTTCTAACAGCATTCCTCAAAAGATCTATATATATTTCATAGTATTCTCGAAAAAAATATACATCACAAAATTATGATACATTTAGAGAAGTATTTTCGAAAATTTTACAAATCCTTTTATAAAGTTTAAAAAGGTCTTAACGATTTATGATTGCACATCCAGGAAAATTTGACAATTTAATTAATTAAAGTTGGGACTTAAAATGGAATTTAAATTTCATTTCTTGGTGCATTTATTTATTACTTTAATTTTTAAATTACTATTATGATTTAAGTGAACATCTAGTGATGTTATTAATGATCTACTGATATAATTACGATAGTTTCTAACTTTCATTATGTTAATATAGTGTACACACATTCTAAAATTTCTTTTTTATATACGCTCTTATCTCTGTGTTCTGGAATATTAATAAATTATACTCCTTCTTTCTCTCCCGCTTTCTCTTTCCCTCTTCAATCGCTGGCCGCTTTAAAAATTTTATACGCTAATTGGCACCCATTACGATTCTTGTAGTTAATTCGCGAGGATCACAGATTGCCTATATATAACATTTGTCATTGCGGTTGCGCGTAAATGCTGGATTCCAGGCGCATAAACGTCCGCCCGAGCGGTACATTAAAAATATTAAAAGGACTTACGACCTTGCCTCGTTCGGATTAGATGTGCATAGAAAACCAGTTTGGCCGTACGTGAGCTAATCGCGCGATTTATCGCCGGCACTCGCGATGCACCTGTGCTGTGGATTACCTATCGCCAGGCGTAAGGATAGAATCGCGGCGGAATGGAAGATAAAGCGATCTCTTATATGCGTATATTTTGCGGTGGACAGTCGTAAGCAGGACAGAAGTTTGCGCTACGCGGAATTTCAATATAGCGTTCCTCGTAAATGTAATCTCGCGACGGTTTGTCCGATCCGCAAAAATTTTCAAGGAATTTAATCGAACTGTGTACAGTATGCACGCGGACGCGTGTGTCTGCGTGTATACTGTGTGTGTGATATCTGCACGCTGTGCGGACCCTTGGAATACGCATTTACGCAATGGCGCGTGCGAGTCATAATTCGATTGGAATATCTCTTCTCCGTTCCGAGAGGTAACTTTAACATCAGCGTTCACGGCCATGTGAAACACTTAGTTGCGTGAAAGTTGAAAACTTTTCGCTATATATGTGCGCATCGGGAACTAATGGGAAGGTTCATACCGCGGACGCGCGTATATATATAGCACCGACTCGGTTTTCAACTCGCTCACATTGTCGCAAGGGGTGATTGTCCTCGGACCCTTCCCCATCAACCCTCCTCGACCACCGATCTGTCTCGCTCCCTGCCCATGTTCTATATCGCATCCCCGGTTTGCTTAATTTCTGACCTTCTGCGACCCAGCAGCGGCACTCCACTTCGTTATCATAACATTCGCGTTTTGGGCAGACGAAAATGGCTGCGTCCCTCGCGGGTGACGACGACGACGCGACGCGACGATATATATAATTCCCACGGCGAAGCCGAATAAATCTAAACGCGTGACGCGCGGCGCTTTTTCGCATAACGGAGCGTATTTTTTCGATTTTCCATAATTAAAGCGCGATAGATAACGATTAGAGGATAGGAGTGCGCGCGTAGACGATGATACGGGAAAAACGGCCGGTCATAAATCGAAAGCTCTTCGCGCGCGGGCCTTGTTGAAATTCCGCGATATTTATGGCGGTTATTCGTTTAGCTTACATTGCACACCGGCGAAACTTGCCGAGAGAAGTCTTACACGCGTGGAACCGCGTTACTTTGCATTCGCGTTTACATTATTAGGACCGCTTTCATAAATCGCCTCGTTTACGGGAAAACTTTGCGCTTATTCCACGAGCTCCCACCCGGTATATTGTCGCTTAAATTTCACGCCTTATACCTGCTGTTAATTAGTCCGCCGCCAGCTTTCCGACGAAATCGATTACACTTTCAAATTCTTGAATCACGGTTGGAAGGTTGTCTTCCAGAAGAGCGAAGGATAAAATTCGTTTTTTTTTTCACACTTATTTTCGGTCTCTGTCTTTCTTGAAAACGAAAATATCTAAGTCTAATTACGAGTAAAAATGGTGCGTCAGAAAGCAACAAGACGAAAACAGATTTAATTTTAATAAAATATAAATTCGAAAAATTCAAAGCTTATCAACATTTATACTTAAGCTTTAGCCCTAATTATGTATTACAAGTTGTGCCTCGAAAATTAAACATTTTGGCAGATATTAACTATGAAAAATTGAAAGATTATTAAAATTTTTGTGTCTCTATCGCTGGCTTCGGAGCATCGTGCGCGCTCTGTATCTCCGAGCGAACTCCAAGCTGAGAAAAGTTTCAACTTTTCTCGTCGCGATCCCGTTTATGGGGAAATTTACCGACGGCGTTATCGATGAGTACACAGTCGATAGTCGCGAGAAACGTGTCGGCCACGCGCGAATAAATCTAAACATATTGTGAGGGAGAAAGAAGCACGATGGCGGAGTGGAGGAAGAATCGGCTGGGCGAGCTCTAAGCCACATCGCAGACGCGCCTGTGGGAATAGAAAATCCCCGGTGGAACGGGCCTACACCCCTGAGCTCGCCGTCGACCCCCATCTTGTCGTTTCATTTATGTCCAAGAGTGTAGACACCTTGCGGAGTCTGCCGGAGCTCCGGAGGAAAGAGTGAGACAGAAAGAGAGAGAGAGAGAGAGAGAGAGAGAGAGAGAGAGAGAGAGAGAGAGAGAGAGAGAGAGAGAGATCGACGGCGGAGAGAGAGCGGATGTAGACGGCACCGAAGTGCCTTGACGGGAACGAGACGAAAAATCGTCTGTGCGCAGGGGTTCTAGGGCGTTCACCCTAGGGTGGGTCCAGCGCCAGACACAACACTCACACCCCCGTTTTATGGGGTGGTAAAGTACCTATCTTACTCTCTCTCTCTCATCCGTGCTCTCCCCTCGCTGACTGTGTCCCTTCTTCTCCGCGTCTACCCTCCGCTCTCTTCTCTCCCTTCTCGCCCACTTACTTCATCCCTTCCAGAAGGGTGGAGTACTCGCGTTTACGTTGCGCTATGCGTTATTGCGTTTCGGTGCGTGGCACAAGCGCAAAAACCGTGTCGTGCTCCACCCTTCTCACTGCTTAGAAAACTTCTTAACGGCCGTCATTTCGCGCTGATTTTTCGTTATTTCTCAATTCACGAGAAACGTGGCGATCTAAATATTTACAACTGTCACATTCTGCTATATTCGTTGCTATACATCCGTTTCTTCTCGTATAAGAGCGACGCGTTTCGGGTTGTTTCTCGGAAAAATCATCGCTGACGCGACATAGATGCGAGTTGAGAGCCCCTGTAATTAAACACCGGCAAATTCATAGCGGCGCCCCATTAAAACATCCCCTAACGAGTGCGGGGACTGGTCGGTTCATAGCCGCCCTGTCTGGCGCAACAATGACTCACATGCATCCCCGTGACTTTTACACGGTGACGATCGTTGACCGCTCGCCGGGTTAGACATTGCAAATACAGTCACTAGTTGTGCGTAAGACAGACGAAAGTTGAATTTAAATGATTCGCACGGTTTACTTAATCGGTCAACAACTTCAATTTTTCTTTTCTTTTTTCTTTTATTTACTCAATTACATACGGGATGATGTGAATTAGCATCTCAAATCTTTTACGGCTACAGGTAGACGGAGATTTAACACAGTTTAACGGAATCATGACTTCGTTACTTGATTTACGCGCATGAGACATGCGCGCGAACGTTAAGTGAGGCGTGCACGCGTAACTCAAACGCGTGTGTGTACGCACTCCACACGATCGAGCGACAAAAATCGCGCGCGCGTCGCCAGGAGTATTATTTACTCCCGCAAGACACCGGCTATATTTGTACACGCTGACCACAACGACGACCACATACGTTCTCGGAATCGCTCGCAGTACGCGCTACCGATATTCCTGCCATTCGCAGCCCTCACCTGCGACGAAGGCAGTTCTCGAACCCGTACTCTCTCGCACGACACAAGTGATGTAAGAAAAGGTTCGCAACAAGCATGACCGTTAGGGCGCGCAAAGCGATTCTTGGAATTCATTTGCTATAATCAAACACGGAAGTAGGGTGGTAAGCTTTGCGGAAGTAGCGAGAGAGGAGAGAAGAAATTGGCGAAAACGAGGAGTTAATAGTACTATTGATTCGGTTGTATTCGCACCTCGCAGAATATTTCCTTCTTTACGATTGCTTAACTGACAATTATTATATTAGGAATATTAATCGCTAAGAAAAGAGTCTTACAGAATAAATATATATTTATCTTTATAAGCCACAAATTGTGAGAACCAAGATTAGTTTTGCGCCATTATTTTAAAAGATAATGTAAAAGCATCGGTAAATCTCAGAGAGACTGCATATTTCTAATTCAATACTTTTTTTACATCTCGGTTTGAGGGCTAAAAAAAGATTACACCAGTAATTTTCCGGCATTTTGCGATTGCACCGGACGGAACGACTGCGTGGCGGAGAGTTTATCGCGGTATATTTTTACAAGCGTTTCCAACGGAGTCGTCGTGCCCGTTATTCGCTCGCTGGACCGTCAAGCTCGCACCTTAGCCCTGGCTTTTCCATCTCGACCCGACATCGCGTCCCTCCTCGACCTCCCTTTCCTCCCTACCCGACGTATTTTTTGTCGTTTCGCGGCCCTCGCGTGATTTATATCCCCCGTGAAAAAAGGGTCCGTTTCCTAATTACGGGATGAGAAAGAATTACCGCACCGCCGGTTACGCCCGAGGCTCTCCCTCGAGGAGGAGCCCGGGCCGTCTGCGATGCGCGAAAATGTTACTGAAAAATAATGTATATTCATAACTCGGCATTTGCGGTGCGGGAATGTGTGTGATGCGCGCGCGGGTTAAACACGGCGGAAATAAATATGCCGGTCCCTGCGGATGAACACCGCCCGCGCTCTCGCGAAGTGCGTGCATTACGTTTCATAGAAAAATATTACCGCAACAAAGAAAAAGAGAGAAACGCGCGGCTATCCCTGCGCTTTATCGCCGGGCCGCCGAGTCGACATTTGACTTGTTAATATTTTACGGAAGTCGATTTTCTTGAAGAACGAAGAAAAACAAACCGAAAGATTGATCGCAAAGAGAGGAAATGACGCCAACGTTATCGCGTTGTTAGTGTAGCGATAATTTTTTTTTAACAGAAAGTTGCGTGCCGCGTATGCTAATGTGTTTCTTGTTTTGGCGCCTTTCGCGTCTACGGACAAATGTGTCGTGCACACGCGGCAATTTGCCGGGACTTGATAAGCCGTCTAATTAGGACAGCGACAGATGGTTCTTAGGTGCTGAATTGGGAGAGGATACGAAGGAAGCTCAGAATTCGCCGTTACCCGAGTTTATTATCGTAGGGCTGCGCGCAAGTGTAATTATATTATAGTCAAATTAATGATGGATGACGACAGGACTCATGATTAATATCGTATCATTAGCATAAAAAAATAATGAAATAACATAAGTGGAAAATAACACGTTACGAAATAGAAATTTCGTTGCGATGCTTCGTCCACGAATTTTATCGCACGTAAATGTACGAAAAGAACTTGCGCATAGTAAATGCGCGATCCATTGATCGGAATCGTCGACAAAATTTAAACGCAGTTAAGGGATCAAATCGATCCTTCCTGATCCTCCGACGTTAACGCAGGGGAACGTTACACGAGCAAAGGGGGCTGTGTCCGGTCGAACGTTCCGCGGGATAAAATCCATACCGCGGCGGCGTTCCTTCCCCGGAGCGATCTGCATCGCCGCGCGTCCGCAGCTTCGTATGCAAGGCACGAAACTGCATGCTGGCAGCAATCCACCTCGGATACCTCATACATCGAAATCGGCGACCGCGTCGCGCGCGCGTCCCCGACGCTTCCCCCCGGAATCTCCGGACCCGAGAAATGCGACGGGGCGCGGTAATAATGTCGGTGTGCAGTAATAAGCCGGGTCGGTCAGCCGAGGTCAGACGGACATACGAACGGACGTGGTGTTTCCAAAGGGGGTGGGGGTGGCCCCGGTGGGATTCGAGACTCCGTTGGCCCTCTTCCTTCTCTCACCGCCACCGCCGCCGTCGCCATCGCCGCCACCGCTGCCACCGCTGCCACCCCCGTAGAGTAGTAGGTCGTCGAACTACGTGGAAACGAACTTAACCCCCCTGATACGCAGCCCGAGAAGGGGAGAACTGGCTGGCAGACGTAGTGCCGCGCGCTCCGGAGGGATTCTCATAGCAATAAAGCAACCGGATTAACACCCTCCTGCTTTCCTTCTTCTCCCCTCCTCTCCGCAGCTCCGCCATCTCGACCTCCCATTCAGCGCTCAAGCGAGGGCTCGCTCGTCTTCGCTGGCAGTTGCTGGTAGCTCGCTATAATTTACCTATCCTAAACACACCGAGCGCGTCGTACATGTGTACCGACGAGTAGCGAAATGGAGGTTGAAGAGAGGGATGGAGAGAACGCGGAGAGAGCAACAAGCGAGCTGAAGGGGGGTGTCGGGACCGACGGGGCGGCACGTCGGCGAGCGAGCAGTTTCACAAAGGTGATTTAACCCGCGCTAACTCTCCGCGCTAACTCGATCCGGCTCCTGTCGCGCACTGCGAGAGCTACTTCGCGGGGAAAACGGCGGAATCGAGGCGAATTTAATACGATTCGCATTTGACGATCGTGCCGGGTGGATCAGCAAATGTAGGGGAAAAATTAATAAGCAACAATTTCTCAGCGCTATTTAGATACGATAAAACATAAATAAAAAGACGTTGCTTTAAATAATATCCCAAAATATATTGTACAAAATTAAAGACACAAATAATATTTAACTTTAAATAACTTGACAGAGAATTTGAAAAATTTATGTTATATGCATTAGGTAACGTTTGATTCAAATTGTATGGATGGTTTGTAATTATGTAGATCAATTTATTAAAGGGTTTTAGACAAGTAAACTTCTATAAAGTTTTAATTTTTTAACAGAAGATGGTCCTATTATATTGCACTGCGTTGAAAATGACAAGCAAAACGTTTCTTTTTAAAAATATATTTATAAAAATGTTTTAATATAATAAATTGCAATGTGCTTAATTATATATTCGATATATGCTATCTTGCTATCTTGTGCTATTATACTAGTTCCAAGATATCGTGGCTTTGCAGATGGTCTATCCGTTTCGTGGAAGGTAATTAATAGCGGCTGTTTAATTTTACCCAGGGATGACTAATCGAGGGGATTCAGCTTTGCTTGGACTCTTCTACTTTTTTTTTTATCTGCCAGCCTTACTCGAGTTTGCGATGAGTCAATTTTTACGGAACATCCTATGCATTGTATTCGAATGACCGAAGAACCTACTGTTAGTCACTTAGCAGGATCCGTGATGATTTTAATTGATGCTCGGGAGTTGTAATACTGTTGTAATGAGACTCCGAGTGATTGATAGCGTCTTAGAGAAAAGGGGCGGAAGTCTTCCCTTAATCTAACTGTAATGAATGCGACCGTGCTTATCTAATAATTCATACCGGAAAAGGGAACGTCATTTGGTATAATATTTACGTACATTGATAATATATTAGATTAACCCTATACCTCTCTCTCTCTCTCCTTTCTCTCCCCTTTTTAACGTTCAATAAAACACGCGATGCTTACTATAATTTAATCGCGTTCAAGAGACAGCAGTTAAATTATGAAAGTAAACTTCGAACCGGCGGTTATATCAAGATATATTACATACGCGAGTCTCACATATATTGGACAAAAAAAGGATTGCTGAGGTTTCTTATTATTGGCCTGAATTTCCATAACAATACCGCTGTCGAGTTGATTGACTTTTATGCCAGTATACCGCAAGTAGTAAAAAAAGTGTGCGTATCCCGAAAGAATTGTAATCAACCAATTATTTTATGACGCAGTCGAAGACAATGGACGGCGAGAGGGTCGTTCGCACATCGGCGAATTCGTCACCCTTCGCGATCGTAGACCACGCCGTTGTTCCCCCGCCCAGTCTGAAATAATCGTTGTTACCCCGAAAAAAGTTGCCGCTCACTTTTTCTGCAACAAAAACCACCCTCACCGTCACCTCGGGCGGCGGCGTGGGTGGTTTGCCGCCCCCGTGGGACTTGGCGGCGGTTGGGAAACGCGCGCGCGACGCGACGGGGCGTCGGACAAATGCCGTAGGCTTTGTTTTAATTGCGACGTTTGTTCGCTCGCGTTATATAAATGCTCGTCGTTCCGCTCCACTCCACTTGCCGTCTCTCTCTCTGTCTCTCTTTCTCCCCGTTTATTCACCACCGCGCGGCGCCATCGCGAAAAATCATCTAATTGTACGGAGAATAGAAATCTTTATCACACGCGAACCCTATCAGTTATTCGTCATCGCACATTCATTAATCACTTTGAGATTTTGGTATATATACGGCTTGTACACGGTGCGAATCAGTCTGGCTTTCTTGCATCTCTTCCTCGATAACGTCGATCTTGCGACATTCCTCCCGGTCTTTGATACCGCCTGTCCCGGGTACTTTTCAGAAAATGATTTTGGCCGCCGCGAGGGTCCCTCCGGTGATGTACCATCAGACACGTTCCACTTCAAAGGTGTCTCTGCGTTGGTACGAACAAGTTAAGTGATTAAATCAACTGACTTCGTCTGAGAGGTCCTTACTTCTGCCGCGAAGTACGGAGCGCCATTAAGATCTTATCTTGAAGGATTCTTTGAAAGTGTGCCTAGAATTAACTGCATTTCCATTAACGAAAGAGAAATGCAATTACTTTTGACGTCATCCCCGCGTGTGTTGCCTGTGCAGAAGTATAAGCAAAAATTCGCGATCGTAAAGATCCTCTCTTCGTTTAATAATATTCTCGCGCTACGTGAACAAGAAGAAGGCAAAAGAAAGAACGTTGCATTTAAATCTGTCTTTACATTTCACGCTTAGTACTAGTCTTCATCATTTCACTCTGAGGCCCGTTTAATGTGAAAATCTTACTGTCTGTTATTTGTCACATATAAATGCGTGGCGTTAAACGCGGTGCGTGAACGCCTTTACAACACGTTCCCCACGGTACTCTCTCTTGTTTCGCAATCGGTTAGACCCGCTTTATGATCAAGGTTGTCTCATTTCCATGGAACAAAGACCTCGGAGAGGATCGGCGGAGGAGGTTATTCCGGCTTTTTTCTCTAGACCGCTTTAGGTTCTCAGATTCCGCTTAGTAGCGCCAGACCAATAAATATCCTTAATTTCGGCCGATGCGAAGTGCGTTCTCGGAAACCGTCGGCGGATCAGGCCTGCGGAACAAAGACCGTAACATGCGGGACCGTGGGTTAGGTCCAAAGAAAAAATTCCTCAAGGCCGCGGCAGCCGAATGCGAAGACGGAAATCGGCCAGGCCTAGATGACTGCGAGGGAAGTAGGTAGAAGGATGTGAAAGCGAAAGTAATATATTACTCGTGACCCACTTCTTTAGAAATCTCAGCGTTGAAAACTCGTCCTCTTTTTTTTGGTATATAAAAATTAACATAAAAATTTAGTTCTTCATGTAATATACAAATACGTTTTGATTCAGTAAAATTTTATATGAGTTTTTCTGCTTAAATTGAATAACATACTCTCAATGCTGTAAGCTGATTTCTCTCGATAAACATAACATAATTTACTTATTCCAATTCTCTTTATTTATTACTACACTTATCTCTGTTTAATACTCCACTTAGAGCCCATGAGATGTCCGTTATATAAACCTCGTCCAAAGATTAAGCGATACCTGCAATGGTCGCGCGCCGTTCGCGGAACGTCTAATTTACGAGGTTGCGGAGTCGCGGCGGGTTCGTCCTATTCCTTGGCGGCGCGCGGCGGAATGATTTATCGTGGAATTGATACGGCGTAACTTCGTATATAATGGAACGCCAGTACCGGGAACGAGTGAGGCAATCGTAGCGTAGTTACGCCGTACGCGAGACCTAGACACGAGCCTAACTATATACAAGCGCGAGCGCGCGAGCGCGTGGAAAAAGTTGGCCTGTACCAAGAATAGAGCCGGGAACGTACACTACCTAACTAGGCTATCTATTTCTAGCGGTAAACAACCCAGCTCTTTCGCTATTGCGAAATGGAGAAGGACGGTGAAACGGACGTCGAAGGTCTCCGCGGCTCAGTCTATTCGCTGAGGCACCTTCGGGCGAGCTTGTTGTACACGCTCGAGAGACATAAATTGCCACGTCGTCGATGACGAGTGGAGGCCTTCGAGTGTCGGCCGCTTCTATTATTATCCGCTAATCCGTCCCGCAATCAATGTTACCATGTCTTAGGTCATAGGATACCGAAAAAAATGGACGCGAGTAAAATTCGCGTATAATCTTATCCTCACATCGCTATTACGTCAAACTTCGCATAAAGATAAGTGGCTGAATTTTTATTGGCATAGCTTTCGATAACATTATCTTTTTCAGATAGACGAGAATTGATTATTAAATTGGGAAGTGAAGTAGGAGCGTGTGTGTGTTTAATAAGCAAAGCGGCGATTTGCACATAAACAGCCCGTTTCGCGAATCCCTAAGGCAATTGTTTATGTACCTGCCCACCGACAGACGATTTCCTGTTGCCTTTGCAAAAACAATACACGTCGCGTTAACACGTGGCGCCGAATGGCATTAATTAGCCTTTACTTGCATATGTGCATTTATGTATACGTGTGTACGCCGCGGACGGAATTTCGCTCGCGTAGACGTTGCTATGGCCCCAGCCATACGAAGCTCGTTTCGTTGAACCCTTATAGAACAAACGTAAAGGCCAGACAGACAGATTCGCGAATCCATTATGGCCACCGGAATTCCCGCGCACCCCTAATCCTAATAAAAGCCCTTCGTACGTCGCAGAGGACGACAACGGGGTTTTATTATACGCCGAAAATCTTTCCCATGGGCGATCGAGAATGCTCGCTCGCAGAATGCATGGAGGAGCCGACGTAGGGAGAAATAACTCATTCGTATTCGTAGTCGTACCAGTACCGTAACAATCCCAGTTATGATTTTTATCGTCCACTTCATCCTTTTTTCAAGACGAATCACGATATAATTTGTATTAAATCTTTCTCAGGAACGCTGTATGGAATATTCCGTCTTTACATCACCTTATGTCATATTTTAATAACTAGTTTTTTTTAAACCCAATTTTTCCTTCACGAAAAATACATAGGACTTATATCTACCTATTCGTTTTTATTTTATTGTTTACTTTTCTTTAACCATATTAAGGACGGAAACTCAACTCTTTATATTAGGATCCATTTAAAAATTATCGGGAGACAGGATTTCATTATATATTTAATGTCCTGAAGTTCCTGTGTGAGGAATTTATGAGAAGCTTCTGATTTTGAATGTCTCTCTCAGAAATCTCTGTAATTTAACTTCCTTCGAATAAATTGCCATTAAAACGATTAGTCTCTTTGTCCGATACGAAAATTTGTACAACACTGACAATAATGGTATAAATCTGCGATCATCGATTGCCTCTCGGCATGCGCATCGCGTATATCCGCACAACGGATGTCGATTGTAAGCGGGACGCGTGTTCGAAGTTCGAGGATATAAATCGAGACGTGGCGACTGCTCGTTTTTTTGCTCGGCTCGGTCGGTCCTGCCGTGCGTTCGCGAATGTTAAAGCAAAGCGTTTGCGTCTCTCTTTGTCCCCATACCCCGTAAGTATTCTCATGCGTATTGGTAGCCCGTCTGACCTCTGACCCTGAGGCCTCCTCAGTACATGGCGCAGGTCGTTAAAGTGGCACCAGACTTCCTTTGAAACGGTGCAGTGTCGTTGGCCCGCCGGTGACAGAAGGTCGCAGGTGACGAGGACCGTGAAACCAGAACCGGTTATTTCGATGGAGAGGAAGCTGTCCGCTGTCCCCCGTCTACCGATTGCCTTTCTAAGATTTCCATCATCCCTTCATTATGAGCACGTCGTTGCCGCTTGCAAATTATGCGCGCTCGGCTTTGCGATTACGATCTCGAATTACGTAATGTTATTAGGCCGTCTGAGAAGCGCGGCATCGTCGCGATAACTCGATCCGATAAAAGAGAAAGAGTGTTTTGTACGTGTAATATTTTCTTCCGTATTTTCAAGTCCATATACCATTAATTATATTTTTTTTATTATTACAAATTATATAACCATAAATTAATGCAGAATGTATTTGTATTCTAAAGTATAGAGGTAATCGTTGTAGGAAATTATATTCAACCACTTTAATGCAACGTTTATATTTATAAGACAAAAATGAAGTATATAGATATCCTCTTCCGAGCGCGCTTTGACTGATCCCGCGCAAATTAGGGAATATTCACACCTGACCTGATCCGGCGCCGTCAAGAGGCCCGTTTCCACGTAAAGTCGTCTACGACCTTCGGCGGAGAATCAGAATCGGGCGCGCCCACTTTCGGCGATTCTCTCCTCGCGCGCGAGATATAGAGAACCGTTCCGAGAATCCGGGCTGCCCGCGTGCATCCGGCAGACACGCGTTACTGCGACGTATCGCCGACGAGTTCAAGGTTCCCGCGGGGACGACCTACGACGGGACGAGACACTTTGTCGTGGGGTATTTGTCACGCGATCGAAGAGCGTCTCGTCGTCGCGGTGGCGGTCGATGAAGGGCGGCGCGCGCGCGATCGGGGAGAGGAGCCGAGCCGAGCCGGTCGCACCTCCTCGGTCGGCGCCGAGTCGCACGCGTGTGAATGACCGACGTGTGACCGCCGCCGCTCTTCGGTCTCGACGAGTCTAGACCGAAGGTTCGGGATTGCGGTAGGTCTGGAACACAGAGTGGAACGTAATGCAACACCGTGGCGCGGTATATGGCGTGGCGTGGCGGCGCGGAAAGAGAGAACGACGATCGCGCGCGCGGCTCGACCAGACAAAGCGCCGAGTTATATACCTTCTTATTGGCCGTACGCCGGCCATTTTAATGGCCTGACCTCTCTCTCTCTCTCTCTCTCTTCCGAGCTATTTATACCTTAATTGAATTTCCGTTGAAAACGACGGGCTCCGACGTTAACCGTCCACGAAACGAAGGAACGCTTGTCGGCGCGGTCGCTCCATCGAAACTGCCGCGCCGCCGATCGTTTCGACTCCTCGATTTCCGTACTCGAGTATCGTCTTCCCTCCAACCGATCGGCCGGGTCGATAGGATTCGTGCGACTTCTCTCTTTGGGCCTTTCCACTAACTCGCGTTCGTCGCGGTTTTTTTTAGCCAAACGTATTAGACCCGATTAGACCCTTTAGCAACTTTATAGAATTTGACTTGAAGATCGTGTTCTTTGTTTCCTAATTGGAAAACAATGATTAGCTCTAGATTTATTGACGGAATAACGATGCACCAAAATACTGAGGAAGCTTTAAAGTTATTTAAAGAACTTCTTATTAATCTTTTTAATATAGAGAAAATCAACTTACAGAATGCAACTATAATCTTTAAAAACTACAAAGAAAATCTTAATCTTTAACTCGTTTGCAAATTTATTTATAATATCATAATTTACTAAAATACTATTGTTTTATATTTTGTTTTATATATAGTACCTACTATGGTCTTTTGTGGCACATGCGCTATTATATAATTTATCATAAACCTCTTCTAAAGTATTATACAAACTTAATAAATTATCTAGCAATAAAAAGTCAGCACGTAAGTGGCAAAAGATGAATGTGTTCAGACTTTTATTTTCGGCACTGTACGTCCGACTATCACAGAATCTTCTCCTGATCCGAAACGGCCGTTATACGCGTTCACCCCTGCCAGGTCAAAGAAGCCGTCGCTTTCGAACGGGAAGCGGCTAGTCGGTCGCCTCGAGACGTTCGTTTTGATGAGACGAGGCGAGAACGAGGCCCACGGCGTAGGACGACGTAGTACTACGACGCCGCGGGTGGGAATCCTTTGTTCGAGAATGAACGCCATGAGAACCACGTGTCTGGTTTCCCGCCAAGTCGCCGGGAGGTCGGTGCGACGGGTTGGCGGAGAGAGGAAAGCGAAGGAAGAGCGAAGCGGACGGGCCGGTGTGTGCGTGCGTAAACCGTGTGTACGTGTATGTTCGGTGCGTCGCGTCGGCTGGTTGGTAGTACGTCGTGTTGTCGGCGCGGAAAGTAGAGGAGAGAGAGAATCGGGTGAGAAGGGCCGACGCGCGGGTGCGGGACGGGAGAGAGGATCTAACTAACCGGCGTGCCTGACCGCATGACTTCTCTCCCCTCGTTCCCTCGCCGTGCAACGCTGCTGGTGCAACGTACTCGAGGGCTTCTCGTCTGCGTACCCGCTTCGGCGAGCAGCGCGCCCGGGGAACGGGTTCGGAAGATCTGCTTCGTACCCGCGCTTCTGTGTTCGCGGCGAAAAATTAATCGTCGGATTCCTGAGCCGCGTACTTCGCGCAGGCTCGATCTCATCTCATCTCGCTCGCCCGTTTTGCTGGGCCCGGTTGCGGCCTGAACGTTTCTAGCCTTCGTTCTACAGCCTTATTAGTTAAATAAGTTTTCGTTTTCTGCTGTATCACGACTAGAACTATAATGTGAGGAGGAGAGAAAGAGAGGTCGAATCGTTAAAAGCTGGGGTTACTTACCCGGGATCGTTGCCTCAACTGAGTTAGGTTCGAGTGCAGGCAGACAACAAAGAGCGAATCGCGACGATCGGACGTTAGGTTTCCGGAGCTCCCAGTCCGCCTGGGGCCGACCGGGGCAAAAAACACGTCTAGACATCACAGCTCGCCCTCTACGATCCTTCAGGGTTTATCCTGACCTGTCGCAGTTAGAATCTTTCAGGTTTCGTATCGTTGTCGCGATTTACAAACACCGTCGCCGTTTCGTTTTATCGTTCTACGCGAGAATGTCGTTTTCGTTCGCACGCCATTCGTTCGATACAATTCGCGTATTCTTCCGCGAAATGTCATCGCCAAGCCTCTACGCTCACTTATTAACAACAGGATGTCACACATGGACTGACATTCGATCTCCGTTTTAATTATCGTTTGTAGTCCAGCGAGTATTGTCCAATCATTCGCATATCGACGCGCATAGATACTCTCTTGCAGCGTCTTGAATGATGAATCCTAATGGACCGTGTAAACATGTCGTGATGTTCTTTTCAAAACGCATCCATTATTAATGCAGATCGATAATAAAATATTGCGTTCGGAGCTGAACTCTAAACTTCATTATTAAAATGCGGATATTTATTTCGTTTACGCCTGAAGCGTGAATTATTGGTTTAGAATTAGAAATTAATTATTAGTTAGATCTTTATTAATTAAAACCAAGTATCGAACAGTCTAATCTAAGTAGATATCGAACAGAATATTTCTGTTCTAGTAGTAAAGAACACTATTGGACAGACCAAGGAAACTCGCGAAGAATCCATAGTTTTCTTAAACAATGAAATATTTGAGATGTAAGAAATAAAAATAAATAAGTGAGAATGTGCAGAGAAGGAAGAGATTGATAGAAAAATAATATTCTTGGATGCTATTTTTATTAATCAGAAATAATTTTGCTCGCCAGTGCGTATCGTGTAGTTAAATGGTCGGGAAACGCCTCTGGCACTGGCGATGAACCACTTCGCGGCTCGCCGCTTTGTTGTTGCCGCGAAGAGCAAGGTTGAGTACCACCGCCGTTCCGCGTTCCCGCCAAGGAGTGCTTCCTGCTGGTTGTTGGCCCTTATTGTTTCCCGCCAAGTTGCGCGCGCAGATGCGTGCTGCCGTGCCATTCCTCCGACGTCTCTCCGACCGACGTCGGCCGCTTCTACGATCGCTACTACCGTACCCTTCTGCTCCCTCATTCCCCGTTCCCCTTTCCTCAATTCCCCTGGCCCGTCTGCCGTCCTGCCGCCAAATAGGGCAACAAACCGCCGACTACGCATAGGAGTTTCGTGCGCGCGGTTCGATCTTCTTCGGAGACCTTGAACCCGATCACGTGTGTACACCATGGACAGAAGACGTCTTTATTCGCGCCGCATAACATATGCCCGGCCACCCGCTCCCGAGCCGCCGCGCGTAGACACGCGAGTGCATCGAACCGGCCGATTATGCGCGTGTTTCGGCGCGTTGGTTGGTTTTGGCAACGTGCGAAAGACCTCCGCGTCCGCTTTTATAGACGCCTGTGAGCTTTTACGGCGCGGTCGCCGGTTGCGATGCCCTCGTCCGGGCGACGTTGTATACGCACGTATTTCCGGTGTAAATTCCTTTCCGGAGAGAGAAATTAAATCACGAAAAGACGGTGCGAACATTTGAACACCAACCGTCCTTCTGATCTCGCGACACATAGATTATTATTGCATAATTAAATATATCTCATTAGAGACGACTGTAATAACTGACAGATATTTTTATGAGTATGAGATACATATTTAAGAAAGTTACATCAAGTTTGAAATTATATTTTTGTCGTACGGCATTTTTTTTAACAAGCATAAAAAAAATGGCTATATAGCATAAATAAATTTTGGATTTAATTAGTGTTGTATTAAATACATTAGTTAGTATTAAATACATTACTTAGTATTAGCAAATATGAATAGTGAATTTTTTTTTTGAAAGAATAGGCTGGATATTTAATCACTTTAGGGAGACGAGATTCCGGTCGTCTTAGATAAGTTATCAAAGCATAACGTTCACCACTTTGATCGGAAAGAATTTTTGGGCGTAGATAGATCGATCGATTGACAATGATTGATTGGCAAAGGAACAGGCGCGGCTCTCTTATTTTTTTCTTCTTTCTTTTTTTTTCGCAAACCATGAGCTTCCATATAGGGAGGGCGAAAAATGAAGGGAAGACTGATGATGAAAGTTAGGGCACTGCCGCAAGCATCGCGCCTTGGGGATTTCATCGCGTAATCTGGCGCCATTTGCCAAGTTATGCAAATCGCTAATTTTACTTTGGGGTATTATAACGGGGATTTATAACCTCCAAAACGTGTCGCTGATCGAAATTTCGCTGATTGATTTCAACTCGATTTAATTTTAATTCAATTTTAATTCAATTAACGAAATTAATGGTGACCTCGGGGCCGTGTCGCCGTGCGGAAAAAGCGTGGAACGCGGGATAAATGCGCGAGGGACCAGCCGCGCGATATAACCGGTATTGCTTTTAGTAGATTAAATATCCTCGTGAGAATTAATACTTTCGTATGCCGCCTTAATCATCGAACTATCTTGAAAAGCAGAGCGGAGCCTGTCTCGAGTCCCCCCGTTTCGCTTCTCACGGTCGAGACTCGGCTGAAGTACTATACTCATCGCTGTCCAATTTTCGTTAGCGGCCATTAGAGGCTCTCTCCGCCGTTTGCTCTGCAAGTTCGCGTACGTCAAGTTCCGCAGTCCCGTGCCGCAGTTCCCGGCAATGAAGAAATGAAGTGGGCTCGCGGAGCATTATAACGAGCTTCGCGATGTCGCGCACGTATATCTGCCGCGCACCCTCTCTCACCCCGCGCCTTCGCTCCCCGAAAGAAAGAGTCGTCAGTATCCTTAGAACCGCCACCCTCCTGCCTCTGCAACGTCTTTCCCTCCCCGCCCGACTTTGCGTTTTAAAAAGTTCTTCTGGCCCTTCTGGCTGGCGAAGGGGTGGGCAAGCCGGGTTAACCCGAAAGCAGCCCCGCCGCTCCGGGGGAAAAAATTAAAGTTGCGACGCGTACCGCTCATCCATCTCCTTTCGGGCGCCGAGTTAACGCAACATTATGTACTCCTCACGACTCACCGACATTAATGTCGGCCCAAGATGACGTTACCGGCGCCGGGGATCGCCTTTTTAACGACTTACAAACCACCCGGTTTTCTTCTTCCCCGCGCTACCGGCGAATAAAAGTCGTGCGCGAGCAATAGCGCGAAAAAAACAGAGACAAAGCGAATTTTTATGACATATCTGACATCGCGAAGATTGCCGACCACGAACTGAATCCACGCTTGAACCTCATAACGTTTCTTTAGTGGATTCTTTCTCTCGTGGAACGAGTACATTGCTGGAAAAAAGTCATACTGTTGGTGCAATCCAAATGGAGATAAAATTTTAATATAGAATAAAATTTCAATAGGAGAGATTTATTTGACGTATAATATTAGTTTCATACTTGAAACTTTGTCCGATATTCGTTTATGCGAATAATGTTTAATAGGTTAAATATCTAAAAATTTAAATTATAAATAAAAATCGAGAAACATTTTTTACTTTTGACTGAAATCAGCGTAATTGGCAAACGCATAAAACACGTCACGACATTCGCGATCACTGATCGTGTAAAATCGCGTAACGGCGTTATAAAAATTTTGAGTGTTACGCGCGTACCTTGGAAACGGACGTCATTCTCCTTAATCAATCGCGGTATATCTCCGCACTTAAACGCGCGTATATGTAAGTTTTATAGTGTCTATAAAATCCGCGATGTCACGACAGCGTTCCTGAAAAAATTGCTGGGAAACAGTCGTAAACGCGAGCGCGCACAGTCGCCTGTATTTTAACGTAATCACGCTGCATGCGGCGCTTATTGTATCCGATCGGTTTCACGACAATCCGTCGATGACGCGCGCGGGTAAGCCTTTAAACATGCACTCGTCAGGCAGTATTAAAAGCTCACCGTGACGCACGGCGCGGGCGTTCCCACTTTTCTCTCTTTTTCCGGTCGCTCCTGGTTTTCGCGTGTGCGGACGATTCTTCTGTCTTTTTCTCTCTCCTTCCCTCTCTTTCTCTCTTTTTTTTAAGCGGCCACCAAATAGAATCCGGCTGGTCCCGCGCGTCGAAAACATTCAACGAGACAAGCGGAAAAAAAAATATAAAAAAGCGGATCTTTACACTCCGCGTACCAGCGCGAATATTGCTGACAGGCTTGTACAGTTTATCAGCTACGACAAATAGCAAGTTTGATTGGTATAAACAGAGAAAAAAGTGCGACCGGGGGAAGAAAAATGAATATCGGCCGCGTGAATCGAACTTTCGGCGTGCGATTGTCGATCGAAAATTGCCGTCCTATAACGAAATCGCAAGACTCCGCGGCTCGATCCGTAATTTATCAGTCTGATTGGGGAATTGAGTTATTAAAGTTTCAGTGATTGATACTCGCCCGAATGGGACCGCGCAAAAATGGAAAGTTGAAACCTTAAAGCGGAGTCTCGTGGAATTCACAGTCTACCGGCTTTTTTCTGTGTGCTATATTTTAAAGAGTCTCCAATATATTTTATATATATATATATATATATATATATATATATATACACATTCGCGTTACCATAAACTACGTTAGGCTATTTGTATCTATTGGGCTTGCTACCGATTAAGGCTACGCTCATTCCCGCGCGACGCGATTTTTCCTTTCTCGACGACTGGAGAATGTCGTCAGATGAAGTCGTTAAGAGACCCTTGTTAGGCGGGCCGTGGGAGAAATTTATCGTAGGTCGTTTATTAGAACAAATCGAGTTTTCATGCGGCCGATTGGTCGTCCGTTCGTAAACGTTAAGATGATCGACGAGCGAGGACCGTACTCGCGTCAAGTCGATTTCGAGCGATTTTTCTTTCTTTCCGCCAAAGCAGCGACAATTTTTTTTAGTTTCAACATAATAAGAGCACGCAAATGGGAGAAAAACTGTTAGGTGATCTCTCGGAGACATGACATAAAAGCAGGTTGCAAATGTTAAGTTACATCACTCCACGATTGCGATACTTTTTCAAATTTGTCTTTTCTTTGGGGAAGAATTATATGACAGAACGCGTAGTGAGCGGTATTTATAAAAACACTTGTGATGAGAATGATGCATTTTTGATGAATATAAATGAATAGAAAAAAGATAGATGTTATCCAAGTAAATGAGAGATTTTTATTTTAATTTTAGCGTTTAGATTTTTTTATGCCAAATCCATCTCATGCATGCATTTTTGAATTGCCTTCAGTCGACTCAGGGAAACATTAGTATCACTGACGCACGTGTAATACTGTCGCGTACTGTCCACTCAGCGTATATCTTTTTTCCTCTCTATCGCCAGCAGGATTACAAGGGCGATTATGATCGAGCAGGACGAGCGCTGGAAATTCTATAAGATACCTCAACGAGCGCGTTTACTCGTCGTGTTCGTGTACGAGGGGATCCAATGTCGGTCTGTCAACTTGCAGGTGCAGGTGCGGGAGGGAGGGGCATTTGTGAGAGCAGAACAGAACGGGAGTGACAGAGAGAGAAAGAGAGGGAGGGAAATTCGCGGGATTCGAGCGCGAGGGTGAGACACGAAGGGGGTGGGTCGGGTGACTGGAAAAGCCGCGGGCTCTGCTGGCGTGTGCACGACGGATACGTGCCTGGACTCCATTACGGGCTTGGGGAGCCACTCTTTCCTTCCGATAAAAACGGAAAAAACTGATCCCCCCTTTGTCCCCTCGCAAGTCCACCCGCCCAAGTCTTCCTACTTCTTCATCTCCTACTCTACCCGCCGTATCGGTAACTGCTTCGAGCCGCCCGAAGCCGCCGTCAACCACCCTCTGTTCGTCCCCTCCTCTTCCTCCTCCTCCGTTACGGTCATCCTTCTTACTACGGGGTCCTCAAGATACGTCTGCGAAGTCGGAGGACACGTTCACGGACGCGGGGTTCCGAATGATTTGGGGGTCTCGCTGACGCGTTCTACACCTTTATTTCTTCCGTTATCCACTTATTTCCGATCCACGATCTCGCAAAAACGTTTCGATATTTAGTTACCGTGACGATAAATGTATGATTTAATAACTCTCGATAATTCGATATGAAATCCACAAAGCAAAAACGCTGAATAAGGAGAAATATTATTTTGGTATTAAACGATATAACAATATCTCGATAATAATTAGCGGACGTTTCGTTTGTTTTGCTTTTATGTTTTCCGTATCCGATATTTTCAAAGGCATTTTTGTTTTACCACAGACTTATATCCCCTCATTGGATTCTCATTGCCTGAGTTTAACCACTATACGGTTTTCTTCTCCCCTCGCGACCCACCTTTCTCCGCCGAGTTCTCAATACTACACGAAGTCTGGCGCGATGCGTTCGTGTACTGGGTTTCGAGTAAACCGGCATTTCTGACGTTATATGTATACATCTCTCAGCTTTCTTTCCCGCTTCTCTCCACCTTTTTCCCGGCTCTCCTCCGCCGTTCTTTATTTCCTACTTACAGACGATGCTTGTCTCGATCAGCATTCATTGCGCGAGACACGTGGAGCGAAAGACGTCTTTATTGAAAAGTTGCGCCGCCACGAGACTCAAGTAATTTAACTGTTACGATGAGAAATGCCGAGAGAGACGAATATGAAACGCGAATTTTTGCGAAGCGTTCAACTGCTTTCTCGGGAAGACGATACGCTTTCATTAGGTACGGGAATCGTACGTCACAAATAACGTCGACATTAATTTCACCTTGAAAGTGACTCCTCATATTTTTATACAGCTACATTAGCTTATACAATTAAGCAGCGTCAAGAAAATGTAGTGGGGGAAGAAGTTCCGTTGAATTTTGCGGTACGCTAAAAAGTTGAGATGGTCTGAACTTCTTCCCCCACTACATTTTCTTGACGCTGCCGCTGGTTTCTAGCGTCAATGAAATCGCACCTTCACGATTAGACGTAGCATTCACTAAATTATGAAACGTTTATAAATCAATTTATATAGACTGTGTGCGTTTCACCTGCAGCGGTGCAAATGCGATAAACAATTTAGAATGTTAAACGAGCGTAACTATAGAGTCGCAAACAGCGTTTACCGTTCCATTTCGAAAATGTTGATTGACGTATATATGTGAGACACGTTCAATCGAAGGCACTTCCCACCTATGTGCCGCTATTGACTTTTGGGTAGAAATATCGTATGCGGATGTGATATCGAAATCGAAATAGCTCTCACCCTTAAACTGTCAAGATAACGAATTACCGTGGAATCAGGTGTGCGATCTACTTCAGATGCCCCAAAAAGAATTCCTTGACTTATAAAATACATCCGATTTATTCGCGTTTGATGTATAAAGCGCACTTGCCATAAGCGTCCATCCTATGTATCATAACGTAAATCATACGACGCGTGGCAGAAATAAATAATTTACGGAACTGTAAATTATTACAATTTATGATACGTAAGATTTAACTTTACGTTATAATAATTGCAAAAAGTTATGGGCACAACTGTCAACTATAAATGATGTTTATTTATTAAATTTATATATAATTGCGTCAAAATGCATCCACGAATTTACTCCAAGTTCAGAGCTGATCTGCCAGATTTTTCCTGCGAGTTAGAAATTTGACGTTTCTTGCGATTGGTGGTCCGGAGCCATTTCCGTGGAAGCCGCACGCGTTAGAAAGGTTTTTGAACTCGCGAAGGCGAGCGAAGAATCCAGCGGATGCGTTATGCACGAGAGAGGAAGGTGCATGCCCGGAAAAAGAGGCGGAAAGAACGGCAAGAGAAAGAAAGCGGGAGGGAAGAGATAAAGATGTTCGGTATTTCCTTTCGTCGTACACGCGGCCAGAAACGTCTGTGCTTCCGTTATTTTTTCAGAAAACAATGTCGGACAGCCACGGTCGCGTAGAATCTTTTTGACTTTCTATTTCCGGTAAGAAGCTTTTCCGACGAGTTCAGGGCGATCGATGGAAAAATATAGCCGCTAATAGTCCCTCTCGAAAGGGTTCGACAGTTTGATCGACAGACTTTTTGCCGTCAATTTCGATGGCGCTCCTCTAGTCGAGAGACTCGAGGACGAGGCGTCCCTGGCGACTTTAATATTCGATGAATTTTTATTTCTCTCCAATGGGGATGACACAAACAGTCGCGAAAAAATCGGGGATACGATTTTGAAGTAACACTTGACTTAAAGTGGAATTATGCTTTGCTAGAATTACGCGTATATGCGCCGCTTTTGATATTTATAATTTCACGACTGCTAAATTCTTCTTATAATCAACGAAATCGAATTTTTCCTCCTTCTCCTTTTTCTTCTTATTTATCATGAGTCATCTCGACGGTGACTAAACTTCCGCGAGAAGGGAATCTGCTGGTTCTCGCGATCAAGACGTTCAAAATTAATTACACGGATGGAGTTCTACGAATCGCGATAGATAGATACCCGGAACGAGCAAGCGCGTCAAAAATTAATGCCCGTGATTAAAGTTATGTCCGAATGAGAGAGAGAGGAGAGAGAGAGAGAGAGAGAGAGAGAGAGAGAGAGAGAGAGAGAGAGAGAGAGAGAGAGAGAAGTACGTGGTAAGGTATACTTATTAATTGTACGTGGACATTATTTTTAGATCAACTATACGCTCGATTTTCCGCCGAGCACTTTGCGAAAGTTCAACTATGGCGCGTGGCTTATGAGCTGTCGGCAAATTCTCTAAATTTTTAATTTCGCAGAAAATTGCCAGCCCGACCGACCGCCCGCTCGCTTTACCGTGGCCTGACATTAGAAGCTACTTCCCCGAACTTCCATCGCCTTTAATGCATGCTAATCCGCTGTCACTGTAACCCGCGAGTTTTCAACCCTTCCTCTTTCCGCTACTCTTCCGCGGGAATAACATTTCCATGATCGATCGCCGATCGCGGTTAAGAGGCGTATTAATTGCCCGTCGATCGGTACCTCTAATTATCGGTATGCACCGCGCGGGCTGATTAATTACTATCGGCTGCCCACGGGTGGTAACCAAAGTGAGATCGATGTTCGACGGAGGGATTCTCTTTAATTCGAGTCGATCGAGTGATTATTTTTCATTCCAACGTCCGCACGGCCGTCCCCTCCGTTATTTTGCATTCTTTTACGGCGTGTTCCCTTTTTTCCATGCCCATCTTCGATATATTGGTATTTTAATGTTTCGCGGTTGATCCTTCCACTTCGGTCCGATCAAGCGGCCATTTAAGATGCGATCATTTAAGTATAAAAATGCAAGCATTTCTGTGAAATAATTTTACTTGAAATTTAATTTTCTCTCTCTCTCTCTCTCTCTCTCTCTCTCTCTCTCTCTCTCTCTCTCTCTCTCTCTCTTTCTCGGCTTGATAATTACGAGTTTCGAATTTCCAACTCCGTTTTTGATTGCATCGAACTAAGTTATCGCAGTTTGTTTACAAAGTTCGCCATTTAAACGAAAAATATTGCTCCTAAAATTTACAATATCTACATCGCGAAAGAGTCGGATATTTTCTTTCTGAAGAAGTCGTGATCAAGCTGTAAACAACAACCTAGCTTATAAGTACGATTTTCGAAAATTTTAGCGAATTTTCGAGGAGTTCTTCTATTTTCGCTTGAAAAGCATTAACGCACGGAGCGCAAGAAGAATTTCTTGCTGCGCGCGCGGATTCCGTTAAACAGAAAAAGGTAGAAAAAGAGAAAAAAATTTGAAAAGACACTAACGCGCTGCGGAGAACGCCGCTGATTTGCGTATTCGGCGCTTCGAGTTTCCGCAGCCCGCGCCGGTCCTCTCGCCTGTCTTTGTCTTTTTTAAAACGTGACTCACGGAGAGTTCATTAGCACCTAGCTACGCGCCATCGGATGAACGACGAGCTCGAGTCGGACCGGTTTCGAGAGAGTGAGAGTGAGAGAGTGAGTGAGAGAGAGAGAGAGAGAGAGAGAGAGAGAGAGAGAGAGAGAGAGAGAGAGAGAGAGAGAGAGAGAGAACGCACTTGAGATTCGGTTTCGATGGCGATTGTACTGCCAACGGGAGAACGACTATCCGTAAGATAATTCCATTACTATTGTCTCTCTTCATTGTTATTCCCCACCGGTACGTACCGACGACTGTTTGAGTCCTCTTCTTGGATTCCCGTTCGATTACGGAGGGATTTTGAGGAGAGTCACGTCTCCGCCGACGATGCGACTGAAATATGGCGTAAGAAACCCGAATTGCTCGCATACACAAGGATTGCTTGAAATTGCGGTCTTATGCGATATTTTGTCGTCTGGCGCTTATTACAGACATCGCGGTTGCTTTCCTATAAAGAAAACGTTCGACCATTACGGAGAAGTATGATGACAGATTCCTTGGTGGTTAGAGTCATCTTTTTCACGAGATGGCTATTTGAATAATAAATTTACAATCTTGAAGATTTCTTCGCTATAAACTGTCTTCTTTTATTATCAAGTATTTCCATCTTTTTACTGAGATAATCCACCAAAGTAGCGAAATTCGTTAAAACTATCAGAAATAAATTTTATATGAGAAAATTGATATTTAAATACGGGAATGACGAGCATGCTTATCAATATTTCAAATACATTTGTTCTAATGTTTATAATATTACCACAAATTACTACTGTTAGATAATTTACTCGCGTAACGATACCATTGATTATTGAAATCCATTGAGTAGTATTTGCTAGAGCACACGCGCGATTTTTGGAATTTTGACCGTGCGAAGCTCGCAATGTGTTTTCTCTAATATAACGTAGATGCTAGAGACGTTGCATCTGTCCATGCTTAATTTATTGCTTATCGATTGAGGAACGCATCTGGCGGTTTCGTCACGAACGCGCGGAATTTAATTAATAATACTGTTATCGCTGTCTTTCGCTCAAGAATTTCAACTGAGCACCAGTCGTTCCGGCCTGTTTTCAGAATTAGAAGGGTTAACGCATTACATTACAGATGTTGAATCCGGATGCAAAACTTATATTAAAATACGTTAAATGGTATTTAGAAATTTGCATTTTCGGAGTGGGAGAGAGAGTTAAAGAATCGCTTTGCTGTTTTGTAACGATAATTTATTCAATTCAAACTCCCGAAGTTGCAGGTTTATTTGGTTTCTGGAATTACCGCGCAAACCTTCACGCACGCATTCGAAATTACCACGTGCTTTTGGGTAACATGCTGCCGAAGTTCATTAGCACCGCCACGCGCCAACGACCACGGTCGTTGCACGCTGATGTCGAATACGAGGGTCTGCGAACGTAGGCAGGGCAGCGGAGGGAGGGGGCAGGGATTGACCGTGCAGAAAAATGTCCTTCTTTTGCGCGATATATGTATGTCCGCGCGCGAGTGTCAACGATCGTCAAATTCCATCCGTAAGGAATTTCGCGACACGTGGACGTCTGTCGATCCTCCTCGTCTCGTTTTCGTTCTGCATCAGTAAAAAAGACACGAATTCGCGCTCGCGTCGAATCCAATTTCGAGGTTCGTCGACCCGCGTTTGCGATTGTTGCGTCTTATTTCCATGATCAGTAAATTTTTAGCACGCGCTCTTTTTATCGCTTAGCAAATAAGTTATGCGATCCGCGTTTTATCTACATTCTTAAAATTTTTTACTTGGTATATTATTTCTCGCAGCAATAATTATCACAAATGTAATAAAGTATAAAGTCTTTTTTATTAACCTTGATTTTTCTCGTTTTCAGATCGAGCATTGCAGCGTGGCGTGCAGTTCTCCAGCTAAAGTGGTGAGTCCTTATCAATATTTAGCGATAGCTTTCCTAAGATTGAGATAATTTCGCGAGTACTATCAGTGTCGGAGTGCCAAAGTAACGCTACTAATGCGTTCAGAATTAAAAATATATATTTGTGAATGGAGAACATCGCAATTTCCATGTCTGTTTATTCGATTACAACGCCAGAAGCAATCTTAAACGATGTCTCTTCAGTTTTGCGCCGTTTCTTTTTATTTTAATACCGTATCTTCGTTCTATGCGATATCGTATAACGTTCTATAAGCTTGATCGCTTTATATTAAATATAACCGATACATGCCGTGTATCGTCTTCGAGTGGCTCCGGGAAATGCAATCGCAGGCGTATCGACGGCGAAAGTAGGCCATCCCTTAAGAGCGCCGCTCTCCTCAGGGCTGAAAGGGGTTGGGACGGCCAAAGGACGCGGTGAAAGAGAAGCTCATACAGTCAGTTGTACGCCCCGGTACTTCTCTGAAGAAGGGCCCACTCCGAGAGACTGAGTGCTGCTCGAGTCTCTCTTACTTGTTAGAGAATATCCGCGAGGTATATGCGCTTATTTTCGCTTTACCTGATCCACTAATCGGCTAAAAATTCTAATCGTGTTTGAGACCGCAATATCGTCACTTAGATCGTCACTAGATCGTTTCTTTATACGTATATTTTCTGTATCGCCTTATCTAAAGTATTTCAAAAACTATTCACTCCGTTACGACCAACTTAGCGCAATATTAGTGATAACAATCGGGATTTAAATACATGAATCAAATCAAACTCATAAGTTATAAAATCTTTGCTGGACTTTTTTCCCTAATATTTGCACAATTTATTTCTGTTTAGTTTATATAAAAGTATTTTTCGATAATATTTTCCGTTTGATTTTGATTAATGCGGCGTATCGAGAAGCCACCGCTATAGTCTTTGAATTACTGCAGCAGCGACATCCCTATTTTTTACCCCTTTCGTATGCCCGTCTGCGTCTTCCAAGCGTAAAGTATGACGCGCAGAGTAATTTTAATTACACGATGCAGCGGCCCTGAATTGTTGCTACCTCGGGGACCTCAGACATATTGGACTAATTCACGTCATTCAGGCGACACTTATTAAACCCGGGAATGCCGCCGGCCTTAATCCTAGCAGAATGCAGCTGGATGGAGCTGAAACGGAAGGGGTAAAAGACGTAGCGGTGCCGGTGCGCCGATGAACACCTCCGCGTATAGCGATTGCTTCTGAAAATCAAGGATTCGAAATTACTATCATAGCTTTTGATTACTATCGAAGATCTCATGCTGACTACCATCGCGATTATCGTTTATGTTATAAAAATAGAAAGAAAATCCTAATTAATATAAACTAAATTCTGCGTTTTGCTTATATACACTTACGTGTCAATTCTGATAGTAAATAGAAATGCCATATCGCAAAAACGGATCATTTTTTTGTCACCATGAATAATTCGCGAATCAGTCAAATCTAAAAAAGAATTCGCAGTCGGAGTAATCATTTACCGCGTCAAAGGCTAAAGGAGAAAAAAAGCCGACGTCGTGTTCGGATACGATTTCACACAGCGGTAATTAGAGCGACGCATGCTGAGCATTAAAAAGCCATCGTCGAAAAAAGGAAATAAAAAAGGGGGAAAGAAGGACAGGGTGAGAAGGCAAGACGTTAAATTCCTCCTGCAATCCGTCCTGCTTCGGGGTTCGGTAACGAAGGCGAAACAAAACGTTGCACGATATAATCGACGAATAATAATCGGTGCCGTCGCGCTGTTATCGGATGGGCATAACGAGCGCTATCGTTAGGTTTTAATGAGCACTAGCCCTAAATTAATATAACGACCCGCATGGTCCCGAGACCGTGACGGCAGGCGCGCGTAGGGCCCCGTGACGTGACACAACGACTAGACTACCGTGACGATTTTTAGACGATATACGCGTAGATGCGGTGAGGAACACGGTCCCGTTCCCGTTAATACCCATAACGATTGCCGCAATTAGTGATAAATTATTAACTAATTGCCGAACGACATAACGAATTCGAACACGCGATTCGTAATTTGATAGTAATAATAACCTTGGGGTCGCTTAGACGACGATCGCGAGCTATGATCCCTTTCCCTTTTTGCAAATTTTGTCTACAAAATATATTGCAGGAAAGGAAAGTGCTCTATCAATTAGCAGTGTGCTTCTTGATTAAAATTGTCGGTAATTAGTGATTAATTAAAGGAGCGTCAGTTAAGCGCGCGGATATTACTTTTGCGGCAAGAGAAGTGATCCCGCGAATCGGTTGTTAATTGGTCGTAATTAGCGAAAGATACTTAATTCTCGATGTTGTCACCGATACCGCGATCGCCACAAGTTTTGACAGGTTAATCGCGCTGTATAAATAAATGAAATGGAGAGCGAAAAAGAGAGAAAGAGAAAAAAAAGAAAAAAAACAGCAGTAAATGGAGACTCGCAGAGAAAACGAGCTTTCTCGGTTCTAGTTGCTCTTTGCTTGGCAGATTCATTAATTAATTAATAGTGTCGTATATGCGAAACTTGATGCATTCATGGGTGCGTTGACATGGCGCACAAATGGTGCGCCCCGGCACCGCCGCGTCGCGAATGCATTTTTGGGACAATTCAGTAAATAAAGGTGTCAGAATTTGAGTTGTGAACACGAGAGAATAATATCGTATAGCTCTTTCTCGTCGGTGTCAAATATAATACAAGAAAAATATTAATTGCTTACAAATAATGTGTGATGGTTTACTATCGTTGGTAATTTAAATGTGACACATATATGCAGTATACTTCTTGAAAACGCGACAGCCTATTTGAAATTTGATATAACCTTTACATCTCGATAATTAATTCAGATCTTACAGAGACCGCGTGTTATTCAAATTACCGAGCGGCATTATAAAGTCGATGAAAGAAAAAGAAAATAATTTCTTGCCGCATCAGCAGCGCATCTAGGGAGATTT
Source organism: Temnothorax americanus (assembly GCF_048541705.1). Classification (NCBI taxonomy): domain Eukaryota; kingdom Metazoa; phylum Arthropoda; class Insecta; order Hymenoptera; family Formicidae; genus Temnothorax; species Temnothorax americanus. The sequence goes on from NW_027509253.1 coordinate 2,602,662, forward strand.
TCCGCTGCAACACCGCGTAACATAGTAGCGAGGAATAATGTGCAGTTTGATGCAGCCGGTACACGCTGCTCGAAACGGCACGCAAGCCTGCACTAACATCAGGCTTTAGACGTCGTTTCCGGAGGGTGGGCGCACCGACTTCCCTTCTTTCCGAGTCACCTTGTATGCCATGGCTCGATCTTGTTCTCCTTTTTCTGTATGTATGCATGGGTAAGCGTCGCGCTACGTTGCGTTGCGTCGGAAGTAAAGAAAGGATGCTGTTCCCTCTCTTTCCCTCTTTCTTCCTCTTTCTCTTTCATTTATTCTTTCTGACGACATTGTCTCACCGCGAACTCGCGTCTTTACGCATCCGACATTGTCGTCATCTCATGATATTGCTGCAGGCTGATTCTGTAACTCTTAACGACAATTTCGTTATCGTTGTATTGCATTGCGCAGCTTTTTTTTACCATGTATAATATCTGCGCAACGACAATGTAACGATAATGAAACTGTCGAGTTACAGAATCAGCCTGCAGAAATTGAGTGTATTGTATATCCGCGCGGAATAACACGTTTAGATTCCGACACCTTGCGTCCTTTAACTTCGCAAGATTATCAGGTATAATTTGCATAATCGACGACTTTTATGCACTGAAATGCGTTGTAGTCAAACAAAAGTGATTATCTTACAATTAGATTTCTTCGCGTTACATGGCACTCCGGCACCAATTTTGTTAACTTTACTGCTGTAAGGTATTTTAATATTACTTCATTACACTCAATTACCAAGTATCACTCGCAAAATTATTTTAATCCGATAATATGCAGCATTTCCTGGAAACTAGTTTGTCGGAAGTCAATAATTCCAATCACTTATTAAATCGACAAAGAATTATGCGCTAAGGAACGCACACGTGCGTTGTCGACTTAATGATGATTTCTCGTGACTCTAATTTTCCGACGTTTGTTTTATTGATCAAACTGTATTTGAGTATATCCCCGGTAGAAATACAAGCTAAGTTTTAAGATTAATTATAAGTATTAAAATCAAGAACCAAGCGCGCTATCGAATTTTCTACGATAGCGTCATGGCAAAACGATACTTTCGCAGCACCCCGTATACAATTTATGAAAGACTTATGGCATTACCGGCCAACATCGCCGCAATGTACAAAGCGCGCCACCAACGCGCAATAGCGCATCCTAATGCGTCATGATGCATAATAATGCATCATAATGCGTCATGGTACGCCATAATCCACGAAAATGATTCTCCGCCAGGAGCTAGGGTTTTCTTTATTTCCTCGCGACTATTAAACGCGATTTCCCGCCAATTTCACCGCCGCAAAGTAATTGCATTTGGCGAACCGCACTACTAATTATCGGCTGTACGATCAGCCACGTCAGAGAGCGACGCGAAAAATGGCCATGTGGCTCGCGAACGTCGTATAAATATATTCTATCTCAGTCAGTTTCCCCCCCCCCTCCCCCAAGTATACCGAATTATCGATTCCATTTTTAATTGGAAGCTGTATCGGGCGAAAACGGACGAGCGATATTTAACCTGATTATAAACAGTTATCCGACTTTTTACCGTGGGCGTTTTTACCGGCGACGCGCGCCCGAATTAACTCGTAATTTCCAAAGCGAATTCACGCGAGATCCATCGGGCGGCGAGTTACGCGCTCCGACGGATGTATGAAGTGCATTTTAAATGCGCGCGAGCACGTTGCATCGCGAGCGCGATTTATAGTCCCCGCATAGTAATCTCCTCCCGCACTCTCTCTTGTATGTGTCACAGACCCCGGCGTGATGTATACGTCGTAGTAGCGAGCCGAGACTAGCACGTACAAATACACACGAGAGGCGCGATAGGACGTAGCCAGCTCTCCCGCCTGTATGCGTCGCGCGGCATATATCGCGCGCGCATACTGCATTACTGTACGAAAATTCATAGCACAGTACGTATACTATGTTAACGCCACCCCTCTACCCTCTCCCCTCCCTCAGGTTAGTCCCAGTATAGAGTCCCCTAAGTACTGATCCAGCTTGTCACCTCTCGCGAGAAACGCTTGAGATATTTATGCTTGCTCTGTCTAAGCAAGCAGCCATACTGTAAAGAAAATCCTGGTACAGTATTACCGAGCTCGCCCGGCGCGTTGTCTAATATTTCCTCGTCGACAACGGCCGGATGATATCTCATTTCGATTTCTCGCGCGCCGGAAGAGAAGCCCGCGGTACAATGCGGCGCAGGCCGACGCGACGGGTTTGATCATCATATGAGACCGGGCAACGATTACGCTAATCGCGGAGCCAGGCCGGAGTCGTGGCTTCCCATGGGAAATCGCTGTCGTATAACCGCGACCCGCGGTGTGTGTGCCGCGCGTGACGTCATCGGTCATCACTGATTTCTAGTCGATGGTCACGATGAGGATGTGCCGCCACGTGTGACTACGAGCTTGGTTGTACGATTAAGGTTTTAATTACGCACGTTAACGAGTGACCTCGGCCTCCGGGCACACACGCACGTGGAACATGCGCACCGCGCGCGCTGCGTACAAACATGACACAAACTATTACACGCGCGCATCGTTGATAACGAGCAAATTCCTCCTCACGCGTGTTCAACACGCGCGTGCGATACGTCGCGGATAAATGCAGTTTGCGCTCCTCTCTCGGCCTCTCCCTTCGGCCGCCCCCTCTCGCGTTCTTCCGGGACGACGGGATTAAATCGAGATAAAACGTGGAGTCGCGGAAACCCGACGAAACGATAACCGCGCGTTTTTCGCGATAAACGATCAACGACGAGGCGCATCGTCGTCAATGCGACTCTTATTTTCGTCATTCGCGTACCGTCACGTCGCGTCGTGTAAATTGGATTGGCAGCGGCTCCGTCGCTGTATGTGTCGCCCGTGTTGTTGTCGGTTCTATTAATATGCCAGCGGCGTATGCTATAAATTCTATTCCAACCCAACCCCCCTCCTCCCGGGGGTTGCAACAGCCTTGAGAGGCAAGGACAATCGATCTACCACCCTCCACGTGAACGAAACACGAGTGCGCGCCGCCGCGCACACGTACACGGATAAATACTGGCGGAAAAACGCGGGTACACACACACACGTGCACGTGACGCGCGCGTACGTGTGTGCGCGTCTCGTCCACGCCGCAAATTACCGAGCACAACCCACTTTTTAAAATATTTACTCGTTGCCCGTTGGAAAACCAATCGACCGTACTCTCGCAGCGCACTCGCCGACGATTAACTCGACTCTTTGTCAGCGGCTCTATCGAAAATCGCCGCGATGCGGTATTTGGGTACCACCACCTGTCGAAATTAACCGTGTTTTCGCGTCCGACGCTGCGATTTAGATCGGATCTAAATCACGACATGGATTTAAATAATGAAACGCCCGTGTATTTCCTATTGTGCTCGTTGTAATAAATAGCCGTCTAAGAGAGACAAAAGTTTGGTAATGCGTTGCCAAGAAAATATCTACAATCAAGCAACAAATCGTCTTTTTGATGCGGGACGTTTCGAAATGAACTACGATACATCAATTATACATGTAGAAAATAATTATACGCGATATTTAAATACTTTTTTAATTACCTGTTTACTTGAGAACATATTGTCACATCTTTCTTGATTTAAGATCGTTATACTTATGAGAGTAACTACAATGGATACGCGAATATTTTCACGGCCTGATTCGACGAAGCAACCCGCTTCTATCGCCGCCGCCTTGCCTTTGACCAGGCCCATTAGCATCGACGAGTTCCAATTGCACGACGTCAATCCGCTACCACTGACGTCATCGCTGCCACCGCTCCTTTAACGTGCATCCGCGCAACGTGTATTTACGCTTTCACGTATACGTGTTCGCGCGGTACGGTCAATCGCGACACGCGTGCCTGCACGCATTACGTGCAAAACTCGTGGCAAAACACGGCTATTTATAGCGAGGCGTATGCGTCCCACTGGCGTAAGCGTGCTCTTCAATTAGCGTGAATGCATTCCGGTTGCAACCGATGGCAACGCAGCCATCGCTCGATCTCTGCGCGTCGACATGAATTGGTGTGGTTTATAGACATACATATTTTTCCAAGAGCATTCCGGAAGGGTGAATAACTAACATTTTTGAATGATTAAACCGTATTTTGTTATCAAATCGAATGCGTGCAAAACACTGCGTTTGCCGGAAATTGGTTATTACGCAATGTTGCAATAAAAAAAAAAACAAATACAAGGTATTTAATATTGTAACATTTTTCGAAACAGTGAACCCGATTGCGGCTTGTTCCATATATCTGCCCTCAAACTCAAGATATTTAAACCGAGATTTAAACGAATCGTAGCAAGTTAGAATTAATCTTTTCGCGAATTAGCAAATTAATTGTTCTCTTATCGATCTTTATTGATTCGCCCATAAATCTCCTATTTTGATAATGTTTAGGATCAACGTTGTGATTATCGTTAAACGTTAATCATAATTACAACTTTTGATACTCATTTGAATGTGCATAATTAATGCATTTAATGGACGAACAAACTCGTTTATTCATATACATATTGTACATGGAATTATATCGCGGACATTGTAAATGCAAATTATTGCATAGGTGTGCGTGATTGAAATTTACGGAATTTAGATTTGGTCGCGCGAGGGGCGAAAAGAAGTTGGGCACGGCTCGCTTTGGCGAGGCACGTAATGTAAGACGTGCCATTCCCGTTGGATAAATCTTTTCGTATAGATATTGAAATGCCGGTTTCCTTCTAGTCGTAACTTTCGCGCGTCGCCGTTCATGCGAGAGCGCGCGGATCTATCGTCGAACGGAGAGAACCGGCCGGGATATCAAAGATCAGAAAGACGTCCCACAGCACGCCTCGCTAATTTCAGCTGAAACGCGAGCGCTTCCCCGTACCGCAACAATACGTTGTATCGCGCGCAGCTAGTGAATACCGCGATCGATGAACTTTCGAATGCAAGAATGCTCGCAGACAATCAGCCCGAGATCGTGACGCAAGATGAATCGCCCCGCGAACGTTCCGGTTCTGTTAAGCGCGAATTTATTCGACTATCGAGAAGCTCTTCTCTTTCCAGCTACTCTCTGGAGAATGATTTGTATGCCTAGTACGGCGACGCCTTAACGCACAGGAAATAATTATAAATAGATCTTTGTTTTCACGATTAGGAGTTTTGTTCAAAAAAAAGGGAGAAAAAAGACAAAAGGAGGAGAAAGCATAACCATTAAAAAAGTCGAATGTGTATATTGTCTGAATTTACTACATGTAAAAATAGTTTACGTGGTATGCACTATTATCATTTACGCATGGTTGTGTACAATATAGCGTGTGGAATATACTTAATATACATATATCGTGATCTCTCTCGTAAATTAGGATTTCGTGGCGCTAATATATACCTCCGCTTCTAGATCGATCGCGCGATCAAATGAAAAATCGCACGTGAAATACGTCATGGGTAGATCGCGTGCCGGATTCCTCGTTGAAACCTCGACTCCGTGGGTGATTCGGTGATTCGCTAGAAAATTCCGGCGTTCATTTGTCACAATTTATTCGATGAGACGAGACCACGATCACGTGCTTCGAAGAACGCCGCACTGGGCGCGAAGGAACGAGTCACGAGGCAAATCATTGTCACTTACGGGTCGACAAGGCGGTACCCTCTTGGAGGATGTTGTTATATTTCTCGTGATTTCATCATTAGAACGCCACTCAAACACTTAATTTATTAGCCCGTCTCGCGGACTCGGTACGGATCGGCGGCGCTTAGCTCTGCCTAGCACGTCCTGGTACTAACACTATCTGCCTTTGACCGGTTGTATCTGCTCTCTGGCGCCACGACACCTCCTGAAATCAGAGCTTAATTCGGTGATGACGTTAGCGAGAGATAGCTCAGTATACTGAGAATAATGGAGGAAGGCTTTAGTTTATTTTTCGTTTCTTCCTCTGATAATGAATGAAATTTAATCCTGAGAGGGACACAAGCAATCGCTTTATTATTTATTGTTGCCAACTTAACAAGCTGCCTCAGGCTTTCAATACAGATAAATCTTGATCTTATTATGACACGTAAAATTTTTATGATGAGTTGAAAAAATGAAAAAATGAGTTCATATGAATATCAATTATAAAGATAAAATAATTTATTTAGGATTGCCGTCGCATTTTGCGCCTTTTCACATATCTTTAAATGAGACTTGCGTTAAGCTGTTCCTCCAAAATTGGTCTGGTTAGCGAATAATCGAGTTCAGCATCGTGCAGCAAAGTCTTAACGAACGGCATCTCTTTATTGACGTTTGATGATCGGTTCTATTGATTCGAGCGATTCACGATCCCATTAGAGATGAGCCGCGCTAACCTGCGCGCATCTGCATAAGAAATGCGAGGGAATGAAACGGCAACCGTAATTAACGAGCGAAGTCGAAGTCACGTCATCCACCGGCGTCGTGACCGGAAAACCTTGGCGCTGCAATTTTCAAACGATACATATGCAGGCCGCGATAACATCCGTCTTGATTTACTTTCGGTCTGGTAATTTATTTGTTATGGCGAGGATTAACCTTCTTCTGTAGACCGTCGGGTCGGTTTATCCAGGCCCCGGTGTACGAAAGGTGACGTCAGGGACTACGGGGAGGGCGGGAGTGACCGCGAAAAATAAATGACTTCGCGTGTTCGTTGAGAGGTAGGTGGGTGGCCTCTCTTCCTTCAAGAAGAAAGAACGGTATCCTCCTCTTCCTTCCATCTCCCTTTCTCTTCCGCTTTCTCTCCCCCTTTTTTTTCTCGCGTGCCGCTAGATTTATGTCGACGCTTCGCCCTTTCGGGTCGACGATTCGCCTCGACGGTCCTCGGCTGATAATAAAATATACCGGGCCCTTATCGCGAGTGCGCCGCACCGTGGGAGCACCGCGAGCGCGAGCGTGGGGGAGAAAGAGAACGAGAAAAAGCACGACAAGTGCGTACGTATTAACGACGCGTGACTTCCGTGACATGCGATAAATGCAAATTCGGGGGAGCCATCCGTGAAAACGGTACCACGTGGCGCTGAAAAAGTAATGCGGGGCGAGGGAGTCGGTACAAATATTATACCAACTGTCTATATATGTCGACGTAGTAAAATGCGCGGTAGCGGCGGCGGCGGGACGCGTGCGTTCCGCTCGTTATCGTTTCGGCTTTTTATCGACGGGCGTAAATCCCGGTGCAATTAACGGGATAACTGATTTCCGATTTCGTTTACGTCAGCCATCGAAAATTAAGTAAAATCACCGACGTTTCCGTAGGGACGTGTTCTCGCGCTCGCCGCTCTGCCGCGCCGGGGCCCGGCTCAGATTACGATCTCTTCCGACGAGTGAGTAACGAATCGTCGACGTATATCGAGAGACCCGTTCCCGAACATTCCGTTTCTGAACACCCTGTGCTGCGGAATAACGTCAACGCTTGGCGCCACGGCGCTGTCGTTATTGGCCGTTACCGCTGGAGAGTAATAACGACCGCGTCGTGGCGCCAAGAGTGGTCGGCTCTGCTCACGACGAGCATCGTACACCGCGAATGAATAATTTTCCAATCATCGGGGGATAATTATCCTATCTTGTTCCGATAAAACAAGGCTGCACGCCTCACGAAGAAAGCGGGAAGCGATCATTAAAATCCAAATCAATCATTTTCCTCGCTGTACTTTATTTAGGTAGCCGGTAATCGACGGAAAATGACGGAAAATAGAGAATAATGATTTATCATACCTTAAAGAACCGTAAAAGGCAATATTACAAAAACATTCGTAACATTATCTTTATGTTATACTTGTATCCAAGGCATTTACTGCATATTTATTCAAACACTTATTAATATTTACGGCTAATAAATTTTCTCTGTCAGCCAGTTTTTTCCGTGCGTCGCAGATATTAATTATTTTTTACATATCTTTTTACGCTGCTTAATATTTTATGCGACGTAGAATACTAAATTTCTCTAGAGTACTAAATTCTTCTGGCTTAATATCTGCAACTACACTTGCCGTATTCATTCAAACATTACAAAAAGTACTCATTTCGCCGGAAACTACGGCCGAACTACGGCATTATAAGACACGAGAATAGCAATGGGGAAAACCCGCTGGAAAGATAGTGCGTAGATGTTCACATGTAACGGTATAGCGTGCCCAGGAGAGACGGGAGATGACGAGAGAGGTAACTCCGTGATATTCGAGCCCGAGCCGCGTTCGCGAATAAAACTATCGCGGTGAACGTCGTCGTCGTCGCCGTCGCCGTGCGGCGCAGATGCGATTGCAACAACGGAAGGAACGTCGGATCGAGGAAGAGAAGAGGAAGGCGATGAGAATAGCACTTAAAATCGTTTTACGGACGTCGCCGGTAACTATTTCCATCGCGTCGTCGCGCCGGCACGAGCCGAGACGACACGCGACACGACGGGATGGGACGAGGGATGGTAGGAGAGGAGAGGAGAGGAGAAACGAAACGAGACGCAGGTTTTTGTCGCGCGCGAGATCGCGCCTTTTACGCTTCGTGGTGAGAGGCGGAGCGGAGAGCGGTGCGGCGTGCGTACGGCGACGACGACGACGACGACGACGACGAGAGTGGCCCCGGGGCCGCGGCGCGAGGTTGCATTCGTCGTCCGGACGGCGGCAGGGTGACGGCGCGGCTTGCAAATGGTGGGACGGGAGATTAATGAGGTTTGTGTCGCCGACGTGGAAACCAGACACCTACGGCCCTGTTTCCATTTCACCGCCGCGCCGGGGAGACATACGAGACCCGGTGCTCCGAGAGGCCGAGACCGGCGTGCGTAGGCAGACGCACGACAAATATCGTAATTGCACACGGCAATTAAGAGTCGAGAAAAGTGTCTGGTCTGTTGAACGGGCCGATCGACCGACGTCATACGGGATTGATCGTCTTTTTTCGAGGCGAGAAAAAGATGAAGAAAAAAGATAGAGAATAAAGCGAGACAGACAATAACAGCCGCGGTTTGCGTAACATCCAATTTTTCTAATTTCTTTCATGATTTTTCTTTCGTTGATATTTCATCTTGTAACATTGATTGATCGTAATTGTACTTATCATAACAATAATTATTGGCAATTCCGCACAGTTTTAAAGATGCGTCGTAAATATTATGTTTTACATATTTGTGTCGTTTATAGGACGTATTTCGTCTCAAACAGAGTCATAATAATGCAAATTGACAATAATTGTACGTATTCTGGGGTTTGAATCGCCGCAATTAAACATCGCCATCGTTTGACGGATAATCTCTGAAATTTTTTTGCACGAATGTCTCGAAGACTAAACCGTGCTATAAATTTAATCGGAACGACATTGGAACCGCCGGCGGTTTTGCGACAGTCTCGCTGCATGTCTCGTGAGCAAAACGTTTAATTGGTATTTGTTTGGTCCAACGGAAATGTCACTGTTGCGAAACAGTGCCTCGTGAAAGTGCAAAACGCTCATTGGGCTTAAGCTCGTGACGCACGTATATACCGGGTGTCTGGTTTAAGTCCGCTTTGGAAGCGGGTCAAGGTGTAAGTCGACTATCGCGGTAACGCTCGCGGACGACTTGCATTAAGACGAGACCGGCTTTGCGCTCGTCGCGCGGATTAGTGCAGCAGGAAAGAACGCTATTGCGCGCGCCCGAGATGAACCGTGTTGTCCTTGTCACGTCCTCCTCGCGTCGAGCTTTCAATCTTCTTGGATTATCGCGAATACGAGAACTGTAATGCCAATATTCGAACCATCATTCCCTGCGCCACGTCAATTTTGAAGGAAATCTCATCGCTTGTAATTCTAACGGAGCAAACTCGAGACTTAATCGCCAATAGGCATTTGAAAATTGAAATGTTGCGAACGACGTTGCCGTTAAAATTCCCGCCGAGAGAAAACGGGCTCGAACGGAGTCTCTCATTGAAATTTTAACTAGCGGTTGTGTGAGAAAATTTCATACGGCCGCGCGCTATTCATCCCGATTCTCGATGAGCATTCATAACGGTAGATCGAGGCGCAATTGTTGCATCGCGGCTGTTTACATCGCATTTCATTAGCACGCGTGATACGCCGCGCGGCAAGAATCGCGCGTTCCATCCTAGCGCGCGGATCGAAGCGCGGTGCCGTCATCGCGAGGCCAAGGAACGGGAACGATAATTGAAACAACTACGATCAGTAAACATCTCGGTACACATGCTATCCCGGGTGTACGTAGTACGTATCGAACAATAAGGGATCGCGTTTTGTCGTTCGACCGTACGGATCTCGTTGTTGCCCGTGAAAGAAATTCGATTCAATGGAAATTGAAGCGGCCGCGTTGAAATTCTCGGTGCGTAATATCGGCGCGATGCGACGAGGGTGAAATGAGACGGAGAGTGACATGAATGGAGCACGAGCGCGCGCCGATGACGATGATGACCTACTCGATAAGAAACGGGGTGGAATAATAACATCGTTATCCGCATTGCACTTATGAAACCGAGGCGAGAGCGAGGTCGCGCCGGGCTCTGCGTTATTGTTTCGAATCGGACTCGTCGATGAAATGAAAACATTCTCAGTGACTTTAGGACTGTTCAAATGGAATCTATACCGCGCGCAGTTGTAATTTTATATTGCGCAGCCCACATATGTCGTCATTCTCTGCGTAATAAAATATTCGCGCATTTCGCTCAATCATTTTTATACTGGAGATCACTGCTGTTCAATATTTGCGATATTCTGAAAATAAAGCGGAGGAGAAATTGTCCTACTCTGTTATCGCGGCTTTCGAAGCTTGCGGAGCGGTCACGAAGAAGTTGTAAAAGTTTCAAATATTAATACGTAAATTTTGTATTTTAGCACTACAGATATGACACGAGGGTGACCGTAAATTATGTGACGGTACACCGGCTTTTACAGGATACTGTTCACAAATCGCTCCTGTAAAAATAGGCCCCTGCGTCACGATCTAACGACGACGTTAACGCGCGTGCACCGATCCAGGAACTTTCCAGCCGTCGTTACGTTGAAATTGTTTGGGCTTTCCGACCGGCCTCTCGCAGTGTAGCGCGCATACAAATGGTCACCAGTTAGCGAAACGATGCAGCCATGAATAGGTGCACGGCTGTAATGTTGTTCCAGGAAAAAAAATGTTACTTTGCAGGCAGCGTACTGTTTGGGGCGCGCGATACGCGCGCAGGATGTACAAATTCGTACAACTTCCGGCTGTGCGAACGCATCCTCTCGACTCGCGCTCTCCTTTACCCTCCCTTGCCCTTTCTCTCTCTCTCTCCTTCACCCTCGTGCCTCTCTCTCGTTCTCTTCGGTTGCATCGGCGACCACGTTTCGCATGTAGATGACCGCTTACTTGGCGCACGGGACACACGCGCGTGCTTCGCCCGCAAGCCGCGTGTACACGGCACACGCGCGTGTACCTACGCATGAGACACGCGGTCGTTGCCAATGCGACCAATCCAATGCATTTTAATATAGGTAGCTTTAACGACTTACATAATGAGGCAATTTGTTTTCTCTCTTCGCGAGTGCGCCCCGAGAAGGCTCTCGCGCAACGGAATTAGAAAGTACACGTATACGTGCCGTGATGGCATCCGCGATATCAACCGGCCGTACAATGCATGTAACACCCTGGACGCGCAGTTGCATCCTGAAGCGCCGCGTTATTCCCACACATGGCGATTATATCGTAGCTGGAACGATAAGGCGAATAGATGTCTTTTCTTTTTTTTTTTCACATTTTAATTTTTTCGCCACATCCTCTCGAGAGAAGCCTCTTTGCAGAATATTTTTCTTCTTCAGTTCTGTGAACTTGTTTACGATGAAACTTTAGCCGTACGAATATCATTTCGTTTATAGCTCCATCTTATTAATGCCTCAAAGCTTCAGAGAGAAAAAAATTATTAAGCTTTATTTTAATTCAAGTTTAATTTCAATTTATTCAGCTTGGTTTATATAGGTGTGTTGTTTATTTTACAAGAAAGTAGGTTTATCAGACAAACATTAATGGTTTACGCAAGCCTGCGCTAATCGCGAATGCGTATACACGGACTTCCGGTTTCCGTCTATGAAAGAAAGAACGGAGGAAGAGGAGCGAAGACGAAGAGAGAGAGAGACGTAGAGGGAAAAGAAGTAAACGGAATCAAATGTCTCGCTCTTACGTTGGAACGGAAGTCGAACCGCTTCGACAAGTTCAGGACCGTCCGCTGAACGCGATTTCTGTGCGATTCTTACGCGGCACGTCCGGTTTCCGGCTCGTTAGACAGTCCGAGACCGTTCACCTCGCATTCCGTTCATACTCCACGTCTTTTATATATAGTCTCCTGATTTTTTTTACAGTTAAATATACGGAACGCAGAATACATTCGGACGCATACCAGCGTGAAGTATTTCCGGGAATCTTCTCCCATGAATGAAAAACGATCTATCGATTTAAGTTAAAAAGTTGACGACAATTTTGCTTTAGTTTCTTACTTATTGCCCCTCTAGTGCTTATATTTGAATTTCAGACTGCACGTGCAACGCGTGTCATTTAATTTATACAATGTTATACGTAATCTAAATTCGTGCGTGTATGTCTTGGCAAAACTTTGTCCTATGGCTCTAATAATAAAGCGTTATTCTATTCTATTCTATTCTATTTCCGCGCGCTACTCCGACTTTTAGCGCAACGTGCATAAATCTATGTATAGATTTTCGCGAAATGCAAGCGAGCCGTTCCTTTGGAGAGTTATCCGGGATAAAATCGCCGTTTTCAATAGCGCTTACGCGCGTAACGATTGTCCCGCGAGATTTTACGAGACAAGGCCAGTAAAAAAAAACGTGCTTCTATTGCTGCACGATTTTTGCGCCATAATGATATTCCGAAGGTTCTTTATGTCAAACGTTTATCTTGCCGGCCAGGCAAGAATATCAGCAAACTAAACAAATAAAATATTGCCGTGTTTTTCGCAGCCTGATATAACGAAGGTTACTAGTATCGTTTATCGATTCAGGCTGTGCACTTCATAAAATTATTTCGAAAAAACTGCGTTTTATTCTATATTTCACGCCACAACGAAATCCCGAAGGTCCTCTATGTATTCTGCGTTGTCCGCGATACGAATGTCCGTAAATCGCACCGATAAAACGCTTCCCAACTATTATACCCGATGGGAGAGATCTGATTGCAAATACGACATGTAGATTATGGCCACGTACAATGTAAAACTCCTGTTTATATAAAAAACATCGCGTTGCGCGATTGCGATCGTCTTTTACACAATGACGGATGCCTGCCGGAAACGTATATACTTTTAGAAAATAAGGAAACCTACGCACCCAAGGTCTCGGGAGCGCGTAACGACAGCGTATAAATATTAATAGAGCCAGATAAGAAAATCAATCAAGTTTAACGACGTGCGTGCCGACGAATCGTTAACGTGTACGCCGGTGAGGTAAGCCGGAAAGATTTTACTTGTTCGCTTTCCTTTGTGTACGTGTATTTATTATTTGTAAAAGGCGCGCGCGCCATCGGAATTTTCCCTTGTAAGCGTTATCGTTTTTAATTTGTTACGTCCGCCACGGGGGAGAGCAGGTTTAATTTTTTAGTGTCACTCGCGCCGACCTTCGATCTCCCCGTGCGTCGACAGGAACTCCTTGTCACGCGAGGGAAATCATTTTTCGTTTTGTCATGAAGGAGTGAATGCTACGCGTCTACGACATTGGCGATCTATTATCGCCGTTCTATATGGCCGGCTATATACATATAATACATCAAGACCTACATAAAAATAAAAAGGAAAAAGGTCAATAATCGAGCAGTAACGGATGTTACATATAAATATTAAATTATATACATGTAAAAACGGAACGTTTTGACTTCACCGAGTCTTCTTCAGCCGTAGTATAAATAAAAATTACAAAAAATTATATAGAATTCTTAAACCTACAGAGCCACATCACCGTTCGAAAGCCTGACAAATACATACTGAGATCTTGTCGTTGCATCTATGAAGTCAAAGGTAAAACCGGAGATAAAATGTAGTCAGCGAATAAAATAACATAATTGATTCCTCGTTCGGAGGCGAGAATAAATCGGGTCCAGTCCATAAGAATTGGTGTTTTTGTTGTATAGTTGTAAGATAATTTTTTATACTTGACTATACAATCTTGACTATACAACAAAAGCACCAATTCTTATGGACTGGACCTGATTTATTCTCGCCTCCGAACGAGGAATCAATTATGTTATTTTATTCGCTGACTACATTTTATCTCCGGTTTTACCTTTGACTTCATAGATGCAACGACAAGATCTCAGTATGTATTTGTCAGGCTTTCGAACGGTGATGTGGCTCTGTAGGTTTAAAAATTCTATATAATTTTTTGTAATTTTTATTTATACTACGGCTGAAGAAGACTCGGTGAAGTCGAAACGTTTTGTTTTTACATATATGTAATTTAATAATTATATAATTTATATATATATATGTGTATATATATATATATATATATATATATATATATAAGACCTACATAATTTCTTATACTACTTTTTTAATAAGTTCACGTTTTATTTTTCTTTTGTGTAAGGAAAATTTTATTTCGGCTGATCACCCACCAGAAATATTATAGATACTTTATTTTTCCCTCTCCTCCACACACACACACACACACACACACACGTGTATTTTATAATCTATTTAAATACTCAAATTTTGATATTGAGATAGTATAAATTTAAAGTTATATAACTTTCATTAAATCTATTGCTCGTAAAAAAGTTGCTCAACTATTAAATGAAATGACAAATATCAGTCCACGATGTCGTACAGGTGAGACGCCAGTCAGATTTCGCGACGTTTTGCTCGGGGAAGTTTTCACGGTCCGCCAGCGGCATGAAAGCTTTAGAAAGCGTTCGCGAAGGAATGTTGAAAAATATTTACGCTGTGGCTCGTCCTGCCGTGACCGGTGACTTTCCATGCCTCTGAATGGCCATTGTCCCTAAAGAAGAACGAAAGCCGTGTAAACGAAGAAAGAAACGCGCGTTGCTCTTTCGCACCGTGTTGAACACGCGGCGGCAGCGCCGACCTGGAACAGCCTTGGGCTTCGAAGGAAGGAAGCAACCATTTGTTAGTGCTTAGGTAACGAGCGCCGGCATGTGGATGCCTTCTGTGTGCGCGAATCAACTTGGCTTCGTTGTTGCCCGCCTCTCCTCTCGTCGTCGAGAGGACCCGCGATTTAGTTTAATCTCCTTTGCCGACGTGTAACGAGCCCGTAACGCATCTAATTGTTGTTATTATACGCGAACAATTTCGCCTATCCCGACATTCATTATAGTAACGCCGCGTCATTCGCGGTTATTGCGCGACTAGCGTTTGATGTTTCGAAATGTTATCTCCGGCGTTTCGTATCTGATCCGTACCGTTAAACTACTCGAAGGATAATGACGCGTTGCGAATCTCGTCAAACGTTCATGTGTAGATACGATACTCGCGATGTGAATTCTACGGCAGCTAAACCGCTAATTGAAAATATCCTAAATCCGCGCGCGCGTCTACTCATTATACATTAATTTCTCATTAATAATGAACGTAATAAACTATTAAATAACCCAAGGAAATTCAAAGCAATTTTTAGGATATTATTGTGCATTAATTATGATAGATAATTTTTTTTATCGAAGAATTAAAAACAGTATTTTGTAAGCCAGAATTAGTGTAGATACGAGGGGATATACAAAAGAGTTTCCAGAAGTTGAACCTCTCGTGCGAATTGAAGGTACTTAGTTCAGGATTTTGCCGTTGAATATCGTGAAACACTTTGTCACATGGCATTGCGCGAGAGCATCGAGGGTAATTGTTCAGAAGCTGTTTTTGTATTGTCCGCAATACTTGACTATTTTCTTATAAGATGAAAGCGTGTATGTGTGAAATTTTATTTTCTTCTGAATAAACCTATTCAAACTTGTTCAGATGAGACTCAGAATCGAAAAAGTCTTTAAAAATAATACCATGAGAAAAAACATTACGAAAAACATATAAAATATAAAATACAAAAACGCTATTTTTTTAAACAATTCCGAGAACTGAGTACTCCCTCGTATTTATTATATATATATATATATATATATATATATATATATATATAAAAGGAAATTAATATTAATTAAATAATCTTGAAATGGTTTATTTCTCTATCATACCATGTAATACACCCCGACTGGAAATTAAACTAAGGTCCAAATAAGGACCATATAATATTTGCCTGATTTAGTTGTCAGGAACTGATACTATTGCCTTATCGGTATCTAAGTAATCGTGTAACGCAGTTTTTCTATAAGGTCCTTATAAGTTATCACAATCAGGCCCTTGTCAAATTTATATTAGGTCCTCATAAGGGAAATATATAAGGTATGACGCGCATATTCACCCGACATAAAAAAATATTATTTATTTTGAAATTTTATTACTATTTTTTAACTAAATTTGTTTCTTAAGATGCAGTCTATGATTATATATATTTTCTCGTATTTGAAAAATCACTTACCTTGGTGGGATTCGAACTCGGGACCTCTGGATCGTGAGCTAACTGCCTTACGTTGTGGACTACTTCTTAATTTGATGTAAGTGTTATATATAATTTACATATGTCATAACAAGCGCAAATATACAATTTTTCAAAAATTATTTATTTTAAGAAACAAATTTTTAGTTTAAAAAGAGTAATAAAATTTTGAGTTGGATATAGATATGATGTATATTTTAATAATGAAAGAAGACGAATTGTACTTCCTACAATAATAATATTAGTCAAATAAAAAAGAACCGCAATGTGTGTGTGTGTGTGTGTGTGTGTGTGTGTGTTTTATTATAGATATTATATTAATAATATCAGATTAATTTTGATGACCTTTGAAACTTTGTGTATTAGGGGATACTCAAAAAAATCCTGATTATTGCCTTCTCAGACGCGACAGGTTAGAATATCTAATTATTTTTTAGGGCAAACTGGCAAGGTCCTGACTGGTGCCGTATCAAGCATGCCTAGTTATATAATAATGCCAATTATAATTGATGATGTTAGCTTCACAAAACTTTTATATACATTATAGGTACAACTTTTATTCGATTAAGCACATATGTACATTATCTCGATCAGGACCTAAATTATATAACCCTATCAAAATTCTGATAAAACAAGACTAACATGTCTTAATCGGGGCCTGTTTATGTCACCCTATAAAATTCGGCATTTGTAATTACTATTTTCCGATAAGGCATGTATACAGGGTCCTCATAAAGACATGATCAGAATACTTGATTAAACTTACTTTCAACCGTGTTATAATTAGCCCGATTAAGTAATAATAAGGACCTAATCGGGTTGGCCTTAGTAAGGCATGCCTTAAGAATACCCGGTGAGGTCCTTATGGTATGTCGGGCCAATTTCCAGTCGGGACATTATCTTCTGTATATCAAAACTTTCGAGAAACTTATTCCTCGAGGGGTTCCCAATCGAATTAGCCAAATTATAAATGAGCTACATCTCGTTTAGAGGCCCTTGAAAAATACTCATTTGTCAAAAAACTAATGAAACTATTGAAACAAAATTCATCTATACATCCGTTCATCGACCGGTATCGTTCTCGACGCGATTCTCGCACGCTCTCCTCGGATTTTGACAAATTTCTTCGCTCTCAGATAACCTCGAGGCACCTCAAGGTCCCACGAGGCGACGCTATCTCTGGGAATAAAACGTGACCGTTCACCGATCGTCGAGGGTATCGCACTCTCAAATCCCCCTCGACTTATCGACGTCCATCTCCATCCGCTCGCCCGGCCTGGAACGTCTGGAAACTCGGGACGCATTGTGGTCTATCTTCATTCAATGGAACGCGCAATACGGACCGCGTCGCGTCTCTCCGTCCCGCAACTATCGGACTCGAAATGGAAATCGGTGCGCGACGAGACGAGGGAAATTTCCTTGCAGCAATGCGTGCTGATCGCTTTTAGAATGTCGCCGATCGCCTTTTCGCCGGATACAAACGCTCGTCGCAAGCGTCCAAGCAGTGCTTCGGTAACAGCGAATTTCACAGTTCACAGACATGTCCGTATGTACGTTATATCCCGAAAAAAAGACTTAAGTCATGATTGAGACTGAAATATGTAAAATCATAAACTGATGTAGGATTTCTCGCAAATAGAGATTTATATAACTTCGGGAAACGTTTTTGGCAACGAAAAGATATGCCGGCATTCTTAAGGCAGAAGGGAATCAGAACTTCACATTCACGGCCGAGCGTGAAACTCGGTCACGTCGCGTTAACGGATCGGTATGACGACAAGATCGTTATCGACGGCGTCATCGGCCCAGCCACAGTCCGCCTTAGTTCGGATCATCGTGCCAATCGTCCATCTTGTCCTAAATCCGAAAGACCCCCCGTTTCTCGAGGAAATAATGGGCCATTCACCGTGATGCAGCTAGCGTACGACCGACCGACCGACCGATCGTCAACGTTCCGCGATTTTGATCTGAATTGAATCGACGAATACGCGCGCCAACAGCCACCCTCGCTCGCCCTTAGCTCCCGGGGATCACGAAACGCTTTTTTGCCTCGTTCCTTATTTTCCCGCCCGAAAATCCCCGGTCAGAAATGCCGGGTCCCGACGCGGCACGACACGGAGCCTGGACGTTAATGGAAAGAGCTCGGACCATGCTGGTAATTCAACGGAAAAGAGCCTATCCATCTCGCAATGTTGGACCGTGGAAACTCGAATCCCCAAAGTTACTTCGCCCTGCACGCGTTAAACTCCTCCCCGTCTCATCTTTATCCGACTTTCTCTCGTTATGCGGCAGCGAAATGTCAGAACATGGCGTAGAAATAAGGTACAATGAGAAGCAACGACGCACAATTTCGCGGAAATTCGCGCGGAAAAGGAAAACGTGCCGTTTTTATCAGAAATATATTTCATGCGTATTAAAAGATATTTTACGTGTTATACGTGTTATAAGGTACGCATTACGTGTGTTAAAAATAACGATTAATATTTCAGAAACAGCTTTTATATTAATAATTATGAGATTAATTATTATAGGATAATTAATAGATATTTTTCGAAAATAAATGAGGCAGGCATTTAAACGATAACATCTAAACGTTATTTGCTTCTAAGCAACAAATATATATATATATACAGAACATTTTTTAATATAAAATTATTTATAGTTTATATAAAGACAATATATATATATTTTTAGTAAGGTCATATTATTTAGAGAGACTAATTTAACTAAAGAATGAATTTACAAACATTAACTTATATATATTTATTAATGCCATTTAGATATTTTTCTTTATAAAACATCAAGAGAATCTCTTTCATTAGTAAATTTAAATGTATCAATATGCACGCCGCGGAAATAGACGAGGGATACATTTCTTGCATCAAATGTATCATTGTACCATTTGGAGCACCTGTACAGGTTTGCTAGAGAATTATTCACCGCACGAAGGTCCCATGTCTTCCTGCCAGGCAGAATGCAATCTCCCTGTGACCGCTGCTTGTACCTGGCTGTACACTCCCTCGTCTACATCTCCCTCCGGATGCCACCGTTTGGCTTCCATCGTAACGAGCTTTGATCTCACAGTTCCCGTATAGGCCACTCGACACCTTTGTATACCCGCGACATTGGTAAATGCGCAAACAGCTTGGAATGAAGATGTGTATGAAGTTAGCATATTAATTGTCAGCATATCAAAAAAAAGTAGAGTTTTCTTTGCATACAACCGAGTTCTATAGATCCTGATAATTTTTAACGATAGTTCTGGTCATTAAATATAAATAAACGGAAGTTGAGAAATGATATGCTAACTACCCGCGAAGTTAGCATATCATATAATTTTTTCAGAATGAATTTTATAGTTTTTGACGAGTTCTATAGTTCTGTAACATAGTTCTGACCATTAACTATCTCTAAATAATTATAAACAATTATTATCAGCATATCACTCGTACTAGAGTGATATGCTATGCTTCTGCGAGAAGTTCTCGGCTCGTTCGAAATTTTAAACAATAGTTCTGAACCCCCTGACGATAGTTCCGTACAGTTCTGACCACTGTCTATCTTTAAATAATTATTAACAATTTTTATCAGCATATCACTCGTATTAGAGTGATATGCTATGCTTCTGCGACTAGTTCTCGGCTCGTTCGAGATTTTAAACAATAGTTCTAAACTCCCTGACGATAGTTCCGTACAGTTCTGACCATTAAGTATCTCTAAATAATTATTACTTCGTTATACGATCCTGTGTTTGTGTAAGAAAAAATATTCAAGGGCTAAAAACGGGACGACGACACATAGACACAAAGTTCGCATTTTCTTGCGGAGACGAATGAAATTATCGAATAATCACGTTGCTCTTTTGAGTGCGAATCGAAACTTCCTTACATTACTGTTAAATATTAAAGGATGAAATTTAAACGAATATCTTGAGTTAAGTAACAATTAATTTTAACTACCATGTGTGCTGAAACTTATTATTTTAACTTTATTAGTTTAGTTAAATTAACATACTGAGTATAGGAGCAGGCGACTGGTTATAGAAATGGCTAAAAATAACTCAAATTTAGAATTTAATATTATAAATTTAACAGTGCACGATGCTGAGATAAAACCGAGAGCAACGCCGGAGGTTGTTAAAACGTCAGATTTATGATAGAAAGCAGTATTCATCATTTACAATCTCTCACCGATTTTTTTAATTGACTTAACGTATCACAGCAATGAAGCGCATACTTTTCAACGTATTCAAATCGCCCTTGTAGGGCGATTATATTTTAAAAGTCACATTTCTTAAGCTCTGAACCTCTTAATTCGTCAAAGCCTTTTAATCCTAACTGGGCGGGCCAATCGTCTAACGCCGACGGTTAAAGGTTTGAGCTTCCTTTAAGGGCCTGTTCACTGAACACACCTCGCTCTCTCTCTCTTTTTTCTCTTCTCTTCCTTTTCTCTCTCTCTCTCTCTCTCTCTCTCTCTCTCTCTCTCTCTCTCTCTCTTTCTCGAGTCTCTAATTGAAACATTGCCTGGACCCCGTGGGGTCCGGTGCGAACCAGCTTGTTCCAGGAATCGAAAGAGATGAACAAAAACGCCTTTGGACAGGGCCTTCCATCTCGTTCCTTCTCTCTCGCTTCTTCATGCTCCCATGCTGCCCTTTATCTCTCCCTTTCTCTGAAAGAAAAGAGATTGGGCCGTCGGTTATGTCCGAATCAAGAGAGAAAGGCAGGGAAAAGGAGAGAAAGAGAAGACGACGGGAGAGAATGCGGACAGGAATGCGTCGCACCACACACGGCGTTGCGTTCGAGGCTCGCATAAAGCTCCATTCACAACCAGTTGCCTCGAAAACGAACTCTCGTCTGTTAAGTAATTATAGCTGTTTCTGGCCTGAGGAGCTCGAAAGTGAGTGTGCGAAAATGTTACGACTTTTATACCCTGATTTCTCGATGCAAATAAAGAACTCCCCTTGCAAATAATCTCGCCGTGGTTCGGATACATTTCGGAGTTCTTTCTCGCACGAAGAGATTTTTAAAATCCACCTATAGAAGTTACCGTCGATCTTTTATACTGATTTTGTTTCTGTGATGGTTAATTCATAAGTCCGACAAAACATACAGTATTTTTAAACAATATATTACAAATTGCGCAAATATTTTCTTATAAAATTATATCTTTTTAAGTTTTTGCGGCATCGTTCTAAATTGAGAAAAAGAATACAAATTTAAAAAGCGTATAAACAATTTTATACATTTTATTTATTTCAGCGAGTTATAAATTTAGCAATCTTCGAATATCGCCAATAAACGCCTCGTTTACGTCATTAGTCTAAAAATGGTGCGGCTCGTGTTTCTCGTGCGTGGGTAGGGGAAGCCTAGAAGTAACGATTCCCGATTACAAATTCCGACCATATCGGTTTTCGCGCTCTAATATCACCCGTATCTACGAGGATTTAGCAGAAGTGAACTCCGACAAACGAGAATCGCGTGGGAGCACCACCGCCTACGCTGTCTCGCGGTGCTGCATTCCGCATCGTTTTTCCACAACCTATAAGAGACCAGGATCCACGCGTATATACCCGCACACTCACACACACACACACACACACACACACACAATCATACGTCTGTACTTTTCGCGTGCGGCGCACGATTGCGTGCGCGCCCTTCCGAGGGATTTCGCAGAAGCTCATTTAGCTCAGTCCGCTCACTGATGAACTCTTATTTATTTTTGGATCGAGTTCCATCAGAGTTGCGCGGAGGCGCCCGGATCCGCTCGCTTTCCTATCCCGAACACTGTTCGCCGGCACCGGAACTCGCCACTTTCGGCGATCGTTTCTCGTATTTCCATCGCGTGCTCTTGAGGCTCGCCGAAGCCCTCGGCATTATTATTTCGCTTTAATCCCACATTAGCAGAGACTTAAGCCACTGGGGTACGCGCGAGAGTCCAGTGCATTCTTTCGCAATTTCCGTAATTACGCGTAAACAACATATCGTGTCCCACGAATGCTACTGCCGACTACTTGACACGCTACATTGTTGCGGTTGAGTTACGTCGCTTCGAGCGCCGCGCCGAGCCGAGCCGAGCCGAGCCACACGAAAACGATTTCCACTTTGCTACCTCGCTCGCTAAAAAATCTCTCGCATTCGTGTACGGGTACGCACGCGATTGAGAACCACCGGCGCGCAGTATAACGAAAAGAAGTTCCTCGCATTGTCCGTACTTCCTTATTATGACCTGACCGGTAGTCCAAGCTCGCGCGGTCGCCTTTGTGTGTCACTTTAGTTGGCACGCCGACTCTGAATAGACCGGCAACACACCCTGGGCCTCGGTGGAACGACGGCGCGGCTTGGCTTGGTCCACCAACCAACACCCGAGGCGAAGAAATTCTCGATCTCGGGCGACGCACACGACTCTCGAGTTTTCGCCAAAAAGCAAAAGTAGCGTTGCGCGCGCGCGATCAGAACCGGTCACCCACGCGGAAGTGCCCGCCGAACCGTCTCGGTTCGGTGGACGGTTCGGTCGAATGGCGAATGGCGAACGCATGCACGTATCCGGATGCATCGCGTCGGCAGCACCAGCACGCAACCACGCGAATTTCACCGGCTTACTTGGTCGTTACTTACTCGTTAGACATATTACGCCTTCGTCGGCCGGCCGACCGGATCGTGAATCGATCGTTCTTAATCCCACGCGAACGAGTTTGGATCGTCGACGCTCGAACTGTCAAGTTTCGGTGGGTCCCTTCGAAGTTTAATCAGACACGAATAATCAGCCGTAATGATGTCACAAGGTTAACGAGCCTTGGTAACGGACTATTAATTAATCGCGAAGACCAGACCGAGGCTGTCCCTTCATTATTTCTCTCTATTTCTTTTCAATACATCCTGAACGGGCCGTGTAAATTAACATAGTTTCGTCAAACGTAGGTAACCAGCTGTGTTAATTAACGTGCCTTTACGTACGCCGCTCTTTTCTTACATTTTACGCAATAGTGATTTTGTAATGAGGCGGACGAAGTAGAACATTCATACATCTTCGTCGAATCTTTATTCCCTGCTGTGCTTCATCGATTTGATTGATTTATATAGATATGTACAGTGTGTTAATATACACTGTTAAATTCGTAGTGTCAAATTATACTCAATTTAAATCATTTTTAATAATTCCTAAGTTGCCACTGTTCTTACTCGATATGTCGTTAGTTTAACTAAACTAATGAAGTTAAAATAATACTGTTTTGGGTTAAAATAATAAATTTCAGCACACGTGGTAGTTAAAAATAACAAAATGTTATTTAACTCAAGGTGCTGGTTTAAATTGCATCCTTTAATATTTATGAAAATATAATTTTATTACATTTCTGTGTAATGTATCAACAATCTAACGTTTCTTCTTCTGTCCGAAAAGAAAATTAATGTAAAAAGGAACGAAATTTCCAGTAAATGGAATATTATTTTCCCAAAGTCTCATCACAGCACGGAGGACGACGTTAATGGGCAATGACATAATCGCGTGGAAATAAAACGCGGCGAATCTCCGACTTCGAGGAGACGCGACCGAAATCTTCTTCCTGCTACCCGGGATCGATCGATCCCATTACCTCGAGAACTCCTTCTTTTCTTGTTCCTCTCCCGACGTTCCTCTGTCTCTCTTCAACTCTCTCTCTCTCTCTCTCTCTCTCTCTCTCTCTCTCTCTCTCTCTCTCTCTCTCTCTCTCTCTCTCTCTCTCTCTCTCTCTCTCTCTCGCATGCTTGAATGGGTGCGACCAACAGTGAGTGTGTGGCTCCACCTAACTCGTACGACGTGTAGACCAGAGCTCGCCATTCAGGTTTTTAAAGGCTATTACAAATGTGACAAGCCGGACGGAGTCATTCCTAGCGGGGAAGCGGAAGTCCGCCATTATGCAATGGAAACGTCAATTTCCGGTGGTATTGTCGCGACGATCTGTTTCTCTCTTTCTGCGCGTCTCCCGCATTCCCCCGTCGACGAGCGGCGGCGTGGCGGTGGCGGCGGCGGCGGCGGCGACGAGAACGGGGCCGGCGGCCGCGACTTTTTTTTGTAGGAAAACTCTGGGATCCGGATACTCCCACACGTTTTAATACGCGTCGGTCCGACACGACGCATTCCACCGCAATTTGCGTACTTATCGGCGATACGATACGATACCTACGATACTACGCTTGCTTCGTCGTTGGCGAAACGCGCGATCGCGCGCCCGATTGTCGTCCGCAAAACCGACGACGCAATTGAAGCCCCGTCCGATGAATGAATACAAATTGCTACGGTAACTTCGCGTCTACCGGCGGACGTCTACGTGTAGGCAACGACGGTCTACACGTAGCCTATCTAAATCATCACTTTATATGCGCAAGCCAAGTAGACAAACAGTAAGTAGTCGTTGCTTTTCATTGCTTTGTTTCTACGCGTATATTACGGCCAGATACTTGGCGCCGACAGCTGCAGTCGATCGCAATCTGCTTTTCACGTTTTACGCGGAATTGGATGACGTAGGATGAGTCAGAGAAGAACAAGGTCTTTGCGTATAACTGGAATTTTCGTTAATTACCTCGCGCAACCGTAAAGAAACGAAGCACAGCCGAATTTCACCTTTCACGAATTCTTTCTTAGAGCTGATAAAATACGGCCGCTGCTGTATCGAACGCAAGGAGCGAGATGATTTCTCAAGTCGGCATTCTGGGCTAATCAAAAGCAATCTGCCGTTTCCGTCTTTCTTATTTCCGCGTCGAGTTTTCGCATCTGCGTCGTCTCGCGACTTCGACCGACGCGTTACGCGTGTCCCAACCTGGAAGTTATAAGAGAGGTTTTCCGAGGAGAACCTTTAGCCTACCAGCGGCTACATCGACGTCGCAGCCGAGCATTCACGGCAATAATGGCACCAGCCCTCGTCCGCCCCCGTTCGTCCCCGGCGAACTCAACGCGATAGTTTGTCATCCGGCAGTGTTGGCTGGCCCACCTTTCTCCCCGCGATCGCACTGGCAAGACCCCGGGTGTTTGCGTAGGATCCCGCGACGAAATCTTCGAACATACACTCAACCTGGATTAAGGATCAACGCCCTGCTGCCGTCGACGACGCGCAGCTGTCGCGCGCGTCCGCTTCTCGCCTCTTCCCCGCGTCTCCGTCTTTTCTTTTTTTTTCCTCTCCTCCTCCTTTTTTTCTCTCCTCGCTTCTTTCCGCGTTTTTGACGTTTCTTATCCGGTGATAAATCTTCGTAGTCACAGCCCGCCCGAGATTTGACGCGCGGAGCCGTGTGAACGCGCTGACGACGACATTCTTGGGGTCCATTAGAGCGATTTGTTGAATTTTATTAATAGAAATCAGATACCAAAACGTGATCCCCCCCTTGTAGTTACACTAGAGCTCTAAAAAAGTAGGTATTCTTGTCCGCCATTTTGTATCCAATCATATGTGAAAACATAACCTTTTTCAACGTCAATACGCTTTGTCGCACGTTTAAGAACACACGTCTAATCAATTAAGAATCAATTAATACTTATTTTCAGTTTTTCAGAATCGATATTTCAGCTTTATTTTTACATTAATCGCGAGACCGAAAAACGTATTGACGCTTACGAAAAGGTTATGTTTTCACATATGCGATTGGATACAAAATGGCGGACGAGAATACTCATATTTATAGAGCCTTAGTTACACTCTAAAGTTCTGGAGACTACGAAAAGGCATAAGACACAGGGAAAACATGCCAAAAATTTTCTATGAAAATTTACCTAACTTTTTATTAGTAATTATTTGTCAATCGGTTAACAACTTGTGTGTGTCTATAGTAACATATATCATTTTATAGAATGCCGTTTCATCATAACATCGTACGGTAAAGCATTCGAGGAGCGCCCACGATTGAGAACCTCCGCGGCTGGATGCGCTATCTTACGCAGTGTGCGGCACGGCATGACACATCCGACCATATAAAGTACTTCCATAGGGGCCTCCTCGTGGCGTCTCGTGGCGGGCTTTGATCCTCACGAATACCGCGTCGCGGGAGGCTATAAAAAGACTTGGGGTCGTGCCGAAGATTACCTTAGACCTTAGACGAGTGCCTTAGGACCGGCGCCTAGGCGATCTCTCTCTCTCTCTCTCTCTCTCTTTCGCTCTACTGTCTCGTGCAATCCGGATGCGCGTGTGCGTAGCAGGGCGAGCTTCGTGGGCATCGACGGTGTCATTTATCATGTCGCGTCATTCCCATGAAATGACAAGCGATGTGCGTGCCGCGGGGTTCCCATAAAGGCGTACCGCAATGCGTACGCTCTGCGCCGTAGAGAAGCCCGTGGTAGAGTAAGAAGTCGCGTACCGTACAACGCGTACTATAAGGCGAATGCCAAGTAGAAAGTATGTTGCCGCTAATGCGGCAACAAATGGCACCGCGTGTCTCCGAAAGACCGAGCGCGGATACCTATATCAAGCCGCTATATTAATAGCTCGTCCGCTCGGACTGTAGGAAATTATCATCGACGACGTTAGAAAGCACAATACGCTTAACGTATGTGCAAATACGTAATTGGATTCATGCATTCGTAGAACGCTATCGGGACTCGGAAAAGGGATACCCGAGGAAATAATTAGAACTTTCGACGTTAGAGGTATAATATATATTATTTGTGGAATACGACTTTCATTCACATACCTCGAGAGAGTCTAAGGTCTATTTTGACGTCAATACTTGGCGATAACCCACGTCATTTGCATAAATAATTCGTCATTTGAATAAGCCTGATTGATTCCGTTACGGCAATAGGTTACTTTATTATTCCACCTGAGGTGTTGACACGCACGCAATTTCCATCGCTGGGCCGTTGAACGCGCCGTTGAACGCGCCGTTGTCATGTATAGTTAAATTATCGTCGTTCAGACATCATCGCGTTCACGAAGACGTTGCGCGTACGAAATGCTTAGGCCGAGCTATATGCGATAATATCGAGGCCACCTCCGTGCCGGCATCAATATTTAAGGAATCCGTGAATACGCGGAGTGAATTTCCATCGGCACGTCATTTACGTCAACAACGTCAATGGCCGGCAGCGCTTATTTCGTCCGAAAATTGTATCAGACGGGCATCGTGCGCGCGGACAATATTGCCGACTTTATTTATGGCTCTCGTTTACTCTTTTCGTGCGATTTGACCGCCGCGTCGTCCGCGCACACGGTGTGTACCGCGAGGAACGCGAGAAAGAAGAGAGGAAAGAGAGAAGCGGGAAGCGTGCAGGTGTGAGTTAGAGTCGGGTTTGCGGTGGCCGCTGTGAGAAACGTCGAAACCATAAATTCCCCCTCGGGAGTAGCCGCTTTTCTCGAATATGCCCGTACACCGGGCTTATATTCGCTGCGGTATAAACTGCGCGCGGGCGTTTTAATCGTCGTCGCTTCGTCCGCGCGAGAAACACGCTCCCGAAAGTATCTCGCGAGAATGAAATTGGAGAATCGTCGGATGTGGTGCCTGTCTGCCGCTTTCCGAGCGTTCCATATACGAGTTCGTGCAAAGTCTTGTGTGAATTCGTCAAGTTCCAATTAAATGCGCGACGAATGCAGCTCGGCTGTACTTTACACGGCACAGTTACTTTTTATATAAATAATATATCGAAATGTAATTACGACGTACGCATTAAATTTTATGAGCGGATTGGATTTTTGTTTTTATCGAAAGCAGCGGCGCCGAGGAATATAAGGCGTTCTGGTAATTAAGAGATTGTAACTGCTATGGAGATACAGCAAAATTAATGTAAATTCAGTCCGACGATGCTATCGAAAATCAAATTTCGCGTACAATTATCTAAAGGAGGATGGGACGAGACGCGCGGGAGGATGAAAAAGAATCAGGTACCGGAATAATGCATTAAACGTGCAACCGACGATGAAGTGATACAAGAAGCACGGCACGCCATCGCATGGTGAGCTTTATTTTATATTCGGGAGCGCGATCTAGGTGATTTTCGCACGTCCTCGAGAAAGTCTTTCCCAGGACGACGGGCTCTCTCTCTCCCTTCGTGTAATAATACGCATGTATACGTACGCACGCACGCACGCACGCACGGTCGCGCAACGACGAGGTCGTAACCCGGCGTGCGATCTTCTCTTCTCGGCGCTCGTCCGTGAGAGAAAAAAAGAAGCAGAGGAAATTAGAAAAGAGTAACGTGGTCGCGGTGTAATTTCGTGCATACGCGTCGTCGCAAACACGTCCTAGCCACGCGAGCGATCGCGTGAGAGCGCGAGCATGCACGCGGGAGGAAGAGGAGGAAGAGGAGGAAGAGGTGGTGGAAGAGGAAGTGGCGGAGGAGGAGAGAGGGAGAGAGGGCCCTGTCGAGTGCGTGTGGGTAGCAGCGTGCGGCCCATTGATAGCCCACGGACCATTCATGGATTCGCGGATCCGTGAGAGGAAGTCGTCGTCGGTGTGTAGTTTCGTGTACACGCTGCGGCCGTGCACGACGCGACGCCGCGATATGTGGGAGCCGCCGTGTGTAGGTATGCAACGCTGCCTTATTTGTACCGAGCGCGGGGCGCGCGCACTTTTTCACATTTCCGATCCGGATCCTGCATTAGAGATTTCGCGGGGACCGCCGGGGCGGGTATAGATAGTGGCCTTGAGGAACGACCGTAGAAGGAAAAGAGAAGGGCACGTTTATCGCAATGCGAAAAGAATTTGTTAGAGAGAGAAAATAGAAAGTGGGATATACGATAGGGAAGATGTAATTGAATAGGGACAATTAAAACTAAATAAACTCGTAGGTATAATGACGGGGACGCATATGACGAGAAGGATTAAAAAAAAATTGATTACGCGCGTGCTAAATAAGAAGAGAAATGGCGAGAGAGAGTTCCATTGTCTTAGGGAAATAGTCTCGCGAGCGCGTGTTGGGAAATGAAAAATTTTCCATGTGGAGTCGTAGACGAGGTCGTGGGAGTAACAGTAGAACGGCACCGAGCGCGCTAACAAGAGTGACGTTTATCACGCGTCTACTCGCGCTAGTGCCTCCGAGCCAATTCATCGCTTAGCTACGAAGTCCAAGTTTCTACGCAACGGCGAGACAAACTCCGACATAAGGAACAACTTTCCTCGCTGCGGCCTACGCGAATCTTGCCCACCGCTTATACTTCGCTTTGTGCTGACTCGTTGCTTTCTCTATCGCGAAGTTCGTAGCTAACGGAAGCACAAAAGCACAAAGAAACGCTCGTGTGTATGCATATAATTCGGAAAATAAAGGATGAATGTACTTATACGAATGCTACAAAACGTGTATGAATGTATGATGCGCCTAACACAACCGAGAAACTCGCGTTCTCACGGCATGAAGCATTCTTGACTTCATCTAATTAAAGTTGCGACAGAACGTGATGTCCCATGAAAGTGATTCAAATTCAGCTTTTTCAGTTATAAAAGTTTTTTTATACAGAGATATTAACACAAATATTTAAATACATGAATCTATTATAATATGTGCTATAAGATCTGTGTAACAGCATATAACTTGAAGTGAATTTATTTGCCAAACGCTGTTTCTATGTATGTTAGAATTGACTTAAAATTTACGAACTTTTCGATACAGTGATGCGTAGATTGGAATAAATATCCGGTAGATATCGATTTTATATGTTGCTGAGACGGAAATGTAAAATATTTATCGTTTTAACAGAATTAAATGGCAAGCAACGTGTCATAAGGCGCCATCCATCAACATGCTTATCTTTATGACATCTAGTGTACATGGCTGTGCACATACAAAGTGAAGAAATTCGAGATATCGAATCGCAAGGAAGACGTAACACATACATCAGGGAAAAAAAACTCTTCTTGTGATATTTCGTTCCGAGTCGTAACCAGCAGACGCGTTATCCGTAAAGCCGTAAAATCGAATGACTCGTCATTTTCTACTCTCTGCCCCTCGCATGCCACGAAAGGTTTAGGCCTCTCACGAAGGCGTTCTGCCAACCCCCTAGAATCCGGCGACATGTACGGTTTCCCGTACCCGTGAGGGGTCGCGGGCCGATTTTTCATATTACCCCTCGTAACATGGATAACACGAAGCTCCCTCCCAGCCCCCCCCGTTCCGTTATTACCGCAGAGACAATGAAATTTCGTGCACGGATAGACGATAAACCAACGAAACAAAACATTCGCTTGTACCCCTCACACATTCTAGCACGCGTAATGATATTAGAATACGACATATAATTTTTCCAGGAGCTTTATTAAATCTTAGTGAATATTATTATCGGATATTGTGTGAATAATTCTTCAACTTAAATATTTTTGATAGACGATCGCACACGGGATGGATTTAGGAAGGGTCGAAAAGATACAAATGCGAAATCTCGGAATCTAAATCTCTAATTTTCAGATTAAAAGAAATCGTAGCGGTTTTTCACAAAGATCTGTTTACAAGTTTTCAGATGTTATGTGACTCACGCTCTTTCTATGCAACGCTATAACGATGCTTTTGACCTCGTGCACGCGTTCCCGCGTTTATTACGTAAGGAATTACCGCGGGAGAGAGCACGAGCTCCGAGCGTCTTGTATCATTCGCCGCGAAAATGAGGCAGGAACTGACGGAAGACAAAGACGTGAACGGATCGAGCCGGGCTGGCTACGAGTCGCTTTAATTGCTCTTAATTTGCCCCGTAGATTCTATGAGATTTATTCTGGTACCGGCGCTATCTAAAAATAACGCGTGAGGCGACGGGCACGCAATCGTTTCATTAAAAGTGCATTAATTGGCTGGTGGCGGCGACGGCGGTCGACCCTTGATGCAATCCAAGGCGAACTTAGCGGTTACTCAACTGCGCCGAAGATGAGAACTGCATAACGCGACGGTCTCAAGAGTTAGAGTTGCAAACTTTGAACTGGTTTTTGCCGAAGCCATATTTTAAGCGGCTGTCTCGTTCCTGACGAGATTACAACTATTTTCTTGATTAATATATACGGTCACGGTAGCACTGTTGTGCGTAACATAGTTATATTATGTGTTCCAGATAGCGTTTTTGCTGCGTGATTTTTCTTCTTTTTCATTAAATATGTATATGATAGTGGCATGCATAAGCCATTAATTAATGACTTGGAAAATTTTTTATCTGCAGCGAAGCGTACATATCATTTGCGTGGTATGTCATTTCAAGAATATCTTGAGAAATTACATAAGAAATTACATTGATATCTACTTTATGCTAGTCATACGCATGTTATTTGATTAATGAGCTCGAGACAGGTTTTAGTTGAAATACATAATTACATATTGCGAATACGTTTATCTTTTATATGCACGTATTTAATAATAATCGTATCTGTTCTTCTTCTCTAAATAAAAATGATTTATTCGTTAGATTGAAGTCATCTGGTCTCGAAATTTTCATGTTAAACGATTAAATGTCGAATTAACATTCCTAAAAAATGGTTTTAGCTTCAATTACAGCATCTCTGAAATATAACTGTAAGATAAGAAGGCTTTGTGTAGGTTCGTTGCATGAAATGAACGATACGGACAATTACGCGCTTCTTGTGATGTTTAACAGGGAGGAAGATACGCCGTACTTCAATGGGAGACGAATAAAGACTCAGGGCGGCGGTTACCGTTTCTTTAACTCGGTACTTCCTCCCGGAGAGTCGAATTCTAAAACACGGCCGCGAATTCCCGCGTTCGCGCTTATTGTCGGTTGTTTAAGGCCTGCATTCCCAGAGCGTGAGTCTCGCTCTCTTTTTCTCTGTTCGTTGCTGCTATCCCCCACCGACTTCCCCGTACGGTACACGCATTATCTTACGTAATCGTGTGACGTCCCGTCGCCGCCGTCACCACACCAACTCTCTCGCCCAGACATGAATGAGTGACTCACGCCGCACCTCGATACGTCCACGCACACGACGCACGTGTGTACGCGTGATCGTTTTTCGAGTACCGTTCTCGCTCGTCGGCGGTGTCGGAGACGACGTACACGCCTGCTCTCTCTCGACGACGATGGTATTCTCATACGTCCCGACAGGTAGAAAATTACGGTATTTCGAATTATGCAAACAAACTTAATATTGAATAATTACTCAGAGGGAGAGAGAGGTAGCCTTCTCAGAGATACGCAGAATACAAGGGACGCGGCTAACCTGCCGATTATTAATCGTAGTCGAGGCAGCGAGATAACAAGACGGAAATTGCTCGAAGAAATCGATAAACCGATCGATAATCGGCATGTATGCGCGAGGAGGTGGAGTGAATATTTTTCTAGACGGGGGAAGAAGTGGCGATACGAAAAAAAATGATAATTCAGATTTAAGGCGTACCGTAATTTACGAGGGGAATTACATAGTGCGCCATGACGAAATTACAGTACACAAATACCGCAATTATAGTAGGCTCCGCGTAGTACACGCATTCACTGGGACTCTCGTAGTCGCCATATCGCTGGCGCCGTGGCGATGTTGCACCACGTGGAAAATTCGAGACACTTGCGTGATTGCGCGAGACTTACACGACGGACCATATTCCCTCGATGAAATATCTTTGATATCCCCGTTCGCGCGATCTCCCGCCGCGTACTCGCCTGACGATAACACGTATTTCGTAATTTGCACGTATTGGCGGAAGAATCGCGCGTGCCTCCGTAAACACGCGAGATATATGTTCTTTGACAAACATTTGCGATAAACCATCTCTCTTGACCCCGGTCGCAAATCCCACGTGTAGGATGCCTCGTGCGATCCGACTTAGAAATTTCGCACGACTGTATAACAGCAGGAAATCCGAAACTCGCCGAAATTAATACAGTGCGTCGCCGTCGCGTTGGTAACTAACACGGTTCCTGATATACCCGTAACGATACATATAATTATTTATCGGCGTCGATTAACGGAGAGGTATCTCTCTGCCGTTCTGTTTATCGTATCTGGGCGCTCAGATTAATGGCACAACTAGTTTGTAGCTCGAGAAGGCTGCGTATATTTAAATAAACTGCGAATTATAACGCACGCACACACCGACACGTACGCGAGCTATTTATAATCCGCGGAGTCAAAGGCGGACGTGATTTTTCAGAAATTCATACTCGAAACGATACGCTAATAAATTACGGGCCGAGCGAACGATCGTCCCATGTCCTGTCGTTATTAATGCGATTTTTTACAACGCGCTCTCGACGCTGCTCCGATCTAAACACGAGAAGTCGTTTTGAAATCCAGTTTCACGGGCTTGATGTATCATCGAAAACATCTGACGATAATTGCTATCTGAGAACGTTTTGCGCGTCGCCCCGTTAATCGTCTCATTAATCTCGAAACCTGTTTACAAAACACAAACTTTGTTGACGATAATATATATAAGATCGACTAAGTATATCGAGTTTTACACCGTGTCGCAATGTTAGCGGCGAATAAATGATTTCATCGATTAATGAATCGCTCCTTCATTCTCGCATACTTATTCCGCGCCGGCACGGATTTCTCAAATCATAAATAGAACGACAAAAATAGCGCGATGTAAACAAGACTTCAGCCGCGGACTTTGGATTCCGTGCGCGCGGAAAACTTTCTGCACGACGATGTTACGCCGCTTAACGAGCACTCAATGTCGCGAATTGAAATGGATATATACGCGCGCGTATATATAACGCCATAAGCAGCCAAGTGTTTTGAACGGGGTATATCGGGCGATGGGACAAAAATCGTCGGACAGCGTGGTACAGTTGGTACGTTCCCATTGCATAGCGGATAGAGTCATTGTGGGCTATTTATGGTCTCGGCACCAATGCATTTAGAAAGTGGCTTATCTGCAACGATGGGGGCATGACTCAACCGTTCGTGTAAACGGAATTAATACCTCCACGCGGTCCGAGCGCAACTTGGTGACGAAAGGAAGGACCCCCGTGCTTTATTACGGACATCTTGATGTTGCATCAGTCGACGGTAAGGGGGTGAGGAACATTAGTGTCGGATGATCGCATAAAATAACGAGAGACAACCAACACCGAGCGATCGTAACTTTCTTTTTATTGCTAAATAAAATTAGCATGAGTATCATTTTCCGATAAATGTTTATTATGTACATATATTTAAATGTTATGAATATATGTATAAAATAAATATTGTAGAAAAACTATACTCGTATATATGTGTAGTATATATTAATAAAATAAATGACGGGAAAAAAGATATCAAAGTTTCTATTTTGAAAATTATAATAATGAAAAGTTATCTCTTTTTGTCTTCATTAGATATATTAGGAATGCTCGAAATAAGCATCTGCAATAGTGTTAATCTGCAAAATATATATATTCTTTCAGCTTGCGAGCCGCGTTACCGCGATTTATCGAACGAGTTGTCAGTGCTCATTAAACGGCGCGATACGTGTGTTTATTAGGAGAACTAATCGGATTCCCAGGTATATATGGGTGTTCAGCATAAGAGTGATAACCGTTGCGTTCGCGCGACGTTACAGCGCGCATTTGTGAAAATTATGTATCACGAATTCATTATCGCCAGCACTATGCTAATTTCGGAGCGGGAAGCCACTCGTCTCTCGGATACGGCCGCCGGTGATAGGTGTTAAGCGAAATCGCGAGAGCGTCCGTGACTTCGTTCGGGCTATCAACTCGCTCCGCGATAACGTGACTGGTTCGGCTCGTGAAATTGGACGAGACGGATTGGAGTGCGTTTCTCGTGTCTAAACGATGGTAATTCGTTTCACGACTAATGCATTAAGACATTTAACGCAAGATTTTGAATGCATAAGCGATCACATCGTTTATCTATAGAAATATTAATGTCGATTAGATTAAGTCTCTAACTTTTTAAATAATTCCGATTATAAAAATTTACTGTCATTGTAAAATATATTGCAGAGATTATTATTTTATCCGTGCTTTGACTCTCATCTTCTTGACATAATCGAGCGAAGAGCATGACATTCATGCATATTCATTTATATACTCACAATCTATCGAAAAATCGTTTGATTCAACCGAGACGGAATTAAAGTTGAGAGATGCGCCGTGCAAAGCAGGAAATGTGTGAGAGGAAAGATGTTCGCTTAATGACACTTTCTGAAAGACAGCTCGAGAGAAGCCGACGGCGAAATCTCAAGGAGAGAACGCTCCTAAAATATTAGTATAAGCGCGATAAAAATATTGTCCTCTCGCATGCCCCGTACGTCAACGTCGCGCAACAAAAGGGATTACATCGGATATTATTTTTTTAAGCACCACTCCGCGCTCCTCGCTCGCGAGGATCCACGCGCGCGATCGCTCGCTCGTGCGCTTTATTTTTTTTTCTTCTCTTTCTCACGAGTTCGTACAAGAAAATTTACTCCCGCAGACAGACCGGGGGCGGCTTCTTTTCCCGTTCGGCGATCATCTTTCAATTTGTCAGTGTCTGTCGCCGCGAAAGCGCGCGGGCGTTATTTTTACGTGAATGTCCAACACACCGACGTGTGTCCGCACCTGTGTGGACATTACATTAATACTTGTCCTACCGTGAGTTTGCGGGTGGTCCGAGACTTAATTTCGGACGCTGTTCACATGGACTCATCGTCGAGACCAACTCGGAGTGCCGTTACTAAGTAACGTCGAAAACGCTCAGCGGGAATAAACGCAATAGAGGGATTCTCGAGACACTCCTGGCGGTCCGAAATGTCTGAGAATAAACCAGGTTCATTCTCATTTAGGCCCAACCAAGAGAATCCCCTCGCGATGCGAAACTTCAGAATTAACCTGTCATCTGGCATAAACGAACCCGAACGTGTACGTCACGAGGTAAGCCCTGATCAATTGCCCGACAGGATGAAATAAATGTCTGTTCATTAAACATTCTCAAAGTTTAAGACAACTATATACAAGACAATGACTCAATGAACATTTACTTGAACACATCTAGAAAATTTACATAGAGAATGACAAAATTATTTGACTTGTAAATTGATTTTAATTTTCCGAACTAGACACATATTCCTAAGTGATAATGCCGCGTAATTTTATCAAAGCATTTTGTTATAGTTAACAAATACTGGTGAATATAATCAAATCTTTTTTTCAATGTAGCTCCAGCTTCTCACATATAGAATTGCATCATTACAATTAATCTTTTTAATGTTTGATTTATTTCTTTGTTATTTTAAACGTATATATACATATTATATACTTTGTTATATTATTAAAGATTTATTATTAGTTTTTTTTTTATTCTACCGAAAATGATGTAATATATATGTATAACGCGTTCATGTTACATTAACTAAAATTAATGATTGCTATAATTAATATCTAACATAGTTCGAGCCAGAATTAGTGGCATGAAATCAAGTTTCACGTATGAGTAATCGTTCCCACTTCTCAGTTGAGTGAAGTCTCGGTAATTCTCTAATTGAAATGTGACTATTGAACTGTCCGTGCGTGTCTCTCAAGATATGACATTCCGTTCTCGACCGATATGCTCCTCAGACGAGATTCGAGTTAACGATATTGCGAATATGGGCCTAAGTAATGGATGCAACCTTCGATTCCAACGATGTTTACAACCGAGGTTTCACTGAACTAGTTTCTTCGCGGCGAGTGTGGTGCAAGGATATGGCACACATACCGGAGCGCACGGAAAGGTGTATCGCTTCCAAGTCACGCTGTGCATCTACGTAAATTAAAGGGGTTGCGAAAACAACGGTTTAACATAGATAACTACCAGCCAATTTGCCTTAAATCGAGGTCGAAGCGAAATTACCGCGAAGAAAAATAAGCGCTCTCGTTTTATCTCGTCAGTTTGACGATTCGATTTTCTTGAATTAGTACGTAACAGTTTGCGCATTTAGCAATAGAAATGCACCCGTGATAAAAATAGAAATATATCGTATTTGGATATTGTTTAGTCGTTAAGTTTGACACTCATTACTGGACATTATTTTCTATTTGCCGAGATGTCATTTTCCATTCTCGGCAAATTTAACCGCTGACATTCACGCCGTCAGAAAAAGCAATTGACGTACGAATTATAAATTAATTATGCTCAATATTCTAGTAAATAAAAAGTTGTCGCGATCCGATCTATATGAGATGTCTCTCTCTCTCTCCCTCCCTCTTTTTCTCCTTTTCTTCCGCCGTCATCGTTGCGCTGTATGGCTCGCGCGCGTACACCAATAATACAACTGCTAAATCAGTGCCACCTGGCCTGAATAATGCCTCTAAAAATAACGTGAACCCGCCTTTAAAAAGCGTCTCGAAAGCTCGCCCGACCGACCGGCCTCGCCGCCGATCCCGAGCGCATGCCGATGATGTCAGAGATTCTGCGTCGCGCTTGCCCGCCGCCCTAGTATTTTTAGAAAGAGAGAGAGAGAGAGAACATCCGTGTTCACCGCAGGAGGAAGGAGCCTCGAAATCACGTGCGCCTTTCTTGGAAAGATCACGTGAAGCGCGTTTGCTGTACTTCAGTACTTCTTCGTCTTCGCGTATGCTTTCCTCGCGAAAAGCTGTCTTCCCGTGACCATTGCGATTCGTCGCGTGACGACGGCTACCCATCCGACCAGGCAAAGACCGGGAAATAGCAGTGATCTCTCTCGTGGATATTGAAAATGGATTATTGCGCCGAGTAGATGCCATTACGGTAATGAGTTTCCCTTATGCGATGCCCCGATGTGTGTCCTCCTTCCCTATCGGGGACGAGAGACAGAGAGAGGGGCCGCCCACCACCGGTGCACCGGCGAGCAACGAAATTTCCGTCGACCGCTACTTTGCCCGTACACCGGTGCGATAATAATAGACCCGAGTACCGAAATAATTATACATAGGCCTTTCTATGTGTGACGGCCTAGTGGACGAGGGTCAGGATTAAGTTCTGCCACACGGCGAGGCTACCTAAGCCGAGAAGGAGGTCGCGCGAATAAAAGCGCCGGGCGTCTAAGAAGGGAGAAGTAATTTTCCGAGGTTATAACTGCGGGGAAAACTCTTTGGAATTCTTTCCGTACTCCCTTTCCCTCTTCCTTCCTCCCTCTCTCGCTCTCTCTCTTTCTCTCTTTCCCTCTCCTAGGATAAAAGCTCGTTTCAGACGTTTTTTACGCGGGTCTGGGGTAAAGTGATTTTATTACTCGCGTGCCTCGCGCGATGCATAAAATTTAAGTCAGCAGTTTCGCGCGACCCATTCCTAGAAAATTGTCGAATCAGACACGAGAGCGTCAGCGTCGCAATTAATCAGCGCGATAACGGCCGATTAAAAATGGGAATTATTTATGCGTCGTTGTAATTTTGCAATCATTGATCGGGCCCGGGTGTCCATTAGCTATAGTCATCCCTGCATTACCGTCGCAATACGGGAAAGCGACTCGGCCGCGACCCGATGGGTTCCTGGCGGTTGATTAATCGATTAATAAAACGTGCTTTCGAGACCGGCCTTGGGATACCTAACGACGACGCTTCGCTAGCCTACAACGGGCCGCTAATAGACTAATAACCTTCGTCACGAGTGAAGCGTTATCTAAATACGTTTAGCGGTTATTACGCCGTTTGCTCGCGCTGGAAAAGTAGAGCGATCGATCGTCCACTTGATCTAGTTTCTTGGGCAGAGTTGCAGGCGATGAGCGCCGGGGCAATCGAATACTTTCAGATAATTGTCACGATGTTTTATTTGCGAGCCTTGTAATCTTATAGTCTGGCTTCTAATAAGCTTCTTGACCTGTAATTACCTGAGATGAAGCCTGACTTTAGCGCGCAGGTACTTGGTAAAAAAGAAATACGTAAAGTTTAATTTCAGCTTATTAGTTTTGTAAAATAATTATTATGTCTTCATGGTGTTATGTATGATTCTTTTTTATTCATTAAGCAACCATACACAAAATAATTTATATTATTATATTATTCTATTTTATTTGTCGGAAGGAACTAATTTCATCATTACCCAAGTACCGGATAAGATCTTAATATAATATGAGACGATATAATTTATTTACACTAGCCTATAACTAGTTAGGGCATCTAATTATTGGTACTTTTTAATTTTAATAGACTCTCTTAGGTCAAATATGTGATATAGGACTTATTTACGATTAATAATAATTTATTAGCCATATCGGCAATACCGGTAGTAATTCAGAGAATGTTTTTACATTATTATTAGAAATATACTAGAAATTATCCTCTGATGTTCGGATAATGCGAAATTAGTGTGCACTCTTCTCGTTTGTTTTCATTTCGCGTCTATATAAGGCTAAAAGCGATTAGTGCAGTCGAGTGTCAGTGATCTGGCGGCATCGTCTCGTATCCCGCGGACGACAATCGCAGCCAGACACCGGCTGGAAATCGATTCGGTCTGGCCAGATCCATTGTGCGTAGCGCGACGTAGCACCGGTCCTGGGCTCGTTCCCCCTAACGCGCGCCGCCCGGGCTCGTTCGAGTAAGTTACGAGGGCAAGGATCGGCCCGGTCGTCGTCTTATTCCACCACCCTGTTCCCCGGGGTGCGAGAGCACGCGACTACCAGACGGCAGGTGTTCGAGATTGTTGCACCCGGCAGATGTTGCCCCGTCGCGTCCCAACCTTCTTTCCCGCGCGCGCTCCACACACTTTCTTTTCTTCTTGTACGTTCGCGTCGCGACGTGCCTTTACGCCTCGTTCCTTTTTACCGGTCCTCTCTCTCTCTCTCTCGACGCGCTCGTCCCTTTTCGTGACCGAGCCACCGCGAGTCAGATGAAGAAATAAATTCATTGTGCCTGCGATATGTTGCCTCAGCATCCCGCCAGGTCATCCTTTCGAAGAGCCCTCCATCTGCCTCTAGTTTTTAATCCCTGTTTCATTCAAATCATATTAATTTTATTTTTTAATTCTATTTTTAACATTATGTATATGTTCTCTCTGAGTCTCAATGTTAAAATTGATATGCACAAATGGATGCAGTATCTAATTATATTATTATTTAGTCAAATTAAAATTTTTTTTGAAGAAATTTGATTTAAAATTTTATAATCTACAGATTTATACCCTTTGTTGTTAAACTTCTTTCAAAACCCGCGACTATGCATTTACTTTATTAACGAGAAAATTTAGTATTATATTTCATGTATACTATATTTACATATAACATTAGACGTTTTTGCAAATGTTATTGTAATTGTAATTTTATCCGTATAATACTTTTGCATTTTCGACATCTTTGCGTCGCATATCTTTTGACAAAGTATCTATTGGGAATATACGTTACAGAACATTTAGCAAATTACATTCCTCCTCCTTTCTCTCTTTCTCTTCTTTTTCACTAGAGTTGCTCCTCGAATCGATCCAGACACCCGTAACGACTTAATTTAGTTACCGAACGTTTTATCAGCGGGGAAAGACTCGTCGACTTTCATGAAAGTGAAAGGCATTTCCGCGCGATATCGTTTCTGTGTACGTCCGGATAAAGCGCGTGGATTTCTACTACGACGTATTACCGTATCGACCACCGTGTCGTCGCCCCCAGAGCTAATGATACGATCGATCGAATCGAGAGCACGAGCCAACGACGACGACGACGACGACGCGGTCGATGGCCGCAAGGGAGCCTTGACGTATCTTGAATTCATGCTCGATGATTCAGGAAGAATCGAGCGTAGAGCCCTAAACCCCCTTCTGCCCTCCCTCGTTCCGGACGATCTATAGCCCCGCGCGGTGATCCCTCTCCTTTGATAGATACACGAACCCACCTCGTTAGTTTTCTTTCAGCGAAGTGGCCCGGAGATCCCCGGAACCCCGGCTGGAAGTTTTCTAAGCGATTCAACTCCGCGCTATTTGTCCAAGCTCCTATCTTTTTTCTCTTTTCTTTACCTGGAGGAAAGCCGAAATGCACAAGGCAAAGGGAACAAAGGGGAAGAGGTTCCACTCGCGGCCGAGACGCGCCGCGAAGGAGAAAGGGAGGAGATAAATGCCGACTGTTATTCGAGAAACCTCATGCGCTCTCGCACCTGCCTGGCACGTGGCCGGCGCTTGTGTGTGCGAGAGCCTCGCAGTCTCCTCTTGCTCTCTTTGTCGAAATGGCCGAGGATGTTCCGGTCGCTCGGTTCGTTGGATTTCACGAATCCTCTTCTCCGGCTATGAAGAAGTCTCTCCCCTCGCCTCCTTTCGACCCCTCGGCTTACTAAGCCCGCGCGCATCCGAATCCGAATTGCTTTTTACATACGACGCGCGTCTCTCGTCTCAAGGCAGAGATTTTAATGATTTCTCATTAGGCCTTTCACTTCGGTACAAGATCAAATTAAGCGCCGACTTTTTTTCGCGATTGCCAGACCGATTGAACAATGACGTTACGAGTCATCGTCTGCAAAATTTATATCGAGATTTCGCTGCGATTCGTATTGTCTCAGACACGACGACGAGCAAACTCTCGATCGATCCTTCTTCCTCCGATCACGCTCTATTAATCTAGACGAGCCGACGGCCTTTCTCGCGAGCGAGATTGGAAAGTGGTTCCGCGATCTCGAAATATCTCCTAGCCGGCCGAGTGAATCGCGAACGGATTGGAGAACGCGGCAGCGGTGAAGATGGCACCGTATTAATCGTAGGATGCACGCAAGTATTTCGCAAGTATATCGTGGAATCGATTCCCGATGTATCGGTTCGCGATTGGGCTGATAAGTGCTCTTCAAAATTGAATGTTTTCTCTACAAGATTGTAGACTGATCTTTAAATTCCGATTTTTTCTATTTTAT
This sequence comes from Temnothorax americanus, assembly GCF_048541705.1. Lineage (NCBI taxonomy): Eukaryota > Metazoa > Arthropoda > Insecta > Hymenoptera > Formicidae > Temnothorax > Temnothorax americanus. Next base: position 2,644,846 of record NW_027509253.1, read on the forward strand.
GAAAAAAAATTTCCTTTCTCCTGCTTCATAATATATACTTACGGTGCATATTTATTTTTTATATAATCACAAAAAGCTTTACAGGTATTCAAAATAGAGAGAGATCGTTATTTTTGTTTTTTGGGCCTATAAATACGGGTTATAAGTCAATGGCCTCATTCTTACAATTGCAGCGACCGATGCATTTCGAAGAGATAGAGAGAGGCGAAAAGACGCAGAAATAACAAATATATAAGCCAGAGAGGTGGGCATTTTGACCGGTGAAAGTCTAAATAATACCTAGGTTTCAGGCTAGACGGCGGAGAGACTGCGTCGTACACCCGGTGAATCTCGACCGATGGGGGGCTGGCAAAGGGGCGGGGGAATAGAAAACACGGCGGAGGAGGCTGCCGTAAGAGAAAGTGAAAGTATAACGGAGAGGAAAAGATCTCGTTCCTTGTCTCCTCCAGACGTTATCCTCCCATCAGCGAGGCGAAACGCGATTTCGAAGTATATACGCGCTTTTAAACGCGGCTATCTCGGACAGCATTTAAACGGATTCGTAATTGGTCGTCTAGGAAATTGCGATGGACGTCGCTTTAATCAGATATTAGCTCGATCATGAGATAGAACATAAAGAACTTTAGATTAATTAGTGTCTCGATGTTTGTGAAGATATTTCTGTGTAAAATATAAAAATTTGGAAACGTGACGATACCAATGTTTATTGCGAACTCGAGAGACAGATTTAACAGATGTACGATCTCTCAGGGATTAAAAACTTTCAAATACTGTTTGTATCCGAACGTCTCTCTTCGAACGCGTTGCCTCTTGTACTCGAAGAAAACACGGCGATCCGGATTAATAGTTCTATTTTTTCAGTAATGTAAATATTACGATAGATGCAAATTATCTTACAGGTTTATTTGTTGAGTTAAAATTTAAGTTAAACTTCATGATTTAACATTTCCGCGTGGACAACTGAAACAATGTTAATTTAACTAAACCAATATATAGAGTTAAAATAATACTGTTTTGTGTCAAAATAATAAATTTTAAAAACACCTATGATGGTTAAACATAACAAAATGTTATTAACTGAAAGTATTGATTTAAATTCTATCTTTTAATATTTAACAGTGTAATACATTTAATCGCAGTAAAATCGCCGATCAATTTTCTATCGCACGCATGTAGGCGTTCTCGTGAACACTTTCTCATTTCAGCCACAAACGAGAAATCCGAGGCTTACACGGCGTCGATACATCTTCGTCAATGTTGTCGACCTCGTCGTGCGACAGGGCGAAGGACAGCTGTCGCACACCGGAAACGGTGGCATCTTGCGAACAACTCGCGGTAGTTTCGGGCGAAAGAAGGAAAGAAAGCAAGCCGAACACGAGTGTAGTAAGCGTCCATCGCGTGACTCCGCGCCATTTTACAATGTTGTTGTCCTGTCCTCTTCGCGTTTACCGACCCTTTTTTGTTGTTGAGGATTCGACGGCGTTTCGAACGAGAGGAATTGCGAAGATCTGCGACATTCTTCGTGCAGGAATAATTTGTTTTTATGTGATGCTCGCGCGATGGCGGAGCGTGAAGAGAAGGAGGAAGAAGGAGAGAGAGAGAGAAAGCAGGCACGCCAAGTCTGAAATTCGTTCAATGACATCTCGCGAAACGTGAAAAGGGAGGAACGATCGTCATGGCGAAGTGTAGAGGAGAAAGAAAGAAAGAAAGAAAGAGAGAAATCGTCCGTCGCGTGACTCGAAGTCCTTTCCACGCAGGTCTGCAGATGTTGACGACTGCCATTTTTTTCGAGCACGCAATATTTAATTTAGAGTGGCTCTCTCTCCGCGCACAGAAATCCACCTACGGGTCACACTCGGGGGATCCGCGAACCGCCACGGCTACGGGCGAAGGCGAAACGCGGGCGTCACGCGATGGCCCTGGTAAACACAAAGGCTGCCGGCGTCGTCGCGTACCCTAGGTTATTTTCTCCTCCGTTTGCCCACTTAAGCTCGGCTGTCCTTGCTCCGTGTTTCCTCCACGCGACCTCCGTATATCAGGCTCTATTGTTTTTCCAATAATTAACCCAACCTCCGACCGTTTCGCGGAAAAATAATTAGATGTTTGTTATGCCGGGATGCTTCACGTCTGCCTCCACGATTGCACGCCATCCGCAAAGTGCAAAAATATGACATTAGAAAAAGGTGTTCGAGTTTTCAGAATGTTGCACGACCAAGTTGTTCTTTAAACGAATAACTTTATTCCTGAAATGTTTCCCGTTAATTCAGTAAAGCTTTTGATAATGTAACGATCTCTCAGGAATTAAAAACTTTAAAATACTGTCTGTATCCGAACGTCTCTCTTCGAACGCGTTGCCTCTTGTACTCGAAGAAAACACGGCGATCCGGAGGAGGTCCAGAGGCAGGTGAAGAGTACTGGATGCGATTCACATAAGGCGGAGTGGCGGACAAAGGTTCTCGGCGCGGAGAATCGGAAGGTTCCGACGCGTCAGGAGCAAGGAGGAGAAAGAGAGAGAGAGAAAGGAGAGCCAGGTAGAACGAGAAGGGATGAGGAGGGGAGAGCGGGGTAGAGCTTCGGTTGGAGGGTAGCAGCGCCAGGGTCTCGGCCGCTAGACTCAACATCTGTCGGCAGGTGGCCCGTTTCGGACATGCTCCGTGGCTTGAGCTCTTTGTGCATCCGCGTGCATCGCCCTAGCCCGGCGCGGCCGGCGCGCACGCAACGCACGTGACCCCCCCGAATGTAGCCGCCGCGCCGCTGATTGCTGCAACCATCTTTCTACCGGCTGGTTCCTCAACCCAAGATCATCCGATAAAGGGACGAGAACGTCGACGTAAACCCCGCGCCGCCGTGCTCCTCCTGAAAATTACCGTCGCAACTTGTTCGTTCGTATGCGGTTTGTGCGCGAAAGTGTTTTCTTGCTGTCACGCCAACACTTTTCTCGCGCAATCTCGCGAAGAGTTCCGATATGGGAGGCCGCGCGTACGTCGCGCGTCGTCATAAGTCAACCCATCGTTAAAATCCCGCGGAATTATGGCTCCCTATAACGGAACACTGTTTCTCTTCTTTAATTGCTATGCCGTTAGCCACGACGCCAACTCTCTCGAGAAGAAACCACGGTCTAATCTTCGCGGTTAGGCGACGTACGCTAACTCGCGCGTATGCACCCCGGCTTTCGCCGCACGGCCTGGCATTAACCACTTTGTCTCGTTTATATATTACCGGCTCCGGCGTTGATTATTATACGTTATAAACGTGTTTGAGCGAAGACGCCGCTAAGACCGCGATCGGTACTGCCTCAACTGGAGTTAATTCCGCCTTTTAGAGCATTTTCCAAAGTATGTCGAAAGAAAAAAGTCTTATTGATAACTTAAGGAAGTATCGGGATTATCGTGTCTGCCGTTATAGTTTAGAACACCCTATTTTAGTCTCTTAATATCTAATAATAATTATTATTATTAGGTCACTGAAACGATACGACATCAATAATAATTGAAAACCTTTGCCGTATATTTGTGTAATATTGAAGTTAAATTAAATTTTTGACATTCAATATTGTCTATCTCATTATTCGTTATTTAATGCATACATTTGGGGACAATTTACAAAGAAATTACGCGAGAGATAAATTCCGCGTATCATCTTTTTCTTCCGAAAACACCTTTTGCCGCGGTTAAAATAAAGCAACGGGAATTACTTTTTGGCCTTACACCGTTCTTCGTGTCGTTTCTCTATTAATTTATCACTTTGACCGTAAGTTTGTACGTAACTTTTTCAATTTGGCAGAAGGCCATCCTTTGCCAGACGAGGCACCAAATAGTCCACCATCCATCGCGGAAGCCGGGCGACGAAAGGGTATGATCGTCGGAGAACAAATATTTATGCAGGTCATACCGCCTATTCGCTGCTGATTGCGTTAAATAAAACTAGGAATAATATATTCTTTTTGCCCTTTAAACCCCGTTCGTATCGTAAACAACATTGCAATGATGCACCTGCACGAACGAGAGACTTATAACTTCCAGCTTAACGTGCGATATCTCCGGCGATCGATATCGAGGGGCCAATACCGATGCCTTTGTTAACCAAGTTATTAAACTTCCGCCTGGCTGGCCGGCGCCCTCGAGAGTTAACGGATAAACGCACGTAAGATAAGTTTTACGCCCAATTTAGTGCTCGTTATTTACTTTGGCCGCGATTTAACCGAGGGGTTTCACTTTGATCCTCGCAGTAAAAATGAAGGTACATAAGTTATTGTACTTTTATTGGTCCTTACCTACCACCGGGGGCATCAACGGCGCGAGAGGGTTGAACGACCAGCGTTTCCACACAGGGAAAAGGGAAAGGGCAGAAGCAGGAAGTGTGGCAGCAGCAGCGACTTTACTGTCGATCGCCCGATAGACTTCCGCGAGCGAAAAAGGGCAGCCCCGTCGTTTGATGTGCATCGTGGAATATTCACGTATAGCGAACAAAAATCTTTGTCGTTTTTCCACCCCCCCCCCTTACTCTTCCGACCCCTCGATGAATATTCTATTCTGAAGTCAGCGAACGAGAGCTTAATTTTTTATGTCGAGCTCTAGAATATTCAACGCAACGATTTATGGGTCTCTGTCGTCTCGAGCGGTCTGATATCGCAATTTCCCGTGTGCCGTTTCTCTTCTCCCCGTGTCCGGATCGATCCTTGCTCGCCTGCTGAAATTCTCTCGGGACCTGCGGCAGTATTAACGTGTCCGCGCGACGCGTCCGCACCAGGCACCCTTTTGGACGCGCGTCTGTATGTACCGCGTGATGCGCCTGAAAATTGCGCGTAAGTATCGGTTGCGGAGCCATCGCTAGCCGGGCACGGCTCGTTCCGAGGCTCTTACGTATACGTATACGTACGGGGCCGGTGGTCGCGAGATAATGAAGGAAGAGTAAAAGAGGGACGAAAAGTAGGAAGGGAAAAAAGGAACATATAGTTACACACCGGCCGCCTGCTGCTCGCTTGCAGCGGCGCGCACCGGGTTGCTTTCGGCAGGTGGCACTTTGTAACCTTTGTGCATCCGGGCGCGTTGCATTTACCTGCATACTCCGCGGACGGTGAGCAACCTGCCGGCCGCGCTGGGATCGTGCCACGCACAGGTGCAAGAGTTGATTTCGGGGGCCCGCCGGCCGCTGCGCCGCCGCACCGCGCCGAGGCGTAGCGCGACTTCGACCGGCAAAGAGTAAAATGAGACACACTCCGCATCTGGCAACGCTTGATAAAACGTCGGCTGTCATTCCACGAATTCGTGTACCCTGGTTAAACAACAGCGGTTCTTTCACGTGTACATCGTAAGAAAAATTTCGGGGCTATTGTTTCCTAGTTATTATTATTAATCTTTATGCATTTAAAAATTGCTTCTTTCAAATAATCACGTCGCCAAAGTATACTGAAATGTTTTATTTTATATCCACTAATTATGTAAAATTTAATTAGTGACCTGTACAGCTGTGGCTCAATAGTTTTAGAAATGTCGCAAAAGTACTCGAGCTTTGTGATTTTAGAAGAAATTAGTTTAGGATTAAGGGAACGTGCTTGTGTGCAGGACACCGGCAGCCGGTGGTCGTCGCACCTGCCTTCTGCGGTCGCTGATCCTTTAAGAACCGCATTTGACAACTTTCCAGACATCTGTTCCCCGTCTGAGACCGAATACTAGCGAAACAGAATATTAGAGGAAGTCATTGACCAGCGTATAATACATTGGTTAATGTTTTTAACATGTATACACTTCTTGCGTTTGCGTTTCGAAACTCTATTAAACTGAACCGTCATTTTATGAGAATATGATGTCCCTCGGAAATAGCACGACAATCGTAATCGTAATATATCAAACTTTACCGTCGTGTAGCTTAGCAATATTTATTCAAGATCTTTCGAATACGACGCGCACTCTCGGAAAGCTATAACCACGTCCGGTCTTTAAAAGCTCTCCAAGTCTGACAGCGGAGAGAATTACGTTCGATACGACGCGCGTGATGCATGCACCATCTGTTCCGATTTCAGTTAATTGCATGTTTAATCTAAACATCCAAAATAAAAAGAAACGATAGAAGACGATACAATACGATAGAACATTATATATAATTTGAATATTGTAATGTTTGATATAAAATTAATAAGTTTATAAAAAATTTAGTTAATGAATTTTCACTTTAAGAGCAATCTAAAATTACATGTATAATTCTATTATATATTCGTATATAATTACTGTTAATATAAAGATAAATTATTTTTGTAGTTATAAATAATTGTTGAGTGAAAATCAGATTATTTGCAAGTACACGTGTGCCGATGTTTGGAGTTCTCGAATTGCGGGCTCGCATCTGAGAGTACCTTTCAAATATATTCAATGGACAATGCACAATGTCAGGTCTTCTTGCGCAATCGAGTTTCGGAGCCCCAGGGCTCCTCCTCGCCTGTATCTCCGGTACCGAGCAGGTGCAAACGTTGATTCCGCAGCTGCGGCCGTGCACCGGGGAATTTTGTACGCGTCCCCCGTCTCTCTTTTCTTTATAATCTCGGCGAGCCAATCTGGAAAGTCCCTCTATAGTTGGGACTTTCAATCCCGGTCTTACGCTCTTCAATCCGTGCTTCAGCTTCCGCGATTCCAGGACTTTTCCCGGCTAGAGCGAAATCTAATCTGAAATTACTCGACGCATTTTTTATTCACTCCGACACTTCTTAACGCTCGCATAAAAGTCTGTTATTGCAAAAATGAAATTTTTTGCGTCGAGCCGGGCCGACTCGTTTGCTCTGGTCGCTCCAAACTTTCGTCCGCAAAGTGCGAAACTTTTAAACTAACAATATTAAATATTGCTATCCGTTACCTCTCCAAGGTACGTAGCGATGCCAAGGGAGATCGTTACATACGAAAGTTAATTTGCGCGCCTGCAACTTCAAACATTGTTATCCTAATTATGAAGGCTGACTAAATTTTACCTGGGACTTTGTACGTAGCTGCGAGATTTTTACACAGTTTCAGAGATGCGACGCTATCAAATGTGCCGGATAATATGTACGTTCGAAATTTCTTTTATACATGTATACATATAAAAAGAGAAAATTTCATTAATTTTCGAAGCATCAATATGAATTAATATTGATCATTGAAGAAAGAATATCTTGAATAAACAAAGTAACGTATTTCACTGCCAAATATATTTTAGGGAACGTCGAGTCTCTAAAGTAAACTAGACCTATGTCACTAATTCAAAGATTAAAGCTATCGGTAACGGGACGTTACATAATGCAAATTTGAACAAGATATACTGTTGGAAATTCGACTGGAATGCTCCGCTAGGAAAACATCTCCCTAGCATCAAACACACAGCTTCGAATCTCCTCGAGTTACAGACGACGTGTCCGTTGCACGCCGAATTGCCGCTCGATAATTTCTCTTATCGAACCATTCGTACATCCGTCGACGGGGGACTTATCAATAGCGATAAGAGTGGAAACGACCCCCGGGGGCGTCCCCTTGGAAGAGCGCGCCTTTAATGAGTCGTCAGTAGATGTACCCGGGCGATTCGTAGACATCGCGTCGGCTTGGATTTTTTCGAGTGAGAAATTGTCTTGTTGATTTAAACTTGTGGCCCGGGCGATTTTATCGCGCCCGATTATCGGACGTGCCTAAATCGACCGGCGTCCCTAGATTATTCTCTGAAGTTTGCGGGCCATATGGCGAGAAACTTGAAAGAAACGCGTCCCTCGTCGATATAGCGTCTCCTCCCACGAACATCAGATAAAACCCGATACATCGATCACCGATGAAAGCGAAGGAGATCTTCGGTAACGACGTCATTTTCAGTCCGACTCACGGCTCGCCTTGGCGCACGTGTTATTATCGTATTTATACGCGTATCATGTTACACGAATTATTTTTATCCATTATCGGTTAACTCTATAAATATAGTCGAACCCTTTTCTTCGACGTACTCGTGCGGAATTAACGACTCTTCTCCTGTATCAATATATAGTATATGTTGTTAAAGAAATTGTCGTGTAAATAAATAACACTTTATTCTTGCTTAATTTCACGTCAACGTTACCGTAGCAGAAATTTAATTTGAGAGCCTTGGTTGCAGAGAAATTTCTTTAACATAAAAGAACAAGATAATAAGTAAAAAAGTAAACGAGTTTCTTAAATTTTTTTTAAAAAGATTCATTCAAATGAGAAACATTTTTTATACTATGCACTTCTACTTTTCTTAAAATTAACTGCTTTTATTTCATATGGTTTTATAAAAGATTTAATTAAAAATTGTCCAGCTACGGCCGCCTGACTTGAAAAGTGCCATGTTTTCTTGAGAAAAAGAACGCGCTAGCGTTCTAATTAGTTATTTTCTCGATGAGATGAAAAGAAGAGCGAAAAGTCGTTTCGCTCAAGGCGCGCGCAAGGCGGCGTCTAATCCGCCTTGCTCGCCGTCCTTGAAAAAATCGAACGCATCATGAGTTGCGTAACCTAAATGTCCCTCCATCCGTTCGATCGGTCCATTATCCTCGCCCCGACGAGCCGTGCGATAAACAAAGCCTCGTGGAAATGGCGCGGCGGCGACACGGTGCCTTGAGGCACCTTGCTGCTGCTGTAAGTACGTCAGATACGTGCGGGCATGCACGTGGCTGCTAATAAGCCTGTCACATGTATGCCTAGCATTGTGAGGAATATTGTGAACGATGTACAGGGGACGCGAATGCGGGTGCCTCGTCTGCGTTACGTCACACGTATCTTTGAGTAATTAACTTTCCCGTTACGCATTTTCCGATTGACCCATGTCATTCCTGAATGTGCGTGTGAGATGATGTACGTATCATAAAAAGGCGAGTATCTATATCTCGAGTAACTCGCAAAATCTTTAGATTATTGATTATTTTTCCGTTTCGTTAACTCGAACATTCTCATAGCCATTAGTTTTGAGAGAGAGAACTTCTGGAAACGTGGTTATCAGTTATAAAACGAATGAATCAATATCTACCATTTGAACAATTAAACATCTAAATGTTTAATTTGCACATAACAGAAAAATGAAATAGCTTAGCCCGCTGCTTGGGGGGAGAAAAACTTTATTAGACATTTACGCCGTATGTTCTTCCCGTTTTTTTTCACGTTGCATATGCTCATCCATTTCGAGTTTTCTTCCGGGTTTAACAGGAGATCTTTTCTTACATCGTGCCAGATAGACTATTTAAATTTTCACGGGGATTAAATTTGTAATAACCTCACCGTGAGCACATCTGCTCTTCTTTCTTTAAAATGCACCGCTTTCTTGCATGCGGGATTAAGAATGTCCTAGATTCACTGCATATTCTATTGAATAATTAAAGGATTTTGAAGAATTGTGCTTCAGGAACATAAATATATGACATTGATTTATTAATAAGAAATATCACAGAATAGCTTAAACTTTCAATTTTAATTGGAAAAATGTGTAGGGAAATGTGCGTTATTGAAAATTTACCATGAAACTCTCGAGGAGAAAAAAATCGGCTTCGTATTCGCCAGACGTTCATATAAGAGAGCGACGAATCTGGGAGATCTATATATGTGTACGCTCAAGATTTTCTTTAAAAAAAATATGTGAGTGAGAACAAGGTTTCGTTGATACTAATTGCGCTCGACTAACGCACCGACGGCACCTTGCCTGTTTAATTATAATTCCAACCGTTCCCCCGCGAAACTTTGCTCCAAAGTTTCGGGTAACGTTGGGGAACGATCGTGGCCTCTTTCGCCGCAATCATAAAATGTAATGGAAATTAAATTATGGCACGCAGTAGTGAAATATTTCGCGCCAATCTTCCCCGCGGATGAGAGTGGAAGAGAAGGGGAGAGTTATGAGGAGGAATGAAGTGGACGAGGTTGAGGCAGGAGGGGAGTCTCAAGGAGAAAATGGGGGGAAAAAAAGCGCAAGCCGCTATTACGAAACGTCAAGAAACAATTATTATCGCGCCATAACGCGGCGTAGGCACGCCAATTAGGAGGCGCCAGTAGTCGTTGCGATTGCGCCCAGTTTTTACGGCGCTACCACAGCCTTACATAATCTCCCCGTTCTCAAAGAGCTTCCGTAATTCTTGGTCTAATCAAGCCACGCTACTTCTTCTTTTCTACCTGTTTGCTTCGCCTCTCTTTTTCATTGTTTCTCTTCCCTCCCGTTCCAATTTTTCACCTTCTCTCGGCTTTCTTTCCGTTTTTATTCTCTAAGAAAACGCTATTAACATATCCGACGTTGACGAGCCGAGCATTTCTTAAAAGGTTTCTTATCGCAGTCTTCTGACGAATGACAAGGTTTTTTTTCAGAAATAAAACCTATATAATCAGGTTTATTGTATTTAAATTCTTACAAATAATTTTTTTACAGCTTGAATAGGCCCTTCTTTATACGGTTATAAGTCACGCGTAATTTTTCAATCGATTAAGTCTCATAACGCGAAAGTACGACGTTCAATCAATCTGAAATACTCGGTGACATTAATTGCGACGTAGAAGACAAGACGCGACGCGCGGTGAAATCGTATAACGTCACACAGCAATCGCGCGCTTTGAAAGTTTCTCATCGCCAGCTGGGTCGCCCTTCTTTCTCTAAGTTGCGCGCAATTCCATGACGTCGCGACAATTCCGTTGCCATAGATGGTGCAATCGGTGAGCTGCTGCGCAATTTGCACGGCGTATATAAGCAGTCGCGTACGTGCACGTAGGTACCGTGTACGGCTATGTACCGTGTGTGTGCATACGTACGTACATGCGTGCGCAAGAGTGCGTGTATGTCGCAGCCTGCAGTGGCAAAGATTGATGTCACGGGCCGGCCAACCGATGATCTTGGCCCGGTTCCCACTGCCGATATATCGACGGCTTCGAGCGGTTCTACGTATGAACAAGTGTTCTCCGTTAAGCGCGGATATACTAATCCCTGACGTAAAACCGTAAAAATGTAATGTATGCGGGACATAATGAATAAGCCGCGTTTTACGTGACGTAAAAAGCGACGAATAAAAAGATTGCTCAGTGGCTAAATCGCGCTGCCTTTTTTTCCCCTTACGTTACGCCGCTCGAATTTAGTCGTGTAATATGGCCGGGGAATTAATTAGCATTCTAAATTACACCGTGCGCGTATAATAATCTCGTAAGGTATCCGGGGGACCGGATAGGTACATCGGCGAGTTAATAGTCACGATGTGCCTCGTGTAAAGATCCGCGAGTGTTTCCGCGTGGATCGCGGACAGGTTTTCCCAGAGACTTTACGACGCAGTTTCAAAACGACGAAGACTGAGATTCCATCGAGCGCGATCGGCCGCGAGGGTATTACCGACGAAGGGGGTCTAATTGGCCTTAGGCGCCAATGGAAGAAAGTTAACAGCTCGCGTTCGCACGGCACATTTCAGGCGGTGGATGTCGGCGTCACGTATACGTTCGCACGCGGGAATCGGCGCCGATGAATTTTCGCGAACCACCTGCCAGATCGTGAAATAGTCGTCGCGATTTCTAATTGCCCGACGTCGATAACGGGTATATTCGCAACAAGACGGGCGTCGACAAAGCACGACGGAATACGTGATCCTCGGCACACAGGTGCGCCCGCCATCCGTCGTTAATTAATGCTAATACGGCTAACGAGCGTCGGTTACTTTGTAATTCGACGACGGTTTAGCGGCGCGAAAACCGTTATCCGGAATTATCCGAGAATCTCTCCGTTCTTTCTCCCCGCCGCGCCTTGTCTCCCGTTTCTCCCTTTCTGTCCTGCGGCGCGCCAGAGGTATTGCGTGGAGAGGTGCGCCGAAAGACAAACAACCGCTACAAAGAGCTTCTTTAAAGAGTAATCGTTACCCGACGTGAGCTGCAAGAAGGCGTCGACTTCATTTTCCTTGACTCTTTCGTCGCTATATAGAGCCTCTGTGTGTGCACTTGTAAATATATAATTAAATTACTTACGGTGAATTTTTTTTTTACCGTGATCACCGTAAAATTTCAACACTCGTGCGCGATTAAAGTTTTCGATTAAATAGACTATCGATATTCTGTTATTAACTGAAGAATCGCGGTCCTAATATCGCCCGCTAATTCTGTCTAATCTTGAGTGATATGTTATTATATATCGGAAAGAGGATTGAAGATTGAAGTCCAACATTGATGGCGTCATTCTACGTCGAGCTTTTCACTGGTGTTTGTCATTCCAACGCGCGGTCGTCATCTTCGTTTGTCGGAATATTGACGCAAGAATTCCATAGACTGTAATCGGCTTTGGATTAGCAACATTTCGATCGCTTCGTAACCGGAATCCGATTTCGCGACAACCGGCGCATCGTTTTCCAGCCGTCAACATGGATGCTGTATCAAATTTCATCGTGTACTGATTTATTTTATTTTAGTATTTTTTCCATCAAGCGATAAATTTGGAAAAGGTGGATGAAAACGACGGTGGTTTCTTCAGAACGAAGAACTAATGGCAGAAAAAAAGAGAAGAGAAAAATTGAAATAAGATTTTACGAAATATAATTAAGACCTCTTGGTAGATTGAGTCATAAAATGTCTTGAAAATATTATAAGTGAAAAAATTAACGTGTACGAGTAAAACTACTTTATATTGGTAATTTACTTTGGTTAATTAATCGACGAAAAATAAGATCACGTTGCCCAATCACTGAAATACCATTTTTGCACCGACGAGTTCTCATCGTTTAAAACGAGTCTGTACAGTTTTAATTTCACGACCTTCAGATACAAATAAGGCCCACGCGATTTACGAGGTATTAATGAAGAAATCGTAGTTATCAGAGTAACATACGTCGATCGCCGCGACGTCGTCCTTGGAATATCGGATTTACGATATTGATTCGCGATCGAGAGCCGGAAGCAAACGGCTCTCGGCGACTTACGAACACGTCGAAACGTTTTGGATTCCTGCAGTCGCACGTCACGCCTCACGTTTCACGCCTCGCGCGTCTCGCGGCTCGTCCCATCCTGACACCGCGCTTCTGTTTCTTCTAGCTTTTAATCGGATCGAGTTGACATTCCGCGCCACGATGACCGCACTGTCGGCAAGAGGCACGGTGCCTTGCACACGCTGCCGTGCATCTGTTTGATATCTGATCGCGCGTTATTGCGGGAACGCTGAAACACGCGAAATAAACGTAAACGCGGAAGAAGATAACCGGACCACACTGCGATCGCGTATCAAAAGCACGATTGGCAGCGACGATTTATTCCAATTCGATTTGTATAAAACGATAACTGGACGCCTCACGGGGACGCTTATCGCGGTTACAATTTAATCCACTCCGTATATCGTCGTAATGCGCAATTGAAAGGGGTTTCACTCAATAAAGTTGTCAAAAGGGATGGTAAAGTGAGTTTACGCGTTGATTTGCCAGTGCGCGAGAAGGAAAAAGGAAGGAGGAAAGAGAGAGAGAGGGGGAAAAAAAGGAGAAATTGCACCGGCGATGCACGCGGACGCGCGCGTACATGCGGGCTCACGGGTCCGTAATAATAATTTACCACCTCTAATTACATCCAAGGTACTTTCCCCCGAAGTGCACTAATAACCCCGCCGGACGGCAGCAGGGGCAGCTGTGGCGTTTTACAAATCTCGCATTTACATTTACGACTCGTAACTTACGAGCTAGCGGCTCGTAAAGGAGTAGAGCGTTAACGATAATTGCAACCTGGACTACGCGCCAGCTATATACGTGTATCGCTTCTAATAAATTCTGCCTTTAATTAATCCACCGAGTCCACTGACTCTCTGCGCCAGTTTCCTTCGCGTTTGTCCGTCCCATTGGTTTTTGAACGAGGCAGGATAGGCGTGGAGATCCGGAAGAAATAGGCGGGCGGGCAGAAGGAAGTGATACGGTGTCCCGCGACGTGTAACGGCGATGAGCTACACGCCCGGAAAGATCATGTCGGCTTCGCGAGGCGTCTGGCCTTGAATCGATATCCTAATGATAAAAAAATCCGTGGACACACTACGTGTCGCGTGGTGTGGTGTCTAGACGAGATTGTAAAGAAGCTGCGGTCGCCAAGGCTTTAATGCGATTCCATCCTGACGGCCGCAGATGCACCGTTCGCGCTCTTCGCGAACGTCTAACTTCTTCTCTGATTCTCTCGTTCTCGGCGCTTTGCAGTCTCTCGGATGACACCGCCGTCTGGCTGTCAGGCTCCATCGCCGGGCTATAACTGCCAAGGAAACGGCGTAATTTCTCTCTGTCTCCCTCCCTCCCTCTCTCCCTCTCGCTCTCTTTACGACGTCCGGCGTGACTTTCCACCCTAAGTCTTTAAAACGGCGAGCACATCTTTTATTTCGCGCACATGATCGTTGGCGCGATCGGATCGCGTGTTTGGAGGAAAACGGATGTTTCGGCGAAAGTTAAGAAATATAACGGGACGTTCATCGTTTTCCGTCGTTAATAATATCTGTCGTTCTCACGACATAATGACGTAGTATTTCATGTTAGAGAATACCGTGTCATTATATGTATATTACGATACATGTTCTCACAATAATGACACGATATTCTTTAACATAAAGTACTGTAGGTTTAAAATACAAACGTGGATATTTGGTATTTTAGCGAAGTTCTTAACTACAAATTAAGCTTCGGATAAAGTTATATAATATTCCAATTGTTAAGATACATAAATTCATCGACTTAACATTTTTCTGTTTTAATATACATATATGTACCCTAGGATGTCCTTTTTGCCTCATTGCATCAGCTCCTCTTTCTAACGGTTAAATTATCTTGAAATTATACAAATCTGCGGCCACACGTGCGATGATCGTCCTATAAGAAAAGACGACCGATTTGAGGAGCTGATTAGAGAGGAAACGGACGCGTTCACCATAATTCGATAGCTCCGAGGGTGCTGGCCAGCTCATAATGTTGGCGCCTAAATTTCTAAAGGGGATCTCCGAGACCTAGCCAGCCGTGAAGATAGGCTCACACATAAATAACGTCTGCGTGGCGGAGTCGCGCTGGAATGCGCGCGGTGTAACAGTCGCCTGTGTGTACGTGCGTATATTCGTTGCGTATGTGTGAAAGAAATGGTAACACACGTACGCAGGCGTACAGTTTTCCGCCCTACGAGATTCTGGTCACGTATCCCGTACCTGGCTTCCGGGAACCATCCGGAGTCAGCTCCCCCCCCCCCCCTGATGGGGGGTACACGTGCACTCGAGCACGCGTCGTGCGTCTGTCTTAATGGGATTTCGGGATGTGCATACGCATACGATCGACTCGATCTCGCGTTACAGGTGAGCGACAGGTGGCGGGTGCGCTTGCCCAAACAACGCGCCATCAGGTGGGTCTCTCTCGCGCGAGTCTTAACCGATGCTCAATCTCGTCGATCGTGCCAGTCTCGTAAAATTCGATAGCTCGGAATCGGGTGGGAAAGGGAGGGAGGGAGGGGAGAACCGCAACTCGTGGACGATCGCAGTCTTGAGATATTCATATACCGCGAGAGATACATTGTACGGCGGTCGAGAAGATCGGCTCCTTTGAGTCGTAACCTTCTCCCGTTCCGGGCCATCGAATCGCGCTTTCGAGATGTAATAACGTACACGTACAACGGCCACTAACGGCCGCCACTCTTCTCGGCTAATGCGCGCGATGTGTACCAATGGCGCTCGGCGGCTTAATGGAATTCCATGTTCCATAAAACCGTGAAATTGATACTAAAAGGCAAATATGTACATACTGTAAACGCTTTCGACTGGAAGACGAGTATCGCATTATGTATATTGCGCGGCGGCGGCTGGCCTCGCGCCGGGAATCACCTGGAACACGCTTCGCGGACCACGCGTGTGTCCTTAAATATCTTTCTACACCGCGCCCCCGGAAGGATTTTAATGGGACTTTATGCGTCGTAAAACTTCGCAATCGACGTTACGCCGAAACGTCGGATTCGGTCTCACAAAAGGGGCGAATCGCGTCGCTACCGTACGGACTTTGTCCACCGATGGATTTTGGCGACGGGCATTCTGCTTCCTTCGAAATGTACGAGCTTATCTCTTCATCCCTGCTTCCAATTCTCGTTAAGAAAGATTTAACGAGGCAATTATTTGTGTCGAAAGCTTTTATTTTTTACATTAAATACAGATATCAAATTAATAAATATACATGATATTTCGTTAAAAATACATTAGACACATAATACAAATTATACTGTACAAAATGAAAAAATAAATTACGAGATGATTGAAGTTTTTTCATTATTACGAATAAATGGCATTTTGAAGCTTGTCCAGCATCGTTGGAACTCCTGGGGGATGGTTATTACTCTTCATCTAGATTACAACGTATATCGACGCGCGTGGCGCTTAATGGAATGTCATGTACTATAAAGCGACAAAGTCGATACTAATAGGTAAATGCGTATACTCACTAGGGGATCTGGAGAATGAACGTCGGACGTGTTTCCTCGGGAACACGATTTCTTGCAGTACGTGAATCTTTAAGTACTTGTATCGCGCAATTTTCGTGGAATTTCTTGCTTTGCGAAACAGCGAAACGATTAATATAACAATCGAGATAAATGTATTCCACATCTATATGTCATGTTTCGCTTAAATTCGCAATTCAACGGCATTCCCGCTCTCTCGCTCACGCGTGGATCCCGCACGTCGCTTTTAAATACCGCGGAAGCGCCGAATTGGACATTATTTTCCCGCGCGGGGTTCCGACATAAATCGACGCAACGTTACGGCACGTCATTTTTATCGGCTCGAGAGCGGCGGCGAGAGCGCCTCTTACCGCATAAAACAAAGCGGAATAACGCGCGAGCCAAGGCGCATTATCGAGGCGGATGCCAGGGATTCCGCTGTACGATTCGCGAGTCAGAGGGGGGGGGGGCAACATCGATATTCTCGACGGTAAGGGGGAGAGAAAGAGAGACAGAGAGAAAGCGAACGAGCTGCGCGTAGGTAACCGTAAACACTGTAGACGAGAGATGCGTCTTCGGAGAGGGAAAAGGGGTGACAGGAGATGAGGGGCAGAGAGGGCAGACAGACTGCGAAGAGAGAGGAAGAGGGAATGGCGCGAGAGGCCCCTGAAATTCCTACGTCGTCGGCCGCTTCTCGGATTCCTTTGTTTGGTCTACGCTTCGCAAGGGAGAGACGGATAAGAAACGACGTGCTGGAAGGCCGGGAGAGTTTCTCGACTCGTTGTCGGTTGGTGGTCCCCGCCGCGGAGACGAGTGGTATGCGAGAACCGGTGGTCTCCGACGGTCCCGAGGAGTGGGGCCCGCCGCGGGCCTCCGCGCCGGCGAGAGGGGGTAAAACGGGACCCGACGGGGCCCCGACGTCGGGGATAGATTGTAGAGTGGGGCAAATCGCGTTGAAACCGTGGGGGTCTTGTGAATGAATCTACCTGACCCCTCTCTCACTTCTCCTTCCCTCCTTCCGACCGCAGCGAGACGACGCGGCGCTTTTGGTGAGCACTCCGATTTCAAACTGGAATTCTTTTGCCTTCTCTCTCTCTCTCTCTTTCTCTCTCGTTCGACCTCTCTTCCCTCCTTCCCTCTCTCTCTCTCTCTTAGCCTAACATTCTCTTCATCGCGGCTTTCTTCCCGTCCCGGCTCTCCTTTTTCTTCCATTCCTTCATTCCATCGCCTCCTCAGGCGCTTCTCGGTTTTGCGTTCGCAGGGTGATCGAAGATGGGTCACGGAGATGAGACAAACCGCCCGCGTGGGAAGAACCATGCGAATCTTTGGCACGCTACACGTTTTTGTTATCCGACACAACAATATTTTCTTAACATTTCCATAATCAATTGATTACAACAGTCGTCAACGAATATTTTATCCTAAGTACCATCGTAGCATACTGTTTTTGCCTAAAAACGCGACTCGTTGGTTTTTATCGATAAATTCATCAACTTACAAACTCTTGAATCCGAAAATTTCACCTTTCACCGCACATTGCACTCGCTTATGAATTATATTACTTTGTATCGCGGGAACTCGTATTTCTGCGTATTATATCCAGTGCGATTCTCACGCAAGGCATTATTGACTTTTTACTCGTGCTGTGAAACGGTCCTCTCTTCCTAACTAAAAAGGTGAAGTTGAGTAGGAGTGCCCTCCTCGGATTTAATGCGGCGCTCTTCTGAATGAATATACCTGCCCGTGTGCCCTCCATGCGTTTCTCATCTCTTTCCTTTTTGCTCCGTCGGTCCTCGCAGCGCGGCGGCTCTTTTGGAGCACGCTTCTATTTCAGACACCGGCATCCTCCTCTATCCGCTTTGCTTTTCCTCCTGTCGTTTTTTCTAGTATAAGTATTGGACTTCTCGGTATTCCGTTGTGGAAGCGATCAAGGGCAAGGGTCCTGGCCGAGAAGTCCGCGTGGATATAGGGTCAGTACGAACGTGTGAACGCAGCCAGAGGCAGATCACAGAAAGCACCTGTTGGTTGATAAACCGTCTCTCGCCTCACCTCGTAAATTTCTCGACGATGAACCCTTCACAATGTATATTGTTGTACGCGATATATACACTCTGCCCCAATCTCTTGATTTTAATAAGATATATTTTAACGAATATGAAACTTTTCTTTCGAAAATATTTTAGATTAGTTAAAAAAATTATCTTATGTAACTTATTAATGCTTAATGTCAGATATTTTTAACTCGATTAAATCTTGATTTAATCCTATTTTGAAAATGTAAAGTTTATTCGAACTTTAATACGATAAACTTTCAGATTTTATACATACCTTTTTATTTGCAATAAGTTGCGATAAAGTTACGTATAACTATACATATACGTATAAAAATTTGTTAAGAGCACATGGTTTTAGAAAAAACCACATTCTAAAATCATTCAGTCTAAGATTTAAAAGAATCTGCTATTATAATTAAAGATGAATTTTCTGAGATATTCTGAGATGTACATACGTGGTTATTTAAAATTTTGGAACTGATCCGAACTATATCTTAATTTATTTCGTCATATCTCGTTCATGACGAAATTACAACATTAGATTTTTCGATTATCTCTTTTCTTTATCGACGGATGTAACCGTACGAGATTACAAATTTACTATATGATAAGATTTGAGGTATGGATCTACTTTTGATTTCTTGCGATACGCGTGAGAACGAGAGCTCGAGATCCATTCGGCAAGCTCCCCCCGCGGCGCTTCTCTTTTCTTTTGGCCGCGCTCGACGGCGCTCGACCTAATCTCCATTTTCCCAGTGTTACCGGCGGTGTCCCTTTCGAAATCGTGAATTATGGACTGGCACGTAAAGCCCGTGTGTACACGCGGGCGAACCTAACTAAATGGTAATCGACGACGATTTATCTTCGGCCACGGTCGCGCCTACCCGTTCTATTCGGGGCATTTCCATGTCAGTGTTCGATCCGTGTAAGAGGCACCTGCCACTTGTTGAACCGTTGGAAAACGGAGGTGCATTTAGCCGGTAATGGGAAAAAAAATCATCAGAAAGTCGACTTGGGACGAGCACAGCTGTCGCATAATCCCGAAGTCAAGGATTTCGTTTCGAGGAACGAACAAGCGGACTTCTATGAAGCGTGTCGCACTCGAGTCACGAGAGTCGAGACTTCAATGATTCTTACTTCTGATTTCTGTGACCGAACAGAACTCAACGTGAAATAGCTAATAGGATAAGAGAACACCTTTACGACACCTAGTTTCGTGATTGAACCATAATAGTCGTTCGCTCTATTCGCGCCTTCGATTCGCTCTCTCTCGTCCAATCTCCGAATTCCAATTTAATCATAGCCTCACCTCTTCACCCTGGTCGCCCCTCGATTTCCCAATCGATACGCCTTTCTTTCGTGGGCACCACTACGAGAATGACTACCGGAACTTTCGTCGCGAAGTATTCTAACGATCCCTCTCTCGCGCGAGAAAAGTCAAGGGGGACCTCCTATTAAACAAACTTTTGAGTCTTATTAAAATTTTCCGACCGACGCCGGGAGGTCGTCTTGCATCTACCTGGTGATGGCAACTCGTCGTCCGTCCAAGAATTCCGGACGTTTAATTCTCGATAATTGCTACCACGGTCACGGACTCTGCGGGGCTCGACTTCAAATTACTGCAACTTCGTTCTTGCATCCTTATAACACCGTCACCGTCCTACCCGTCAGGATACTTTCTCATAGGGTTTCCGTGCTGTCCATACCCACACAGCGACGCGTCCCGTTAAGCCTTGTTCGCAATTGCGTTTGCAGAAACGTGGCGGAATATATAAAGCTGCCTTCTTTACTCGAAGCTGGAAAATTTATGGCCAGTTTATGCTCGGGCTTCGGGAAATATTGTTTCTTCCAGTCGAATGTTTTAGCGGCGAGAAGAGAAAAAGAGACAGAGTGAAAGAGAGGAGGTAAAGTCGAGGAGCTTCCACCTCTCGAGGAACTTGAAAAATTGCCTATACGAGCAAGCGCGTTCTTCCGCTATATCGCGGAACGAGGAGAACGAATCGTTATTACGGAGATCCAATGGACCCCTCGAAATCGTCGCCCTTTTTTCTTCGTCGACCGCCTTCTAGAGAGCATTGTCTCCTATGCTACTATTCCGGGAAAGTACACTCCGCCCGAGAAAAAATGACGTGGATGAACGCCCGATTCATCCGTAAACTCGTTTTCCCGAGTAATTCGTCACGAGATGTTACGCGCGCTGAAATTACCGAAACGCATCGTTGACGTGCTTGTGCGGAAAATATCTTTATTCCAGGATAAACGACAAGCAAATTTACGAGAGAAAGGTAGGGTGAGGGAGGAGGAGAGAAAGTAAAATAATTTTATTTTTTTCTCTGTAGCCTTTTCTTTTGTATTTTTGTTATTTAATAATATTTAAAAATAATCCAATAATAGCGAAATAAAAAAAATGACGTGCTCCGAAATAATTTGCGTAAAATAAATTTAATATTGCATTTAACATTATGATGAAACATTGTATGCACATACCATATTTAAATGGCATATTCTCGATATTGATTATAATAAAAAATTTTATAAAAAGTGTTGAATAACATTATCGCACTCACACTCGCAATAATATTATTTTTAGTTATGTATCGTTCTGTCATCTATTGATCTTTATAACTCAGGCAATATTGATTTTCATTGCTCAGTTGATTTTGTTTTTCAATTTCTTACATATATATACGTATGCCATAACAATCAGCTGATATTAACAAACTGATTAGTACTCACAAATTTGAACTATTATATACAAGCAAATTATTTAATTCTTTTTTAATTAAAAGGTGAAAAAAATTAGAATACATCTCTCCTGTTCGATGAATATATGTTCCGCTATAGTTAAATATAAATACACGAACGGGTATTGGGAGTTATGCGTACTTTTACAATCACGGATTTTCAACGCTGTAGTTGAGGGCTCATTAAAATGCAAGCAACCACGTTTCACCGGACGATCAACCGACCATGTATATATGCATTGGTCAGCGCAATAATTATCAGTTCCACACGTCTTAACAACGTAAGAACCTTTTCTCAAGACTCGGTTTCTCTCTCTGTGCTATGTCGTCCGGTCTTTTTTCTCTTACGGTTGAGATCGTAATGCTTTCCTGTTTACTACCCATCACAGAATATGACACGTACCTTTCGAGCGATTCGAAGAAAGCGTTGCGAATTAAAAACAAAAGACCCAAATTAAACAATAATAATGCCAATGGTCGATCCAGTGTATGCTAAAAACGTACTTTTATACATTGTAAAAGATTAAAAATAGTTAAGTTAACTGTTAGAATTTTGCATAGATTAAGATAAGAGATACCAATTTCTGGGATGGTCGAGTAACTAAAAATCCCAATTTATATATAGACAGAAATAGGTAGCGATATATTTTTATTAGTCTCGTGAGAATTACATATTTTAGTATGTATTACAGTTATTTATTTATTAATAGAAAATGCCAACATATAACGCAAACTTTTGCAATTAAAATTTTTTTTCCGACTGTTCCGTTCGACAACAGGATGTAACCTTACATCGCTCGTGTGTAATTGAGAATTATGATTATTTCTATTACAATCCGCCGACGGAATCGTCAAATCGTAAGTGCTGTTTACAGGACGTGACGTAACGATTGTACCATTATTTCCGGTATTACCTTCGTATGGTTACCTTCGTGTTTCTTTTTTTCCTTCTTTCTTTTCTTTTTCGAGTGATTCACGACAGGATGCATCGGCTTGTCAACGGCTAACGGTACCGGCGACGTATGCCACCGTAAAGAGAGAAAGAAAGAAAGAAAGAAAGAAAGACGCTCGCTCACTTCCTGCTTACCTCTTTCCGCAATTTCCGCGTAAGAATCGCGGGTGATTAGCATTCCCACTGTGGCGCGCGCGGCCGACAATGAGAGGAAAATAATTAAGCGATGGGCGATAATTAAATGCTGAAACGTGTATGCCGCTTAGAGGCTCATTTCCTCTATCGACCGCTCGAGCACGAAGCTGTTTATTCTAGTGCACGAGCTGGTGTTGGTCTTAACTCTTATGTATGACATATCGATCTATGTCAGGCTTAAGCACGCGGTACTATTTTCTTTTATGAAATTGACACGACTCGTTCTACGACTTGGAGTATCTTCATGTTTCCTTAGGACATTTCGTGACTTCATTACATAGATATTGACGTTTGCTAGAGCACTCTCTATTCTGTGTTTATAATTCATATTTATTTCGATGCTTTATTATTGTATATTGTGCCAAATTTTTAATCATAAGTTTTTCAAAATCACTTTGTAATTTGTATAATATTCTTTATTGAATTTGAAATGTTATCGTTGTTCAATATTTATTTACGAAATTATGAGAAATTCACGAGGTTTCAAGGAACTTAAGAGGGTCTAACGTTTAAGCTGTAGCCGTATGAAAGCTCTCCCGTATGAAAAGAAAAGAATTCAGAAATCCGGAGTTTCTTGTTGTTTTTTTCCCATTCCAATGTCAATCTTCAACGAGCGAGTGTTATCTAATGATATCTCTCCAGGGAAAAAATGGACCGACCGACCGGCCGGCCGGTACCTAAAACAACAACTCATTTTCGGCCAATAATTTACTGCACGCTGCGGAGGTTCTGTGTCTCTCGCTCCGAATTTCCGAAATGATCCGGCTTCTTAGAAGATCGCCGGACATTGCCAGACGATCCTTTGTGCCAATAGATTAGAAAGAACCACCGCGCGCGCGCGCGGGGCGCCCCTATTGCCTCTTCGTTCGACACCATCGACCACACTTATTTTTTCGGACTCACTTTTCGACTGTAGGTTTAGTCCTCCAATAGTATTTCTTTATTGTTATTTTTATAAATTCTCGTTGTCCTTGTGGGTCTTTGAAGCGCTCTCGTAAAAGAGGCGCCAAAGAATAAAGAATGAAATCTTCGCTTTATGAATCGACACATACGACCGGAAGGGTCTAAGAATCTTAAGAATGTTTTTGGTAGGTAGGTCAATTTATGCTTGTAAGCCGTGAATAGTGGTGAATAGAAGTCTCGGAGTTTTACTGCCATTGTAAATCCTTAAGAAAAAATTATATGTCCAACGGTCCGGAAAATGAATGGAACTCTGACTATGCAAGCGCCATAGTCGAAAAGCTTATTTTGTTTCGAAATTTTATTGTCGTCTTGCGCTTCGTTTTTCGCAGCGTCTCCGAAATTTCCGTTACCGACGTTAATTGTCGTGAGCTCGTTTCAAAATCGACTGTCGCTGGCAATGAGTGAACGAAAAAAAAAAAAGAAAAATTGAAGACAACAAATCGTCGCGATTCCGACGTGACAGTTGTTACAAGAGATTGTTCGCGTAGCTATATCGGTGATTCGCGCGTTGCGTGTTACGTCAATATGCGAAGGCACCGGAAATTAGGACTGTCGTCTGAAGACAACAGTATTTAATGCGTTAGTAAAAAAAAAAAAATGTTTTTTTGCGTACTTCTTCTCTTGTTTTCATGTTCATTAACAGAGTAAGCGAAATTATCCATATATATGTATAAAATACTTTTTATTAACTAATTCTACAAATTTTACAAATAGTCTAATATTTTAGTAGTTTAATTTCAGATTTATTTTTAGTTTTTACTATAAATTTCAGATTTTTATTTAATTATTTGTGTTAAAGAAATGCAATTATTTTAGCTTTTTATTTTAAATATATGTTACCCATCTATATTTATTGCAACTATTACATTCATATATTTTTATTCGCGGAAAGAACGAACACAATTTCTTCGTTAAACATTACAAAATGTGCAGTTGACTCGTATCAGTGTAATCGCCATGCCTTTATTATTCTTCATTTTTAATTTGGCTTTTGTCATACGGACACAACGCTACGGACGTTAATCACCATTGCTCGCGATCGTCGTCGGCGGTTTCTGAAAATAATTGCTTCTGTAATTGTATTCGGACGTATCGCAAACTTGAATCGATACGCGGAGTCGTACTTCGTACAACCATGTGCCACTTAAGTTCGCGATGCAAAGTATCGTCTCGTATAATTGACCTGACATCGTTAATTGCCGTTGGCGTTAAACGCCCGACTTCTAGATATTGGCTGTCACGGCGAAAATCATACGGTAAAACAGGAAAGCGCAGGAGGAAAGAATTAAAGAAACGTCGGCACACCACGTTCGTTCTTGCGTGATCTCGTGATTAACGCTCAGAGAAACGATTTGAATGCCAGACGGGAAGATTAGGCAATCGATCGTGATGTTTAACCAGCGTATAGCATGCGCGCGCGAATAAATTTGGCATTTATCCTCAAAGGAAAAGGAATATACTTCGCGTAGTATGTTAATTCATGATAATAAGGCTATACTCCTTTTATGGCTGCTCCTTTTTTTCCCCGTGGCTAACACGACGGCGACCGCCGAGGCGCATCTATTTGAGGATTTGGTCAAGCTTTTTGCGTAATACGAAACCAACGCGGACGTGTGCAGAGGGAACCGCGCTCTGCAATTTCAATATTAGTTAACGTCGCGGATAACGTAATTCCGGGAAGCATATAGAAATATTTACCACTCGTTGCGTACTTTCCGTTCCGCGACGCGCCGATATCTATTCCATGCAAATCCGCGCGCGCACTTTTTTTTGCACAAACGCGCGTTTACGCGCACAGCGTTGGTCGTCGAGATTTAAACGAGTGAGAGAGCCCACGTCTTCCTTTTTCCTTCTCCTTCTTCTTCTCTCTCTGCGCCGAGTCCTTCCGAGAATGCGAAGCGAGAGAGCGCGCGCTCGTACTTTTTGGAACTAATAAATATTCCCTAGATAAGAGAGAGAGAGATATCCCCACGAAGGAAAACGGCTCTCGTCGAATTCTTCGCCGGCTCCTCTCTTAATTTCGTTTCATCGCCCCCGGGCGCTGCCTTGGGAAAAATCTTCCTCCGGGCTCTATTATGCGCGATGCGATTACGAGACGCCGCGCGCGCGTCTCGTAAAAATGTCACCGGACACGTAATGCGTTCGCGATAAATATTCCTGGCAGAAACTCGATGCCGTTCGGACAATTCAATTTCGTTCCGCCCATGCGTCCTTCTCTCTCTCTCTTTCCTCCTTCGACGAGTTTTATCAAGCGACCTGATCGCTCGCGTTCGGTTCGCATCCGTTCACCGATAAGTATATTTCGCCATACCTTCTGGTCGTCCGCACTTGATAATTCGCGCGTTAATTCACGAGATATAAAAGGAATATTACATTTCGCCGACGCGGAACGTCTGACTGGAAATTTCCGTTAACTCAATTCTGAAAAATGTAAATGACCCGACTGAATTACTAAATTGAAGATTTAATTAGCGTTCTTACATCTTTTAGTTTATATAGAATTATTTTTGATTGAGAAGCGTAGATATAAAATGTTAATTCACAGGATAAAGCGTGTTACGTTCCGCCGACGGCGCCGGAAATTTTCGCCAAACCCTGGGGAGAATGTATAATTGGTTCCACTGAACTACTAAATTAAAAGCTTAATTAATGATTTCGGTTATCCTAGTTATAAATATGAAAAATAAATTAAGAGAATTTGAAGTAAAAGCGGAAACATCAAATTAACATGGGACAACGTATAAAAAAAATCATCGTCGGCACCATTTTCTTACACATTTCCTTCTCACATACGTTTCATTCGTAATGCATTTTTAATACGTTGAAAAAGAAAAAAAAGAAGGGAAAGGTATTCCATAAATATTCTACGTAATTAATTCTATACATATGTTAAACGAAGTAGCTGGCAGCTTTCTCTCCGCCATCGCTTCTCTAAACGCGTTTACAGTTTGTGACTCACTTTGTGAGTCTAAATTTCGGTGCTCCTCGCACGCAACTTGTACGTTACGGGTCCCATCGTACGCAAATAACTATCGATGAGCTTTATCATTTAATATTTTAAACACTTCGGCATTTGTGTGTCGGCAGGGGCGCACCGTTACGTATAAGGAACGGGCACTTACCGTACGTCAGATTACTTAAGTAAGACCCGTAGATAACGCTAAAAGCCGCGTTCCTCATATAACGTTTGTTTACGAGTTTAATAACGGAATATTTCTGCGTATGCTGCATTAGCGTGTCCAAAGCGGCGAGATTAGGAACGCGAGATATAATATCCTGTCTATCGCGCGCGCAGCACAACGGCGCATCCATTCATCCTGTTTTAAAAGTTTGTCGTGTCGCCGGAAAATGGGCACCGAGCTGGTAGTCGCGCGTAGTCGCGTCTCGGCACAAAATACAGATCAACGGCCGAGATACTGTTCATGCCATGAATCTCAGATTTTCATATACTAATGGAAAACACAGAAAGGGAATGAATCCTTTCGGAATACCGGGACGTTAGATGTTTAACGCGTTACGAGAGAGCATTCGATAGTCGTGCTACAGTCAATATGCGATCTCACGAGGATCCTTCGACGATGTAACGCCCGACACGGCGCGCGACGTTCGCTCCGAGGACTCCGATCGCGGGAGAGACCTTGAAAGGCACGCGAGGAATCCGGCTCGCCGCGTACGTTCTCGGCAGTAAAGCGAGCGAGCGCGCGCGAATTTCCTACTCTCGTGAAACAGAGCGGCGATAAAACCGTGCGCGCCGCGACGCGGCGCGCCGGTACGTGCGATTAGCCGGTATTTCGAATTAACTAACGACCCAGCGCCGAGCGCCGGCCGCTCGTTAAAGTCTCGTGCGCGTTCTCGCGAGAGTCGCGGCTCGAAATAGCCCGCGGATTCCTTCACGCTCGCACTCGCGCGCACTTACGCAACCGGCGCGGTGCGGCCCGCTCGAAAGAAAACGAGGAAATCAAAGTTATCGGTGCGTTAAGAGATATATACGGGAACGGGCGCATTTTTTAGCGGAGAAAACCACCGAAGCCGGTTAGGGCTTAAATAGCGACTACATATATGCTGTAACGAGCGCATGTTCTAATCTGCCGTCGACATAGCACACTTGGGTATTTATCAATCGCTGGAATTTGAGCTGAAATCTAAATATGTTGAGATTCATATACTATGTTAATGTCATTATTTATACATTTGCCGCATTATAAATTATAATGTGATAATTAGTATTTATATTGACCGACGTGATAGTTTTATTTAAATTATGCGTGCGATTAAGGATGTATCATCGGTACAGTCTTGGATGTATAGGACATAATTTTCAAAGCGCTACCTTTCATATGGACACGATGGGGTCCAGGGAAGGAGGTACTCTTTCTTCAGGTGTGCGATTTCGACTCATTTCCGGCTCGGGTATTCTAGAAGTGGCTTTGTGAGCCGCTAAAACCGAAAGTTTATCTGGACCATACGTACGGCCGTACATTTGTGACCACAGGATGTGGCCTTGCAAAACGCTCGACACGGTCATCGGGGAATTTTGAATGAATCTGCGGTTTCTCTCAGCACGATAAGCCTCTCGTTTTTCGTCCTTCTCTCCGTCCGGTGCAAAGCCTGCGCGCGCGCTCTGTGTGGTCTCGCGATAAGCGCGTCTGATAGCAGAAGAACGTATTGGCCGGATTTCTGGTCCCGCTGGAATTTCCAGAGATAGATTTTTCCGGATCTCCATAGATCTCCCAAACGCGCGCGCATATACGTTAGTCGTTCAATCGATGAAAGAGGAAAAATAATGCGTTTAGATCCTCCGGTTATCGTAAGTTAGTAGAAACGAGGATTAAACTTGATTTTTTTTAAATATAAATTACTCTTCTAACTTCTTACTTTTTCGATAAAAATTATTTCTTTTATGCTTATTGTGATTTAGATGCATTCATCATTTCTTTTGCTTTAATATTTTTGAGTTCGTTATTAAATGAAAGATATTTTATATATCTCCTCTTTCTCATTTTCTTAATAAGGCTACTTTTATATAATAATGAAAATCAATATTCTATAATATAATGCTCGATACAAATTGATAAATTATGTAACTGAAGTATATTTATAGCTTGTATATAATGCTATTAGATTACATTATAGATTTGAAAGGTCATACTATAATATACATTCTTCATAAATTAATTTTTTATGATCTTCTCGTATGTATTGTGAATATAATAGGAATGATGCTAATATTTATAAATTTATTTTTAGTACTTATGTGTTATTATTACTTTATTATTATATTTTATTTTTTATTATATTATACTAGCGCTTATACATATGCTGGACGATATAGATTTATTTCGCGCGAGTAAAATTCTAGTTTTTGCGAGCAAAGAAATAATCTTCGCTAAAGATCAAACATCTTCGTCTGGCGGCTAATTTGATGCTATTGAGCATCCCATTTTTGGCAATTTACTACAAAGTCACGGCAATCGTTTCTTCACATTCATCGTCACTCGTCGAAGAATTTGCCCTGCGGACATGGCGAAGACAGAGAAAACGGCGTGAGAAGAGAGCGAATATTCGAAGGAACACACGCGTATAGCGAGGGTGTCGCGCAATAATAGAAGCCATTTTAGACACCATCATTAGCGTGTCATTAGAGTGCCATTAGTGTGTCATTAGTGCACGATACCCGAAAACGAGAAACTGCGCAAGCGTGCTTTCCGGCCACTTAAAACAAAACTTCGAAAGGGTTAAGAGCAAAAGCATAGCGCGGAGCGCGGCTACTTCAAATTAATCTTCGCTATCATGTTGAAATTTACTTCCGCTTTCATATACCGGTTCGTTACACTGAGCCCGACCAATCAAAATCAAATAATCGATCTTACATTAACGCACCATCCTCACAAATGTCACGTTCTCGATTACCGTTTTCGAGATATTTCTCAGCTTGATTTCTGCTGTTGAGATATAGTTACTACAGAGATAATTCTGCTATTGAGAGATATAGTTGCGATATAGATAATTATTTCCTACTTAACTATCTAAGATACGTTACTTTTTACTGATTAGTAAAAAAATATGCCGGAAATCGTAGAGAAATATTGATTTTTTTTTGGTCTGCCGGCCCAAGTTAATGCGTCGTACATACATGACTGTTTTCCAACCTCTCAACATTTTTAGGATGTTCTCTTGCAGTTTCTCAGAAGCCGACGCCGACGCCACTGATCTAGATTGCTTAATCTCGCGCAATCTAACGTAAACAGATAAGAACGAGCGTTGTTTTACACGTTCTCGCTTACTCAGCACGTAGGAATGTAACAGCGACGAGATGACAATCTCTCGTAAACACTTGATTGTTTGTCGCTTCGCTCAAAAAAAAAGTCGCCAAGTTCGGGCCGAGTATTTTTATATTATCAATTTGAGGGGATTTTTCTTTCTCCCGGTCCTGATTTTTTCATTGCCACCGTAATTTAATTACCGTTAAGATAACGCAATTTATCTTATTCAACGCGGTCACATTCTCATTACTTAGTAATATCACAGCTAATCTTATTAACAGCCAAATAATTCTAGTTCTAATCTTATCATGTTTAATTCATGCTATCGTGAATGTTGTTATTATTATTATTATCATCGTCACGATTACGAAACGTGATCATTAACCGTACATAAAGAGGCTCGCCCACATTCCAATAAATTCTATATAGCCGCCTATCTATCTCTATCTCTACCTGTCGTCCGCTTTGTCCACCTTCCGAAAGTGGACGGCCGCTTTCGAAAACCAGATTTCCGGCGTTCACCCAGCGTGCTGCGGGCTGCGTGCGTTTCGTGTTCCTTTACAGAGCTCTATGAATCAGCGCCCTACTCATTCCCGCGACATTTAAATTTCAGATCACGAGCCGTCCGTGCGCCCCGAAACCTCCAGATTTCAGATTATACCGAACATACGAGGGCCCGTTGTTAAGTCGCGGTGATATTCGTCCATACCGTCGATATACGGCGACTTCAAAACTTCACCTACGTATAACATTATAATTTAAGACCGTCGTAACGTCGTGAAGGAATTACTTACTGTGCCGTAAAACGACCGAGCTAACGCATGAAAAAGAACGCGCTACGGCGCAGCTTGTTTAAGACAAGTTACTGAATTCTTGATATATATACCTTATTTTCCTGGCTTTTTCTTATCCATTTAAATCGCGGTGAATAATCGACAATGTTGAAAATTTCTAGAAATATGTATTTATATATTTTTTAATTATAAACGTTGTACGTTATGTAAATATAGTTAACGAGCAAACGAATGCAATCTATACGCGACTGATATGATGATGCATGAGACATTCCAAGGCATCTGGAAAAATCCAGGTTGCTCCAATATTGACACACACCTCGACCCTTTTAAGGGTTCGATTACGCCACTCGCATGCCTGTACATACACGCTCCATACACAAACCATCGTAATATTTTTTCTTTTTTTATGTACTAATTGACTATTGTTCTCTCTCTCTCTCTCTCTCTCTCTCTCTATTTTTCTCTTCCCCCGCAAAGTTAAAAATTCTTTCAGAATTAATAGAAAATGAGACTGTATATAAGACTTTTTTTTAGTTTCTTCTAATATTTATCGAAAATTTCTTCAAGATATATGCGTCATAGAACTATTTAATCTTATTCCGCAAGAAACTTTATAACGCTTGAATATTTGCGGTTTAATTTGTGATATACAATGACTTTTAGATATCTAAAAACGTATCGAATGTCTCATAAAAGTGTCCGATCCATCACAAAGTTTTATCGCTTAAAGAATTATATGTCTTATAAAGACTTATTCCCTTCGGGCGCGTAGAAACACTCGAATTTCAGGGCGAAGTAAAAAGTTGCATTCGACCGCGCGTTTACGGCATAAGGATGCAGCGGCGAAACGAGCGGTTCACAAAGCCACCGTCGCGTTTTACGTCGGCTGTAAGACGGCGGGCGCGCTGGATTTTTAAGATACTTCATCGCGGCACGTTTCCGTTCCCGGGTACTCTGCTTCGGCAGAGTGGAGAAACTTTAATGAGGACTTTGTGGTGATATTACGAGGCGATCTTGCGGCGCGACTGGGGAAATTCTCGATATATATCATTTTACGATCAAGCATCGTCGTCGTTGTCATCAGAGATGGACGCGGACGTCGAAAATCCGTGCCGGCTCGTTTCGATAACGTGACATAAAAGACGGCGAGCCGCAGGTGATGCGCAATAGTCCTGATAAGCGATCGTACGCGTGGGACGTCCCCTGATAACAGCGCGTTATTGCATATGCGCGTACGTCGTGTCGTCCTGATGCAATGTTTACCTGCTTAATGTTTACAAAACAAAAGTGCATTTTATTCGTAAACAAGGTACCCACGTGACCTTATTATTTATCTAAATTGTGTATTATTTTTATTAGCTTTTTCGATTGTAAATAATTTGCTAAAATAGGCATCGAGTCGATGCCAAGTCTCCCGCGGTGATAGCTAGTACACTATCTAATCATATCTTAAGTATTTAATTTTAAAACTGTGCAAAGAAGAGAAAGTATAAATCAATTGGGGAAGAGGAATATAGATATATATTGTAATCCTGCTCAAATGTTTTAAGATTAAAGTTTCCTAAGTTGCGTACAGAGAGAGCATTATAACATAGTATATTGTAGGATCTTTATTTTATTTAAAAGAAATCTACAACAGTTTAGACCAATGAACGTTTAATTAGTGACAAATAATAAACTCTCGTTTCGCTTTCGCGCACTACATTTCTGTTCTCGGATCACGACTTTTCCGCACGCTCTCTCGTAACGCCGATTTACGACTGAACTCCGACCGATCGTCCTCAGCATCTCGCTTGACAACAAAACAAAATTCGGAGTAAAACATTTATTGATCAAACATTCAAACATTAAATGAAAATCGCGCCTGTTACCACGGGCGCTCCTGAAGACAGTTATTCTCTCTCACTCACTCACTCACTCACTCACTCACTCACTCTCACTCTCACTCTCATTCTCTCACTTCTCCACACTCGGCCATTCTGTAATAACATTCGCCCCGAATGTTTACGCCTCTTCTTCTTCCTCGGAATCATCACTCATACATTCTACCCATGGCTTCATGTGATCAGCGGATGTGGATGTTCTCATTGGTCCCTCATGCTCACCAACTTTTTGTACAAGATATCGATCATTACGTAATACTCTCGTTACAACATATGGCCCAAAATATTTGTTCGCAAGTTTTAAACCGGGGCCTAATTGAGTACGCTTTATCGCCACTAAATCATTCTCTTCATACTTAGTAGCTGCTTTACGCTTCTTCGCAAAAGTTACTCGATTTTCGCGCTGTACTTTCGCAATACATTCTTTTGCTTGCTCTCGCAAATCATTTCGCTCATTTTGAAAATCATTAACCCATTCCGCTTCTAACAACTCTCGAATTTGAGGATCATTTCGCACACGCGGATGAGTACCGAACATTAAATGAAATGGTGAAGTTCCAATGCTTCTATGTGATGTACAATTCAAACAAAGTTGAGACACATCAAGAAATTTAAACCATTCTTCTCGTTTATCTGAGAGTTTAGTTAGCAGTGGAATAAGTACTCGATTTACTCGCTCTACTTGACCGTTCGCTCGAGGGACTCCGGTTGTGGTTAATATATGACGTATCTTTTCTTCCGCACAATACTCTGCAAATTCTTTAGACGTAAATGCTGCTCCGCGATCTGAAACTATCCTTCGCGGGTTTCCGAAAATAATCGCTTGTTTCTTAAGCTTACTCAAAACCTCAGTAGCATTCGTGGTTTTAGTCGCGTATAACCATGTAAATTTAGTGAACGCATCGACTACTAAAAAGACATGTTTATAATTTTTCCTCGTGGAAGGCAATGGCCCTAAATGATCTACATGGTACGTATCTAACGGAAGTTCACCTTTCTCTATAGTATTCAAATATCCTTCCTGTTTCCCCTGTTTTCTCTCTGCTAAGATACAAGTGACACAATTTCTCACAACTTTCTCGATCTTTGATCTCACATTGGGAATATAATAGTCTTTACACAAAAACGCTTCAGTTTTGGCCACTGAAAAATGACCACGTTCATGCGCTTGTTTAACAATCTGTGTACGCATCAATTTCGGGACAACTAATAATAGGTCTCCATTATGCTCTTTAAATAATAAATCGTTTTTAATCGTGTAACCATTAAGTTTCTCTTCTTTTACCGCATCAAACATTTTCTTTACATCACTATCATCTTGTTGTGCTCGCTTAAATTTTACAGTCAAACTATCGCGTTCATTCACAACCATACATATTGGGAGGGGATTGCGACTTAACGCATCAACATGCATCATACTCTTACCGGGCCTATGCTCAATAACATAGTCAAATTCTTCTAATAAAAGTGCCCATCGCGCTACTCGCACACACAAATCTTTTTTATGCATTGTCAATGCAAATGCACGACAATCTGTCACTATCTTAAAAGAGATACCTAACAAGTAAACGCGAAACTTTTTAAGAGCTCTAACTATAGCAAGTACTTCTAACTCATAACTAGTATAACGCCGTTCCGCGAGCGTAGTTTTACCACTAGAGTAATAGATAGGATGAAGAGCTCCATCTTCATCGCTTTTTTGTAAAAGTATCGCGCCGTAACCGTCTATGGACGCGTCAGTATGTAATTCCGTAATCGCATTGACTCTATACAAATGTAACACGGGGTGATCACACAAAATATCCTTTAAACTAGTGAACGCTCTTTTCTCTTCTTCGCCAAAGTAAAACTTCACATTTGATTTTAACAGATTCGTCAACGGACGCGCTATAATAGAATACTTCGGCACAAATTTTCTAAAGTATCCGCTCAATCCGAGAAAACTTTGTACTTGTTTAACACTTATCGGCTCTGGAAATTTACGCATTGCCTCGATTTTACGCGTGGACGGATATACTCGACCGTTTTCTATCACATAACCAAGGAAATCAATTCTGGTTTGTAAGAAACAACATTTTTTCCAGTTAATAATCAATCCGGCTTCGCTCGCAATTTCTAATATAATCTTAAGATTCATTATTCCTGTCTCTTCATCTTTAGAAGGAATTATCAAGTCGTCTAAATATGTTAAAACTTTTTTTTTTCTTATCGCGTTTCGAAAAATATCATTAATAAACCGCTGAAACACCGACGGCGAATTACAGAGTCCGAACGGCACTTTCAAAAATTCATATTGTCCATCAGGAATTATAAAAGCCGTATACTTTATACTGTCTTTATCCATAGGGACGTGAAAGAATCCGTTCTTTAAATCTAATGTACTAAAATATTTCGCGTCTTGCAAAAGATCTAATTGATCCTCTATGAGGGGAAGTGGATATCGATCGCGTACAATTTTTTTATTAAGTTGTCGATAATCGACACACAGTCTCGTATTTCCGTCCTTTTTCGCAACTAAAACTACAGGACTCGCATAATCAGATAAGGAAGGCTGAATGATACCATCCCGAATCCAGTCGTTAATATGCTCATTCACTTTTTCTTTTTCCGTCGGAGACAATCGTCGGGCTCTTTGGTAAACAGGTTCTTCATCTTTTAAAATGATTGACATTTTAATGTTAGTTTCTCTAACTTTAACAGGAGAGTAGCTGCTGACAATTTTTTCAAGAGCTGACCGATGCTCACAATTAACAACATGCGATACATCTACTTCGTCAGTCTTTTCACATTTAAGATCTATTTGAAATATCTCCGGTAACTTCTCCACGATTGTCTCCGCCAAGGGGCTAATCAACACATTTCCGTTTTTAATGCGCAACTCTACCGTATTCAAAAAATCAATGCCAATAAGCAACTTGAAATTAATCACGTCATTAGCGACAACTCTAATTAGAATGGGATATGAACGTCCGTCAACTGTTAGTTCTGTGTGAAACTCTCCTAACGTTTCGTTTTCTTTTAACCCTACACCAGTAAATCGCGTGTTTTTACATTCTAACGGCGGAGATCCTAAATCAACGTATTGATCCGCGCGCATAAGACATAAATCACTCCCGGTATCGACTAGCGCGACGATATTACAACCATTTATCGCGACCTCTTTATTACATTTTGTCTGCGTTACCTGCGTTACAACATAGCTACTTTTAACGTCCTCTCGTTTTCCAAGACACTTGGACGCGATGTGACCTCGCTCACCGCACTTGAAGCACTTCGGACCGTTCTCCTTCGTCGGACAATCCTTGCCCAGATGATCGGGTAGACCACAGTTGAAACAGCGCCTCTTGTCATCAGCTGATGCTTCTTTCCGCTCGTCCTTTCCGCTTTTGGCTGATTTCTGGTGCTGTACCTTTTCTTTTGTTCCGTCACCTCGTACTCCAGGATGTTTCTTCTCCCACAGCATGACATTCTCAAATGCCTCCAGCAACGATCTCTTCGTTTTGAAACTGCTGATACGAGCTTGATCCCGCAGTCTTACATCAGGAATACCGTCGATAATGTAGTCGATAATTTCCTCTTCATCGACTGGAACATGGTTCCCCAGAATTATCTTCTGATGCATATAGTCGCTGAATGTTTCACCTTTTTTCCACATGCGTTCTTCAAACTTCTTGCGCAACATTATTCTACTCGGCCGATGATCAAACATAGCCTTGAGTTCACAAATCAATGCTTCCACAGATATTTCCGCGAGTTCCGATCTTGAATGTAACCATTCGTACGCCTTCCCCTTCAACCGCATGCCGATCAGTACTCTTGTATGCTCTTCGTCTAAACGATAAGTTCGTCTCAACTGCCTAAGCTGTCTCTCCCAAATCTCAAAATTATTTGTTGTACCGTCAAATATAACGAGAAGCTCGGCTATCGAATTTATATTTATTCTCGGCTGTATTAGCCTGGATTCCACATCAACATGCGCGTTGGGAACACGAACGTCGGATCGCCGTTGTATTCTTAATTGCTCGATCTCTCGTCTCAACGCATTTAACTCCATCTCAAAGACACGTACATCGCAAGGACGGGAATCTGATCGCAACTCTTCTTCTGAATCTCCTCTCTCATTCATATCTGCGCCGGTGGCTTCGTCTGTACTCCTTCTTCTCTCATTCATATCTGCGCCGGCGGCTTCGTCCGTACTCTCTATCGTACGCGGTTCAGTCCATGTACCAGAAGGGGTGGACGCATTTAATCGAATCACTAACTCGTTCTTGTTGCCGGTACAAGGTAGTCCTAATTCTTTCAATTTCTCCTTCAGCTGTAAGACCGTCAGATTGCTTGCGTATCTAACGTTGCTATCCATATCGAACTCGTACTCACGATAATGTCACTAATCTCGCGAACCGCACTGGCCGTATCCCGGACGAGCCCCCAATTTATGTAGGATCTTTATTTTATTTAAAAGAAATCTACAACAGTTTAGACCAAGGAACGTTTAATTAGTGACAAATAATAAACTCTCGTTTCGCTTTCGCGCACTACATTTCTGTTCTCGGATCACGACTTTTCCGCACGCTCTCTCGTAACGCCGATTTACGACTGAACTCCGACCGATCGTCCTCAGCATCTCGCTTGACAACAAAACAAAATTCGGAGTAAAACATTTATTGATCAAACATTCAAACATTAAATGAAAATCGCGCCTGTTACCACGGGCGCTCCTGAAGACAGTTATTCTCTCTCACTCACTCACTCACTCACTCACTCACTCACTCTCACTCTCACTCTCATTCTCTCACTTCTCCACAATATGATAGGGATAAACATAGTGATAAGGATAAACGTTCTCTCTACGATCTCATCGACGACCGGTTTAACATGATTCTCGAACGCGCCAGCTCAAATAAGCAATAAAAGATCGGTTGCGATGGCTATCGAGGATAAGCGCTGTCTGATTTATTTTTAGAGATTGTATATTTATGATACTATTTTTAGCGTGATTATAAATTTCTCGCGTTATTTCAGGATACCTCGCAGAAGTCGCTAAAACTTTTACGCCGTACCTATTTCTTTGCTATTATAGCAAAATTTTTTGGAGGAGGGCTGATTGTTAATTATCGTAATGTTTGCTTAGACATTTTAAAGAGTTATGATACGTAATTTTTTTTTTTTTGATTCAGAACGATGAAGTTTTTGATTGGAAAAGATTCATGTCATTCACAACCTGAAAATTAAAGATTAAAAAAGTTCGCTGATGATTAATCAATTTTCTGAATTTAATTTATTGATTACAACTCGGTTCTCTCTTCAAATTTAACTCGCTTGTAAGTACATGTTGCCAGTGTTATACTATTTTTCCAAGTGGCAGTTTAATCTCACGCAACAAATCGCGGAAAGCACAAGAATCCACTAGCCTTTGTTTTTACGAAAGTTAACTCGACGATTTTTATCGCTCCACACACATGCGCGAAACAGTAATTCACAGTTATTTCCTCGATTGTTTCGCGAAGCTCGAAATTTTCAATGGCCTCTCCTTCGTAAAGCCGGCCATTGTCGCGCGCCGCATTCGTCTCTCATTCGCGCGTCGTACGTGCGTCAATTCACTGTGGAAGCACACAAGCCTG
Source organism: Temnothorax americanus (assembly GCF_048541705.1). Taxonomy (NCBI): domain Eukaryota; kingdom Metazoa; phylum Arthropoda; class Insecta; order Hymenoptera; family Formicidae; genus Temnothorax; species Temnothorax americanus. Next base: position 2,682,703 of record NW_027509253.1, read on the forward strand.
TTATATGCGCCATGCATATGCATAAGCCCGATCGAGGGATCCCAGCATGTTAATGCCGTTTTCGTGGTTACCGGGAAATCGACCTTAAGTGTCGCCGATTATGCGTGTTGCCGCACGAGCAGCACCCCGACGCTTCCGTTCCGTCAGAATCCGACCGATGCGATATCGATCTTTAATTGAACGACTCGTATACACGACACTCCGATATCGCGTTATCTATCGTATGTGGCCTGCTTGATCAATCTGGATTTGTTGCCAATTAGAAATGTAATCGAGGTCTTCTGCCATCAAAGTTTAATGTAACTCTAAAAAAACAGACTTCGCACGCATTGTGTTTTTATCAGGTAAAGATTATATTGCTACACCGAGTTATAAGAGGCTTAACGTGCCGTAGCGAAAGATTTAATTTGCCGCGTGAGCAGTGGAAAAACTCGAGGTTGAAAATATTATCTCCATCCTTCGTCGCGTTTCGCAGAAATCAGCGCCACACGGCGCCTCGACTATCTCGCGTTATAGACACGGTTGGCGTGGCGTGGGTCAATCACAACCGAGCTGCGTGATCGATAAATCGAAAATGTTATTTTCCATTTCATATTGTTTACGTCGATACATCTTCGCAGACAACAATCTCGAATGCATCGCGCAACTGGGAAATCCGCGGCATTATTAAAATCAATATGATGTTAATGTTTTTCATGTATAATTTTATATTATTATGTCAATATGTTTTTAAAATAATAATCTCAGAATATAAAGATATAATCAGCGGGGTATTGATTAAAATCAATTTAATATTGACTGTTGTTGGTTTTTAACGAGAATCTTCCAAGTTTTGTTCAATTGTCGCTCGAAATTGTCATCAGAAATTCCAGCAAGGTTGTCGAGTATAATATTGAAATAGTAATTCACTTGCCTATGCCGATTTCAGAAACATGCAAAGATAATTTCTACATGCGTGCAAAATCGAGAGTTCTTTTCAATTAGGTAGTCTATAATTAGAGTACGAATGAATTATAAACGGTCAATCGGGGCGACGAGTGACGAGAGGTTTGAGGTATCGTTGTCAGGATCGAGAAAGATTAACGAAGTACACGATAATGTGTTCAGGGCACTATACAGTTCGGATTTAAAGCTTTCTTTCGCGATGGCCAGCAAGTAGAGAGTGGCGCACCGGTAGGTATCGGCGCCGTTCAACAGGTGGTTCGCGATTGTCATCACACATATGCGGATTAACCACTTCCTTTCTCTTTCTCTCTCTCTTTCTCTTCTTCTTCCTCTCTTGTTTTCTAGTGTGCCCGCGATCGCGTGAGTGTCGACACATACGCTTACGTACGTCAGCGCTCGCGTGAGCCCGCGTGTGTTTTCACAGGCGCACGTAGGAGGCGAAAAGGGAGCAGAAATGAAGAGAGCGGTCGGAGAGGAGCAATGAGCACAGTGTTGTGCATGCGGTGCGGAGGAGGTGAGCATATGTTATAGATTCAGAATGTAAGTGCATTCAAGAGGTCCTCGCCTTTTCGCCGCGTCATTGGACACCAGTTGCGCGAAACGTTGCTGCGGCGTCAACCGCGTTGTTGGAAACGACCGCGTGACAGTAACGATCGCTGAATACGGCGAGAAAATTTGGTGAGATAGGACGCCGCGGTGTCACGTCGCGTGAAATGTCGTTGTCGAGAGACCGCACCGTCGGCGTCGCGTCGCGTCCGCGCAAAATTCTCTTCCGCATGAGAAAATGCTTTTATCCTTCAAAAGGATTTCATGTATGCAGGTCCTACTTTAATTAATTATATGATACCATTTTGCTCGAAACAAGCGAGGGCAGAAAGAAAAAGAAAGACAGAGAGAAGAAAAAAAAACAAGTAGGTATACTTATCCCAAAAATAAAAAAATCACAAATTTATATTCTAAAATATATATTTTCCGAAACTTTTTTTTGCTTATTTTATGAAGAAAAATTATAGAAAGATAATAATAATATAAAATATTGCACGTTAGGTAAGAGTTACACTTTTCAATATGAACGCTGATCTTCGTATTCGTTCGGAACGAATAAACGACGGTATACAATCGTTGCGCCGAAAGCTCCAATATCCGCATTCAAGCCTTGAGAGAGTACACGTATGCTCCGACGGGGAGAAACTTAAGGATTTCGAAGTTGCACGAATATCTGAAGAGCGGCGAAGCGAGAGCGAACGCTCCCGATAATAATGAGGCGTTTTCACCCCCTCGCCTCGGTCGGAAGACGGAGGTAGTAGCGGAGACGTGTCTTTGCGGAAAAACGGTTCCGGATAATCGATTTCAATTAGCGAAACTGCCGTACCGGAGAACATTCCTCGCAAGTACCTTTTGCACTGAAGGGCCCTGGAAGGCCCCACTTCTAGCTTCCTTCCCCCACCCCGCGTCGGAACTTTTTATCGCGCGCGCCGTCGTGTCGTCCGTCGATTTTAATTGGCAAAATTCCCCGAATGCCTCCACGATGGTCGCGACTCGTCGTCGCGTTTACCCTCCTCTTTGCCCGTGACTCCCCAAAATTTCGTTGAAATCGAAACTAATCGGGAACACCGATGTCGATTCGAGGGTACGTTTTCCTTCCGGTCATAAAATGATACTGCTAGTTTTCGACGTAGAACAGATGGGCCGAAGTTTATGAGAGATGTCGAGAGAAGTGAAGGATATGTCTCATTACTCATTTCTAGATATTTATTTTATTTATAAATATATGCAAAACTTTTTGAACGAGAGAAAAAAAGTGATTATCAATTTGCTGACAGAGAATGATGTCATCGTTGAAAATGAAAATAATTACCGTTTTTTTTTATCTTTTATTATTTTCATTGCAAGACATACATTTGTAAAATATATTTCAAGCAGAAACAATATTTTAGTTAAATTTTAACATAAGGTTTCGTTAGAATTTTATTGTCGCGCATTTCGTTCTTGTCCTTCAAATATTTATCATCTGGGACACTTTACACATTTCTGTCGAGCGCTGAAGGAGTTGGCTTTATTCCAGAGTGCTGAACAAATATTTATATCTATCTATTTATCTATCTAACGTAACTTTATTTCACTGATCGTGCGACGTCATCGTGAAACTACGATTTATTAGGCTACAAAGTCCAAGAACAAATTGCTTTCTCATTAAGGTCCAGTTTCACAAGTGTCGGTTAACTTTTAATCTTAGATTAACTCACTCTTCGTCTCTTTCTAACGTCTCCCTTAGAAAGAGACGAAGAGTGAGTTAATCTAAGATTAAAAGTTAACCGACACTTGTGAAACTGGGCCTAAAAGGAATGTAGTTAACTGAAACAATCGCGCAGAGCGCAGTATAAATTTTTCCCTCGTAAAGTAGATTAAACATTGTTAATAATGGACTGCGGAGCTTTTTATCGCGAGTAGTGCGAATCATTTATCTATTACACTCTTTTTTTTACTAATTTTTTTATCTTATAGTACAATTTTTTTCTATAATTACGTTTATTATATATTTATATATATTTTCACAAAGGGGTATTATTTTAGATTAGATAAGCGTTTATTTGCGTTTCATTCTTTCGTCTATCTTAAAGAAAAGTTGTAATATTTTTTTTATAAAGAACATTATTTGTCCTTTTTAGTTTTCTATTTATCTAATTTAAACTTGACAAGAATATGATTTTACTAAATGACTCTAGAAATTAAAGCTAAAGATCTTTAGAGTTAATTAATAGATTAATCAATAAATACATTTAAAATTAGATACTTTCTTAATCTTCAAATTACTGAATGTATAAAAACATCAATTAGAATGAATAAAATTTCACAGTTTACAATAACATTTCTTTCTTCTTTGAATTGCGAATATCTTTATTTTTTACTTCAATTTTTCTCCTTCTTTCTCTTTCTTTTTCGTTTTCGTGGATAAAGTCCGCGAATAAGAGAGAGAATCTTCCACGTACTCAGTGCTCTTCCGAGCTTGATAAATCCGCCGTGTAATTGCCACCGTGAAGCTTTCCTCTAAGACCGGTCAGTAATCGATTCGTGAATAGAGGGTGAGGTCGGGGAGACATTCGTAGAAAGCCATCGGCAAATCCGATCAATGCGAGTTATACGTCGCTGCTAAGACTTCTCAATACACACGGAAAATCAATGATTTTTATTGCTCGAAGCAGACGGCGGAAATAAGCGCACGACCGATCAACTGATTCGAGGGAGAGACAAGACCAAGAGTGGTACGTTTATCGTGCTTCGAGAAAATCGCATCACGTGTATCACGGCGGACCCTGTAATTCTGAACAAGTGCTTCTGTTCTTTGCTAACCGTCAGATCAATTCCTACAAATTTTTAGCTAATATGTTTTTATTAGTAGAATTATTTGTTATATAATTGCAAAGAATATTCCTCACTATTATATTTTTATACAATTGTAAATGTGAAGATTTGATGAGAGGATCGATTTAATACTATTAAAAAAATCGTATTTTATTTTGTGTATAGGTAAAGTGAAAAGTTATTTTCTTTTAAGAGTTGTGTGTTTGTCTTAGCCATTCTATTAATATCATGATTGCATCTTCAAGGAAACTTCATTGGTCGCAAAACTGAAGCGACTTAGTGACTCACGCACGCACTAGGCGCTTTCTATACAAACACGATGACGTCGTACATTATCGACTTTTTCATAAACATAGTTTCACAGGAAAGAGGTGCGAAACTGTTTCGCGGAAGGTGCATAGGAAAAGTTACGATTGTGGTTTTATGCGCGCTTCGCTCTAAAAGCGCGCGTTTCGCAAGAAATGTTTTGAAGTCCGTGTCTTTCCAACGAAACCGCGGAAAAACAGAGTTCAGGATAAATAAATGCGAACGATGCTTATTCGATGCACGATCGCCGCTTGGTCGTGCACGAAGCGAGATTTGTTTACCAAGACGTTCGTCGGGTGTCAGAAAAATCGATGGTCATTAAAATGCGAGGAAAATATTTCTGAATCTTTGAAAAATTCCGGAAATTTTAATTTTAAACCGTATATTCTTGGATTTATTTAAAGAAGGAAAAAATGTTTCCCTATTAAACTTTCCCCAACTATTTTTGCTAATATTACTAATTAAAAGTGATCAGTTGCTAATAGTATTTACAAACGATTGAAAGCTTTCTTATATATCGAAAGTTGTAGAAAATAGGCGGTTAACATTCTTTGGGACTTCTCGTCTTCAATTCTGGATACACTCGAAGTGTGAGCTACAACAGGTTTTAATTCTGTAAGCAAAGTCGCCGTCGTTGATGCCAGGGGGGAACGAAAGCATTTACCGTTACTCCGCTTCCATAGGACCTCGCTTTGGCTTGGTCCTGACGGTCGACCTTTGCAGGATGTTTATATATATATGTATATATGCATGTAAAAGGAGCTCTGTTCGTTCTTGCTTGCGCAAAACGCGGCCTAACGGAACTACCGGCAAAAGTTTTGTTGGTCGATTGCGCGCATTCTTCGGGCGGCTTCGAGAACGCTTCAAGGACTCGTTTTTAACAGTGCATATACTTTACGAAACTCTCATTCAATGAATCACGCGCCACGGTACACAGCTTTGCGGTATTTCTTTAGAAAACCGCGCTGATGTCAGATCGAAGGAAACCGCTATCGGTGCAATATTATTTTTCGCACCGTTAGTTTCTCCTGCCCCGTGGGCGCTATTATCTCGGCAATTAGGAATCCGATGGGCGATGAGTGTTTGCACGCTTTCGGAGAAAGCAAAAGCTTTCGATCGTTATCGATGTTTAGCCCCTCGAGTGGCCGCGCCGAAAAAAGAAATGCAATGGCGCGCCATGACGTAATGTACGCCACTTATATTCACTTATCGATTTCGAGATAATGCATACCAATTGAGAAAAATTATATCTGCGTTATTTTTTATATATTCCTGGCGCCTGATCACGTGTACGCGAGATTACGATCAATTTAGTTACATAATTAGACATTTTTTTCAAAAAGGCAATAAGATCGATTAGGAAATAATGCTGCAACAGATACAAACCGGTTTTCGCGGTAATATAATGTAAAATTAACAGATGTTTGCGACAACAGAAAGGTTAACCACGTTGATGTGCTTATGGTGCAATTGTTGTGGAGTGTAACTGCCGCGTATTCGGGGGAATATCGAGGCGCCAGTAAATTCGCAAGATTGTTGCCGGGGTTTCTGCGCAGCGATCTCTTGATAGCGATCGTATTTTCCCACGAATCCGATTTCTTTCTCTGTACGGGCAGCTTCTTTCGCAAAGGTCGCGTGCCGGATCAGACGCAAATTCAGACGCCCTGAGATCCTGAGAGAAGTAAGTCGATGATCCTAGAAGGAATTTCTTCGTGCTAACCAATTGTAAAAAAAAATTGCACATAAACTGCACGTAATCGTGAATACCCGATAGCGTTCTGCAGGAATATTTGTTTGTCGTGTTTATTCCATGTTGCAAATAGCGGCCGTTCGAGAAACATGATCATTTTCAAGCACGCTCGAAAGGAGTGGCTTACTTAATCTGCTATCAATAGTATAGTAATAGGAATTTATTTGTATATCGACTACGTGCAAAGGTACATAACGTGCGATAGGCTATCAATGTAAACGTTCAGCAAAATGACAGATCTTAGATAAGATTGGCTGAATCTAATGCATGATTTTTGACTAAGGTCCCCGCGGATATAATTATTTTTCATACGAATTAAATTTACCGATCTTAATCGCATTTAATCTTAGGATTTAATCTTGGGTAGATTTAACACTTGCATTCTTCTTTTTATTTATATCTCTTTATTAAATTATTGACACAGAGAGAAAAAAAATATACATTATCAGTTACAACTAATGAGAATTATTTATAGTTATTAATTTTATATTAGTGTATAGTGAATAATGTTTGCATATTGGAACACATAAAGTCGGGTTTCCTTAAACGTCATATTCGAGCTTCTTACGAGCAGCTAGACATCCCATCGTCAGACTCTGTCTGGACTGACGAGCTGATTAAGTGCCGATGCACATCTTTCCCTGACGTAAGAAGTGACCCATCCTCGCGTCACGGGCCGACGATGATACCATGCAAATTAGCTGCGCATTCCGGTCGGATAACGCCCAATTGTATGTAAATACGATCGGATTCTGGCGGCAGAGATCCGATCGGATCCGGATCGCTTTTCGTGTGCAGTCCGTCCGAAGCCGGATGTCGTCTATACCGCCAAATTCGGAGGCCTGATATTCGACTTATCGTTATCGTCGGTTCCGTCGTCTGTTTACAGGCAGATCCCCATATAACGCGTTGAAGGGAAACAGCGTCGAGAACCTTGCGAAGTAATATGTGCGAGGAAAATTATTATTTGCGAAACATCTTGTGTATTTTTTATAATCAGCATTTTATTAGATTCTTCTAATATTTTATTGGAAATTATTACGATCCTTCTAATTTTTATTAAGATCATTGATCTCCCTAATCATAAAAATTACGAGTCCAGAATTGCTTGAATTGGAATTTCATTTGATATTTGTCACGCTATGCGGGATAAAATAAAAACCAGACAGAGAAAAGCGAAAGGTGCTCGCGAAGGGTCTCAAATCGACTCGATCTGCCGGTGAAAAAAGAGCGAAGGAGTGACGTGCGACGCGAGTCGCGACAGAGCAGAGCGTGGACGTATATGTATACGGGCGGCGTGTGCGCGCCCGTGTCGAGGAAACCGCAATAGTTAAGAACGTCCTTGCGAGCGCGAGCGTAGTATGCGCCCACACCGCGCGACCGTATGTACCCACGTACTCATAACCGGCCTTATTGCCTCGCAATAGGCCTTTCAGCCTTCTACGGTCTACGGATTAGCGCGGTTGTTGGTTTTACGCCACGGCGTGTCTCTCCGTTGTACCTCGTGGGCGTGCATACTCGCGCGCGCGAGAGAACGATGTACGACCACGTTATATCGCGAGTAGGCGCGCAACAAGCACGTAAAGAGGAAGTGAGAGAGAGTGAGAGAGGGGGGCACTACGTGGAGTATCCAGGCGTCCCGCCGTTCGTGTATTTACATAATAATTACGGGCTTGCACAATTTTCCTGTCAATTTTTCCAGTTCATTTTTCATGGCATTTTGAGCCAGAATTACACACGGCACCGCCGACCACCGGTCGACTAGATTATCTCATAATCGCACGAGACGCATGACGACGACGATACTGCGAGGGGCATTTAAACTCGTTCTACCTCTCGCGAGTCGCGGTGATGGCATTGAAAGTCGATGGGAATACGCTACGTAGGAATTCAGTGTGTTTCTTTAATAGTCGCGCGAACGCTTCCGCACGCCATAAGCTCACGTTTCTGTTTTGTAACTTTTTTACAGTTTATCGTAACTTTTTTACGTTACCGTATAGAAGACCTTGTCACAGGTTTCGTCGTAATCTCTTCACGGCCTGAAAAATTTCTCGCTAGAAGTACTTATCTCATATCTAAGAGATTGTGTTAAATTTCTTAAAAATCAAGCAATTAAATCAATACGTATCAACTTTGTTACTTTATATTTATCTTATCTCTTGTGACCACATAAATAAAAAGCAATTAATTACAAAATAAATTCATTGGAACTCGTAAGCTATAAGAACTTGACGTATCGCAAATATTTAAGACGAACGCGATCAGCGCGTCAGCGAGTATCTATCAAAATATTGACTTCCTGTCGCCGATAAAGCTCGATGTTTCCCAAAATTTAGCGAGCGTGCTTATCTACACTCGAGCGTATGCCCGCGAACTTAATCAGCTTTCTTTCCTGCCTAGTCATGCGAACCGGTTCTCACCGCAAGCGCGTTTACTTTATTAACAACGTATAGATGCTGGCCGAGTGTCTCGAAAAAATTAGTCGTGCTTATCGTAGGAACTTTGAGAGAACTGCAACTGATAACGGTACTGAGATTCAAATACGTTTATTGGTTCAAGAAGGTATCATTTATTAGTAATATATTTGTGTGTCATTTATTTTAATAATATCTGTACGTGTGAATACGTAAAGAAGCGGTAGACATCAACAGTTCAAGTAATATTCCGTTTAGCCTTTATCGAAATTGACATTAATCGTGTAATTATAATTATTATTCCGTACAAACGAGAGAACATTCGATATTATGAGATTTATTAATACTAACGATGAAAAATACTCTATATTAGCTTTTATCTATATTTCGATATTATTATTGAATATAGCACAATAGAACATTTAGAATTAATATTATAAGTGCTAACAAAAACTTAGAGTTTATAAATTGTTATTGTTACATCTTAATGCTCATCACTTTTGTTATCTCTCTTATCAAATTTCTGGACGGACAAATTATGTATTTTCTTTGGTTGGAGATCCGTCCTTTTTTTCCCCGGGGATAGAACTGACAATCCCGAAAGTCAACTTCTGGCGTCGGTTTACGTTTAGAAGGAAGCAATGTTTAAAGTCTAACGGGCGCTTTTAAATTCGCCTTTTTTGCCTAACCGATGTCCATCGTCTCGCCTGAGAGAACGGCCACCTACGTAGTCAAATAATCGCGAAACTAATTTACTCTCTAGCGCAATTGACGCTTCGAGCGGCCTCGGCGGTAATTGCGAAACCGCAAAAAAAGGACGAGGGAAAAAGAAACGAGAGGAAAACGGGCAACACGCTGAAATCCCAACGCGATGGAAAAAGAAAGAGAGCGAGAGAGAGAGAGAGAGAGAGAGAGAGAGAGAGAGAGAGAGAGAGAGAGAGAGAGAGAGTCGTGTTAGTTTATAGGATACCGGAGAATATTCGCGGACTGGTCGCACAATCGAGAACTTCCGTTGTGTCGTTGTTTCAGTAGATCGTTTGTATATACAACCAACGAGTCGTGAACTTGATCCTGAAATAGCTCGTCGTCATTATTGTAACGGTAAAGAAAGAGAGAAAGAAGTCCGCGCGAGCGGAGAGAACAGGGTTGACTATGTGTCCACTTAGCTTTTAACCCTGAAGAGTTTCTTGACGAAGTTTATTAATCTGTTTTTATTTATAAATAAGCATAGTAGAACAAAATGATTGGATTTCTTTTGTGAAGGACGATGTCTGGCAATTATATGCTTTTATTATAATTCTACATACAGTTAGACATTGCTTTAATTATTTATTTGTCTTTTTTATACAATTCATATATCTCAGCCTATTGCTGATGAAATAAAATTTAAATGAAACAAATTTAACACATATATCAGTCGATTTGCTAAAATAGACGTTAATAGTAATTTTACGCTAACTTAAAACCGTAAGTGGCACAAGCATTTATATTGTGATACTCGATCTCTCGACTTACGACAAGTGTAAATCCAAAGATCAACAATTTTCGTCGAAAGCAAGTTGTTGATCCTCGGCGTGGCGCGTATCTCACCTCTGAGATGTTCTAACGTTGACACGTCAGATTCGATGACGTATCAACGACGTGATTATCGGTGATACAAAGTTTCCAAGATATTGCGTACGTTATTGTGGTATCAACCATTTTGTTGCGCAGACGTTATCACGTGCCCACACGCCACAAGGTTGGTTATCGTTCACATGATACGACGAGCTTGTAAAACTCTATGAGATTAGCGACGAGTCGTCCCGCGCGGCGGCGGCGGTCCGTAAACAACCCGTGACATTTTTACGCGACGCATTTCCAGCTAAGTTGCGGAAAGCCGGCGCCTCTCGCCTGCATTTTGTACACACGTAGAGATTCGCGTATGACGCCAGGGGAACGTGAAATTCAGCTATGAGGAGCGACGAATTGCCGTCATCATCCGACTGGAACCGGTTCCACTTGGACATATTCATGATGACGATGATTCACGATTTCAAAACGATTGTTAGATCCGTCACCTCGTTCACCTTGTTGACGCTGACAAGACATCTTTCGGCGACAACAACGCAATTATCACGTGGAAGTTACGAGCGGCAGGGCCGTAATCGTAGTACGACCACTTCGACGGTATATACTGATCGCTCGTCATTGATCCCCCAATCCGAAAAGCATTGTCGAATAGCGATGTGTTCCCAATTCTATTTAATTCCGCGCTTCGTCAATCAGACGCGGAAAGAAAAAAGCTCGCAGTTGATCCTAGGAGTCGGCATGATTCCATTAGTGAATCATATATACATTCGCGAAAGATTCCGCTCGTTCGTTTATGTACATTTCTACATTGCTAACGCTTAACGACGTATATAACTGCGAAGTCTATAGAAGTCCAAGAATTGAAGTTACTCACAGGCAAGAATAACAACTATGCTATTTCTAGCGTAGAAAAATATCATATTACCATTACTCGATTCTTTTCAAGATGACGTTTAAATGTCGTCATGTTACATAATTTGTTTTTTATTTTCGGAAACTGTCGACTTCGGTGATATTCAAGCTGATCGATTTTAATTAACACATCCGCCGTTTGGCTCACGTTAGTTTGGCCGCGCGAAGATGCGAGAGGCCGTTTAAAAGATATACCCTCCGTCAATATCCAACGTACGAAACGGCGAATTCTTGTCGCCGGGCTGTTGGAATCTCGAAAATATTTTTCGGTCTTAGCGCGCGAGCAACAGGTGCAGCCGCTCCTACGGTCCATTAAGGTGTTTACATGGGAGACAAGAACTTTGAACCGTCCGGTTTAATCTCTTAAGCGCTTCCCGGACCGCCGTGCCGCTCGCGCGAGAGGAAGAAGGAAGAAATCCGAGGCTCTCGCTCGTTTCTCCTTCCTCTCACTCTCCCTTCCTCCTCTCCCCTCCCCCTCCTCCCGTCGATTCGGGGGAATATTTATGAATTACCTCGACACGTAGACCCCGACAATGTGCTTTTATCCGGATACCGATCCGTGGTTTCAACACCGCAGGAGTTTATGGTCCGTTTGGCCTTTCGTGGAATTCGGAAAACACGAATCACGATGTTCCATTAATATTGCGTTTTCTCTGAAGGGAACTGGTCGATCTCCGAAATCCTTTTCGGCGTCTGTACTGGTCACCCGTGCCCAGTTTAAATATAGAAAGATTTGGAGAACGGGCGAAATACGTGAGACCTTCGTGTCTCCCTGGTGGCCAGCCCGCCTGTCGATACTTCCGCCGATCTTAATCGAATATTTAAATATTCGCAGTGCTAAATTTAAATTCAGTTTGCCCATTAATGCTTCACCGCGGCGGATTTCAAAGAATTCCTCCGTTTTTTTTTTTTGCAAGAAATACCAATGTTATTTATCAATGGCGTAATAAGGTGTAGCACGACACATTATTTGATTATTTCCCTTTGTCGGCAATGATATATTCACATATATCGTCGATTTTCATCTTGGCATATTAACGTTTATCACGAATTATGTTTTTATCCTCTTCTTCTTTTTTTCTTTTACTTATAATGATTACATACATATTTTCCATTCATTATTCTATTTTGTGTGCTGTAGTATTAATAGCGATGTCGAAATAAATTATTTTTATTCCAATAACAATAATTTAGAGATTATTGAAACAAAGTATTCGCTCTTTAGAATTGTCTTTTAGTATAATATTTAATCTTGCGTTAAACCTACGATTTATCAACTACGCTCAAACATCGTAACGTTATCTTACTAGATCAGTTTGTCTATTCGGTGACGCATCGGTCTAACGGCGTAGCATTGTTCATTGTAAATTCCACAGGCATTATCTCTCACAACTACTCTACTTTCTGTTGTGTTTAGGAAAGGCTAGTAATCAAAGAGATGGACATATAGCGGCCAGTAATCAAAAAGATGGACATATAGCGACATATATAGTTATTGATTACGTGACACGTGCCAGTCTAGACAGATTGACACGGTAACCTATCGGTCAGCCAATAATAGCTAAACCTTAGCGGCCGGTCTTACGCATTGTGCGGAATACGTCAAGCATGTCAACAAATCCTATTCGATGCGCTGCATTAATGTCTGACTCGGGTGATTCCCAATTTCCGGTGTACCTCGACGCGTTAATGTCGCCACGTGTTAAAGTTTCCCCACTTAAAATGTCAGAACGTCGGAATCGCCTAGATCAATGGAGCGCTAAGAATTTATGAGATTCAATAATACACCGTTGCATTGATCCTAAGCTAACTGATATGTTTGACATTTTTGTGCCGTTATCATTATCTCTGGCCGCTATATGTCCGTCTTTTTAATCGTCAGTTTATCATTAGTGACGTAAATAATTAGACATTTACTTACAACCATTAAACACAATTAAACAATTATTAATAATATACACACAATATATAATATATAATTGCATTTTCGTTCACCTTTTTTTCTATACCGTAGTTATATATCGAAAAGCCTTTACTCTTTTCAGAATCTCCGAACAATTTCAACACTCTTCAAATGATTATTGTAAAAATTGAGACGTGCTACAAGACAGCTGCGCGATTTCTTCAGTAAATAAACATCAGCCAGCCTTCGAAATATCGCAACGGAGAACATAGCCGTCACTTCGACGAAACTGTGCGCTTTGATGACGCTATAGGGAACCGACTTCTCGTGTACTCTCCGCGCGTGTTCTCCACTTCAACCGTGCGGTTTCGTTAACGGGCGACAGTCATCCGTCATGCGGATTCGGCTCGTCGTCCAATTAACCGCCGTATACGAACGACTTCGTTTCATCTCCTCGCGTATGGGGCTTCGCTCGTGCGCTCGCTCGTGCGCTTCTCGCTCCGCCCCCTCTCTGTTTCTCTCTCTGCGAGCGCAACGTTGAAACTCGGACGCCTCCGCGCCGCGATTCATTCATCATCCCCTTCACGGCGAAATCCACATAACTGGAACACCTTCATCCATCACGCATCCGCTGCGCCGCGGCGCGACCCGCTGCCAGAGATTCCGAACGACTTCATCCGGTTCAAACGTGATCGCGGCGCCGCGATCCAAGTGCCCTCCTCCCTCCCCCCGAGTTGGCACTTTCGTCATAATCATCGTTATTAACATCACGCTCGTTGACGAACGTGATTGCCCGATTACTTCGGATATATCATCGTACGGATCATTTGTCGGCACCGTATCGAGGTATTCGACGCTCCTCTTCCCTCTCGCTGCTCGTTTTCGAACGTCGCTTCGCTTCTCTCATTTCCTCGTCGTAACAATTACTTAGGAATGAAGTCCGAAAGAGCGACGGTCGGCGAGGCGAGAAGGAGCTTAAACAAGTCCGTGGAGAGGAATTCTCCTCGCTTGGGCAAGCGGCTACGTACCCGATAATTTATCGCTCTTTGCACGCGTATCGCACGGTGCTATTAATCCTGCGCGCGAGCGTGAATATTAATCCGACAAAAACAAATCTCCGACTAGCGCTCTCCTAGGAAACGGTTCTCACGTAAGAACTTTCTACCCTCGAGTGACGCGTGTCTCAAAGATCGCGTCGGGAATTTCTCCATCGCTGATGCCGTCCCCAGGCAACGAGAAATTCGAATGGCGATTTGCGCTTTTTGCGTGTCGCTCGCGAATCATTTCTTTCGTATTTCTTTTCTCTGTCATTATTTCTCGCGTACGCGCCGAATTTTCGCGTAAAAAGAGAGAAAGAGAGAGATCTTATATATTCGCGAGTTGTCTAGCGTAATAAACGACGGATTTTATTTCGAGATTACATCGTGCCCGGCTTAGCTCTCTTCCGCGCATCCTCGCGCGCTCTCGGTGCTCCGCGAAATTTAGTTCACGAATATGAGCGGCCGAATCAATTCCGGTGCGCCGTCGCGCTGCTGCCCGCGCCGCCGCCGCCGCCGCCGCCGGCGCCGAGATAAAATCCTCATCTTCCTCGAACCGCCGTAAAGCCGTTTATTGCGCGCCGCTGCGCCTTATTATCCGCGTCGCGTCGCGTCGCGTTGCGCCGCACATCGTACACCGAAATACATCTCTCGGTCCCCGGACCTCTGCATCGCGCTGCATCGCTCTCGCGTCTCGCAACGAGGTCATGGACAGTTTCGGACCGGCAGTTGAACCAACAGATCCGAGGAACGTGGAAAGCTGAGTTGAGGAAAACATATGCGATAGAAAAACACCAATGACGAAAATAACAGTTTCTTTATTTAATTATCTTACAAGCTTATATATATATAACTTGGACAGTTGCATTTGCACGTATCAGAATCAAATTGCTTTCTGATGACCTTAGAAATATAGATTAAATTTATTTCATTTGGAGGATAACTGATTAATTGACGCTCCAAAACCTATAACTATATATATATATAAGCAGCTCACGTCATGGGATTTAAACGTCAATTTCACAATGATGCGCTCCATCCCTTTGTGTTGGGAGCTGAGTTCTACTTTACGCGGTCACGGCACCCGTTTCGAGATCAACTCGCGAAACTTCAAACTTCTAGCTAGCGCCGACTGCATTCGCGAGCACAACCGAGTTTTACACGTGTCCTGCGTTAGTCCTAAGACGTTTATCTTCCAGACCACCGTCTATACCCGTAAGCCTTTCTCTCGCCGTATTCAACAAAAGCCATTGTTCCATCGAAGCGCACTACGCGGCCCGAATAATTGCCTTATCGACGCGGCGCAACTTTCCTTGAATTATGTTACTTGTTGCACTAGGCGCTGCTGCTGCTGCAGGCTCTTTGCTCGCGGCGACGCGGTTACGACGGCTCCGTCGTAGCTCGTTCAGCGTGAAAGTGCGCGGAATACGGGGACGCGATACGTTTCTCACATTTCAAGCCGTCTTCCGTTCGTCGACGGCCCGCGAGAAGCACTCGCGCCTGAAATAGTCCCCGCCGCAGAAAACTAGAAAATAGGATTTCACGCAACGGAAGAGGCCTCATTCTCTGAGAGAGTTTCTCGCGCGAGGATAGTTCTGAATTAGGTTGTACGAGGTTTCGTGGCAACGAGAGAAGAGAGAGAGAAAGAGAGAGACGGCTTGCCCGGTTACGGTTTGAATGCATGGATTTTATCCGCGAAGCGCTGCGGAACGTTCGCCAAAGTAGTAGATCCAAAGGAAGATCTCATTTCTTCTTGAGCTATTGTTCCATAAAAAGATTCGACGCAATTGAAAAAGCGCCTATAAATTACATTGACGAAGGACGGGTATTTGAGGTGACAACGCGCCCCACTTTTCACCTTCGAGACTTTGATTATTCATGAACCTATAGCCGGCCATAAGTATCGTTCTAAATATTTTAACGCGCCCATTCGCACCGGCGGAAGTTGTGAATTAAGATCTAGCTTGACCGTTCCGCATTCAGTCGGGGCCATTCGCGGGCCTTTTATCGCCGCCGCGTAGGAGTACACGGAAGTGCACGAAGCGTTCCACATGCATTAAGCCTTCGCGCGTTCGGGGCGCGCTCGTGCATGTGTTCGACGGAACACCGAACTCAACACCGCGCGGCGATAACTCGTCACGAATACCTTCGACTCTTCTTTTTTCTTCTTTCGACATATTGATACCGCTCACGGCGACTCTCACGCACGTCGAGGGAACATGGGACGACTTTCGCGTTTTAAACGCATATGTCACTGACGAAGGTCCCGGGTGTCACCCGGGAAATTCCCCTCGGGACGACGGAGTGCAGAAAGCTAGAAATTAGAATTCGCGCAGTGATATCCACGAGGGGTGCAGGCGTGCGATAGGTCTCTCATATTTCAACCCTCGGCGCTCGCGTCCGTCGCCCCGCGTGATGCCCTCTACTCGTGTACGGGGCTGCGACCGCGGAAAACCCAGTTACTAGAAAATAGGATTCGAATGGGACGACGTAATAGCGCTGCTTCTCCAGCTTAGCGACATGTGGCGAATCTTTTCAATTTCCGAACGCATTGTGTGTACGTAGAAAGCCATTTTCTGGAATCTCCAGCGAGATTATTGAACCGTTCAATAAAACCGTGGAGGCTGTTTTACTGACGTTAATCTGATAAACTGTCGTTGCAATTGTAGGTACGCTGCGACTTTGCAAGATTTGTTACAGTTGTTACACCGCCGTCTATTTCATGCGAAATATTTATGCTGCAATTTTAACTTTAAGCTTACAATTAATAAAATGAATAACTAGGGAACTTACACTTACACTTGTATTGCAAAATTTATCAATTATATTTTCTTAACCTGATGGCCTCCATCATATGAAGTATTTATGATATTGAAAATAACTATATGTCAATTAAAAGAGGCACATAAATGCAATTTGTACAATACACACATCTACATTTTAAATCATAAATTGTTGTTCCAGGCGACGAAAGGCAGAGATCTGTTTTATAGAATACGTTGGCAAATTTGGAATTAGGAGGCTGACTTTTAATCACACAGACCGAAGAGCGTGCATGGTAGACGCAGGAGGAAAATTCCGTTCACCGAGCTATTTCTAAGAATCCGTCGTCTTGTCGGTATGTGTATACATCCAGGTTGAGCAACACTGCGCGTTGGGGGCACGTGGGTGCAGGGGCAAAAAGAGGCGCGATAGGGAGGGCACGTAGAAGAATAAGAGAGAAAGCCGCGCGAGAGAGTAATGACTCCGCGAGCGTAACTTATCTGCGACACGCAGGCGGCACGCGTGCGTTTACTCGTGTAAATCGTCTAGTTTACCTTTTCCTCCGGTCGTGCTCCGTCTTCTTTCTCCCCGCGACTAATATCAAGCGGAAAGGGCACCCACACAAACAGCGTTACGCGACACAAGCGCGCGGCGTGCACGAAATTGCGTGGACGATAAAGGCAATCGTCGTTTTTATTTTGGATCAATTATTTTGCAGACAGAATGTCACTCTGAAACCTCTATTCTTCTTGGAGAGATAGAAAACATGAAAAAGTAATCAATATTTTAAAACATTTTGACCTAAAATAACGCATCTTTTTATAAATAAACGTATTTCCACAAAAATCTAACTTTAAAATCATCCTCTGAAAATGACGTAATTTAATCAACGATTATTTATACTTTATAATTTATTCGCATTGTGATTTATCTCGAAAATATTTTGCCAATCTGCGTTTGAAACATGTTGCGCGAATAAATGATGAAAGGAAAGAGTGACACAACAACGATAATTCAATCTCTTTCGTTTGATCTTGTAAATATTTTTCCGGGAATAAACGCACACGTAAAAATCAAAGCAAAATATTTAACAAATTGCATCGGATAAGTGTGGTTTTTTTGTTACGTTCGCTTTGCAATTCCGTTTGGTTGTGATTAACGTTTTAATTGCGCGACGATCGGCGTGTATTTAACGCGCAAAACGGAATACGATGAAATCACGATACATAATTTCGCTATCCACGCTGTTTACATCGAACGTTATTCGTTAAATATACCGCTGTTCAGAGCTGTATACTCTCTATCGATGAAAAGTGACGAGCGTTTCCTCGTGAAGGAAATAGCGAGGATGTCCGCGGCGAAATTTTATGACGACGTTCAAATTATGCAAACAGACCAATATTTGTCGTAGTACATCGATTTGCTGTTTTACGCGTTATCGGTACCAAACGATGGAATTCCACAGCCGGAACCGCTTTCTTCGCAAACATTTCCGTCTCATTAACATACTAGCATTATTTAGTAAAATTTATTGCCACGGGGAAAATTCTAAATGATAACGCCACCGAGCACACAACTCTGACTAAACTAGTCTAATTTTGCAATAGTTGTGGATATCGATCACGTCACTTGCATTCTTGGGACATTTGAAATTCTAATTTGCGAATGGAGCCACGATAATCAAATTATCTCGATTTTTGTGTTGAATATTTTTAGTTTTACTCGTCTGCTCTATTACGACGAGAATTAAATATTAGGGAACGAGGGAAGAAAAATGGGGAGAAAAATTCATATAACTCTCTTACTGCATGCTGTATTATTACGTAACATTATTATGTAGAACCGAGAATTCTGAAAAAGAGAAGGTCGAGATTGAAAAAAAAAACGCAAAAAACTTGCAGAATTTTTTTATTATTAGATACATTTCTTATATAAAACTTGGAAGAGAGAAGTGCGAAAACAGATTCTCGAGAGTGTAGGGATGAGGGCAATCCTCAAATCCTGTACCTCTTGAGCAAACCCGATAACGTCGATTCCCCTAAGTGTAAAATTAAAATCACTCGGTGCTGCAATATTGGTTCTCCCCGATGGATCCCGGAGAGACGAAAAACTCATGATTCTCGCAGAAACGCGGAATGAAATAGAACGTAGGAGAATTACCGGGATAAACGTCATACGCTCCAAAAAGATAACGAAAATGCAAGAAGCACGGATTGATCCACATACCAAGTAATTTATTTTCATCAATATTATCGGTCTTTCCTCGCGTATTATTGTAGTAATGTTATCGGGCGTATGATAACGTTGCCACACACGCGCCACGTCTCCGTTCTTTATCTGGTCTTCGGCGAGAGTTTAATACCAAAACATCGCTTCTTATCAAATATGCGCAGAATAGCCAGAATCGCAATCGATAAAAGCGCATAAATTCGTCTATTGTTGCCGCATTTAATAATAAACAAAATATTGTGTTCAGCACTAAATATGACTCTGTAAGCTTTCGTATCATGTCGATATCTTTTTTAAGACCTTATCAGTTAAAAATAGGATTACGTAGCCACGATGCTATACACAATATTATTACATACAAGCCGCGTTTACGAAATCTCCTAGAATTTCATAACGTACTTCGCTCGATATCCTAAGAATGTCTGATTTCGTCACGGTTAACAGACGATGAGGAGTCCATCCTCGATATTAACCCCGGACACACTTGGCGCGAGAGATAATGGGAACGGCTTCGCGTTGCCGGCTACTAACTCGAGATGAAATAATTCCACCTCCGTCCAGGGGAGTTAATCTCGGGGGGCTTAATCAGCGAGGAAAACCAAGAAAGCTGCGCTGACATTTGAGCCGGTAAACTTATTCTACGGACGTGCCAACTTCAAAAAGGAGTAGGGCAACCCCGTTGTAATTACCGGTACTAGACCAGTCTTCGGAGTCGGTCCCTTGGGGTGTGTCGCTCGCGAAGAAACCTCATCAGTAAAGGATGATCATCTCTAACCCTTTGTTTTTCTTGTCTGCGACAACGATCCGAGTTAGCCGCTGGCGCGTGACGAATTTAACAGCAAACTTGTCGATAAACTTACGAGCCTCGTTTAGATCCCTTATATTTCGTAAAAAAAAATGCACGAGTTAAAGAAAAAATATATTTTTTATCTATTTTAATTCTCTCTTATATTCTTCTTACAATTGTTACATATTTTATTTAATTATATTCCGTGCGTAGCTACGTTTCTTATTCCAATAATAATAGGCAATAAAAAGAGGCAATAAGTCGAGCGGTAAGTTAATGACGTTATTAAAAGGTCGTTTCCGCATCTGTCTATTTTTACGCTCGGAGTCCGATATTTATTCAAAGCCACATGCAAGATAGACGGCGGATAAAGAAAACAGATCATAAGAGCGAGGGGCCCCGCGTATCATTTTGAAGCTTGCGAAAAAATCTTTATCCGTTCGGCCATTACACGTTGCATTAACGCCGCGTGAAAAATAGAGGCGCAAACGCCCGCAACGCGAGAGAAGACTTCTCTCTCGGCAAAGGAGACGTCGATCATCACGATTACCGAGGCGCCGTCTGCAGCGAGCAATGTTTATTTCGTCGTAAACGCCGGGCGGATTACATCGGCGCGGTATAATGATCGTGTTTTATTCGAGATGCTATTGCATCGCGTCTGCCGCGCGACTGGGAGAGCATAAATCTCCTCCCCTCGCGCGCGCGCGCGCAGTTTCTCTGTCCGCGAGAGAATTTTCCTAGTCATCGAGAGTGCTTGTAATAGATGAGCTGCGTGTAACAGTCTGAAAAATATACGGAAGATTTTCTTGATTGAAAATCGACAAACACGCGGCGACAGATACGCATTATGCCTCGTTACGTTTTACATCACGTAACAGCTTGCTAATTTACACGCTTTATCGGCGCGAAAGGCTGCACGTGACGCTAAATGTGTCTTATTAACGGACAGCACAGACTCATTCTTTTAATTACCTTTTTTTTACCATTTAAGCTAAATTGCAGCAATTGCGCGTAGATGTGATCGAAAGCAAGAATCACGTCGTCTTTCTCGCTTGAACAAAGAGAAAAGGGGGAAAAATGTAGGATTGCGACGGAATTGCGTAATTCGGTCGGAGGTTTCGTACAAGTTACGTTAGAACGAATTCGTCGCTATTTCAGGAAGAACTGGATAGCGCAACTCGGCAAGTTAAAAAAAAAAGCCTTGACACGCGATGCGTGTCATTCAGACGGCCACGTACTCGTTTCCATTGAGAGAGCTGTTGCGCAGATAGTTGACCTTATTTCGCCTGCTGTGCGTGCATTATCTTCAGGAAGTAAACTATGCGCCAATGCCTGACATATGGGCATCATAAGCGGACTATTTTCCATTATACGATTAAAAAGTGCTCTCGGGGCAAAATTTAATTGAATTTTTCACGCGCGCGCGCGCGCACACGGTGCAATGTTTGAAAATTATCTCATCGGACTCGAAATGAATATTATATGGGAAACCGCGAGTTATTTCCGCATTAATTACTAATTGTTTCAATTAATATTTATAGTATTAATTGATAACAATTATAAGTATGTAACATAAATTATTGCTGTTTATTCAATTATAATTTAATATTATTTTAATAGACTCCCTTTTTTGCGACTTAAACAAATTTAAATACATTGCCACGTTTTCAAGGCTTCGAAAAGTTTAACAATGTCTCTGTCTCGCATACGCGTAGATCTCGCGATGCGCCGGAAAAATCACAATGAAAACGGTCAATCGAGTGGAACGTCGAGGCGCAGTAAAAAACAAAAAATAGAACGCAGAGCATTCGCGGACTCGTGTACCGCCACGTGGCCGTAGGCCATTGGAACACGACACACAGTGCGCCATATGATGAAATAATTTTCTCGTTTCGATGTTCCGTGCACGTGTTGCGGTTCGCCGAGTCGAAGCGTCAGCTCGATCGGGGCGTCAGGGAGCTCGGGTCGGGGTTGACATTTTTGCGAAATCGGCGCGAGCGCCGCCACGGCGGAGTCCGTAGAGAGACGCGAACGCGCGGGGACAGGATGCACGCGCGCGACGACGTGTGTGCAATGGTAAAAGCGACCCGTGTACTTCCATCCGGCTTTTCATTCATCGCTATAAATACGAGTGAACGCGTACATCGCGTTCTGAATGATGCGCGTCTATCCTCTCTCTTGTCTGTATATCTTTCATGGTGATTGGCCGACGAAGTTTCACGTGCACTCGAGAACGCGGATTACCTCGATATGTGCAATGCGTGCCGAGATGCGTCGGTGAAAATCGAGAAATCGTAACTACCGATCGCTCGAAAGAACATAACAAACAATAGGGATATATCTTTTTTCTTTTCCAATATATTTAATATTTTGTGATTGGTCTCTCTCTCGAATAGCTTTTTCCTTGACTTTTTCGAAAAGGTAGATAAATACGTGCATCGTGTAACATCATAATTCAAACTCCAATCCTCTTGATGGCAAAGTAATTGTTCTAACGATTGTAAAATGTCGACGAAGAACAAGTCGGCGACCAGGGACCTCTTCTGTCAATTACAGCTATTGTGCATCGAATGGAAAGAGTTTCTTGAACGCGTGGCGAAACTATGCGGCGTCACGCGTGTTTACCTCGCGCAAGTAAACACGCGCGGCGTAAAAAGAAAGCCATTGACGTGCTTCGCGGAAAGTGGTAGGCCGCATGCTGAAACTGTTACGTGACACACTTATGTAATTACGATTAGCCGGTTATATCGCTATTGTTGTTACGCCGTCAGTGATGTATATGCCGAGTCCTCGCGCGTCCTCGCTTCGACGATGTCCATGAGGATGAGAGCGAAATAATATTCCGTCGCGTCAGATGAAGAAAGACTGCGGACAAATGCGTCACGTGTCAGTTGTGCATATCAAGAGGAACAAAACGCAGTATGCAACTAAAGGCGCGAATTTAATATTGCAAAGACGCTCTATTAAATCATACTTATTGTTGGCGTATAATACCCCAAGGGGCTCACTTTATCTCCATTAATCATCAATTGAAATCCCCGTACCCATTAAAAGATAATTACGCGAAGATAAAGCCGAATGATATACGTTAATTTGCAAACATTTAAAACGAACAGGGAAAATATTCCTGTCGATGGTACGTTTTCAGGGAAAGGTAATTCCCTCTGGCGCCGGGTATCCCCCGGCGCGGCGGATATCTAACGATCGTCCGCATCCGCAATGCGTGCGATATCGCGGCGTCTATAAATAGCCGGACTCCGCGGAATTTCCTGCGCGTCATCGCCGTTATTTACAACGGCGTCGGTAATGAGATGCGAGAGCGGCTTTCTTCCGAGAACGGCGCGATGCAACGCGCATCGAGGCGCCGATCGAGGATGGCGTATAGGAGAGAAAAAAAGGGCAGGGGGGAAGAGAGAGAGAGGGACGGGAGGACGGCGCACTATTATTATCCGAAATGCAACACGCTCGCTCTATTATCGCGCATCCGCGTAATCTGCGTCGCGCAACGCGATAATCACTTCCGGGATAATTTATGCCCCGCGCGCGGACGGGACTTTTCTTCTTTCCCCCCCCCCCCCCCCACCTCCCCTCGTCCGCGCCGGAGGTTCTCTCGCGAGAACAACAGCCCAGCGCGAGCGGCGCGCGCGAGAATTACGTCTCTCGCGGACCATAATGTAAACGTAATACAAACATACGGCTAAGTACGCGCGAAATAACTGTGTTAAACACGTGTTTTTTTCCCAGAAGTAGCGGCGACTCGGCGTGCGTAACTCACACGTTAATCCTTAATACCGCGCCGCTACGCACGGCCGTGAAACATTGCGAGCGCCCTGGTATAAGTGCGGGTGTGTTTTTCTTCTCCTTCTCTTTTCCGCGTCGCGTAAAAATATGTCGCGTAATCGTATTAGGCAACGTGTATTAGAGACGCGCGGTTTGGTGAGGCACCGAGCGTCTCTATCGCTTCGCGACTAATATTTTTGCAACATGCTCGCTGCATGATATAATCGTTCTAAAAATACAGGAGTGATCTGTTAAAAGCAAACTCTTTAGATATGCATCTCAGATTTGGAGAGATAACAAGTAAAGCTAGCAATATGTAAAAACTATCTTTTTTTCTGAAGATTATTTTTTCAAACTTCAGATTTTTCTAACGTTGATTTAAGATATTTTATTCCGTAGATTTTTATCTTTCTAAAACGGTTTCCAAAGATTCGAGAGAAATATTGAAAAGTTCCGTTCAGGAATATCCCGTGCTACAATACACATTCCCGAGAGCTTTGCACATGTCGATTGATATCGACAGATAAGTACGCTCGTATAATTACGTACGTGCTCGTCGGTCTCTCCTCTCTTTCCGTCCCACAGTAGATTACGCAACCTTGCACAACCTAGATCTACGTATGGTGATGCGCAAAGTTACGTAATTCTGCCGTTCCGTTCGGAGAGGAGAGACGTTCTCGAGCGCGTCTCGATAACGACGACAGCGGTTGAGCACAATCGAGCGGCCGCCGATTGCGGCGATTGCCAATATTGAGAATCGATAGCGGGGCGATAATTGTGCCAGCTGTAACGGCGGCGTTTACATACCGCCATACACTGGTCGAGCGGCCGAGTTACACGATATTGCGTAATCGCCACGGGTCCCGTTGAATGAAACCTAAGCGAGATGCTCCCGTTCATCGGATAGCGTCGTATACGTGGCAAGAACCACGTAGGTAGAAAATCCATAGTGATCCCCCTGGTGTCTGCTGTGATTTTGTGTGAGTAACGGTTCGCGGTTTATTACGATACCGCCGGGTGTTACGCAACATTGTTGGGCGAGAGCCGGATATCGTATGACAATAATAACGCGCGTAGAACAAAATGAGATCCTTTCGCGCGAACATTATACGTTCAGAATTTTATTTCGCACCCTAGTTTAAAAAGATACGTGATCAAACGCCGCGACCATAGATTTCTTTCCGTTGAACTA
Source organism: Temnothorax americanus (assembly GCF_048541705.1). Taxonomy (NCBI): domain Eukaryota; kingdom Metazoa; phylum Arthropoda; class Insecta; order Hymenoptera; family Formicidae; genus Temnothorax; species Temnothorax americanus. The sequence goes on from NW_027509253.1 coordinate 2,707,656, forward strand.
CTTTGTATTACTTTATACCGCGGTATAATACCGCGGAGCTCATTTTGTTTTTCGTCGCGGTATCAGTTTGTTTTGTTTACGCGCGGCTATTGATTCGGCAACGCGGCTTGGTGTTCCGTCAATCACTGACGAATGAACATTGCGCAATGTTGCGCAAGCATCGGGGCCCTTCCGCGGGCACCCTTAAGCGATAAATTCTCACTCGCATTTTCTGGATAACGTCGCGAATATCCGGCATCGGAGAAGCCGACATTCCGACGATTGTTTCGACAATGCGTAACGTAGCAACATAAGTAGCACAACGTAGCCCGACGTTTGCACAACGCGCAACAATAATGCGCGCCGGCGTCGTCGTGAATTGAATTCTGGCTTCCAACTCTTTGTCCCTCGTCTTTCGCGCCGTCTTTTACGCGATTAAACGGCGACGGTCTCTTTTGTTCGCGTGCACCGCACGTGTATCTCTTCTTCTCCAGCGATTCGATTTATGAAACGACGTGAATGCGGACGCGGACAGTCAGGCGAAGGCGTCGAGCGCGGCTCCTCGCGACATATTGTTCGCCGCTACGGCAATATCGATGGCAATTACGTAATATCAGGCCGACTACTCGCGTGCCACGATCGTCCTTATCCTTCGGGACGCCGAGCTATTCTCGGCATTCCGCGTGTGTTTCAAATTCAACCGATTCGTCCGTGGTATATAACGGCGTAATCATATCCTTTAACCATGACCGGCGGCCGCTCGTAACTTGCAACATTGCAACGTTGATAGTTACACAATGCTACATTGGCACATCCCCGCGCGCACACGTTCTCGCCCTTTAGCGAAACTACTTGCGGTATTAGCCGCCGCCGCGCCGTCGCCGCGGGATCCTAAAGCTATACGCGATACGCAGAGATACGACATTCCACGATTTCTTCTTCGCAATCGTCGACGTTGACCGCGAACACCGGTTCTTAACTCTTTTACGTCGGCTCGGAACGCAATAGCTCTTATGGTAATTTTACATACGAGACATTCCACGGCGCGCGTACTTGACTTACTTCACTCACAAATTCTTTGTCCGATTTACTCTGAATTTCTATTATACTCAAGTGAATTTTCCCTCGACGGAAATATTAAAATTTATAAGTTTTTAATTACAAGCGATTGAAAATAAGCTAAATATAGATTTAGATAAAACTTTATTCTCTTTGTTTTTAATTTCATAATCTTGGAGTTTTGATAAACTTGAACTTATTACTGATCGGTTTTTTCGAAGATTCGCAACCTCAGCTTTGGCTTTAGAGAATGACGTTCGCGTATTGACGGCACATTAACGAAAACATTTACGCGATACCCACACGTGCCGTACTGCTTTCCGACCTTTGAAAAGTTATTCTAAGTGATGTTCTCCGTCAACATCGCTAGCTAAAATAACAGAAAACGCGACTACGGCTCCCATGAAGCGTCGCGACGACCGGTTACGCGATCAATCACCCAGGTATATACGTCGTTCACAATCATCTCCTTCTTCACCCTTTCTCTTCTGGTCTGTGTCGGATGGTGAGCCGAGGCCGATCCTCTTCTCTCGTACCGTCGTCGATTCTCTAAATTCTAACGAATCGTTGAAAAGGTCACCGCTTACGTCGTCGTACGTCCTGCCGTTCCAGAAACCATTACGCTAGCCTGATACAATTTTCCAACGGTTTATTATTAGTATCGGCCAATGTAAGTGAAAACAATGAGGATCACTTAAGTTATAAACGAATTGTCGCGCTCTGTATTACTTTCGGTTCTCAAACGACAGATTTAGTCTTTCAAAGAGAAGTGACAGAAGTGTGTGGCCTGATTTCTTTTTTAAATTTGAAACCCGTGATTATACGCGAAACATCCCGCGTACTTATACGACGCTTATTGGAACGATACTCGATTATGCCGCGTTGCTTTTTTTGTTCTAGAAATATATATTCTAAAATATTAGAGACCTGCTTAAAGCTTGATTAATGGTCGCCGATCAATAGGTTCACGACAGGGGTGAAATCTGCGATATTTTAAGGGATTAACTGACATCTGTCATCGTCGGGCTTGCGTCTATAGGAATCGTCGCGACCGAGAAAACCGCGCGCGCGCGCGCGGGGTCTCCCGTAAAGGCCTCACCTGCATTTCAATACGACCAACGCGCTCTCATTGGCCTAACGGCGCCGTAGAATGAGGAGCGCACCTGTATACGCGAGCGCGCGGCTATTTACGCGGCGAGTGTACGTGCGCTCGCTCGCGAATCGGCGCGCGGGTAAAAACATGGAAGTAGGCCAGATAGTCAGCGAACCGGGGCCTCCGTCTAGATATTGCGACGCAATAATTCGCCATAAACTTTCGACACACAGGGACAATTTGCGTCGAACGACCGACCGACCAACCGGCTGTCTCTCTTCCCGCTCGCGCCGCTTTCGTTATACGCATCTTCTTCTTCTTCCTTTTCCCCCCGCGCGACCGTCTCACCTGCGCGCGCGCGCGCGTGTGTGTGCGTGTGTACTCTAACGATGCACCTACGTGCAGACATGCGAGCGAACGACGGCTCGATGCCATCTTCGAGCGCGAACAAACGTACGCCTGAACGGAACTTTCGTCCGGGAGAGAGAGAGGCGCTCCTTTCGACGTTCAAAGGAAGAAAGAATCGATTCAACTATGTCGCAGCAACATCACCGTTTCGCGTATCTACGATAGTAAGGCTACGATGGACTTTATGCCGGAACTACCCTGTTGCACAAACGAGGAATTTCAATTGCTATACGCAACGGCGAAGTTATGCTAATACGACACACACATGTTGCAGCATTGAGAAGTATGCATGAACATTAACTTCGCTCTGTTGCAATTTCGATTGCCGTCTACTGTGGAACAGCGAAAATCTCTAACACCGAACTTAGCTTGACGCTGCTGTGTCGTAACTCGCTGTTGCGATAGAATTAGATTTGCCGAACGCTATAATATTGCGCGATCGGTAATTGTCATTGGTGCAACATATCGCTTTCCCGCGTGGACGATAAATAATACATACGATTGGCGACAATGAATACATACAAATAGTATATTATCCACATAATTGAAATTAAATTAATCGAGATACTTGGATAGACAAATCGGTTCAAATCTATTTCGCTGTTAGGAGCAAGAACTATAAGAAAAACCCTGAAGTATGATCGATATGTGCCTTTCTATTTTTCATTTACACGTATACAGCCGATTTCCTGAGCCACAATGTTTTCGTGACTATTTCAAAATTTAAGTTCAAAAATTTTTTAAGGACAAGTAGAAATCGTTATTAAAAATCTCCAATAGTATATTTTTATTGGAGAAACTAATATGTAACAGTACTTGATAATAATAATCGTAGCCTTTCCTCCTGACTGCATCGGAGGATCGATAACAGCACACGCTCGAAGAAAAATCGCGCGGGGGATGATCCGGAAAAAAAAATTGCGCCACTGTCGTCCCACATCGGCTTCAACCCCTCGCTCTGCTTCCCCGTACGCGCCTACCTATGTAACCGTATGGTGCATCTAGTGAGCATCTAGTTTACGTAATATCGTAGGTACATCGCTCCGCTATGTGTACGTGCATGTGCATACACACATGCGCGATAGCCATCTCTTTCCTTCGCTCTTTCGCTCTTTCTCTCGCCACGCGCACGTCTCTATACGTAAGCACTTTATAGACATACGCGCGCACACGTGGATATAACTCGCGCACGCGAGCTCGAGCAGGGAGAACTGCGCCGCGACCTACTTGTCTAGGCCACTGTGTCTGCGTTTCTATATGCGGGTTATGTTTTGTGTGAAATTCCCGTCCGGCTTCTGCGTGCAGGACGAACGACGATCACGTGGAATCTCGCGCAATCGGCAACGTTTACAGCCGACTTTCGTGCAGAGGAGATTCCGAGGAATCGACACAATCCTCGATAAAACGGATGCGCCGCGGCGAATAATTGCGATGTTAACGAGGCTGGCCTCTTCTGCCCGATATGCTCGCTCGCCACCGCTCGCCTCCTCCGTTTGTCAGCGTGTAATCGAGTATCGATCGCGCGCTCGTTTTTCTCTTTCCCTCTTCTCAGCCTTTTTATCATTCTTCTTCCCTTCTTCCGAGAGCTAACTGCGCTCTCCTCGCGACGCGCGATCGTGTATTACTGCGTGCGCTCGCGGCGCAGTAAATTATGCAACGATCGATCGCGGACTTCTCTCTCGCTGTGAGAACGGACGGGCATCTAATCCGAATGGAAGAGACAGTTGCTAACTTCCTCAATGATTTGAGAAGCTATAAATATTAAAGTAAGATTTATATGATGCGTTACCATTTGTACGACGTTTGACTTTTAATATAAAGAGATAAATCATACGCAAACGACGGAACAAATTGCTGAAAGAATTTTTACATCGCGATTCATAAATTTGTGAATATGTTTCTATATGATTCGTACGACTTAACACGTTGAGATATAAATCATACGCGATAAAACTATTTGTTGAGATTTTTATATTATGGATTCAGAAGGAAACGCAAAGAGTGTTTACGTTTATATTTTTTTAAAGAATTTGTTAAGCGTCAGATACATTTTTTGTCAAAATCTTTCAATTTAGAATCAATAATATAATGATAGAAATTTATTTTAAGAGAGGTCATTGTGTCTCGAAGTTTCTTCGATATAAAACTTAAATTGTATTTTTATTCTATCCATCGATTCGCGAAAAGCCCGTCGATCCGGAAACAGCCAGCAGCGTTCCGTTCGACCGTTTCGTCTTTATCCGCCGCTCATTGCCACGGAGAGGCACCGGCGACCTAAACAACAATTAACTACAGTTATGAACGCGCACCGGATTCCGGGGAATCTGGAACGCGACTGTAAAAAGCAAAGTAAGCGGAGTTGCGCGTTCGCTCGTCCCCGGGTCTCTCTTCTCTACATCGACCACCTCCTTCCCTTCCTCCTTTCTTTTCATCCTATCTCACTCTCGAAGGAGTTTCGCAGTTGATTCCAGGTTGAAACGACAACGCTCGCGATGGCGGCGGCGTTAAGTGAGATGGGGGAAGAGAGAGAGAGAGAGAGAGAGAGAGAGAGAGAGAGAGAGAGAGAGAGAGAGAGAGAGAGATGCGCGCAAGAAAGATGAGGGATGGAGACGGCGGCGGTAAAGAGAAGTATCGGCAAGAGAAATAACGGTGGCGAGGAAGCGAGGGAAGGAACTGTACGTAACGTAGAATGGAACGGGAATCGAGTTAGACATGGTGGGACGACGAAAGTGTGGCGGGCGCGGGAGAGAAGTTGGACAGTTTCTTAAGGACGCGTTCAGACGCGGGAGTCGTTTTCTTTGGCCGGTCGCTTTCCTGGCTCCCTGCAATTTTGCGCAATGCAGTCTGCTCCGGTGAGTTCCACCAGCTGCAGCGACATTGCCGCCATACGCTTCGGTCGATCGTTCCTTCGGTATACGGACCAGGTCGATCCAGGGAGGCAGGCCCAAGCTATAGCGTACGCGATCGTAAAAGCCGTTGAGAAAGGTGGGAGGATTTGTTTGTAAACAATCCGTGGCTGAGGTGAGGAGACGATCGTTGGCGAAGGTGCGAGGTGGCGGCGAAGGAGGAGGAGGAGGAGAGAAGGGAGATCGCGATAGCGGTGGTGGCGGCGTTGGTGGTAGGAGAGCGCAGACTTTCTCCCTCCGAGGGTTACGTAATCTCCGCTTGCGCGCTTGTCGGGCCGTCTGAGCGTTGCGGGAACGACCTACTTGACCCACTGTCCCTAAGCCGCGACGCGGCACCGAGACCAGGTCGCCCCGTCGACAAACCTCGGTACTCCAAGGCGTATCGTTCGTAGCGTCGTGCGCGGCGCACTCGACTCCGTGTCCAGCACGCGCCACGTCCGTTTCGCTAATTCGCGAATGAGGAGTAGGTCGCCAGCGAATTCCGACGAAATCCGTTGTTGTCCTCGTCTCCGCACACGAGGCGCCGTATTTTGGCGCCGGAGTGGAGCGGGAGATGTGCAAGGGTAATAATTCTCTGTGGTGACATTTAAGACGTGTAACTGCCGCGATCATTTAGCTTAAGCAATTGTTTTAGAGATCGGTACGCACGAGACGGCGAGAAATCTAGGTCGACGAGGAAGTATCGTCTATGAATTTGAAATAAAAATAATTGAGAAATGATACTTTATTTTTATTAGAGAATATATATGTGTATTTAATTTTTGGGTTGGAGAATCTAATATATAATATAGCGTTTAATAATAATAATCGATGATATATTTAGTTCTGTTGTTAAAGATACTGTGGGACATAAAATCCTACGCAGATACGAAGACACGTATTGCGTCGGATGTATATACAGGCAAAATATTATTATGCTATTTTTACTTCGCGATAATCTATCATCCGTTAGAACAAACCGATGACCGCTTTTGTAACGACCGACTGCGCTCGACTTACTGGGAGGCCGGAACGAATCCCGTCGTACCGTAAACGAATGTGCTTAACGGGAACTCATAGCGGCACGATATAACATAATACCGCAGTCCCTCGCGGTTGATAAACGCGCGTCGCAATTATAATGGCGCTATCGGGCGCAACGGCGATCATTAGCAAGCCGGTCGCGCTTTTCCTTCGCGTCTCGAGGAAGAGCCGACGCGCTTGACTAATAGGAAAACTCGATTATCTTGACTATTTCCGGACTGACCTACTCGACGCGCGCCGTCGGTGTCGGCTCGAGGCGTCTTCGGTCGCCGCCGAACGTCTGCACTCGACCCAGACACGGGGGAATGAGTCGCGTCCGGTCTGATGCCGCGCTCCGCAAATAGACGGTTGTAGTCACCAAACTCACCGTGCTATGCGACTCGGGAGGTATTCCCGATGGAGCTACGTTGTAGTAGCTACGCCGGTGCTACTAGCTCATGTACCTTCGTGATAATCGCCGTGAAGGAAAGTATCCATTCCCGTGTTGCTAAATATATCGCTCGATCGCGCCGCATTGCGAAAATCGGCGCGGTATCGGGTTCACGCGGTATGTTATTAGCGACAATATTACGCGCGCTGCGATATTGTCAACTGGTAATTACTATCGTACGGCACGCGCGCGCGCGCACGCGAGTCGCCTGTCATCCGGCGATAATTGGCGCGAGAGGCCGTCGTAAATTGAGCGGCGGCGCCTGTACGCGCCGCGGTCTTGAAACGATTTTTTTTCCTTTCCTCCGGCTGCGCTCAATATCTCGGCTTGCAATTCCTTCCCGGCGCGCGCACCGTGTGATTTGACTTACGATCTGGCGTCACGGTACGTGACGCTCGGCCGTCACAGATAAATGCGAGCGCGAGCTCGCTAACTCGCGGTTTCGGCAATTAAATACGACCGCGCGAACACGCGAACTCGAACGCCGGCTGCATATGCCAATGTTAACGGCTCTATTTTACGTAGGTACGCTCTTTCTCTCTCTCCCCCTTTCTCTTCCACCCTTGTATCGTTTCCCTCGCGCAAAATACACCGCGCCACCTCACTTTCATGAATATTGCACGCGTCCTGAGCGAGATTATTATTATGCAAGGTATGTTTGCTTCCCTTTGACAAATGTCGCCGTATAAATCAACTAGCGGCGGTTCACCTAATAGCGTGTTGCACATATTAATGTCGCCGAGATACAGTCCTGAAATATTCCATAATAATCCATTGCACGTAATAATTTTCCAGCAGCGAGCGTGTAACCGTCATCATTATGCTCGCGATCGCGCCCCGCTAACGACCTACTAATTTAAATCTCTTTCTCTCTCTCTGTCTCGCGCTCTCTCCTGGATCAATAGGACGTCTGACCATTTCGGGGGCTGGCCTACTGCCCTTAAGCGTCGCCACGTGGAATTGCTCCGATCGGATCGCATTCTGCGGTGTAATCAGCGATGCATATCTGGCCGTGTTGTGTATACCTAGATCCACGCTTAAACCCCTATTTTACCCCTAATTAACTTTGTTATTTTGAGTGACGGACATCTAGATACCTTAGACCGCTGATTTGCAAGCAACGGGCAAGGAGTAAGAAACAGCCATTTTCCGTTTATATATCCATCTAATGGAAAGGCAATTTTGGAGGCAATATTACAATTGCGCGCAAAACGTCACTTTCACAACATATGAGTCACTTCTCCGCTTGGACGATGTGCGACATGACGACATGACACGCACAGTCTAGACATTTTGCGTAACTACGTGTAGACGCCCAACGCTAGTAATAACATTCTCGGAATCTGTGGGAGGAATCGCGTCACGCCCCTATGACGGCGATTCGAAGCCTACCGTGACTGTTCGATTGACGCCGTGAAGACCGAGGCGCCAATCGTGTCAAAGTAAACTGCGCCGGACTTCTCACTCGCGCGTCCATTTCGTGGAACATCCGCTCGAAACGAATCCGTGAAACGAATCCCGCTTATCCACGATGGATTCTCACGTTACAAACGGAAATGGATGAATCCGATAATCGTGAAAACACGTATACGTACGTGCGATATACGGACTGCGGACGAAGAAGGGACGTTCTCCGTTCCTGCGTCCTGTTTTCTTCCTTGTAATTCGTATTATCGCGTATTTCAGAGAAATCTTCGGATAAGAAAGAAATCGAGCAAGCATCGTCCAGTTACGACGCGAAGGAAGATTTGTACTCGAAAAAATCGGAAATTGCGCTCTCGGGAAGTCCCACATCGCACATGGGCGTTTCGTGTACCCTGGCGCGACCTCGTGCATCGGCATTTCTCACGATCCTGCCCGCGGGCCATCCTTCCATATTTGCAGAACCGTCCGCACTTGTCAGATGCTTCCTGTGCGCGTCGTGACCTCCGCTGCGACAATAGACGTCCTCGCCTTGACCTGGGTCAACCGTAAACCCGCGCTATAGACCCGAGACGTAATCTTTTCCGCTTGGAAAAGCGTGAGATATTGCGGAGGGACACGGAGACTCGGCAAGGATAACGGCGGCCGCACATGAATAACAATGCAATGCTTCATCGCGTTTGCATCTGATTAATATTATCGGTAATGTTCGAAGATTGCTCGCGCGCGCATCTATATAAATGTCGCATTTGCATATATCGGTTTATTTGAAATTCATAATGTTTCGCCGTCTTATCTTTTTTGTATGGCGATTGCACGTTTTATTCAAGAAGACTCGATTTTCTTATAATCTTTCTCTCTCAGCCCAATCTTTGTTTTTTACGAAACCAAAATTGTTCTGTGTATCGTCGTGTAAGGATTTTATTTAAAGGAAAAAATTTAGAATTGTGTATTTTACAAAACGGAATTTGAAATAATTTCAACAAAAGCACAGGTATATTGAGGTACGTTACTTTATAAAATTATTTAATGCGCTTTTTATTGTACCTATAGACATATATTCTCAAATACACATGATTCAGTATTTCGCGCTCGACATATCGCGGAATTAATATCCTCGCCTCGTTCTCGCAGATTTCATGTAGCATAGTCACAACGAGAATAGTGTCGCCCGGCTTGCGCGGCATTACTCGCCGATACATCCGCGTCTATTAATATCCCTTTTTATCATCGACTATTGTTAACTGTCATTCCATCCGTCGTAAACAACTTTTCTATATTTACCTTTCTGCGTACAAGTGGCCGCGGCGCACGGCCGCTGACTACGCACGCACGTACACCTGACCGCGCTCCGATAATGAGTGCGTGCACACGCGCATGTATGTACGTGCATTTCAGTCGCGCGGCACGGCGCGGTGCATTGTAAACAACGCCCGTGGGAGCCCCGCGCGCAGCTGATTCACATTCCGTGCTCGCGAGGCCACCGTCTAGGTCATCAACTAACGAGCGGTGTACCAGATTTTATGGAACTATAACAATCAATTCTCCTCCGTGGAGAGAGTGCCGCCGCGGCCGCGTTCTACACGCGCGTATTCGCAGAGCGCATTTTTAGAGCCGTCCTTTCACCCAAAATTGCCACCGGCCCTCGCATCAGGTTCCTCGAGCGAAAGATTCGGATGCACTTCTACTCTATTCGCATTCACCGATAAGTCAAGTCGTATTCACGTCCCGCGTTAGGTCACCCATAAATTATTAATGTCACCAAAACTCGATGAGATTTCTACCGAGCTCTGCCGGATCATCGAACATTTGCTGACCCTACGAGACATTTCCGGAGCAAAATATTATCTTTATTAATATAAGACTCTGACCCGACTGACAAAAGGTTAGTGATACTTAAACTATTATAAGATCGACGGATGTTCTTTTTATGTTACAGTCAACAATCCGAGCATTAAATTCATGGGTTAAATTAGCGGTTGATGCTCGTGCATTAAACGTGGTTACCGAGTAAATATCGACGCGCATATGATTTAGGGGAAAGTAAGAGCCGCGCTCGTGAAAAGGGGAGAAGGGATACTTACCTTTTTCTTTTACCAACCTCGGATATCACGATCAATGCTCCTTATCGCGATCGCGGCGTGCAATTACTTTTCGCGCGCGGCGCATAGTGCGGGACACGCGTGATTAATTAGATTTCGCCGAGGTGACATTTAAATAAAGGAGTCGCGCGGTATAATAGCGTTTTAATGACTGTATTTAATAACGAGCGTCTTCGTCGTCTGGTTGATTTATGTCGAGGCTGTTAACAGTTAGCGCCATATAGCGCATTTTCGAAACGGATCGCGCGGGCCGGCATTCCGTGGAAAGAAAAGGAAGCGCGCGTCGATTCTCCTACTTCTCTAATAATCGCGATGTCATAACACGATTATTTACCGCAATCGTACATTGCAAGCCGCGGCCTTGCCCTTTTTTTTCTTACCTTGCCTGCGCATGCATCTAATTATCGGCGCCGCTTGCTATTATTACCATTTTCCATTACGTCGGGCCGCGCGCTCGCGCGCGTACCACGTGCCAGTAATTAACGCACGTGGCAAGGCCATCGTATCGTTTTTTACGTAGCGAGGTAGCGAGACAAGCCTCTGCGCTCGAAAACTCCCGAGAAAGGAAACTGACATCTTATCGAGCGCAACCGGCGTGTACTCGATAAAAACAGATACCTACTTCCCGCCAATATTGACGTTCCGCGGCAACGAAGTACAACAGACATCGGATAAAAGGCCAGCGCGAAGACAAGGCGGCAGAAAAAAACGATGAAGAGAGAGAGAATGAAGAAGCTTCACAGTTTTTATCGACACTGCGCTCCGTCAATCTTTAAACACAAAAGAGAAGTTAGATCAGGAGTTAAATAATATCGAAGAAAAGAACGGATATATACATGCGTAGTCGCATTATATCAGACATGTATTTGTAAAAGCATCAGCGATAAATTATAATATGAGCCAGATTTATTTAAATATTTTAACAGGCTTATTTCACATATAATTCTAATATATAATTAATTAATTATATTTTTTATTTAATTGTCGTCATATACTGGACTTGAGTTGCATAAGAGCGCCCACTAAATACCGAGACGCAAACGCTCGGTGTCCCCTCAGACGGGTGGGTAACAGACGAGATCGCATTAACAACCCCATAAAGTACATTGGGGCCATAAACGCGACTTTACGCATCCGGATGCTCGCTCAATGTCCGCGCTTTGTGAATATCACCGGAAGTCGGCCAAGAATCACGGGCGCGCTCGCGAGAGACTCCGGCCAAATCGGAAGGGGCGTGCAATTGGAACTCCGAGTCTCCGTTGTAAATATTGATCGAGGCTGTGCAAACGCTTCCCGGAAACGGGAGCGGAATCGATAGCGCATTGCGCTCGCGAGGGAGATAAAGAGTGAAAAAAAAATAGAGAATGAGAGAGGGCCGCTCCACGCCGCGAACTTCCACGTATCTGCGCTCGCGCGATTTGCACGGCTCTCAGCTGAATGGATGTACCTGGAATCGATGAACGTGAAAATGCGTGCAAAAGGTGCAAACTCGTTTCACACGTACAACGCCAATCGCCGCAGGCCAGATAGCCTTCCGGGAATGAAGCGGGAAGATATCGACCGTTTCGCGACGAGCAGCAGGATTAGTTAAGTCCACTCGCTTGCAAATCGTCCCGCTGTTCTCGAGAGTCCCGCCCATTCTGCAAAACGTAGGCGATGAATGTCGTTTCCAACTAAAGATTACTTTTCGGTTCCGTTCAATCCCAACCGATATTTATATTAAAATCCGTTTTTCTCTCTCTCTCTCTCTCTCTCTCTCTCTCTCTCTCTCTCTCTCTCTCTCTTTCGAAAGGTCGCGCTGAAAATTACAAGAAACTAATAGAATTTTGTTGGACGAAGTCAAAGTCCACCCACGATCGAGCGCCACGTGGCGCGATTATCACGACACGACCTTGACTTCGAAAATTCCGCGAACAAAATCGTGGGCGCCGTGATTTTTACGATACGACACGGTCGCTCGGTGGAGGAAGACAGAGGGCACTCTGACATTTTACGATTTTCGGTGATACATTAGTTGCGCAAGCATGCGCCCGCGGGCAGCGTATACCAAGTCGTGTGACTAAAGCACGCGCGCGTCCGTCAATGGGTTTGCCCGCCAAAAATATAGCGCGCGCGTCTTCCAGTCACGCCTCGCTTTTAATAGATCTTCTTTCCACGCGGGAGAGAAGCATTTGTGCGCAGGGGAAGCCGTTTTGAGCATCCCGCCCGTTGTGTAACACGAGACCGTAGCCGGATGACGATGACGGCGATGTAACCCTTGTAATCCTTTTGCCATGACAAACGCGTTCGGTGAAGACTCTTATGCAAACGTCGCGTATATACGTCTTACGAAAGAGAGGATGGAGGTTCGATTTTTTCTTCGCTCAGACACTTTCAGGAATTACTTTTAAATTTTTTACTTCCGTATCTACTTCTTCTTGAGTAAAAATTACATTTTTCCCTAGGCTTGTTTATTTTTATAAGGATTTATATGATCCCACCGCCTTCGGTATCGTCGCGTGTCTCGTTCCGCTCACGCACGTGGCGCGCCGGGAGAGCAATCTAATTTGCGCGACCGCGCCGGCTCCCTTCGCATTCGGCTGGAATAAGGGAGAAGACTATATAGGGACTGTCCGGGAATTGTATAAAACTAAGCCAACCGGTACGTGCCGAGGACGCGACATCGGGTCGCAGCGATAACCGTGTATGTCGGCGTTATCGGCGCCGCGTCGTCACATCGCGGCCGAGGCGTGTGCGATTTCGTTACGATTGATAAAGGCCGGCGTGTGCGTGCATGTGAACCGCGCGTATCCGGCGCGCGTTTCATTCATGGAAACGACGCGGACGGCGGTTGTATATCGTATGCGCGCGCTCGTATATATGTGTGCGCGCACGGCGTTTCTATTTTTCGAGACGCGCGAGAGTTCGATATTGTGTGTGCGCGCCGATAACGAGCGCCGCGCGCCAAGTGTGACGAAGCGCGCTCGCGGGTTTTTTTTTCTTTTCAACTGCGACGGAACACGTAAGGGCGATGGAACACGCGGACCGTGTTCTCGCGTGCACCGAAAGCCGCAAATGAATTATGTTAATGAATTTCTTAATGAGCTTCTTCTCACGCCCGTGAGATCCGGCGAAGGAATAGACTCGTATTCTCACCTCTAATTACACGCTGCGAGAAAGAGACGATTTTAAAAGGGACTTATAGGAATTTGTTCTGTTAGACTACGAGTTTTAAAAGCAGGAATCGACTTGAAGGGGAAAAAAAGAAGAAGAATCTATAAAAGAATCTCAATTAAAATTAACCCTTTATTTTCGCATTACTGTTAATTAATGTTATCAGTCTTTAACGCGAATTTCAACATAAATATAAGATACGTCTAGATACACGTATATCATGCGCTAGCTGGAAACATGAAAGGTATGCGAGCCAAGTATCTCTCGTATTCGAAAAGGCAAACGTCCATCCCTCGAAACACGCTCGACGAAGTAAGTATTACCGGTGTTCTGCACGCGCGTGTACTCGGTCAAGCAGCAGTACCTGCAGATACCTGGAAATACTTGGCGAACGCGCGTCGTTCTCACCAATAAAGAGCCAGTCCGGGGAAGCATTCCACGGACTTCGCTCGCCGCGAAGCCACTCCGAAGTCAAAGGTTCACCGTACACATCCCGTTTATCGTTATTGCAGGCACGCACTAATGAACGAGCCATTCCATTTGTCTTCTGGCAGTTCTGCGGTAGGTATAATACTCTGTTCCCCCTCCCGTCCTTCGAGCTCCCTTTTATAACGCAGCCGTCGGCCGACCACGACTTCCGAAATATCCTAATTAGGACGCAGGTGCGCCTTAAGATGCGACTTACGCGGCAACTTACAAATTACGTGGTCGCACGCGAGTTTTTCCTCGCCGTATTACGCCGTGCCGGATTTAATCGGCCTTATTAAAAAATCTTATCGGAACCGCCGATGATTTATTATTAATCGCTTTTTTTTTAGACATGTTTTTTCCCGGGCAATTATCGTCATGTGACAATTTAGACTGACGATTCATCACGAGGGTATCTCTCGAGGATGATCTCTGCGAAAGAGTCATACTCTCCGCGCATTCTGCGGAAACACGTGGTAAACGGTGAATAACAATCTAGTCAGTTAGTGTGTCAGTGACGATGACTCATATGTTGGCTTCGCGATGACGGGACAATATTTATGACGAGCGCATAAATGTGCACTTAATCACGCGTGTGCCGAAATAATATAAAACATAAATAATGAATTCATTTTCAATGTTTTTAATAAAAATAATTGTCTCTCCTCCCGTCCATTGAAATAGACCGATATAAACGGTATAATGTAATACAATATGGTAATTCACCTAAAGATAAGATAATTCACCTATTAGATGTAATGTACGTAAGAAAGTACATAACCTTCGTACGTAAAGAAGTACATAAATTTTATTTAACCAATTGTATAACGAACAATTGTTAATTTACAGTTCATTAGGTAAGCATTTAATTTGCATTCTCATCGATTTCAAACAACACAATACGTAAATGTAAAGACCGCGCTTGAAAATGCCTCAATCGCTTCGAATGATGAGGAATGCTCGAATCGGCAGACACGTCATTTACGATGATTCACAATGATTTTACGATCGGCGGTAACGACGCCCCGCCGGCCGTTGCGTTAAATATTGCCGGGTTTTATTGCGGAGGTGTCGTACGCGGCGTTTTTCTTCCGCAGCGCGCTCAAAGGTTTATTGAGGGGTTGCGCACGCCGCGATTATATACGAGCCATATCGTACAGAGCGCCAGGCAATTCTGCGCTACATATGACGTTGCGTAATACGTCCGGCTATTTATGCAGATCAGGATTTGCGCGTTACATAAATAGATTGCCGCCACCGGAGTACTCGGCTCTTTTTCTTTTCACGCGTACCAGGCGATTGTCTGGCCAGGCTTGACTGTCTGGCACCAGCCTTTCGCAACTCGTTCTTGGACGAGGAGCGAGGAAATGTGACAATTAGAGAAAATCTAGCTAGGCTCCTTCGTACTCCGATTTGTTATTTTTGAAAGTTGATGCCGCAGTCGCGCTTCGTAGTATTAGCCAATTAAAAGACAACGACTTTATCACTATATTAGATCGTGCATGATAATGTTTCTGAAATATGATGATGTCTGAAAAATATCTATTATTTTTTTTATATTTTGGTGCAGTTATAATTATAAACATTTTTAAAGACTTTATATTTTTCAACATTTTTCGAATAGTAACAATTAAATATACATTTATTATATTTTCTATATGTCTATTAAAAATAGCATTTCTTTAAATTGACGAGATTTTCTTGAGAGTAATATTTTTCTCGATCCCGTTAAATGATCGCGATATATTTTCACTTTACACATATAGGTACTCTATATTAAATTTATTTTTAATAATTCAAGAAAACACGATAAAAGTAATTTTAGACAGTTGGCGTGAACTGAGGAACGACCGAAAATAATATCGTGACGAAGTGTAGAGTTATTTTCGTGTTTTACATGGTTCACAATAATAGCAGCAGTCACGCGAATATTATTCAACGAGAATGAACTAATGTAAAAGTAATCTCTTCAATTTATTCGAGGCCACCTTATCGTTCATCTTTCGCTTTTCGAATCTCAGAACTCGAATCGAACAAACAGATTGCAATCTCGTATTAGATTGTACGATTGGATCGCTCATATCGAAACTATCGCGCGACGTGCGACAAGGTTTGCGACTGGCAGCGCAGCGTTACGTGGAAAAATCTTAAATTTCGCGATTCGATTCCGGATTTCGATGCCGAGCTTGGGAAGCGTATTCCGTATACGCGTATACTCCCTGGAGATCGACGTTTCACCGTCGTTGATCGGCTTCGCGTGCACGCGCGATTTGTGCGGTTACACACGCGTCACGCTATTCGGCTCTCGGCCCATTCGGCTGGAAGAGGCGCGGTGAAAGAGGTCGCAGTCAATTAGCGGAGGCAGATCTTCGCGCAAGATGCAAGGCCGAGGCTCATCTCTCTCTTCCACGAACGGCCGCGCCGCACCGCGCCGCGACGTGCGCCGTCTGTAACCGCCGCGGTACCCATATTGGATCATTAATCTTACCAGTTGGGTTGCTTGGTAGCGCCCGTCGCATCGGCCCAAGCCCTCACGCAAACCTGCACCCCGGGAAAGTGCATGTTTCGTCGCCGCTCATGCGGGACCACGCGTCGCTCGCGCCCGCGACGCGATATCGAGATTTACGATCGCCGTCGAAATCGGCGAGAGATCCCCCGACGACGGTGCGGTTCCGCGCCGCTGCTACTTTGCGGAAACGCGTCGAGCGACGGACGTGTTTATCCGAATTCCCGATATCGTCTGATTTAGCGTCTTGCGGAATTGAAGATTCGCAATGGAAGGACAAGCGCGTTATCTCCGACATTGCAGAAAGTTATTTACAATCGAGTAGAAGCTCGTAAAAAATCTAAAATCATCATTAAAACGAGTTATGATAACTATTGAGAGCCACTGCGTCGGCATACATATACGTGAATAACAAGACTCAAATAACAGGAAACTCCGACTTATTTATGGACACGCGCTAATTCTTAAGGAAACAGACGCGGGAGTGACCGTCTAGCGTCTAGACTTTCGTGACAAGTTTGAGGTGTCACGTAATGTAATATATTTGTCGTCTGTACAAATACACTCTTCAGCAAAAATTAAAGGGCAACTTTGATTCGCAAAGTTATAAAATTTGCATTTCTCCTTTTTATCGCTGATTTGAAGAGTGTGGATCTTTAATTTCATTTGAAAAATGCAATTACAAAAATGTCTTAACGGTGTAATTTGTGAAACTGATTATTTCGAATAAATGCTTTAACGGACAGTTGTTGGAAAACATTAGTTAATCCACTATTCGTAGGATGCCGCGATTCTTTTAAGAACAACGAATTGTAGAAAAACATCTCTCGTTTTCCATGTAAAACAAATTTTCGAACCAGTAATAATGCCTTCGACAAATATGCCGTCGTTATTACAAAGTTGACGATAAAATTTTAAATAGATCGCGAAGGTCTTTTTTTAACATTACCATAATGGTGAGAGTAACGAATAACGACGTTGTTGAAAAATACCTGCAAACGACGTCATTTTTGAATATTCAAACGGGAGTGTCCCGGGATATACGCTAGATATTCGTGCCGCGTCGCTCTATTTCGAGCCTTCCTAATTTACCCTCGTTCCCGTGACGCGAGAGAGCGCCGCGGGTCAAGGAGACGTGTCCCATTGCAATCCCGGAACGGGTAGGTCGACTTCCAGCCGGAGAGTAAAACCGTCTACGATTTGCGAGGGTCGTCGCGAGCGGAGGCCGCATTTAGAAACGCGTTGTAAACAGCCGCGTGTAAATTTAGGAGGAGAAAGGGAAGCTAAATCCCCCCGACTTATCGACTACGGGCGATGCTCACTTAAGGCCCCCCGGTTGTCTACGCCGCGTCGTCGTCTTCTTCCCCGATCTCGCGACGACCGGCGTGTGCAGCCGGAATCTCCTCAATTTCCCGAAGTCCTAAATAAGCCGGCGGTTGAGACTTGGCGGAATTCTCAAACGCCGGAGGCCTCGCGCGGCCACGCCGCGCCGCGTCGGGTCTCCGTTCGAGTTTCGAGAACGAGATACGACGCGGTTGACAAAAAGAGGGCGGCGAGCGTGCGAACCGACGCGGCGAAAGTGAATTCCGTCTCAGTTTCGACTTTCAAAAGAGCGACAGACAGCTCACCTTGCGCGCCTCTCGCGCACGCACGCGCGTACATACGTACGTGCGTGCGTGCGTTTGCGCGATTTATTGCGCGGCGACATTGTCGAAAGAAATCAGCCCCGGGGGCACCGAGACCGTTCCATACCGCGTCGATCAAACGTCTTCGGTACTGCGCAGTTCTTTTTTTCTTTTTCAGTTTCTTTTTTTTTCCCCTTCCAATAGCGATCGGCGAAACGCGGGATAGATAGGCTATTAGGCGACCTCTAATAGTACAGATTGGTCCATCGCGGCCAGATTCGTATCTATCGCGCTAGCAGCGGACTCGTTACCCTCGAAATTCTAACGGTAAGTACCTGTCCATCACGACGTGATCGTTTCCCGTGCGAGATACACGTGAAAATTAGTAGCCCTAAGGAGAAGCGATAGAATTCGTGCTATTAACATTATTATCCGAGTCCACTCGATTAATGGAAAGCATGTATAATTGAACACGTGTAATGTATAATTCAATAATTATACCAAAGATATTAACTTGTAAAAGTTCAACAGAGACGAGATTAGATAAGGAGTGGCTAGAATCCGGTTTGAGAAGTAAACGATTATGCGATAAATTATTTTAAAGCGACAAAACCTAAACGTATTTCAGAATAATGCGTTTATCATATCTGTGCGATGAATGATGAGTCGACGGCGACGATGTACGTGCAGGATCCGCGGCAATTTCTACGGACAGAGATAAATAAATTCAACCCACTTCGCAATCTCATGTGCTAGATGCGGGATAAATCCTACTGCGCACACCGCGGAGTGTCTGCGAGGTGAATCTCGGCGAATAGATCTTCCTGACTCGCGACAGAAACTCTCGCGAGAATTCCTGCGCCCGTAATAAATTCGCGAGCGTAATGATACCGTTTGGCGGGTTTTTACGCAATTTAGAAAGCACACCGACCGGCGTAAATCGACGGGCCATTAGATCGGCGGATGACAAAGGGGATCTATGCTCGGAGGGAAATCTAGTATTTCTAATTTATGAAGCTAATTATGGGGAAGAGGGGAGAGAGAGAGAGAGAGAGAGAGAGAGAGAAAGGGGGGCGCGCGCGATGATGTCATAGCCATTATTAGTGGTGCAATTCCGCGGAATGTCGGCCGCTAAGTTATGAAACTACAGAAATCTATTCGCCGCCACACGTTGCGCTGTATATGATACACTTTCTTCTCTAAGCGAGATAAATATCTCGCGCGTAATTGCAGCGCCGGATTTTAAAATGCGCCACCGCGCGGCCAGTGATAATTGGATCTGGATTTCTTCCGGTTGACGCATTAAAATATGTGTTTTTATACAATATATTATCCATAAATAATTAAAATATTTTCTTTTCGTATATTTTCTATTAATATTTTAGCTTCAATTGTTATAATAATCAATTTCTTTTATTGCTTTTTCAATGAAAACATACAATTAATTTAGTATTGAGTTTACGTAAAACAGAGAAAACTTTAAGTGCTTTTTACTTCTATTTACTATCAGAGAGACTCTTAAAACAGAAATGAGATCTTATAGAAATTGAGGACAACTTTTTGAAGTCTTCGTGTATACGGATGCGTTTGCAAATGTCGTTGCAAATTTATTCAAATTAATGGATCTGAAAGAGAAAACCCGAACGCGAAACCCGTGACAGATAGCTTTTAATCATATGATTTTATTAGCGAAATGTTGCCGCGCAGAGATAGATCTCGCCATGCATCAGCAACTTGAAAGCGCGAAAAAGCAATCAAAAAGCAGCTACGGGCGGATTATCGCTCGATCGGGCTATCATTTTATTTCGAGAGTCGATTCCACGACGGCACGTGTCTCGCACGAGGGATTTTTAACGGATCGCCGCGTTGTTTTGCGACGATAAATTCGGCAGCATCTTTGCGGTCCGAAAGTGTTTCAAAGCGATACATCGCATACTCCAGCTGACCTAAATCTCGAATAGTGCCTCTTTTCCACCGAGAGGTGTCTTTCGGTCTCTATCGATTATTCACGCGCGCGAATATTCTGCTCAGCTCTCCGGGAAATCCTTCCAGCGAGTTTTCTTGCAACTTGGAAACATGAAAGACATCACAATCCGGTCGGCCGTTCGTCGTAAAAAGTGATCCAAGATCCAAGTCGCGCACGTTTGCCCCAACTGACCTAGATCTCCGTATCGCGAGTATATGGCGTTTAATATCCGAGGATAATTGTGCTTACGGTAGAGAGGAAGAGAATCCCCCCAGGATTCTGCCAGTCGCTGTAATCCTTTGACGTTTCTGAATTCCCAGCGAGTTTGTGCTCGCCGGGGCGCGACAGCCAAATGGCTGTGCAACGCGATTGCGAAATTTTCCGTCAAATTTCTCGACGAATCTTTAGCCGGTGAAAAATATCGCGTTAACTCTCCCGGTATTTTCCGGAGCGGCGGAGGATAACGGTCCTCCCGAGATTAGGTGACGATCGAAGCGAGAATGACAAAATCGTGGAGAATTTCATTCTTCCTCTTTCGCCGCAATTGCGCCTGCAGAATCGATAGATAATAAGATCGGAGAGGATGCGATATTACATGTAAAATCACATTGTCCACAAGCATGTTACCGGCATACGAATCAGTTCCTTTTTTTAAAGTTCGTCGGAGGACATTTTGACGAAAATATTCTGAAATTTGATTTGCCGAAAGTGGGACAGAGATAGCTATTTTAAAATAGATATCACTTTATTCATCGAAATATCGATAGTGTATGGTCCAATATTCCACTCTTGCTCGAGCAAATATTTATTAAATGTCTCGTTGTTATGAGAGACCGAGCAGGAATAAAAATAAATTGGGATAAAAGGTGCAGCTATTTTTTTTATATTATTGTAATGTCATATAATATAAAAAAAGAACAATTAGGTTCTAATTATACTTAATATCTTAACTAATAAAAACATGGAAAGTTCATTGTGCGAATTAACAACGTATTTCGGGAGGCAGAAAAAAAATTAATGAACGATACTGTTTATATTTATATTTATTTATTTATTTACTTATACGCTTATTTACAATTTTAAATCAATATTTAATTTAAAACAGTAAAAAGATCTGTGTTTAATACCAGAATATTATTTATCAATAAAAATCGTGGTATAAATGCATATTTACACATAAAATATGTTAAAAGAAAAATATCATTACTAATTCTAGTTTTAAATTATCGGTGATTGCTTTTCTACTTTCGACAATACCCCGTCGACGAAGTGAAACGATCGCGTCCCCGAGCCTGTGCCGCGCAATTCCTAGCGGATCGGTATTCGGCTCTGAAATTCACGCGGGGGGAGGGGGGAGGGGAGCCGGGAGGGGAGGGAGATAGTCGCGGCGACGCGCTGCCTTTGCAGAAACCTCTATCAAGCTAGCCCCCCCACCATCGCAAAAAAAATCCGGACCTATTAAAAAATTTAGTGCTATTTATGTGCTAATTTATTGCTCTAGTCCAAATTTCCAAGATAGCGTGAAAACATTTCTGAAATACAACGTTGTTTAAGATGTAGTCAATATAGTGCTATCTGTTAAGTATTCGGATATACGTATTTTCTAAAAAAACGTTATATTTCAGAAATGTTTTCACGCTATCTTGGAGCAACAAAAAAGCAACAAATTCTGGTGTATTTCTTTTTTGGATTTGTGCACTCTATATAGGTTTTTTATTATGGGGGGGGGGGACTAGCTTGACGACAAGCTGGCCTCACCCTTTTCGATCTCGATTTCCTGCTAAACGGTTTGAGCAACAAAATTCGGACTAGAGCAATAAATTAGCACATATAAATAGCACTAAATTTTTTAATAAGTTCGGATTTTTTTGCGATGGTGGGTGGGCTAATTTGATAGAGGTTTTGCAGAAATCCGGAGAGCCTTGCCGAGCTCTTACCGCGAGTCGCGCAAGGCCGTTTCAACGGTGGTATTCGGGCCAGCCGTTTCTCTAGAAAGGAGCACGCCGCTTATGCGGCCGCGACACGACTCGCACGCAGAAAACAAAAACATTTCACCGCGCCGCTCGCGCGCTCCGGAGTTTCTCGTTCCAGCGAACGGTGATCCTGCACTCCGTGGACTTGTACCGCGGTCCGTGTACCGTGTACCTGTCCACGTATGCCCGATGGACGGGATCTCACATTGGATCTCGGTATTTTGTGTAGGTGCGCATGTGGATCACCGTGCGGCTATCCCGCGTTCTCCCGCTTTCGCTGCCGCGTCGCGAAAATTCGGCGTTTGCAACAATGTGCAAAGCGGCACCGCGAAACAATGCGCCTGAGAAACTCGCGGTCGAAGTATGAACGCCCACATACGCCGCCGCGGCAAATTACTGACATATTTAACGAAATCCGTTACATAAGGAGGATATATTACCCATACTTTCGAGAGAAATCTCCGTTCCGCACGGCGCGGCGCGGCGTGGCGCGGCGCACGAGGTCCTCGGACGTAGTCTCGGACCCGCGCGGCCGTGTGTTGGCCTCTCCGCGCGCGCGGGCACGGTACACGCGCGTGCTACGTAGTCAAAGGCCATTGTGCCACTCCAGGATTCCGACGTGAGTCACACACGGTGCCCCCGGACGTGGTGCTGTGCCCCAAGTAAAGCGCGCGGCATGCCACGCCGCGCCGCGCGCCCGCAATCGCTTGGCTAATCGAGATCACGCTGACTCAGAAAAGGAGAGCCCCGACCGGGAGAGAGAGAGAGAGAGAGAGAGAGAGCGAGAGAGAGAGAGGTTGTCTTTTAAATAACGCCTAATAAAGCGGGCATATACGATGACCCGCATGTTGTAGCGGGGAGGGAGGGGGAATCACCGAATCCTTGTCCCGCAATATACGAGGGACAGTCACCCGGGGGTCGATCGTCGCCATAGAAGGCCATCGCTGTCAAAACTCGTCCCTCGACTTTCGACACATCTTCCCTTATATAAATCAAGCATCAGCCGCGCAAGACGCCGAATATCGACGTTGACGACACGTGAGAACACGAAGGTCGCCTCGTAGGTACGAGAGAAAAGAGATAAAGATCGTGATCCTCGAAAGGAGTGGTCCACTTCGTGGGAACCTCCGTCTCACCTTGTTGTTGTTGGTCCCCCGAGCACTTGGCGCGAATTTACTTTTACGGGTTTGCTTATTAACTTTTCTCGACCGCTGCGTATCTTCCTGTCCAACTTACGTTACATAAACGAACTTCTGTTATATAAACCGAAGTCGATTCGACGCAACGAGCGAAGCGGGGAATTATCTCCGACTTTTCTGCGCGCCGTACCGTCGATATAAGGGTTATATTTGCTTTTAACAGCGTGTCTTCCTCGTCATCTCCCTCTTCCGCGTACGTTTAGCGATGTGGAAACCCCATATCCTCCCGAGTGTGCCTCCGATCCTGAATATCAGGAAATCGCTGGAGGAAGAAGAAACGGCTCGCGTTATTTCGCGAACTGCCCGATTCTCCGGAGGCACTAAAAACTTAAGAGCCTCGTTTGGCAGGCCGAAGACTTCCCCAATTCCCGGCCCTCTCGCGTATATTCCCTCTCATCGAGGATGAACGAAGAAGGGCCGAAAATTGCAGCGGCGCGCGTTTCGCTCGCTCGCTTCGTTAAGGTCATCGAGCGAATTTCTTGATTTCGCGGCTCGGCGTTTACCCAGCTATCTCAGCCATTTCCGGTTTTTGCCGCGCGGTATCCGTCGGTATCAGTTATGCGAGAGGCCACGTACGAGCACGCACACGCAAAGGCGCGCACGAACGCATTAGCATATCCCGGTTCTCAACGAGCCGATCATTTCGATCGGCAATCAAAGTGCCTCGCCGACGAGTTACGCAAAGATTGTGCATCGTAAGTAGGTACTGCCCCGCTGCGTCTTTTTTCACCATCTTTACTCTTTTACTTTGTATTATATAACTACTATGATTATTATATACGTATATTATTGTATTATACAAACGCGTCGCTTATACATAACGTAAGTTTACGTATCCCGGATGCGTTGTATAACCGTGAAGGCGAGCAACACGAGAGAGACCTGCACGCATTGTTGCGAATCGCACATGATGTAGCCGAACGGAATTCCGCCGCTTTCGGAATCCTGGAGGACTCGTCTTTCTTTCTAAGCCGCCTTCCCTCGCCTGCCCAGCGGCCACGGAAACCGTTCGTTCGTACTTCCGGCGAGTGAGAAGGACCATAACTCGCGCTGCGATGCTACATCGAATAGGAAGGGTTGAAAGCTGGAGTCACGCGTCATCATAAGCGATATTTAAAAATTTTTCGACAAATATGCGAGATCATCTGCTTCTTTTTAGCGAAAATTTGATCGCAATTTATTCGCTGTCGGTCGTCGTTATTTATCGTTTCCCAGCGAAAGAGCTAAATCCGAAACGTGTCTCGAAAAAAGTCGCCCTTTCGCGAACTCGTGTGTCGCTCGCTCCCGAGACGATTCTGGATGCAGGTCCGATACCTCGATAAGGGCCGGACGGGGAAGGGAAGAGGGTGATGCAGGGGGACCCTGCATGCCTTACGCCTCTGCGTTAGGGGCGGCTGACGGCGGCTGCGAGCGTGCTAAGAATACCGACGAGGAGAGAAACGGCCGGGAAGAATGTAAAAGACAATGGAATGTGTCGCGTCGCGCATGCGTGGCTCCGTGGAATGCGGCCCCGTAACGGCACATCCGTTAACCACGGCGTCTGCCACGAAACGCGGGGCCTTGTTGCGCGCAATTCGCCTCTCCCGCCGACCGACGGTGCACCGACAAGTTTTAAGGGCCTCTCGCACAATGCCCACCGTCGCATGATTGTCACTCGCCGCGCCGCAGCTGCCGATCCGTTTCTTCCGTTTGCGTTTTTTCCTAAATGTTCGCCGAAGAGCTTAATTTCACGGCGA
Source organism: Temnothorax americanus (assembly GCF_048541705.1). Taxonomy (NCBI): domain Eukaryota; kingdom Metazoa; phylum Arthropoda; class Insecta; order Hymenoptera; family Formicidae; genus Temnothorax; species Temnothorax americanus. The sequence continues at coordinate 2,732,704 of NW_027509253.1, forward strand.
TCTGGCGAACAACTCCGGCAAGAAGGACAATTCGCGAAGAGTCGTTTCGATGCCTTTTCACGTCGCGCAATCTGCATTCCTCATTAATTTTGGCTGGAATTTACGGTTTAGCGTTAGACGATTTTAAGCGCGAAGGAATGACCTTTTAATGTAAGAGAGACCGCGACTGTGTTGTTATTTTATGTTCCGTGGCAGTCTTAAACCGGGTACACTACCGGGTTCGAAGGGGGTTGAATTTAAAAAATAGCGGTTTCACACGTCGCACGGAACGTGTTATGATAATTATACTTCTCACGGAGTGACTTGGCGACGTCACTTAACATAAAAGGATCCATGCGGAACCGCGGATTGGATACGCGCGATCCGTTTACCGACCATCATATATCTCGAAGAGTTCCTTTATCAGAGATTCTTTTTCTCTCTTTATCTCTCCGAGAGTCCGAATTCCCGTCTCCGACGTGTACAAAGTAACCTGTTGAATATTTGCACGTCGCGTCGCGTTTTATCAGCGTGTGTTTTTCGATACAGCGCACGTTGAATTTTATCGGGGAGAAGCATCGTCTCGTCGACAGAAGTTGCCAAGTATCCCGAAGAAGCCAATCAATAGAATCGCCTCGAAAAACATCGCGTCGCTATCAAATTGACTCGGGGATCAGCAGCAGGAATGCGAACCCATCATCACCGGGGCACCGTCGGATTATCGGGGGCCTGGCTCTTCGCGCCACGCTCGATTGGAGCCGCGAATCGATGGCGATCTCTCGGAGTGTTTTTCGAGAAACCCGGCTCGAGAGACTCGCCGACGTTCCCCGTCTCTCCTTATTTACTCCACATCGCGAGATGTATACGAATGAGCTCGTTATAAATTTCTCGATGGCCGACACGGCGCGGCTGCGAGGCCATGTGTTTCGACGGGAGGGGCCCTCGAGAGTGGTTCTCGATCGTTGGGACACCATTGACGCATCGCGTCGCGATTCGCAATCGGAATTTCCTGTTTCGCAACGTAACCCGGTGCTTTTAGCTCCTCCGGGCTGAAATTTTCGATGGTGACACGCCGGAGAAACTCGATATCGTCGGCTTGACGCGTGGCGATCATCACGTTACCTTAACCGTTACGGGAAATCGTATCGGTTTGTGTATAATAACTGTGTGTCGTATTTTTTGCCACAATCATATTGAACATTAATCATTTTTGCCGACATTAACCTTAATTTAATCTGATTCATTGGCTCTCTTCAGAATCGCAAGCAGAAAGTACACAGAGAATTAAACTATGATTAAAATTATGATCGATTTATCAGACACGATCGAGCGTTTGTTCCCAGCCACAAATAAATATACATTTTTCGCCAAAACGCGAGAGATTGCAATTATCGATTAGGGATATTGATTGCGATTTGCTCATCGACTAATTGCGGTCTCGCTTGAAGGCTAAACATCGACTCCTCTATTCTCATGACTTTTGTTGATATCAACTTTGTAAAACCCGTATCAGACTATGGATTGGGATTGAGATTGGATTGAAATTTAATCGATCAGAATAGAGAAAACTGATTTCAAGTTTAGTAAACTTTGCTCTGATTAGTCAAATTTCAATCCAATCTCAATCCAATCCGTAGTCTGATACGGACATAAAGGAGCGTGAACATTCTTGCAGATTTCACGCTTTCACTCTTGTCAAGTCAATACGATGCATTCGAGTAAATATCGCTTATATGTCTTGATACCCGTAACAAGAAATCATGTTTCAAACGATACTTGATCTCGACAAAGGATTAATATCGAGTCAGTATTATCTTCCATTTTGCATTTGGGCTAAAATCTACGTAATAATTTACTATACATAAATCTACAATGATAAAATATTATATACTTTTAATTATGTAAATAGTATCTATAGGATAATTAAATAATTTATCATAGATAAAAGTAACGTAACATTTTATAAAATTTTTATACGTTTTTATAAAATTTAGAGCTTAAAAATTTATCCATTTTTTCATGGATATCTACACTTTTTTCAGCATTGGGTGGGACATATATCTGTCAACTCCAAGATTGTCTTGAAATCTTGGGATATAAGTAGCTGCATATCATTATCCTAATTACTGTTTTTACTCAATGAGCTCATTATCGGGTATATATCGCGAGTTTGCTGAAAAGGTACGCGTGACACATTCCGGTCGTGTCTTTCTGACGATAACAGATTATTCGGCCTTTAAGTGAAACGGTATTTCGTCCCTGTGTCGCGTCGGCGGCGATCCTTGACCGTGTCTTCCCGCTCTCGCAAAGTAATCGCAATAATGAAACGATGTTGCACGTTGCCGTTCCCGATCGGGCTGGCGAGGGACAGAGCAGGCTAACCGTTTCTTCGAAAAGTGCCGTAAACACGCTAAAATGCGCTCGCGGACTGACCGCCGTCGACATGTAGCGAATGGTAATGACTGAACTAACGGTGGAATTCCTCGAAGTGCACGCCGCTGGTTCGAGAGGGTGAGAGAGAGAGAGAGAGAGAGAGAGAGAGAGAGAGAGACTAGAGCGGATGAGAGAGAAGAGAGAGGAGATGGTGAGAGAGAGAGAGAGAGAGAGAGAGAGAGAGAGAGAGAGAGAGAGAGAGAGAGAGAGAGAGATGCCGCTCCTCCTCGAACGTATCGCGAAAGTCGCACGGAACGAGGCCCTTTTCACGAGAGATGGAAAAGGGTTCGTGACGTTCCCCGACTTCCCACGAAATGACGTGCGAGCAACGTCAATCGCGTGTGTTACTTCGAGTATTCCTTCAGAAATTTCTGCTCCGGGTCAAAATGCGCGTTAAAACTTCAACCCGAGACGAAAGTCAATGTATATATTCGTTACTTTATGCGCGGTATCTGCATGCAGTTTATTAGATTTCTAAAGTGCTGATAACATAATTGAAATTAAATTTCTTCGAAGCATTTTAGTCTCGCTGAATAATAGTTGTGTAATAAAATGTTTTAAAAATTTATCGATCCAAGATTTACGTGAATTTTTGATACTTTTTGACAGAATTAATTTTCTAGTATGTATTACACGAAACAAACAAATTCTGCTAGAAACATTCTTCTTCAATACTTGGAGATATTTCAGAGGTAAATGAAAGGGTGAGGAGATAAGATCGCAATTATTACAAGAGCATACGCGTAAGAAACGGGGCAAATGTCGCGGCTCGCCCGAAGGTTTCACTCCGCGCGCGCGCGCGCGCGCGCGGCGTTTATCTCTCGCAAAGTTTCCGTTAAATTGAAGTACCGAGAATTATTGCCTATGATTATATAACACCATTTCGCAACGCGACGACCATAGTCGAACCGACGCGCGAACCTTCCTCGGTATACGCGCCTCTCGCGAAATTTAATTAAAAACTTTGCGGGCAATCTGCGCTCCGTGTGCCATAGCCGGGACGCGATTTTTGTGTCTTCGCTCGTGATAGAAAACGCACGTTACGAAGAAACGCAGGAACGACCGTCCTCACATTTCACATCGCTGTTTTAGTACGTTTGAGAAAATTGAATTTTAAATGATCGTTTTCGAATTATGATGTAATCACTGAACAGATGGCAATTGGTGTGTCGTTTATAACAAAAAAAATGAAACAAAGTTGATTTAATATTACGGGAGCAAAGGGCACGTTGGTACGCGTGAGTTCAAAGAGACTTTGCAATAACAGTCACGGAATGACGTCAAAGTCACGTTGCGCGGCACCGTACCAACAAAAACCAAACGGTTAATTGCCGCCGAGACTAGTTTTATTTGCGCATTGTTGATTCAACATTTGCCTATGAGAGACGACAAAGGATATATATCCCGGACAAGAGATAAAAGCGATCCATTATCTCATTCGCGAAATGAGATAGAGCCGAGAGATAATCTCGCGTCTATGCAAAGTGTTTTAATACGTTTCGATCTTTACGCTATCTACGTTTTTTAGCGGAATTTTAGCGTTTTACTTTGTTTGCGGAATTATTGCGAAATCCGGTGAGCTCCGTTGAAACACCGACGCCATTCGAATTCGAAGGTGTTATTTCGTGACTTTTGTTAAGGGGTTTTCACGCGGGTCAATACGCGGCTTATAACGCCAACCGAAGCCAGAAGCCACGCTCAGGCGGCATTGCCGTTGAAAGTTGCGAGGGGGGGGGGGGACAAAAGCGTCCCGGCTTCGATTTATCTTCCGGCCAAGTCGCGCGAGGATCTCGCCGAGGAGAGAACTTCTGGCGGGACCATTAAATTCCGCGCGCACACCCTCTGTGCCCGGTAAAGATATTAGCTTGGGAACAACCTCCGCCGCGGAATCTTTGTTTTGACGCGCGGAGAGCGCGGGATGATATTTTATTGTTAATCGACGTCCCGATCGACATTGTTCCCGGTTATCCCCCCTAAATCAAATTTACGATGCTTGAAACGTGGCTCGAGGCAACACGTTAAGCTCGAACCACACGGAACGGTATTTCTAACGAATTTCAGCGTGAAATGTGCTTTCAATTCATCGTTGCGCGAGTTTGAAAGTTCGGAATATTTCAGACCGGATATACCACAGTTAATCATTCGATTGTATTGGACGATAAATATACAGGGTGTCGCCAAGCTGCCGAAGTCGCGCATATGATCGTGCGCGAACGTTTTCCCAGAGCGAAGTATTAGTTGGACACGCATTAGCCAAGTCAGGGACGTCGATTTTAATTTTGCTGCACGGAACATTGTTCGGAGTTCCTCACTCCACGCGGGTATTACTCCACGTGCCAAGGTTGTCGGTAACTCACGAACTAACGGCGCGGCGGAGTAATAAAAGTTATTTTACGTCCGCGTCAACCAGGCGCGAGTCGCTAGAATGCTATTAGCGACGCGTAAGGGAACGGGCTTGGAAAAATTAGCGGGGAAAGAAGACCCTGTTGAGCTTGACTCTAGTCTGGCACCGTAAGGAGACATGAGAGGTGTAGCATAAGTGGGAGATGGCAACATCGCCGGTGAAATACCACTACTTTCATGCATTGTTTCCTTACTTACTCGGTTAGGCGAAACGCTGCATGTATTTTTTAACAGGCCGATGGTTTGGTCATTTTGACTGTTAAACACTTTTTTTGTATCAGCTGCGAAATCCGCATTTTTTTTGTAAATTTTCCTCTTGTTTGATTAATCACGAGAGATTCGCAGAGAATTCGTTTATATAAAAGAAAATATACGAGAAGTGCGAATCATTCTTGTATTAACGCATCCGAACCACACATTGTATTGCAGAATAGTTATCCGCAGCAAGTAGGACTCTCATTAATAAATTAATGTCAGCGATAGGAAAACAGTATGAATATGTATTCACTGATTGAAAATCAATTTCCTTTTTTTCCTCGTACAAGGCAGGAAACTGCCATTCTAAAACAAACGTCAATTCTCATTCTAAGGCTAAAGTAACGAACGTCAGCGAGTGCATTTCGAATGATATTGACTTTTTACGAATTACAAGAGAATAGAAGTACTCTTCGAGAATAAATATTCGCGCACGATGATATCGATGCGAACGAGAAACAATTTGCAACATATCGTGAGAAATGTTTGCGGATCGTACCTCGTTGTAATACAACGACTATGTAAAGAAGATCAGCGGATTACACAGTCGCGGAAAATCACTGGAGAAAGAGGACGCTGAGGGGTAAGAATCGTCGGCGTCAGCGGTAGGACACTGGAGTATGTGGGGACGAAATAAGACGATTTCGACGTCAAAGGAATATAATATGCTGAACTGCACGGAGAAAGAGAGCGAAGAATATGAAATCGAAAATGAAAATTTAGAATCGTCAGGTCGGAGGCAGAAACTTGGCTTCTATTCGATAGAAGTTACGCAATAGGTTTATCTACGGCATCGGGAGCGAAAATTCGATTTCTGGGAAAAAGGCAAGGATGAGAAGGACCGTAATAAAAAAGGTATAATAGAAATATCTCTCGAATGCTAATTTAGTTGTCAATAAAAATAATAATTTGATGATTAAAGGGAAAGGATAAGAGAATTTAAATCGATATACGAATAATATATAACAAATGGATAAATTACAAAAAATTATATAGATAATAGAAATAAATTATTCATGTTTTTTGGGCGACAGATATATTTAAAAACTATACAGATGTTATATATATATATATATATATATATATATATATTCAATAAATGTATAAATCCAAAATATGTTGATTAAAGATTGCTAGATAATTCGCACATGTATAACGGAATTCGGAGTATGCGAAGTCACAGACAAAAGAATTCTAAGCTTATCAAACGGTGCTAAGCCGCGTCCTGAAAAATCCGCAGGTAACGAAAGAGTAATCCACGCAAACAGAGCAGGACAATCGCGCGCGAGGAGATTCTACAATACCGCGAATTAAAAACGTATCGCGGCCGAGAAAGAGCGAATACTTTGTAGGCGGGATGCGTAAGAAACTGTAAATAAAAAAAAGGAGTTAACTTAAACAATAGACCGATTTAAACCGAGTTATCCAACGAGGATCTCCGAGACATCGCCAGCCACGAATCTCGTTACGGATGCTCAGCGTCCGGCTTCTGCCGCGCTCGCGACGTGAAATTTATAAAAGATTTTCCTCGGGGGATTTTTAATCTCCGGGTTTAATCGAAAAGTAAGCGTAAGATCGAGAGATCCATAAGAGGACGCGGGGAATCTGGGAGAAAGAGAAGAAAAAGGAAGAGAGAGAAAGAGGGACGTTCGATAAAGTCCGCGGAATGGATTCGTCCGCAGTGTCGCCGTAAGGAGGAAAGTTCGTCGCTCGAGTCGGCGAGCGAGCGGAAACTCAAGAATGCGGAGGAGCGAAATAAAAGGACTCTAAGTCCAAAGGAGGATGCTGAGCTTCGGTCCGAGAGGGATGAGATCGCGGCGGAGAAGGACGGCGATCGGGACGAGAGAAAGAGCGGCGCAGGAGAGACAGAGAGAAAAGACAGAAGGGAAAAGGTAGAGAGACAGAAAAGAAAGGAAGAAAGAAAGAGAGATGAGAGAGAGCGCAAAAGGATGAGGTGCGGGTATAAGAAGGAGAGAATCGCCGAGGATGCTGAAGAACAAGAAGAGGAGGAAGGAGGGGAGACGGAGGAGGTGGGATGGCCTAAGGTAGCGAGAGTGGAATACTGGAATGCGCTCCCAGAGGCCATTTCAGTTCGATGTCCTCCGTTCGCTCTCCTGTCTTGCCCACTCCAAGCATCTTCCTCCTTCCCAGCCCCCTCTTTCTCTCTATCTGTCTTCTTTTCTCTCTGTCTCGTCGTTTTGCTTCGCGTCTCTCCCCCCCCCCTCTCTCTCTCTCTCTCTTCGCGTTCCTTTCGCGAAGCTACGCAGCATCTTTCACCTAGAGTTTAGACGATCCTTGGCCATTAATCCAAGGATCCACTACGGCCTATGGGGTCCCTATATTGCTTCTTCTTCGCGACATCCGCACGCTGCCTGCCTGCCCGCCGGTCTGCTTGCCTGCTTGCCTGCCTGCCTACCTTGCCTACCTGCCTGCCTGCCTGCCTGCTTGCCCGTTTGCTTGCTTGCTTGCTTGCCTGCGCCGGTCATCGGCTTCGCTTCGCTTCGCGGGACCACCTCGACGATCCAGACGCGTCGTCTTTCGGGTATGCGACGTCATTCCCGGTCATTGGTCCGACGCAGGTTTTCGCGAGTATCGCCGTAATTCGTTCGTGCGTTGCTGTCCTTTCGGCGCACATTGATCGTATGTCTCTGAGAGCTCACAAGCCAAATATACACACACGGTTTTATAATACGCATTAATTATGCTTGCATCAATTTTTATAAATATGTGTGGTTTGAGAAGTGGTTTTAATATTTTTTTTATACATATTACATTTTTTTATATTTATATATACATATATATTATATTATTATTGTTACTATAAATCAAGAAAGATTATGATTGTTATGATTAATGTGTATTATGAGAATAAGTCAGAAAGAATCAGACACTAAAATTGCAACAAATTTAAAGGAATTTTAAAAATCCGCGGAAACATCCGAGGATACTTCAAAGGAAGAATACGTATTTACGGTAATCAAGACGTCTGGCGGATCCTAAGCGTCCCCAGCTCGAAAACTTCCTTCCGATCAGCCAGTAATTGGCATTTCCCACGGTGTTAGCCTCTCGCTGATTCTAACGAGCATTCTTTCTCCTTAGCATAAGTTTACTCTCTCAATTGCGCAACGGCTCGCCCGTGACTTCGTCGGCAAGTCGGCGGAACTTTATCATGTCAGTGACACGTGTCGTACTCGCGGTACCCGCGAGTCACCTCGTACATGCGGACGTGCGTTCGTATGTACGTGTGTATGTGTTGCAAGTGCAACACGGGTACGCGCGGTCGTACCTTATCCCCCAGAGTATTGTTACCGGCGTCGCGAATCGTACGCTATAATACGCTGGAGCTATCTCTACGTGCGGATTGTGCCTGCGGTGTCAGCAGCGTCGAGTCGCGATAAAATAAGAAAAAGAAAGGGGAGAAAGAAGAGCATTGACTTCATGAAGCGATGAAGCGTCGTGAATTCGCTCTTGTCCGCTTGGGCAAGCCCGCAAACTACCGCTTGTGTCAGGATGCATCTCAGTTTTCCAAACACCTTTCCATTTTATCGACAGGTTCTCTGAGTAATTTCACGCGGATGTCCTCTTAGCCGACGTGAGGCATAAATAGTACATGGGTTACAATTACAAGTCGAAAACAGTTGAAAGCAAATTCCTCTTTAGTCACTTAAGCTTTTAAATGGTAATTAACTCTGGATTGCTAATCTTTAGTCTCGTTAATCTACTAGATTAACATCCTAATTAACCATTAATCTATGACACGGCCATTAATATTAATGTCTTACTTAATTTTATTTCAAAGTTTTAGGAATTTAATTTTTTACAACAGAGTTTTAATGCAATGCTAAGAAAGGGAGATTTACCTATCGGGTTATTTTATCTTGAATATATTAGTGCAACGAATAATTGAACGTCCATGAAATTATCTCTAAATCGTTTATCATTAAATTTGATTGTTTTTTAATATTATCTTAAGATTCATAACAAAAGATTTATAACAAAAGAGCATATAATTCATTTCTAAAACAAATTTTAACACGGGAGTGGTCTATTACGTGTAAACGAACAAGTCAATAGTCTTAGTGATAACTAACGGGAATTCCATTCTTGTCGATCTTTATTTACGTCAATAGTTTCCTTGGTCGCGTACATATAGGCACATGCATCGAAATGTCATAACCGACATACGGATAGCGATAATGACATATACATATATCACCCGTAGTGGACAAGAGCCGAGGAGGAAACGCTTATCGGTGCATTTTCGAAGTCGTCCGTTTTACGTGCGCGCGTCACGAAAGATATCACGAGGAAGTAGATAAAGAAATTTTTACGCAAGTGAAATCGAAGTAAACAAATTTCTTTGAACAACAAGCAAAGATGCGCCATTACATTTATATTCGCCTGGCCAATGCTAGGCGGGTGAAGCGAGGAAGTTGTAAAATTTTTCACAATTTATTTAAATCGCATATATTAAGATTACGATGCACATAGAGAGCTTCCCGTAGGCCAGGGTAACGGGAGAGAGAAACGAGAAACGTCGCCCAAGGTTGCTTGGAATTAACGCCGCGCCGGGAGTCTTAAAAATAGTTCAGGGAATTTCCTAATTAGCCGCGACACGGCTTCGCCGAAGTCGTCTTGTAAATGAAGAAGAACGAAGATTTCTTTGCGGAAAGAACAACAATAGCCGCAACGTGGCAACGAAGTTGAAGCGAAATTGAGTTACCACCCGCTAATCTTTCGCAAGTCGCCCGGTCAAAGACCATCGGCTGTGAAAAATCGCGCTACCACTTGGCCTTGAAATATTTCATGTGCGATCGCCACCTACGTATGCGTGCCCTGCGTCGCAGAACGGCGTACACGCGCGGGCCCGGCGACGGCGGCGGGCGGCACGCGCGTTTATACGCGTTATATACGCGAGTGCATCGGCACGAGGAGGCATCAGCCTTGGTACTGCATGTCGGCAGCCTTGATCTCCAGCAGCGGTTCGTTAGCGGAGCTAATGGCCAAGCGGATTATTAGGATACCACCGTGAATTTATCAATATCGAAGCGCGCGATATTCGTAGCCGATGCACGAATGAAGACATGTATGATACAAGGGAAAACGTGCGCGGGCCGATAATTAGCAAATTTCATTTTTTACAGACTAAAAATTCGGTTTGCAAACTCATTTATAAAACGATATGGAAAAAAAATTTGTTGCATTTTTGCAAATTTATCTATGGTGTTTGTACTAGAACTATATTATTAGCAACCCTGTTGGGGATAACTGAACAAAAAAATAAGAGGTCAGATTTAAATGGCATTGCAAAAATCACACATTGACGTAAATAATTCATTTGCAGCACGTGGAAACTTTGTATATCGCGAAACCGGTTCCTCGCATTATTCTCGCGTTATTTATCCCACGATAATTATGTGCGAAACCAGTTGTCGTGCCGATGGAAGTCGAGATCGTCCCGAATTCCTGCGGGCCGATCATCTGCCCGCGTTCACCTAAGGTAGTTTATGTTTGCGGGATCGAAAACTTAACGTGAACGAGGAAGGACGGCTGTGACGGGACGCCGCCGACGGAGATGCCGAAACGACATTCCCCAAATGCGTTAACTCGAATAATTTATCTACCGGCGAGTGCACGAAAATGATTATGTATACGTTGAAGTTCGGGCGGAATTCGAATGAGGCGGACTCGTCCGAGTTCCGTCGTTAATTCGATGGCATTTAGTCAGCTTTGTTAATGAACGAAGACAACGTGTTATTATGCCGTCCGCCAAGGACGACTTCAAAAGCATCGGGACGTTATGTCCCGCGAAGCACGTTATGTTGTTACCAAGTCGAGCTAGCGGATCTTCGTATCCTTGATCTCTCCCAATACCGGGGACAAGAAATATCAAAACGAGACGAGGATGATTCGACCTGTCCGCCGTATGGATCTTTATCGAATCGTCGATCTAATAAAGTCCATATTTGAAGACTTCTCGTGCGCAGCAACGATACTGTAAATAATTATCGATCGCGCGAACGTTATAATTATGATATTTACAGACGGATCTAAATTTAATATAATTTCTGTCGTATTAATTATGTCGTGTAATACTAAAAGTATGGTCTACAATCGCGTCGATCTTTTGCGATAGTCTTGTCCGTTGAGTTTCTTTTGAGTCACAAGTGATCTGATTCTCTGTACATCGCGTCGGCGATAGTCACCTGCATCTCACGATCTCAACTAATTATAATGACAACCGGATAAAGAAACGCTTAGTTTGCTTGTACCGCCTATTATGCTTGCGGCATAGCTTTCTATCACGCTTTCTATTCACGGAGAGAAGGATATCAAAATCTCCGATCGAGAGAGGTTTGTTTACTCATTCGATTCGACGGTCGTACGGACGATTAATTGACCGAGAAAATTTTCCGATACATTTTTTATTTGAAAGAAAAACGAAAATATATTAATATAAATAAAAACAGTTACAATGAAGATTTAACTTGTTAAATTGCTTTAATTTTACTATTCATTGCTTTTCCAATAATTAGTCTCTCAATCTCATGATAATTAATAATCTAGATTTAATTAGCGTAAGTATGATAACTCTACACCGAAATGAGACAAATTATTACCCCCAACGGAATGAGAGATACCCCTCAAATTTTTAATCACGACTTTCAAGCACGAAATTAAGATGAATATCCTACAGTCACCTACTACCGGGAATACGATGTCCCGGTGAGGCAGTGCGCGGTGGACGTTGAAATTTTATCCGTCGGGACAATAATGAAGCATACATATTTAGCGATAATGGAATTGGCAGCAAAACCGTCGCCATCGCCGCCGCCACCGCCACCGCCGCCGCGACGTCTCGCACCGATTACGTAAGATCTGAAAGGAAAGAGCGAGGACGCCTCTGGCGAATGAGGAAGAATTATCGTTCTTGGACCAGTGCACAAAGGTGTCGTAGCGTGAGAGTAAAAAGCCGAGTGCCGATAAGCCAAGTTGGCAGAGTCCGAGTCGTGCGGGGCTCAAGAAGCAGGACGATATCGCCCTCTTCTCGCAGCGGAGGGAAAAGAGAGATAGAGAAAGAAAGAGAAAGGAGGAGAAGAAGGAAAGAGAAAGACAGAGAGGGAGAAGCGATATCATAATTCCTAACGTTTCAAGATTGCTGCTCTCCATGGAAAGGAGCCCGACTCTCCTCTCTCTCTCTCTCTCTCTCGTGGACTCAATAATACATCCGGCGTAAGGAAAGAGAGAGAGAGAGAAAAAAAACCCGCTCTTGGCACGGCCGCGGGAGACATCAGGTATTCCCGTTTGGCTCGATTGAGAATGCGGATACGCAGCTCTCCGGAGTAAACAGTCGCCCGCAAACTAATTCAATTGCGTTATGCGGTTATGCTAATCGAGCTATTAACGAATGCGGAAGGGGCGACCGTATATCAATTTCGCGTTTCCGATCGATGATAACCGCCGAGAGTTAAACGTCGCGCCGCGCCGCCAGTATCCACGCTCGCTTATCTCCATTTACCTTGGTGAAGTCGACGGTATGTAAAAATCCGCGATCGTCCGCAATAGGAATTTTTTACCGCTGATTCTATTTAATTATCATCACATTTCCATGCACTTTTTGATTAACACATTCGCGCTGCCAACTGTCTCGTACACGTGGCGTGTGCTTCCCATCTAATAAATCAGTGTCACGTGCAACACGTATACATAAGTCTGAGAAAAAAATAAAAGATTGTGCTAGAAAAAACCGATTTCCCATCAGCCTTGATAGTGAACGTGTCCGAGCCGGATGTTAATATGTGTGTTTTGCAAACAAAAAAAGAAAGAAAAAATTAATTCGTAAACAACACATGCTACATAATGCGATACTTTATATGATAAATAACTTTATCTGATCTACAACCGTGAGCACGATTATCTAATGAAAAATAGATTTATTTAACATCTGGATGTTCGACACGCACACGCGCGCGTTTCTTTCGTTGGGAATGCTCTATCAATATTCCGAAATAGCTTATCTGCAAGTCGATAGCCGTTGTTATTATGCGCGAAATAGATTCACGTGGATCGAGAATTCTGCGTGGACGATAAATTCGACTCGGTAAGCCGCCCCGGTGCGCGGTGAGTCATCGACGTAGCGCGCTTCAAACAGCCGCCCACCCGCTTCCACGATTTTACAAGAGTCTCTCGCTCAATTAGGCCACTTCGGTGCGGCGCGTATGCTGTATATCGAACGGCTTTAACGGCCTTTATAATCTTATCGCTCGTTAAATGAAGAAAAGGAAACCGAACGCGGCCAGTGGGAAACAACCGCCGACAACGTAAGGAAGCACAATCGTGCCCACGGAGTTCGCCTCGTTTGGCTTTGAGACGCGAGATCGATCATATAGGTACCCTTTCCAAATGTCGGTCATCGACCGGGAGAGGTCCAAATGTATTCTTCTCAATCGCCGAACGCTCCGTTAGAGCTCCCCCCTATTGTCCGAATAAATCATCGGCGTGCTAACGAGTGCGATATAGAGAGATAAATCGCGTGTTGTTCCCTTTTCCACCGAATAAACCGAGGGTCGTATATTACCGTTTGCGCGCGAACGAGCGTCTTCGAAGGATAAACGGCACGCTATTACGACTTTTTCTTTTACAGTATCAAAAATCAATTCGTTTCGTTACTCAAAGCTCTCTCTCTCTCTCTCGCTCTCTCGGCGTGTAAGAAATGGCGATAAAAAATTCGCGCGCGCACGTGCGATCGCGCGAGTGATTTCGATACGTTCGTGGAACAAAAAAAATGGAAGAAGGAAAAAAACAAGACGGAACGGCCGTATATATATCCTTTATTCGCGCCGGATTACGAAATCGATGAACGCTGCCCCGAGGTCAACAGCAGAGAGCGAGGTGTGACTCATTGCGTGCACGCGTGTATCTCGTGAGCACGCGTCTCGGGTTCTGAGACCCGGCGCGGCGCTCTGGAAGAGCGCTGTCGATTGTCCGAAATGGTGAGCGACGACGGTCGCCGCGTTCGGGCGCGTTGCACTCGAGGAACGGCAACACGAGTCGGCTATATATGCATCCTCGCATTCCTCTCTCACGCTGCGGCGGCGGCGGTGGCCGGCCGGCCGGCCAGCCAGCCAGGGCCGGCGGCCCACACACAACTATCAAACATTAGAGGGGGCCTCCGATGACCACCACGCTCGTATAAGGCCTGTCTCGCCTCCGTGGGCCCCTCCTGTCTCACCCTATACTGGTCCCCATCCTTCCCGCATCACCCTCCGGCCCCGCGGCGGGTCATACGTACGTACGGATACATCGGTGTGGAAGAACGAGAAAGAACGAGAGAAAGAGAGAGAAGAAAATACACCGTGTACACCTTGATATGGCCCCGCGGCTGGCTGGTCGGCCGGCCAACCGGCCCGGTCGGACCCAGGTTCCTGCTGGACCCTCGTCCCTGCGTTCCGAGAAGTCGCAGACTGCGACGAGGAAAGTGCCAACTCCGTTGCAGACACAAAAGAGGTGGCTGTCCCCCCCCCCCCCAAGCCGCCCACGCCGTAACGTACTCATTTTGCAACAAAATATGCGAACAATATTTTTCTTCTGAGTTACGTGGCACCTTTCTGTTTAACCCGCTCGATACTTGTGAAATCCGAAGAAGCAAAAGCGTGTGGTCAGGTCAAGTTATAATAAAAAATCAAAGAATGTTAGTTAATCATTAGCCAACAGTAAAATTTAAAAACAGATTTCTCTCCCTCTCTCTCGCTCTCTTAAATTACAACAAAAAATATTTCAAAAATTTCATGTATAGTATATATAAAAGTTCTATTCTAAATTCTAAAAGGTTCTAATCATATGGCCTAGGCAATTTAGGCTAGCACGATATTTGAGAAACTTACCTCTTTGACTATTCATTTCCTTTAATAATTTAAAGCTGCATATATCTACTTCGTTTATCGATGCCTTATATATTATGCAAGATTGGACGAAAATTATTCGTGCGGCACTAACGACATGCCGCGCCGAGAAAGCACACGAAATATGCTCGAAGGTCGGGCGACAAAGACGAGGAAACCCCATAGGCAAATATGAGGTAATTTGGACTATATTTGAATTTTTTCGAACGAAGGAGGTCGAATCGACTGAAAAGCGATCGTCGATCGTGAAGGCATTAAGCAACGTCAGCTGGCGGCAGGGCAGGGCAAGGCAGGGCAGAACTATCCTAGCCTATACTGCGATTCATTAGTTAAATAATGCCGGCACAGCTCGGTCATCGGCCGGGAGTCCCGCTGCAGTTGTTCGACAGACCGCCGCCGTCGACCAGTTTTCGCGAGATACGGCCACAAAATAAAACAATAATAATTCTAGGCGGCGTTACACGGGGGGTAGGCATAGCGGATCGTTTGGTCAAACCAGCTGGCCGCTATTCGCTCGGAGATTAAACAAAAGTTATGATCTCGTTCGGAGATTACGCGTGATTATTATTCGCCGGCGTGAAGGAGTCAGGGCGCATTTCCATCCCGCGAATCTGAAATACGGCGTTGTTGCATACGTACCCGAAAGTGGGTTGCACATTGTCAGATTTGAATTTTGCTTCGCGATAACCTACATTGGCCGTTAGACGGGGGCCTTCTCTCGGTAGACAGACCGCGCTGTTACGGGAACAATGGACGGTTAAACGAGAGGACGTAAACACCGGCTGTTTTCGAAGAGATCAAACGCAGTCTCGGCCGGGCTGCTCTCCGATAAGAGATTTTTCGACCGCGATAGAGTCCGATGGTGTAATAGCGATCGCCTCTTTCGCGCATCTGCACCTTCTGCCATACAGCCGTATTCGCGTGTAGTTTTCTAGGACGATGAATTTCATCGAATAACATAAATGCGTATTCAGAATTATAATTTTTTATTTCGCACTTATACTCTCATATATACATACGTTTTTATTTCCGATACATTAGAATTTTTGATAGACTGTAGAATCAAGTACATTTTAGTGCGAATGCCCTAAATTCATCTCTGCCCGGTTCAACACAGGCCGGGGGGATGGTCGACCCCGGTCGGTGCGTTCGTTAACCAGACTTAAATCGGGTCCCTCGATAATTCGCGTCAGACAGGTCTGGCCGGAGCTGCTGGGCCTGGCGCGCGAGTCGAACAATGGAAAGGGCTGAATGAGCGCATGAACGCCTCCACTGTTTCTCCGATCGGATTCCGGCGGCGAGGGACGAGTGAAAGAGGAGGTCTTTGACTCGTTGGCGCGGCAGACTGAGTCCGGAGGCTGGCTGACTCGATCTAAATACCACGGCAGATACGATCGCACGTCCCGCGGAGATTCTACGCACCTACGCTACGTATATCTATCCGGTTGCATGCACGCGCCACTTCCGATGTTAACGATAACCCGGACGATAGCTAACGATACCGCTTAGGATCGGACCGATTGACCGAACAGATTGCCGAAGAGCTTGTGTAACCGGTATAGATGCGACGCAATTTTAATATCGCGGAAATTATTTTCTCGTTCATCGCGGTTCTCTTTTCGCGGGTATTTTGCCGAAGGCCGTGGCTTAGTCCTTCGCGGTTCCACGCCGAGACGGACTAACGGATCGACCAGTTATACTTCTCGACCGGTCGCTCGCGAGCCGCCTCCTCGTCTTTTCGCCGTTACCGAAAGGATTGGGCGTCGAGGCGAGTTAACGACAGTTCTGACGCCCGAAGTCCGCGCGAGGGTCCAACAAAAACCGCCGAGTCCGAGTCCGATGACTCGACGCGTTAAGAAGCTCGTTTCTCCCGTTAAGCGCGCTGCACGGTTTATTACCGCGCCGTTCTATTTACGGCATTGCAATATCGCGCGCGTGTGCGATGCCGCGCCGCAGCCTCGCGTAGATACATTTGAAAAAGCGGATATAGCCGGGAACGTAATCGCCGGAGTCAAAAATAAAAGCAGGAAGTGCTTCATTCCTATGTAAATCCGTAGACGGCGCCGCGCGCCGCGGCAATACACACCTCCCAGACTTCCTTTCACTACGTAGACAATATGACGGCCAGGTGGGAAAAGGTAGCCGCAGCGAGTGCGCTCGCGATTAAACATTAGACTCGAGTGCGACTCGGTGGTGGCACTCTTCTTCTCCCTTGGACTTCTGGTTGAGCCGATGACCAGGAAAATGAGGCGACATTGGGTGAGTAAAAAAAGATCCTGTACCGGGCAGCTAAACGGCATTTCTCCCCTGAGAATAAATATGATCGGCGATGGCTTGGCTCGCCTCGTGGGTGACTTTCTCGAGGCTTTCTCGATGCCGATCTCAAATGACGGGCGGTTGTGTGGACGGCGGAGAAAGATTGCCGAGGAAAGTACTCGTCGCCGTGTTAAGGTCATTTAGTCGGACGGAAAGCAAGTGCGTATACGTGTGCAATCGCGATGTCAGTCGCCTCCCCTTGAACGGTGAACGGTGACTTTCACGAGGAGACTCTCAAAAGCTCGGGCAATGCGCGGTTCATGAACTCAGGGCTGTTCGGAACACGTGCATTACAGATAAAACGAAATTTGCCAGAATTTGATATCTTGTGAGAATCATTTTAAAAGAGAACATATTGTTTATAGAATTATTACATTGAACCGATCATTAAAGGATTTCGGCTTAGTTAATTATTAGGATTACAATAGATTTCAAAACTTTCTTTTTTCTATAATTTGTTTTCTTGTAGAAATTTGATAGAACTTGAATAAAATGTACTAAAGATTAACCCCCCAGAAGCTTATAATTTTAAATATCTAATATATCAAAAGATAAAATACGTCAACTTCACCTGCTAGAATCTGTAGGAAAAAGATGACCTGACAGTGCACGTTAAGAAATCGGTATGTGCTAGAGGAAAGTATTAAATTTTTTATTTTACATTTGTCGTCTGTTGCAACCACGAAGTCTGTCCTTTTAAATATTTACAAAGCTTTCTCACAGCGAAATGATAATTAAGACGTCGCAATCGTATCCCGAGGAATGATATATATAAACATAAAATGATGTATAGAGAAAAATATTTCGACTGTTTAACGATGCAAAGATTAATCGCCATATGCAACACATGACGCTTTCTCACACAAACTTCGATAAATCTTACGGAATTTCCGTATAATGGATATGCCATTATTCATGTATTCGAAGATCCATGGTAAAATTATTCAAGTGTCGTTAATGGTCATGTGTTATAAAGGTGTCGGTTTGACAATTATTATTTCATGACTGATGTTTCGAACCGGCTTATTTATTGTCCTCTGGCCATTTTTTGCATGTTTTTGTCACGTCCGATTATTTCGGTTGATCCCGTGAATGACGGCGGATCCCTTCCTTAGCGCTATAAACCGAGAATTTACAACTGTGCGATTCGCATTTAAACGCCCGACCGCGGCTTTCCGTGTGTGCATATTAAAGTGGCACTCGGTAACGAGGCAAAAAGAGAATTCAGAGGCAAGTTAGTGAACATCTTTTGTGTTTTATCGCCCCTTCCTCCTCACCTCGTTGATCGTTCTGCCGTGTTCAGCGATAATGCACGAATTTGTGGCACGCGTTGCATTCCGGCGTGGGTCATCAAACCTCGGCGACACGTCATCGTCATCGAAAACGATAATCCAAAGAATTCGCGGAGATTTCACACACACGTTCGTTAACATCGAAAGGGCCATTGTACTTTTTGCGCGGCCATTAATCCCACGTTCCTCTGAGACTTCTTTCATTTGACTCTAGCGATTCAAATCGAATTCGATACTAATGATATATCGTAAAGAGATAAAATTACAATTATTTCAAGAATTAATTTCCGGCATTAAATATATGATTTATTGCAGCATTTATATATTTATTTCATAATCTCGTTCTTCTCGTCTTATTTATTATATTTTACGTTATATAAATTCCACTTATATCTCACATTACCCCGTTTATTTGTTATCTACATTTATTCATAAGCTGCTTGCATATTTAATACCAAAGTTCATTCCGGGGAAGCGATACGAAGAGGCGCTCGAAGGCAGCGTCCTTTTAAAAATACGCCAAACACCCAGGATGTTAATCGCCGTTGCGATAACGGGTAGATCTACCTGCGCGGGAGGAAGTCACGTTGGCAGTTCGCGATAAGAAGCCGCGCGCCGTAAGAGGCAGCCGCGTTTATAATAGAAAGCACACAGTCGGCCACCGTGTAATAGAGCATAAAGCTGGCTTATACGTGCGCGCGATTTGTGCGAAACTCGATAGGAGGCGGTTCGCACGATCCACGAAACTGGATCGGATGTGTATCGAGGCGCGATCGAGGCGCGAAGAAACAACGGCGACCGCGGCTGTTTGCTGGTCGCACGGGAAAGAGGCAAGAAAAGAGACGATCTTATCGGAGCCGATACGGATCGCGAATTCGTATTGATCGACGGATAATTGGATCGTGCCGCTCGCGGATGACCAATCACCGGTCGGCGAAAGTGGATGAATCGGCAAACATCGGCTTCCTTTGAGCGCGGTAGTATTATTTCGCGTCCGCCGGTTTCGCCATGTTATTCTCTTATAAGAGAAACAAGCCCGACGACTCGCGCGATCGCAACACAACGTTGTCGATCGACAATATCTGACGGATCTATCAACGAGATCGTGCTTTAAAATGTTGCTGATAATAGCGCCGTAAAAATCACTAGATATACGTCACTTTTCACGCATAGCTACGTACCTTAGCACATTACCAAAAGATTTTATATTTTTCCCTTTTTAGAACCGTATAACAAAACGTTATAAAATGATTGACAATAATTGACAATACATATTTTTGAATTTTTTTTATTCCTGAACACATTGAGATTATTATATATATTTATAATTTTTTTATTTCTAAAAAGAAACGATTTACTTTTCTATCTAATGTATGCTCATTGTCAGTTAATCGAAATTAGTCTTAATCTTCAGTGTTGAATAATTCCGTAACTACCTATGCTTTGCTATATTGAAACAAGTCTCATTTTTCTTAATTTGTCCTCTTATCGATGGTCCCCAGGGATATCCCGTATGTACTTTGAGCCGTGTCTCGTGGCCTATCCCGGCTCCCAGCTCGTGGTTCTTAATTACGAGGCGCACGCGGTAAGCGTCGACCGATTCATCCTGTATCCGAAAGCTGAGGCAAGTGCGGTCATCCCCGCGATCTTAATTCACTTCCGTCGATTGGATCAAGCGCGGTCCTCGGGTTCCCGGGGCGGCCATCAAAGAACCGGCAGTCGTCCCTGCCGCACGAAATTCTCTCCCCGTCTCTTTCTCCCTCTCTCTCTCTCTCTTTCTACCTCTTCGTGATCCGTTAATCGGTGACGCATAGGTTCCACACAGCGAAATCCGGTATGATTCACGGAATCATCCCCCGCGTGTGTATGTTTGCTACAGTTCGACGACCTTGCGGCAGTGATCACCTGCCTAATTGCCAGATATTAATTAGATTAAATTACTTATTCATTGTGTCTGTAAAGAACCATAGAAATTGTATGATTCAAATATTCTGAATTTGCTATTGTTGGAAAATTATCTTATTGAAAGAAAATCGTTTCGCTCTGCCAAACACTGCCTTGCGCAATCTCGAATTATCATGGACGAGATTGCGCAAGTAAAGGAAATGCGGATGGATTCTGCTGGCGGCTGTTTCAATTTTAATGCCAGAGTCGGATTCAACGACCGACATTACTGATTTAGCGTATTGATGCTAGCGGCTGGACCTACCAAGAGTGTCGTTGGATAATTATTGTGTAATATTAGCACCATATCATTAATATATGCGAATTATCGTTTGCTTCTGTTCTCCATGTTATATCTTTTGTCAATTTTTTCCACCTTTTGCGATGTTCCGCGACTTGTCGAGGCGTCTTTTTAGGACTTGGAGTCGGACAGATCGCTGAGGAAGCCAATGGTTTTGTACGCAATTCTCGCGACGACGCGTCTATCCCGCTCGCGTTAACCGACGCCATTCGCCGCGATGTTCTTAATTAATTTGCACTCTTATTTCGCGCACGCGAAGGATCGCTCGTTGAGTTCGGTTCATAATTAGCGCGGCACGAGCGTAATTAACGTATACGCGAATGTAATTTTGCATACGGTAAGCTGTATTTAATCTTTATCTGGCTGTCTACCTTATCGCGCTGTCTATGACACGCTAATTGCTCTTAGCTAAATTAAGCCCTGCAATACGGAATTAAGTGTGAAATATTGCGCCATGTATTTTCGTAACTCACGTCTATATGTATATATACTTATAGTGGCCTATTTTCACTCGGAAGGATAACGCCGCGCTGTTACTCGAACTAATTGCCTTTATTTATTTATTTGGAGAGTGTGTAACCACCTTATGAAGATTAATTTTCTACTTTTGTGCTCCTTGGCTATAATCTCTTCTTCCTTTTTTCTCCTTTCTTATTTATTTACAAATGTTTTTATTATGCGGTTATTTGTATCGATTAGCGAAGCAGCGGAGCCGGGATCCAACTATGAATTAATCTCGAATGAGACGCGTGCATTTCCTTAGCGCGACGCCAAGCTGATCGAGCGCGATTCTCGCGACCGGTCCCCGGCACGGGTACGGCCCATGTAAAGCTAGATACGCCTAAGCCACACGAAGTAGAAGAAGAAGAAGAAGGAGAAGAAAGGAGCCTCTGACCGACCGGTGCATCTTGCATCCGGATACTCGGGCGCAGGTGCATCCTCCTCCGGCATTTACTCGCTCGCGGTCGTATCTCCATGAAGTGGAAACGACCGAGCGAGTTCAGGCCGTGGCAGCCTCGAGGTCAGTTCACACGTGTATATGTGTATATCGAGTGCACGGCCGGCTGCAGTTCAATGTAGATACATAGGCGGCGGTCTGATCTTGCGGCTGTGCGCGCCGAGAAAAACGGAGAAGGAGCGAAGAGCGGACGATCACGAGAAAAGGAGAGAGAGAGAGAGAGAGAGAGAGAGAGAGAGAGAGAGAGAGAGAGAGAGAGAGAGAAAGAGAGAGAGAGAGAGAGAGAGATAAGGCAAACAGAGAGAAAAGGAAAGAAGCGGGAGGAGAGAGAACGCGCGCCATGCAGGATGCTAAAGAAGGCTAGCTCGAGCTAGCGACCTTCTAAGGCCGCGTCGAGCAAATGCTCGCCGCTCTCCTCACCTTTTTCCACTCACTTCTGCCTCTATCTGCGATCTATCTACCCCCTCCTCCTCCCTTCCTCCCTCGTCACACCTTTCCCCGACGTCGTCGCCGTACCGATCTCCTCACTTCTCCTCCAGCAGCGCAGATACTTCTTACCTCGTTGGCGATGAAAGGTATCGTCGCGCTCTTGTGCGAAGTCTTCTGCGAAGGATAGACGGAAAGGGAGAGAGAGAAAGAGAAGGATAGAACCGCATCTTCCGCGATGGTTTTTCGCGAGCGAGCGAGTTCAAAGAGGCGCTCCTCGATCGTTCTCGAGATGAATCTTCGCTTAAGGTGTACCACCCGTCAGCAGCGCGAGAGACTCGCGCGTTTATGGCCTTTCGCTGCTCTTTTTATGAGTGACACCCGAGATGGCGGGAGATTCTATATTTAGCCGACGATGATTCGACGAATTCCGCGAGCGGACGCGCACGTCGTTTCTCTCGCAGAACGGAATGAACGTGCAGGGGAGACACGCTTCGTCGTTATTGTTCTCGTCCTCATCCTCGTCGTCGTCGTCGTCGTCGTTGGCAACTCGCACGCAACTCGGTTTCTCTTCCTGCAACCAGCGGAAAGTAAAAGTGAGCGAGCGCAAACCATAGCGTACGTTTAATCAGAATTTATGCGCCTGTTATCGGCAAGGATTGCCCCGCGCCGCGCCATGCCGGACCTCGCAAGTGTAGGAAACGCATTCTATAGAAATGATTGTTTAATAATATTCCGTTGTACATTCTCGTCGGACGTACAAGGTAAGCCGGTGTGAAAGGTGATTGCAACGCGGATGCATTTTTCTTTTTTATCTACTCGCTTCCAGCGCTTTCAAGCGATACACTCGCATTTGTTGCCGATAACGCGAGCGAAATTCTTGTTGTGCACAGCTGTTGGCCGTCTTCTCTCTACCGGTTCCTATACACAGAGCCAATTTGAATTCAGTTTCTTCAGATAGTTTAATCGCCTCTTATCATTCCTGCTGCAAGACTCATATATTTACGCTTTTAAAGATTTTAAATAAATTCTAAGCATCAAGCAATCTCTTCTTAAGGGTTATTGATCAGCAGCATCTAGCTGTCATAATTAATAATTATAATTATTAATTAATACATAAACGTAAATTTAAGAGTAGAGGACTGAAATAAATTCGCGAGTATCGTCGATTTTCTGCTTTTTCTGCTGATCGATATGGAAACCGAGTACTGCCACAGGGAGACACGTTCTTCTTCTTCAGTGATGACCTAACTGCTTTGTTACTGATCTTTACCGATCAATATATCAGCAGCGACGGTCTACCGGCTTTGTATCGTTGTCGGAAAAGACGCTCTCCAACGGTTGAGGCGTGAAAATCTCGTTTCAATCGCCGAGGATTTGTGCCACTCATCGCGATGACCGGAGGAATCGCACGCGATGACCCGGCGCGACTTTATTACTATTATTATCCGCCGCGATGCATCAAACAGCGACGAGCGTGTCTCTACTTTGTGCGGCCGAAGGGAAATTCCGCGGGTCTCAAACTTTGCTCCGCAAAGTTTAATTTCTCGTGCGATCCCTCGCCAAGCGTTATCTTCGCACCGTCTTCAGAGTGAATCCTCGGACGCGCCCAGAAACGTGCTATCGACAACCTCGTTATTGTTAAACGCCAGTTTCGCCAATGTCGATTAATTTAAGCTCAATTAAATTACGCGGTCTTGAATTTGTAGTTAGATTGCGGATTAAAGTGCGGTCGGAGTTAACTGACGCTGGCCACAACTGGCCATTCACAGATATATCGATTCAGATATATCGAATCTCAGGTGGGAAGGACTTTATGACGATAATCCCCGCGATAATTGATACCTCGGATTTTAACGCTACTGTTATCCTTCGTTGTGTCCCGAATAGGTTGACGACGATCATCGATACAACATCGCGATTTTATATTAGATTCGTCCGGCACGCCACTTATCCGTCTTAAACTCGAGGAGGATTCTAAGGCGCTTTATCACTATCATTATTGATCGTATCGATCAAGTCGATCCGGGCACCGCACCCTTGCCTCGTTGCTTACTACCACGGGCGAAAGGCTTCGCTTTTCGACCGGGGCGCTTAATTTTCTGCGAAATTTACCTGGCGCCTCTATCTTCGACGGTTCCGTAGACTCAAAGCCGGACGGAGAACCTAGCAATTTCCTTCACCACCGCTATATATCAATGCGCGAAATTCGTGGAAACCGTGGATCTATATTGCGCGAGATTGTGGATGCCCATGATTGTTGATCAAAGGGCGCCCCGCGAAAGTACGCGCGATCTCCCCCTCCCTCTCCATGCAATCCCGTTCCCCGGATCAGTCTCTCTCATCGGCGCTCGCTAGGCGCACGGTTAGGGCAGTCTAGCGACTTTATTACTATCATCAACTATCAATACATAAATTGCTGGATATTGTGCATCCGTAATGGCCGGCGATACCGACGGACGAACGAACGGTCCGGCGAGGGCGTTTTAAGGCCACTTTGTCCGGACGATCATAAACTCGGCAGAAAACGTTTTTAACGGGCGTTATTACTATCATCATCGATTAATAGCTCAATTGATGAACGCCGCGATGAATCTGGCGCGCAATTTTTTTTCTTCCGAAGAGCTTCTAACCGACGACTTTCACAGGAAAGCCAGTATTCAGTAATAATAAGCTCTCCCGACCGCTAATTGATAACTCCACGGCGAAGTCTCGCGAAGTCGATTAGCGTCCCGTTGCCGTGTTTTGCACGCGGCCGCAAAAATCGCGGAGTTTACGGCGTGAAGTTTCGTCCGTGAGTGTAAGTGCGCTTAACGACTTCGCCGCCGCCGTTAAAGGTGCCGGGGTCGCGGAGGAACGAAGACGCGACCCCGCGTGGCGCGCCGATCAAAGGCCGAAGTCGAACGACTTCGCCTCTCGCAAAGAGAGACTTCTCGACTTCTCCGAGAGCCGTTCGTCCTTCCTCTTTACGTTCCTCCGTGACGAGTATGCACCTTTAACGACTTCATTGCCATCGTCATCCATCAATGTGTGGCAATCGATGGCAGCCGCGCGTCTACCAACTGCCTTCGCTGATAAACAATCACTCACGACGATGTATTTAGCGACGCGTGACTAAGCTCTCGATCGGACACGTTTAATGAATCATTATATCGCGGGAAAAGGATAATTCAGCGATTTTATTACGTTATCGGTATCGATTATAACGGCCGCCTACTCGAAATAGTTGCCTTTTTACCGTCCCAATTTGATTTACGGTCATTATCGCTCGGCTCGCGTGAACAATATCCTCATCATTCTCATTTTGACTTATTCCGCTTGACAGCCAGCGCGGTATCGATCATATATCGTCCACTCATATCGGAATCGCAAATGTAGAATTTTACGTTGTTTAAGGAAACACGTGGAGATCTAAGATACTCGATTTATGAATTATTTATAGGATTATCATTTCAAGAAAAGACTGATATTCTCTCTCGGCGCAGTTTCTATTTATCTCTATCCTCAAAAAGATATTGCGAGACGACTTTTTTGGAGAAAATCTGTGATTTTTTGAGAAATCAGATTTACATATCTCTAAAAGTCATTTTTCATCTTCTCAAATTAATTTACATATATCATGCAATCGTGATTTTAGCATAAAATACATTAACATAGATATTCAGGATACACAAATGCGATTATAAATATTAATATTATGTCGATGACATAATCTTGTGCCATGACATCGATGACATAATAGGCCTCCTAAAATTTTCAAAAGTCGACATTTTCAGCGGCTACGATTGATTGACCATTATGATCAATATTTTTTAAATGGAACAACAATTGAAATAATTACCGCGATTTTGCTGCTGGGAAATCTGTTGATCGCCCAGACTGTGTAACTCAATTCGAATCTAGCTCGGAGCGACTAACTCCTCGGCTAAGAGGATCTTCGCGTGTCCTGGCTGGCAAGGGCCGCTCCTACCTAGACAGCATTCTCGGGATACCAGGCGTTTTCTTCGCTTTTGCTCCGAGCAAAACCGTGGCTTTCGCGTGTGGGGGCACATCGATGACGAAAGTGCACGCGAGATATGCGCTCGCGCGCGGCGGCAAGTGCAGCGAACCTCGCGTTCCTGCCTCCCGAAGAGACAGCGGCGCAGCATCTTGCCGAGCATCTTGAATGCATTTTTGGAACGAAACACGTGTCCTTTTATGTGTGTGTGCGTGCGTGTGGGAGCGAGATGTAAATAATAATTTGGTAAATCGGGGAACTGTCGACGAAGCCACTATTTTTAATTCTATAACGGTGCGGTATTTACTTCAAGATTTCAGCAAACATGTATTTGAATGATTCCTCACACGCGAAAGTATGATAAAAATACGTTTACAGTTGGTTAACAATTGTGAAAATGAACATGGATATATGATATCTACGTAAAATTATGAAAATAACGAAATAATGGTCGGGAATTCCGCGAGAAATTCTACGCGAGGGATATCTATAAATCTCCTGACGTAAGAGAAGGTCCTCTCGGGGAACCTTAAATTAGCGAGTACGAATAACAGCCGCGTTGGCCATGACGCGGTTAATGGCGCGGGACATGTGTCACCCGCGCCAACGTTGGAGAGTTAGCGTTGACCGAGATTCGCCGCGGCGCGCGCGGCGTCACGAGGAAAAACAGCATTCGGATATGCGAAACCGCATCCGCGCGCGCCAAGCGGGTGATGCTAAATCCGCGCGCGTGGCGCCTCGGCGTTTTCCTCATGCGATTAAAACAGGGACACGAGGAAAAATCGTTCTCCAAGAGAGAGAGAGAGAGAAAGAGAGAGTAGGGCATGGGAGAGAGAAAAAGATTGAGAGAAAGAGCGGCGGACACATATTACTCGCGCAGGTCACGTCCCGTGTACGAGCGACGCGATCAAATGGGACGTTCGCGTTCGAGCCGGCTTCTTCTCCGAAATGCCCGCGGAGAAAACAGCGGAGAGCGACAGCGACTAGAATCGGCGACGGCGATTGAATGTCAGCCACGCGCGTGATATCGAGTGACTCTGAATTCTCAGCGAAAATGTATTACGAGAACACACGGCGGCTGTGAAGGCGATCAAGTCAAGCAGTCGCTCGCGTATATGGGACATGTATGTAAGTAACGCGCCGCAGATGCGTCACACAGGTAAAACGTTTTCTGTACAAAAAGCTATTGTTCGTAAATGTACACGACTTTCAATCTCGCTCTTAAAACGTGAGTTTCACTCAAATGGAAACGGAGAGTTCTCTCCTTCCGAGGCACGCTATACGTGCAGGGAAAAAGTAAAAATATCATAGAGAAAGATTCGAGAAAACGTTGAGGTACGGATGTGTGATTTGAATTACACGTCTTCCGTAAAAAAATGTACCGTATATAAAACCTTCGAAAGCATCCGATACTCGTGCGTTGTTTGTACCGCTCATGCGGAACGTAACATTCCTATATCCGTAGCCGTGAGCCCAAGTTATGATTGTCGCTTGTCGCGGAAACTGTTGGGATTAGAGAAAACGCGCGTAATGAGCACCTCGTAATATTCCGACCTTATCCACTACCTAAAACACCGCAATGCGACGGCATTCGAGAATACGGCGTATGCGGAAGGCGAAACCGCGCGCCGTGCCGCTCGCTTACGGCGGAATCGCTTACGTCGCGCAAATCGTCGTGACGCGAAACGTCCTCGACGTCCGCGCGCGCGGATGTGCCTCGAGAAAATGCCGATGCAATCGGAGACGCGCCGCGCGGAGGAAGCACGTAAATGTCGTAACTGCATTTAAATATCCGCAAAAGCAAACGGAGAGCCGATGTCATCCGCGTTCTAATCCCGAACGGGGAGGAGGAGAAGAAGGAGAAATCGCCGGGCTGACTCTCCTCCCTCGGAGCCATCGGAAACGGAGAACCAAGGACGTACAGAAGTCAGCGCGAATCGGGATCGCCATTTGAGTGCGCGAGCGAACGCTCGACGCGGGATCTCTCTTCTCCTTTTCATCCTCGCTGGAATGCGCGAGTTGCAGCCGCGCGATGCTACAACCGGCTCCTAATCCGCTTCTTCGTGCGGTACATTGCAGGCGGAATCGGTTTATCGTATGATGCGGCATTTTGCGCGATATAACGTTCGCTCCTTCTCGAATCCGAATCGGATAGCGAACGGTCAGTTCGTCTTTCGCTAGGATAAAAAAAAAAATATTACGCTTTCGCGACTGAATATTAGAACCGGAAGAGTAAAGCGTGGAGGGGAGGTCGAACGCATCGCGTGCCGTTTCGTAGCTTCGGTTGCAGCGTGAATAGGAAGCGATAAGTACGCGTAAACTCATTGCAGGGAGAAAAAAGATAACATGGTCGTGGCATAAGAATCTTTCGCAAGACTCTCCCGAGAGATCGCTGTCTCAGCACGGCATTTGCGCTGCGCGAGCAACGAAGATATTTATATAATGATCTCGAACGAGTGTGTGTGTGTATGCGATATCGTTTGCATCGAGTACGTCCTGCAGGATGTACGCGGGGCAATTTGTCGGAGAAGCTAAATCGATATATCTTTTTTGAGAAAAATGGGACAATTTGATATTAGATCCTTAATAAAGATTAATAAGACTTAAACGAGATATGTCCAAATTAGAGCAAAACAGATGCCCTCGCTCTCCGTTTCCGCTTCAGATTCCTCGCCTTTTCATACACAAAGGATGGAGAGTACTTCCTCCTGTTACTCGCGCATACATCTTTCGCAACACACACACACACACACACTCGAAAGTTTTCTGTTTACTCCGTCGTAGCGACACGCGATGCGGGGATAATTGTAATACGCGAAAAGCACGTGACGTGCTTAAAAACGAAGCGCTCGCTTAATCGTCCGACTGCATCTTTCGCAACTTCGAAATTTTCCTGTTCACTCCGCCGGAACGCGCGAGGCAGCGGCGGCGGCGGCGACCACGGCGGCGCGGGGATAATTTCAATAAGTGTCTCGCGAAAAACATCCTCGGGGAACAATCTCTGTGCTATTCGTGTCAATTAGCGCCGTGTTACAGCGCAGGTGCACGCGCACCCGCGTTCTCGGGGCCGCGCGTGCGAGTGTGAAACGGTGTGCGCCAAAGGCCGAGGCGCGGCGCGGCCCGTACTAATTACCGCGATGCAAACGAAGCCACTTTGAGTTTGCTCGGAATTTAACTACGACGAGGCCGATCGCTCCCGCTAACGCTTTCGAGGGATCGAGGTCACCGTGGGATAAGGCGAA
Source organism: Temnothorax americanus (assembly GCF_048541705.1). NCBI lineage: Eukaryota > Metazoa > Arthropoda > Insecta > Hymenoptera > Formicidae > Temnothorax > Temnothorax americanus. The sequence continues at coordinate 2,762,152 of NW_027509253.1, forward strand.
CGGTGAATCACGCCCAGAGAAAGAAGGTGAATTTTATCTCGACATTTTTACGCTGATTCATAAATCGGACTCTAAATCCAACGTTAATGACTCGTCGCATTAAAAAGACGAATACGGAATGCTAAGTAAAAATTATAAATACGTGGTTGTTCTGAAAGAGCAAATATTTCTAAGAATTTATACAGAATATTTTTTATTAATATAATTGATTAAAAAATTTTGCACGGGATTTTTTTAAAGACAAAATATCGAGTTAATCTCTGCAATTTTTTAACTTGGCATCAATTAAATTTAAAGTAGAGGCTGTTTTATGTCCGTGTTATCGCATCAGGCAGTGGTCAACTTTTTGCCAACGTCCATTCCGCGCGCAATCTCTTAGAAGGTTGATTAAAATTTCGCGAGTTAACGACTAGTCTCTCTCAGATTGTACAGTCTCGTATCGCACAGTGTGCTCTCGCAGCGTGCTCTCCTTGCCGCCGCGATAGGGCCCCCTTGCGAAAATGTATTCCCACAACGTCGGCACCGCGTTTGATTACACGTCCGGTGCGATCGTTTTGACGGCAGGCTGAATGAGGAGGGGGGGTGACGAGAGCGCGGACTCCGGGCCGGAGGTGGACCCGCGGTATCATGAAAGGCACGATTACCCCGGCTGCTGATTGGCGTTTACCCTAGCACCTTGTTATTTAGCGAGCACGCATCGATGCGCGCGCGCATATTAGCCGCGCGTCGGAAAACTACAGAATATCGCCGCATACCGGACTCGAGTACACCGGGCTCCGTTGCGAACGAACCCTATTCTCCTTCATCCTCGACCTCGTTGTCGTCCGACGTCGACGTCGTCGTCGTCATCGTCGACTTCCCGCTCGGCGGAAAACGGCGATGTCGTCCGGCGCTCTCTACGCGGGGTTCCCTAGCCGCGCTCTCGAACGTTGGCCTCGAATAACTGTCCGAGAATGCCGCAGAAGGCCCGCGAGGCATTCCACGCGCGCTATAAGCGATGCAGAGAGCCGGGCTCTTCTCTTCCCGGCGTTGCTGGCTAATTATTTGCCGTTCCGCGACGACACCGGCGACAACCGATACCGTTCAGCACCTCTCGGCCCCGCGTCGTCAGAAGTGCGAACCGTCGCGCCACAATGAGGAATACTTGTCTAAGAATGCGAGCGGCACACCTCTGCAGATTAACGATACGCAGATTTAACGGGGTATCTATAACTAGTTGCCGTATCTTGACGATATCGAGAACTCATCCACGTACCTCATCAAAGTTTACCAAGCGAGGCAAAGAGCGCGCGCGACGTTGCGCCGCGAGGGAGAAAATTGACTTGCGGAGAGCACAATTTCGCGAATGCCGTCACGGTCAAAGCGCGCGCGCGTCGTATACGTGCGCCTCGTCGCACATCGCGGATCTTACGAGTAATATCGATATAAATCGCGGCGGTTTTAACGCATCGCTGGGATCTCGTCTCGATGAGGACATGGGAGAAAAACCGACCGCCCCATCGTCCGCCGACCGCGGATAGGGTTCCAATAAAAGACGTCGCGTATAACGAGGCTGATTTGTCGGGGCATTTGGTTGTAGTACGAGAAACCGCTGATACCGTCGACGACGGCCACCGTATGCGGGTATATTATTTATCTGGAACGCAGAAGCAGCGGCGGTGGTAGCGGCGGCGACGACGACGGCGACGGCGCGGTGCGGCAGAAATGCACCGTGTACCGGATGTGGCTTACGGGCTCTCGTATAAACGTACTACATAGTGAGTCCTCGTGGTGAACGACCATCTGACTGTACTGTCACCGACTGTACGGCGGTATGTATACTGGTTCCTGTGCTCGCGGACATTGTTGGTTGTACCACACGCTCCCCCGACGTGTGCAGCAGCCAGATGACGTGACGAGTGGAAAATAGCCCGGCAGCGAGCACATGCGGCGAGAGGTGGTAGAAATTGCGAGGTTGACGAACGCGCCCGCACGCGGGAGAAAGAGCGAGAGAGCGAGAAAGAAAGAAAAAGAGAGAAAGAGAGAGAGAGAGAGAGAGAGAGGGGCTGGGGTGGAAGGGGGATTCCGGGGAGGAAAAAAGAGCGAGCGTATTTATTACGACCGGCGTTTGTGCATGTCCGTTCACTCCTGCGGCGTTAGCCCGCATCTCCTAAGCGCGATGCGGCGCTCGTTAAATCGTTGGAAAGACCGAGGGATCTGATTTCCGCGCGAATATCCAGCGTCGTCTCTCGCGGGAGCAGAGCTCGACGACGCGGGCACGCTCACGTATATCGGAGCTATATATTAAATGATCGCGCGCGATGTAGTTTCCAGCGTTAATGGTTGCGCGAAATTGAACGGGCGATTCGCCTCGCCCGCGCTTCCTCGTCAGGATCACGGATGCGTCTCGTTATCGAGCTAGTTTTTCGAGAGTTGTCGAGAGGTAAGGAATAAACGGCCAATACAAAAATGTACAATGAAATGAAAACAGAGTAAAACGGTGTACGGTGAATGATATTCTTAAAAAATAGCATCGCGAGATATCGGTGACGCAATTTTCGAAATATCTCTTGACGAACGGTGAAAAATTAATAAAGCCACGTGTAAACTAGAATGTCAACGGATGCTCAAAAGGTGAAGTCTATGAAGAACGATAACTTACGATATTAGCACATTTGTTAAATCGAAGTTAATCGAATTCGAAGGCTGAGGAAAGAATGTTGCTTCTCGAATTTATCCGTGACTTCACGATGACATCACGATACGACGCAAAATTGCTGTACGCCCGCGTTTGAAATGGTCGGCGACACAACGCAACGGGACGAAGTTTAATTTAACCGCCACTTGGACCCCGGGAATGCCGTTCGAAGACACCGTTTATTCGACAGGTCTCAGACCTTGGGATGGACCTCAGGAACGGGGGGCGGCGGGCCGGGAGATCGAAAATGCGGAAATTCTTCGCCGAAAGGTTCGCCGTATCTTCTGCCGTTGTCGGTCCTCGAATTTCCCTTCCTTACGCGGGAACGGAAAGACGCGCTCACGAAGAGATCCGCTCTCGTATAATTTTACGCCGTGTAGATCCCGAGGTTCGTGTGTGACGACAGCTCGAACGTCCGGGACGCTCTCGTCCCAAACGGAAGTAAACAAATCGCGCCGAGATATTTTCGACTCTCGGCTTGAAATTATCCCGATACCTGAGTGAACGACGGATTAGCATGCGCTTTCCCGACTTTCGCCCGATTTCTCAGTTAATTATCGCGCGTCCGTGCGTCGTTAATCTCGTTGAAATCGCGAATTGCAGCTCACGAAATGCTCCTCGCAAGTTTGTTGACGTCGGAGCTTTATCGAGCCTTTCTCTTGATCTCGATATTCTCTTGCAGTATATCTGCACGTAATATAATAATAATAATTTATTAACTTCAGCTTACACACATTGCCAAGAAGTGGACTTGATTTACAATCATGGCATCCATATCGTCTGCAGCTTTTATACTTATTTCTGGCATTTTTTGTTTCTGCACGTGTAAAGTAAGGTATATATATTAAGCGCTTACATTCTTTAACGATAAATAATTCGATAGTTGTATAAACACTTTAAGAATAATTTAATTACGAGATAGTATTTTTAATGTTTGACCTTTTTCGACCAACTCCAATCGGACGGAACATATTTGGGAGATTAACGGCTCGAGGAGGAGGTGCTCTTGCGAGAGAGGCTCCCTCGCCGAAAGGAGTTGTCTATCTATAATTGTTATGACTGCTAGAATCCGTTTAAATCTGGCCAAGCACAATTCCCCGGCGTTCTCCAAGCTCGACTTCACCTGCTTGTCACGGCGACGTATTACGTCACGAGAGAGAGAGAGAGAAAGAGAGAGAGAGAGAGAGAGAGAGAGAGAGAGAGAGAGAGAGAGAGAGAGAGAGAGAGAGAGAGAGAGAGAGCCTTAGGGCAGTTTTTGTGAAGCCCGCGAGAGAGAGACCTGACGGAAATAGCCGATCTAACTCTCTTAGCACCGCGAGGGACTAACTCGAGAGTTGTACCCCGCGCGATGCTATCTTTACTCTTTTTTTTCTCACTGGGTCTACGAATGCGTTTTAAGGTCTCATCCACACTCGGAGACCGGAGTGTTTTCTGATCGCGCGCTCGCCTCGCTTGCATCATTCGAAACCCGCTCGGGCATTAACGGACCGGAAATCGGTGAACACAGAATCCGCTATTAGACCGCTAATGCATTGTCGCCGTCTATTTTCAGATCGCCGCTAGAAACGCGCTTCATATATATTACCGCGACGGCACAATAACACGAATACACGCACACGTGCCGCATTGACCGTAAAATTTAAGAGCTCACTCCAATTCCGTATCACTCGCGGCGATATACGTATACGAGGGACATCGGGCTTGACTAATGGTTATTAATTCCCGTGTTATGTCCGCCAGACATAACACGAGAGAATTGACGCAATCGTGAGCGATCGCAAGCGCCAGAAATATTCCCGGGCGAGGCGCGCGACGACGACGCGAGTTGTCATCGTCGTCGACGTCGTCGTCGGGTCGCGTCTTCCACGGAATCAATCGCCGATATTTTCAGCCCCGACATTTCGCGGGTCTATTAATCCGCGAGGGCTAATCCGATCTTCGCGGAGATCATCGAAATCGATCCGTCGCGCGGGGCCGATTCCGCGCCGTTGTGGAGGTCGCCTCTCCGCGTTTGTCTCGGCTATGTTTATGCCCCGCGTCGTCGTCCTCTGGCATCGAACCGGATTTATCCGGCGGCACTCTCGACTTGGTGGTGCATCGGCTGCTATACTCTCGCGCGACACTTTACTCGACTTGGCAAGACGACTTTTCCTACGATAAATATAGCGACCGCGCCGCGGTACACTCACGCCGTTCGGCAGCCGATGCCAACGACACGGACGCACGACGACGGCGGCGGCGGCGGCGGCGCGACGGCGTCGTTAATATGCGGGAAAGGGGACAGTAATCGGCGGGGTTGTTCCTTAAAGGATTGACATTTCCATATCGGCGAGACCTTTCATATTTCGTGCGCGACAGAGGGAAATTGAAAGTCATACATTCGTGTTCCTTTTGCGCGCGTTCTCTTACTCGAATTGTTTCCGGATGATGCATCGGTTCTGCTTTCGCATTTTCAAATTCGATCTTCTTCTTTAACCTCGTCGAATTTTTTTTTTGCAAATATTTTATATATTAATTATATAATTAAAATTTTTTAACTATAAATATATATTTATTTTTATAATTTAAATCTTTTTGTACTTTTGGTATTTTGACACGAAATGGTACGCGATCGATGATACACGAAATTATTACTTTAACGAATATTTCCCTTTCTCTTTTTCTCTCTCGGTTAGCTTTCATACACGAAATGGACCAGGAAATATCGCTGTCTGGCTGGCATTTCGAGAGCGAGTCGTACTCGCTAGGGACCGAGTACACGAAATAGATTTTCCAGTAGGCCTTATCTCTTTATCTGTCGTCTAAGCCGTGCCGAACGTTCCTACACGGTGACACATAATTTCCCGCCGAACGGTCGCACCAACACGCCAGCGGGCTTTTCCGTCCGCCTCCACCTCCTACTTTTTCCCCCCTCAAACGTCTGTGTATTATATATACGGTTTTTCATTTTTCCTTCTCATATTCCGCCGCATCCCTGCGAGACTGGGGGACTCTTTGTTCGCAGTCGATCTGTCCGTGAGAAATTTAATTATGCGCGCAAGAAACCCTGGAAAAGAAAGTCCACCGAACGGACGGGCCCCGAGATACTTGCGCGAGCGCTGCACCCCGCCTTTTTATTCTATCCTTTCAGCAAAATTGCAAACCGGCATGATGCACCGTAACCGGGTGGTTTTTTCCGTCGGACCCCGGCGGACTTCTTGCCACGCTTAAGCGGGCGCGCGGCACCGCGGCAAGATTGTTAATTAATTTTCAATTTTACGCGACTCCGATCGTGCGACTTTGCCGGGATTGCCGGATTTTGCAGCGTAACGCGGCAACTTTCAGCCGCATTCAATGTACGTACGTGCGCAAATAATGCAGCGCGTTGATTAAATGTTGCAACACACGTCGCTCGATACTATTTCATAATATCGCCGCACAATTTAATTTTTATTCTATTATATGTAAGCCTGCTTCACGCACACCTACGTGCTCGCCAATTAGCATTTTAATCTCGACTTTCACGTTTGATTATGCGACCCGAACACTTTTCAATAGCCGTATTATTCGATTATCGTCGCATATATAACTTTATATTATTATTATTATGATATATAACTTATATCCCAACTTTATTCAAATTAACAATTTTATTAAATTTAAAGGTGAATTTGAATCCATTTGACTATTTAAATTTAAACATTCGAATTTCAACATCTAATTAAAGAAATATCTTCGATTATTTTTAAATTTTTAGAAATTCATAAGAACGACCCTCATATTAGACGGCAAGTTTTAATTCGCTCTTGTTTCTTTGGACGAAAAAAGTAAGACTTAATTAAGTATCGGAGCACGCACTCACAAGTTTTCTAGTACATCTAATCTACTCTGCATCTGCGCGATGTCGATTCGCGAATTTGTCCGTGGGGCAAACAAGAAAATTAATTGGAGCGTCTTATAACCGAGCGACCGACCGGCCAGTGCACCAATCGACCGGAATCGGGTGATAACGCACGGAGAATGCAGGGAGTTTTCCACTGCGGAGATAGCCGCGCGTGATAGGTGCCTGCCGCGCTGGAGAGCCTGAGACGCTGTTTATTTTTCAATTGGCGATTTCCGAGAGAGAGAGAGAGAGAGAGAGAGAGAGAGAGAGATTCGGTACGTCTCTCCACTTTCAAAGGCGAATAACATCCTGTTTTCGCAGGCGATATCGCCTCTTCGCCCCGACAATGATGCCGCGCGTTCATTCGCGAATCGTATCGCGAATTGCGGCCGAGCAGAGTCAAGAACCCGTGTTAGAGGGTACTCCGTTGTGCTTTACGTGCACGTTTTTCGTCCGAAGACAAAAATCCGACACTTTTCTAATTCTCACGCGAGATTAGATACACGTAGGGTCCGTTATCGTCGTTCAACTCGTGAGGGGGAGTAACAAAGTTTCATCGATTGTACGGCGACTGACGTCACAGATTTTTTTTCTCCGCAACATTATCCAATACGCCGTAGACACCGTTGACGTCGTTGGCGGCATAATAATCGAATCCTATCTATCCGCCCACAAATTTATTTCAGCGGCGCTGTTCGTGAATACGACGTATCTCTGCGTTACACGATTTCCGCCGCCGGAAATATTCAGGAAGCTAATGGAATTTTCTGTTGTCAATGTAAACGCGCTCTCGGTGTTGGTTCAGAGCATAACAAACACGCTCTTTCTTTCTCTACCCACGCGATTAGATGGCTGCCCGAAACAATTTGGGGGTCCACCTTTTGAAATGATCCACCTCTTATCTGACAGATATGTATCTGGTATTTTGAAACGCTAATATATCTAATCTTAATTTTTCGTAAAAAAAAGTCGTGTCATATAGAATTTTCAATGATATAATCCCTCAGTTATTCCAAGCATTATGTAGTTTTTGGTTACCCTGGTATAACTGTAAATTATTTTCGCTATTTATCTTTTTTTTTTTTATTTCTCGCTTTATTATCTTTATATCCGAGACTGTGTACAATCTAGTGTTCTACAGGCGCGTTGCTTTATACGCCCTGCATACCGTCGAGGCTCCGGAGCAATAAATCGATCCCACCCTATCCTTAATTCTCCTTATCGCGGGGAGCCTGTGACGCGTTTGCCACGGCCCTTCTTGTCAGAAGCCATCGACACCTAATATCCACCCACGGGAAGACAGCCTGCCACCAATCGAGAAGCGATAAGAGAGACTCGCGTTGCACACTCGTAGGAGAAATCGACGTGGGAGGAAGCCGATGCCGTCAAAGCTCTCGCTTATACGTGAACGGCGACGCCGCTCTTTCGTCACGACAACCGCATGACGCGGATGTCGTCACCGACGGACGGACGACCGTGAGTCGCACGGTGCATAATCGCGCACGCAGAATTGCAATTTGCATCGCGATGCTACGCCCAGTGGCGGATTCATTGATAAGCGATCTGTAACATCGATCTCCGCTGGATATCTAAAATATTTCCTCTCGCGAACGTACAATTCTCTCCAAATTTGTTATTATTACTGAGATTGTGGTTATATATTGCCGTTATTGTCAGAGTAGAAAATTTGTTATTGTCATAAAAATTGTTGCTGCGCCGTTGTTACTGAAATAATCGATTATGGATCGTTACGGCGAGCTTCGAACGAACGTTCCTGGGATCATAAATTTGCGGCTGTATACGTCGCGGCGACTGTGGGACTTTTACGTCCCATTGTGTTACCCGCGACAATCGCGGGGCGATAAAAAATGTGACGGAAATGTGTGACGTGTAAGTTCGCGCGCGATGACGTCGCCGAAACTTCCTATGCCAACGGCATATTTAATTGCCCGGCTTGCCGCTACGACTATCAGTCCCGGCGCTTAGTTTGACGATAGTGCAAGAGTATCGTTAGAGATGCACCGCGAATCTCCGAGCAATTCGGCTCGGCCGCCGAGAAATCGAACTCGCCGCGCCGTCACGTACTTAGTTCCTCGCAACATCCTGGCTCGTCCCGTTTTGTAAATTGGATCCTGGAACTCGGCCAAAGTGTGTACCGAAATCCCGTATATGCTATCGCGTAAATTTCTTAATCTTTCGGACGGAGTCTTAGATACCCGCCGGCGCACGTCGCGTCCACGTTGTGATCGTCGGTCATCGAGAAAAAGGTCCCGCGATTACCTATTGATCGCGAGTGTGTAACGTACGACGACGCGATCTCCCGTAAGGACCGATGGATGAGACATAGAGTCAGCGAATCCGCGGTTTCCGACGAAAAAAATTTCGCGCCGTATAATATCCTTCGTCGCTCCATCAATGGCCTGCAAGAAGTGCCATAATGTGTCCTCGTACTTCAGGAAGACGTCGCGCAGACTGTTCTCGGTGAGTCATAAAAGTCACGAAGTTATTGCGTTTCTTTCGCGCCGCTCTTCGAACGTCTTCGTCAGCTGGTGAATGAAAGTAGGTATGTGACTGTGTGTTCGTAGTTATCGGGTTAAATCTATGTCATTTCGCGTATCCTTACGAATTGGAAAACCATATGACCAGAGAATCGTCAATGATCCAGACTTATTCCCGAAATGATGACTATATTGATGGATAATCACGAGGTACGATAATTTTAACTTTCTGTTGACAAATATGATTTTTCTAAAGATCACCCGTCAGACTCGCACGCGCTCGGTTTTTTTGGCGATCAGCCCGGTTACCAATATATACATTCACGAGTATTTTACACGCTCATGTGACAACGCACAACACGCGACGTCACGTTGGGGACGAGACGAACGGTATACTTAATGAAACGTTTCCACGTAGATGTGAAATTTCATTTCGCTGAGACAAGACCGAGAATTAGCGAATTAGAATTAAATCAGGAGCGCGATAAAAATAAAACGCGAGATAACGCGTCGAGTTCGACGGTTAAAAATTATATTAACCGGCGTTTACTTATCGAGCCATCGCGTCAGTCATTCGCGAACGACGCGACGCGAACGATAACACGATGTGTGCTATCTCTCGCATGTGTGGAAAAAAATAAATGTATCTCATAATTGTTCGGCGCGGAATAAGCAAAAATTATGCAATCCACAGGTGCAGGCCTGCGTCGTGATAGGTATCGGCGCGATGACGTCTTTTCGTCGTGTACACGTGCGATAAACACTTTTCCGCTCATTAATAAGAGGCACACGCGCGCGCGCATGTTTGCGACGATCAGCCAGAGGACTCAATAATATTTTGCAAACACTCGTTTTCATTAAGCTTCATTAAATCCATATGCTCGAAGTGACGCGCGTTCTCGCTCAGTTGAAACTTTTATGAAAACGCTCAACAATAACTCGCGGGTGTAAACATGAATGCCGGTGTGTGTTCTCAGGTGAGCTCGAAACCCATTTGGCTTGTCGCTCACACTCGTGTACACTGTACAGTCGTATTATGGATCTGTACTACGAGTTCACGTGTACCTCTATACTTAGACCGATCGGTTAAAAATAAAATAATTGCCGAATCGTATTAAGCTTCGTACTCTAAAATCGAGAATCTATATAGATCGCCGCCTAGCGCCAGATCCCTCGAGAGCGAGATTGTCGAATCGAGGAACGGGTTGGTTAACGTCGTTTGTCGCGGCGCGTAAAACCGGTGGTCGGATAACGTTAAAGTTAATTGAGTATACGGCGATCGATTAATCGCGAGTCGATAAACGTGTTTACGTGAAAGATTGACGTAAATCGCGCGGGACACTTGTGAGTAAATCTTTCACTAGTGGAAGAGTTTTGGAGATATTTTATTATCGCGAAGCTATAGAATCGTGCACGAGCGTTTATTAATACTTCAAAATTAGTATCTACTGATAGCAGTAATTTATTACGATAAATGTGCTATCAAAATGTTTATGAAAAGTGTTATGCAAATTATCAAGTTACATGAAATGTAATAGGTCAAATTCATATACAGAGAATACATAAAATCAATAATTATTTTATTATTTGAAAGACTGTATGGAATAAACGTTACGGATTTTAATATTTATAGTATCAAATTATAAGCATCGAAATATGACATCAATTTAGAAAATCGTATTATCACGACGATTATAATGATAGCCAGTATATAGAGTCTATTAAAGTTTTTACTGTTAATTAGGTTAATTATGGACTGGCGAAGTAAATGTTACTTATTCGGTTTATGTCAATCATGAAAAAGTGAATTTCTTAATGTTCCGAATATTTTAGCGGCAATAACCTTCTAAAAAATATTTGTTTCTTTTTCTCTCTCTCTCTCTCTCTCTGTCACGGAAAATTCGATATTTCGCGTCGCAGTATGACTCAATATTGCGTTATAATTTGATATGCCGCGTCGCATTAATCGCGCCGGCTTGCATCATTAACAGCGCGATTTTGTAACAAAACCCAACTTTACGCTCCCGGGTCGTGGCGCCAATGGACGCGAATATAATTTAACCATCTTCGACCTCTATGTAGGCTCGTATAAATTTATAAGCCCGGCCGCGTGCACGCGCGCGGGCAGTTACACAATTTGCATGTTTACACGTGACTGTCGAACGTTTGCCCCGGGTAAACGTCGTGAATACAGGCTGCCGGTGGGTAGGAGAGAGAAACGTTTTCCTCCAACCTCTCCCCTTTCTCTCCCCGCGCGGTCGAGAGGCCAATATCGAATCCCACGTGGTAGTTGCACGTGCACAACGATGCACCGATTCACGATGCACGTAACACGGTAACGCGCAGCGCATCGTGCGCTTAAAGTGTGTTCCGTGTGTAAGCGCATTAAATATCCGCGGTCGCAAGATGCACGCTGCAGACCGCATGCCATGCACCTGTAGTCTGCACCGAGTGCCATCGTCGTCGAGTGAGAAACTGCACGAATCGCTGCGTATTCCCGAAAACGCGATAAATAATTCGGTAACGGGCAGGACTGGAACTCGGATCAGCCCAGTAGTAGGGTAGGTAGGGTAGTTTTAACGAGGACGAGAGAAAGGGAGAAAAAAAAGAGAGAGAGAGAGAGAGAGAGAGAGAGAGAGCGCAATCGATCGCGTGAAAAGTGAACTCTAACGCGATACTATCGACACATATTTATACACGCGTCTCCGCGACGCACCCTTGGATCGCGATAACGCGTTATCACGACCCCGCGCGCGACGATCCGTGTGGGGGAGGGAGGGGTGAGGGTCGCGCTGAACAATGGCCGCGTGATTAATTACTTCGAAAGCGCCAGAAAGCTAGAAGTGATGGATGTTGTTCCGCGCGCGCGCCAGATGCCCCGACCGCCAAAGTATAATCGCGCGGATGCAAGTGGCCGCACGGTTGATCCGAGAAGATTATCGCGCGCGGCGGGGAAAGAAGCGCGAAGTAAAACCGCGTCAGGAAATAAAGCGCGTACCGATTCGCCGCGGCTTACTCATGGAGAAAACAGCGTTTTTCCTCGTTCCGACGACGTAGTCGGGAATTCACGATCTCTTATGCAAAATTCGATAATGAGAGACTCTCGCCCCTCCTGATTTTTATTAATATCCAATTTATCATTTTTCACAGCCATAAATTTACATTATTATTATTATTATTTATTATTTATTATAACGCTCTTCTCCGCTGGAAAGCGTTATATAAATTTACGTAAAATTAATATTGATGAATGTGCTACGACTCATGTAATATATTTTCTTTCTGGAAAAGAAAAAGAATACCTAAGGAGAAACAGGCAAAAAAATACAGATAAGCGAAGAAAGTTGGAGAGAGAAAGACAGAGAGCTACGGCTGATACGCTTCTGATTTCATCCGAGAAATGGAAGAAACCCGAGAGATCTTTGGGCGGAAACTGCTCTGCTTAAACATTCTTCTTGTAATTCTCGGATTACGAAATGGAAACTGCCCGAATGACAGCAAGGCGCATGTGTGTGCGCGCGTCGTCGTAAATTATTCGGCTTTATCGAGCAACAACGGATTTCGTGGCCGCGTGCGCGTTGGACATCGTGGGCCCAGTCGATCGACACAAGCTCGTTATCGCGCGCGTCATGGCGACATCGCGATTAGAAAAACGTAAATATTTGCATCCGTATAGTGGGGACTAATCGACCGCCGGGCTACCGGCGGCGCGACGGCGAGTTACGAAACGCAAATCGGTATTTACCGAAAATCCTAAGTGGAACAAACACGTTTTTTTCGTGAGAAACTCTGGGTCGACTCTGGAGATAACGAATGGAATTTAGAAACGTCTATTTTCGGGCGGCGCGACGTCGAAAAAGTCGACATGACATATCGCCGCCTCGTTAATTAAATTCTTATTGACTCTCGGCAGCGTATCGATTCATTCTGCCCGAGCGATTATGCGTGTCGCGGCCGTGAATAGAGTATTATTACAGAGTAAAAAGATCCTCTGTTGACGTAGTAGTATAATTAAGTCTTTTGAGCGTGCAAAAAAAAATACAAATGTCTTTGGCGATTAACTCTCGAATGAAATTTCTCGTAGCTCGAGCGAGCCGTTGCTTTTTGTCGATACCTTCGGAAAGCGCTCAACCGCCAATTTGCTTATCATTAAGATTAAACTCTCGGCGGAGCACACAAACATTCAGCGAAACATTCAAAAGGCGTTTCTCGAGAACTGTACGTGTTTCGACAGACGAAGCAATATATTATTATGAAGAGAGACGAACCGCGTGTGCCGAGAGGATCGATATCGAGTGTTCTTATGTGTGTCTCGGGTCGACCCTGTATACCGGGTCCCTTCCTAGCTCCAATCTTGGCCACTACGCGACGTACATACAAACACCGGAAATGCGCTCCTTTAACCCAATCGTCGCGCGCACCGCGCCGTTGCGTTGTAAGACGTGTGTACAACCGAAGTCATTGTTTATGGTTGGCCATTAGCCGGGGCCTCTTTAGCCGGGGCGTCGAGTTGCATGCGCGCGCGACTTTCGTATGTGCGTGCACATAATGCACCACCATGCTTTATGGGATAATATAACGTTAGAAACGAGAGCTTGAATTCTCGGCGGTATGCAAAGTGTCTGGCGGTACTTGGAGCGCGATACTGCATTTTTTTATATTCCCAGGCGTATAATTCCGCCGACTGCATACATGGTATTATTAAAGCGACGGGGTGGGAAGGCGGGGGAAAGGAAGGTAAGGAAGGAAGAGGGAGGACGGGGAGAGCCCCCGGGACGCGCGCTCCTCGAAGGAGAAGTCCGCCGATGAAATAGACGGAGTATGCATCGAAAAGCAGGACGCGGACGGGCGGAAGCCGCGCGTCTCTCGCGCGACGAATTTAATTAATGAAGATCGCGCGCCGCACACGTCGTTCCGCGTATTAAACGTCTAAGAATGTATAATACGTGACCGACCGGGGAGAAATGAAGGATAATACGGACGGCCGTCGCGCTGGGTGGCGGTGGACGCGTACTGTTGGCCCGGTATTACGATTCCTATACGCGGTTGTGCGATTCCAGCATTCGGGATCCACTCTTTGCACCTCGCCGCGCTCCATTTCCCTTTAAAGTATTACGACTAAAGTATTGCGACGTGCGCGAGTGCGTGTCTATGTGTTGGACTGAAAATTTCAAGGGCCACTCAGCGTCGAGGCGGCGCGGCGCCGCGCGAGTGCCGCCTTAACAAACGAAAAATATAGATCTCTAAACACATCGATTAGCGTTGTGAATTTACGCGCTCCCGCAGCCACACATTAAAGATGCAACGTCGAGACTGAGCGGCGTAAATACGCAATGGCAACCCTGCAGCTAATGTAACGGCATTATAAATAAGGTATCAGAGTCAAAGGCATCTTGTACACGCCTCGTTTTTTAATAATGAAGTTACCGTCTAGTTTCTTTTCCCGAAACTACGGTCCTCGCGGAGTCTTAAATAATTCCGAGTGGCTTCATAAATAAATCGATTATTGCGCAGAAGAGGGTACGAGTCAGCTGCCTTGTTATGCCTTACGAATTCGCGTGATTCAAAAAGATAAGTTATTATTTATTATACCGGCAGGTATTGCATATCAAATTTGGAAATAGATAATGATTAAACATTGAACCTGTTGTTTGCGTTCTTACTCGTAATTCTTACGGCGTTAATAATAAGTAATTGCGGAGGGATTTCTTATCACGATAATCCGCTGAAACGGATTCATTCAGATATATCGCGCGGATGATGAGAACGGCGCTCGATTCGTTCATTTCGGTCCGACGATAAACTAGTTGACAGTAAAATTAAATTTTAAACGGTTATTAGTACTGCTATTCGCTCGACGATTATTTGCACCCCTTCAAGCATCTGAGCCTTCGACGATAATCATCGTCCACCGATCCGTTCCTCGCTGCCCTTTGTTTGCACGCCTATACGACTTAATTTCGTTACCAACGGAGACGCCAAGACGCATAGGCGATACTTTTTTCTGTTTGTTCCTTTTTGATTTACGGCGCCCACCTGACCGGCATTTGCATTGAAAAATATTTTTGCCGTCCGTCCGAAAATTCCGTCCAGCGGAGCGCACACACATTCAACCTCCCGAATTTTATACCTGCTCATGGAAAACAAGCGACAAGGGCAATCGGCTTTGCACGCCCCGCTCGCAAAAGCCCGTTCCAATTGGATATCCTTGCAGGCGTGGCGACCACGATAATTGCTGTCCCGAAAGTGGACACATTGACTAGAAGGAGCAGTACGACGGATTCTTTGAAAACATTTTTCGAATATTTTCTTTTCTCTGTTTACTCGGCACCTTCCACTTCGCTCCCCGATACCCGACCTTCGAAAATGCATTCTGTTCTTCCCCGATGTTCGTTGAACAACAAGACTATAGAAAACACAAGGACAATGACTAGATATATGAATTTATCCGATTTATATATTTTTCTTCTGAAATTAATTGCTCAGACGACACCAGGAGGTTCATTCCGAGAGAGCGCAGTAACGAATCGCCTGTGTATAATTATTTTACATTGTTATTTACATTTTTTTTCTTTATCTCCTGTCTTAGACTGTAAATCAACACCTCAACTCATTCGCAAAATATGTCAAGGTAGATATTTATTAAGCGTTTGTCCGAATCGGTGACACGGTGATCGATGGCGCGCGCGAACAATCATCAATAATTGCGATTCACGCGTGTGGCATGTAGCGCGTGTATCGTATCGATCTTTGTAACTCGTTGCTCAATCATATTGTTTGCCACTGATGGGAGTATCGTTCATCGCCGATTCTTCGATCGCGGTCTGTGTTATTGCTGCAAGATGCGCGCGATGACGCACGGTGCTCGAATAAACCGCGCGAGTCCCATGTCGCGCGCGTGATCCCGAACGAAAAGAAAATATATCGCAAGCGGGATGGGGGGGGGGAGAAAAAAATATTTTCTCGCTCGCTTTCCAGGCCGTCTGGCCCGGCGGTGCGCTGAACGCATCGGTTACTGGCCGACGAGTGGTCTATAAACCAACTCGAAACTCGCATTTTCGACATCGCCGCGCCATACGAACGCGAAACGCGACGTTATCGGGTTATACCTGATAAAAATCATGCGCATGAAATGAATAAACTGCGTCGCGAAGAGTCATACGCTAAGTGTCAAAGTCAGCATTGTTAGTAGATAAATAGATTTCATTTAACTACAGTTCCAAAAGCCAACAAGTGAGCTTGGTTTACAAATATAAACACTCTCATTATACCTTCCTTACTTATCGCGTGCTATTTTTCTATGTTCCTTCTTAATTATATCCTCTAAATACTAATAAACAACACAATCCTTATACAACGAAACTTATTATTTGCGCGCTAAACTCGAAGCCTAATCCACTTCAGCAAAAAAAGCTAAGGAGTGGACTTGATTTACAAATATAAACACACTCATACCTTTCTTACTTACAATGCGAGAATGTTAACATTATCCTGTTCATCATTCTATACTTTTCCATATTTCCTCTTAATATATTCTATCCCTTAAACACAAAACAAATACCTTGCTTTGTCTCTAAAAATAACATCCCTCGAATTTTAAAACTTACAACACTTGTATCCTAAATCCAAATTTTCTCATCCTGTTTTCCTACAATATTTTTATTTCGATAAAATATAATACAAAATACAACGCTTAATGTTTAAATAACATTTTTGTTTTATGATAAATCGAATAGGTTGAGATTAAAATAAAACTGTGAGTACATCACGCGTGTTCTGCAACCAAAGTTATTTGTCTTTCGTTTCACGTCTTGATATATTTAAAGGGTTAAATCGAATTAGTTCGGAAAGGGACGTTCCGAGACCTTTCGAAAAGTAGGGTACCGAATAATTCGCGTTATTTGTGTCGCTGATAGCTCATCGAATATTTCGTCGAGGTAACGTCGAGCGGAAGCGCGGGGGCTAGTACTTTGCGTCCTTTATTTTTACGCGCGCGCGTCTGTCCCCGACTCCCGGAGGCGGATATAAAGTCGAAAGCTCGGAGCGATATTTCCAGCCTGGTTCGGCGTCGTCGCCGTGCGGCCGCGGGGACTTGCAGAAAATTACACGCTCCTTTGTCTATGCAAGACAATTCAGTCGCTTTCGCATTCAAAGCGTGACCAATAGCTAGCGAGAGGCGCCGGAACTCCGTAAGATGTGGGTTTTCGTCGGAGTTAGCGAACGCGGCGTTCCGCCGGCGAATACAAATCAGGTCATCCTCATCCTATATGCGGCCGCCGCCGTATACCTATGTGTACGTACACACACCTCGGCTTCCTCCCACCCGCCTCCCACCCGTCTTGCGCTCTTCGCCCCGGTGTACCTGTCCGTTTCTGTCCACCCGCTACCGACCGCGACGTACCGGAAGTCACCGCAACGAATGTGCGGCCACCTACGATCGATCGAGGATCTCCTTCGACGCGACGGGATCGTTTACTCCGTTTCGCTCTTTCGCGAGAAACAAGGCAACGTCAGTGTGGTCCACCTTTTATGAAAAAACCGAGACCGATACTTTTCTCCTCGAGAAGTGTTCAGAAGCTCTAAGCCCAAGTTTCGACGAATCTATCCCTCCCGTGTATCTTGGGTATATATGTCTTTGCCGTCACGACGATAACGATCTGCAATTGCCCCATCGCCGCGCAGAGGCTCTCCTCCGCCTTTCACGTCCGCCAAATTATCGGGCTTAATTGCGAGGAAGATTCGGCCGGATTTCGAGCGACCTGATCTCGCTCAAACCCCCTGCATCATTAAAGCGATTCAGGGCCCGTGAATCCGCGGACGCGGAAATTAGGTCGCAACCGCCAATAAGAAGGCGCCAATTTGATCTCCCTTCGTCGGGGTCTTAACAACTTGCCATTATTAACAGAAGTAACGAACGTATCCCGTATTACAGATCTTAATTGATAAGCAAGGAGACATCTTAATGAATCTATACGTAGCCGCTACAAATCTAAATGTCATCCGGCATAATAAAAATGCTCTGCAAATCCAAGTGTGTTATTTTTACATCTAAAAATGACACATTTGACCGAAGCTCTTTATACATGTTTCTTGCGTCATTTAACGTTTAATCGTACTCAATTAAAAATTAATACGTTCAATCGTGATTTGAATGACGATACGTTAATGATGTAAATGTAGAATATTTAATTCTAGACCAGAGGTTGGCTAAACGTATATGCCAGCTGTTTACATGTATATTAGTTGTCGAGTTAGCGATATCTATTGTCTGTACGTTAATGATGTAAATGTAGAATATTTAAAGACCAGCTGTTTACATGTATAGTTGTCGAGTTAGCGATATCTATTGTCTATGCTCTGCTTTATTTATTACGTTAAAGTTATTCTTGTTCGAAATTCATGATACTACATAAATACGTCAAATCACGCGATTTAAAACGGCAAGAAGAGCTTCAGACAATATAAAAATTACATCGCTAATTCCCGCTCTTATTCACACTCCTGCCGATCGTTACGAGCGCGACGCGGCGTGGCATCATTGTCCCAGTAAGTTGCTGCCAAATTTCCGTTGGCGATTCGGCAATAAATAGTCGCGCCATTGAGGGGTCGGCGCCGCGGAGGGTCGAATCAAGGATCGAGACTACAGTCGACACGCAGTGACGGTTTCGTTAGCGGCCGTTCCGTTTAGCGGCAACTTCTCTTTGGGCGAAACGTCACAAATCTGCGACCGTCAAAGTCGCGTTTCCGCGTCAAAATGGCGTTCCAAGCGAAGTGATGAGCCCCGTCCGTCGCGATAAATCTCAGGGGTGATTGATCAACCGGATCAATTCCGCGAAAGATCCCGGATAATCCCGGCTCTGTCTCTCTCTCGCTCTCTTTCTCTCTCTTCCCGCTCGATACCCGTTCGCGCAATAATCGCGCTTATTTTAGTCCGGCAAGTTGTTTTTAACGCGATTAACGCGCAAATAACACACCACGTATATATTTTTACGCCGGCGTAAAATCCATATACTTCTTTTCCTCCTTCGTGATCCGCCGCGCGCGTCAATTCGACGCAGTTTACTAATAATAATGTTTATCCGCCTTGGAGTGAATCGCCGCGATTTTTTTTAAATGGGCACGCACACTCGCGCGCAACATGCACCTGCAAATAACATCGACATGCCGTGCGTGCGTGCGTGTCGATTATTTTCACGGTGACGTAACGCGCGCGCCAACGCTGCAACGTTTAATTGCAACAGCTATAAATACATGCACGGCGTATTTTTAATTCGCGCGGGGAGGGAGAAGGAAGGAGAGGAAGAGGGAGAAAGGTAGACGAGAGATGAAGACATTTCCTCCGCAGCCGGCGTGTGTGTGCCGTAATGCGCGAGCAAACGCGCAGCAAACTCGGTAGACGTTATTTCGTTGCCGATTCAGCTTCCCCCCTCTCTGCCCTCAAGCTCGTTCACGTGCGCCTTATCGGACCCATCGACCGGACGAAGTTCGCTCGCTCGGGGGATTAATTAAGAAGCGTGATTTCTGCAATTCCGCCTCCGCCGCCGCCGCCGCCGCCGCCGCCGCCAACGTCGCCGCTGTGCCGCTACCACCGTCGCCCGTCGCCATCGCCATCGCCACCATCGCCACTGTAATCAACGCCGTCGAGTATCAGAGACTAGTGAATGAGGTCCGAAGATCGTCGCCTGCCCACGAGAATGATTCACGCTGCCTACGCAATTTACTACGCTGCTGTAAGTGAGAGTTCGCCCGCCCGTCATAAACAATCGATAGACCGGCTGCAAACAGCCGCTTGTTTATCACAAACAACCGGCTTTGTCGATTGATCTGTTTTACGTCGTTGTCACTCCTTGGTCACGCCGATCACGCATGACATGACGGTCTCGATACGGTTGATAGTCGTATTTTTCGATCGCAAAGAATTATTACATTGTATCACGTTTTCCAAGGTGTGTATTTTCGAATATCAGGAAAGAGAGTTTTTTTATAAGCGTACCAAAACTATTTGCTCTAAAACCATTATGTCCTTATCTACTAATAACGTAAATTAAGTTTAATTTTGGTTTAACTTAAATTTTATCTTTTTCTAATTTTTAGAACCAGAGAAAGATTTAAAAAAAAAAACAAGTTAAACCGAGATTAAAGTTAATCTACGTTGGTAGAAATGGACATTAGTCAAATAAATACATTAGAAGATCGACGAGATCATCAACGTGCATGACCATGGAAATATATGGACTTTAGATTAGTGGGGTCCTCATGTTAGCCTATACTGACGCACTTGCACAAATTTGACACTGTCGTCCGAAGAGGATCAGGATCTACGGCCACCTCACGTCGCATTTCCCTCGCCGTATAATACCGTACTCGTCGCGGCGGTCGCGGTAATTAGCCGCGACCGGTTTTGTTTCTCCTTCCTTGCACGATTTGTGATCGATAAATCGCCGAGTCCCCGAGCCCGAGAGAGAATGTTTATCAGGACACATCGTAACGCGACCGATTTCCCTCGAATGCCCGATTAATTAGTCACGTAAACGCCTGGATACCGTGCCCGGAGCAATCGGCGCTCTGGAATTCGATGATTGGGACGGCGGAACTTTACGCCCGTGGATGTCGATTCGCGTAGATGTCACTCGAACGTGTGAAATTTTAGCGTCCAACGCTAAAACAGCAACGTAGCATCGGGATTAACCGCGTCGATGACGAGTCCCGTTGTTACGCGCGAGAGAAAAGCGCGGCATTTTGTCTTGCACCATCCAAAGTGCACTTTATTCAAATTGATACAAACTTTCATTCGCACTGTGTATATAATTTATTACATACGGAGAGTCGAGAGACCGACTGTTATCTGATGTGTTTTTTGAAGAATTTGAGGACTTTTTTATAAGAAACCGAGGGAGAGAAAGAAAGAGATCAGCCTTTAATTACCGCGGGAGTTAATGGCGGTCGTAAACATGGCGGGGAAGAGAGGAATGGAGCGGAAGTGATATCGCCGCTACGGGATCGCGCGGTGTGCGTCGCAATCGGCGTAATTTCGATTATTATGACAATTGCGCACGACCGTGTGTTTGCGAACGCGCCTTTATTTGCGCCGCGTGCCGGCTGGCCCCCTTTTCTTTTCCGCGTGTGCAGGTTCCCTCGCATGCGCGCGCGCGCATTCATTAATTAGCCGGGCATTTGTTTAGCGCTATTCGAATGCGTTCTTTCGGGGCCGACGATCCAAACAAAGGCGAGGTAGTTATTGTTATACGATAATTTTATCGCATATCATTATGACTTATGACACATGAGCGTCGTGTGACGGTGTGCACCTTGCCGCCTTCTTAGCCTACGTCTCCCTTACGGCGATCGACCGCTACACATTCGAGTTGTGTTGCGGTCAAGAAAGTGCGCGCGGCACGTTATTCCTCTTTCGCGAAGCGGTAGTCTCTCCGGTCGCTCGTCCGCTCGTAATAAACAGTTTTGATAAATGAATAATGACGCGCTCACGCACAGCGCGGCGGCCGCGCGTATGTACATCCGCGTAGCAGTTTAATGTGGGGGGTTGAAAGAATTATGGGCGCTTCTTCGTCCACTTCAATTCTGGCCCGTTTCGTCGGGAATTCGTACAAATCTGAATTAAATTACCGTACAATTATCATTAATAAATCACCGATACAACTAGACCTCCGCGAAGAGCTGTATAGTTACCTTCGTGCGTTGCTCGTGGCAATTAAGGGGAGAGCGGGGGGGGGGCTATCTTTTTAAATATGGAATATCCTCTGTGCGATGTTTAAACAGTATTAACGTCCAATTTCGCTCTTCGGTAAGTCAAGGTATTTATTCCTCTTAATTGCCGGCCCCGTAATTGTTCATCCTACAGAAAACGGGATATTGGAATCTCTTTAGATCCGCCCCGAAAAACTCTATTCCGCGATCTATCCGCGCGTCTTACGCGGAATCCATTCCAGAGAGAAATTGCAGATCAGGGAAAGAAGAAAAAAACACGGCCGTTTCTCGTCCGTCATGCCGCGAACGAATTATGACGCGTTAATGCATTTTCGCCTCCCGCCGTTTCCCGGCCGATGACGATTCGATTCCCACGACTCGGAGCCGCGGAACAATCGCGAACCCACGAGCGTGAATTCCGGCCGGATTAGTCACTCGTGACCGATTTTCCAGCAGATTTTCTGGCACCGACGTATATATGTATACGCCCGAGTACGAGTGAGCCGCTATATAGAAGACGTCCGCTCGCGCGTATACCGGGTGCGCTAAATACGCGCTTCCGCATTGTGATGCCGTCGAGGATAGAGTCACGACCCCGATTCCGCACATCCTTAATTACGCGTCATATCCAGCGGATGCTCGCGTCTACAGTTTGCCTGTCTCTTTCTCTCTTTTTCTCTCTTTCCGGAACCGAAGGAAAGCCGTCTACGACTGAAATTTCGTGACCTATTTTTACTTTCTCGTAAATTTCTCCATGATCATCTCTTTTGTCGTTTTTCCCGTGTTATTATCACATCTGATTAAAAAACCAGCGATCAAATATTGCTAGAATGTGTATTGTCAATATTAATTAATAGTATATCATTATTATAATTAAAAGATTGATATTGTATAATTCACTAATTATTTGCGCCCTGTATTCGCATTCATTGCAGCGAAGCATCTTGCATCGATGCACGGGTACACAATAAGAAGGAATATTACGTTATTATGTGTGTGTGTGTGTGTGGTGTATGTGTGTGCATCATCTTTTTTGTCAGATAATTACGAACTGTCGCCTTTCGCTAATCCCGCCTATTGTCGTCGCCGGGGCAACAATCTCGAGACACCGACTCGAGACTCTCCGCCGCGCGCGTCGCGCGCCCCATCCGAAAATATTCCGCGATCGAATTTCGGAGTCTGCATTATCATCATCCCATTAAGGTGGGGATCGACGACGACGACGACAATGACGCGATCATGCAAACAATGATTCGACTGTTCTCACTGGCCTCACTGCGCACCGCGCGTATTTGAAAGTCGCGAGCGGCCTTCGTCGTCGCGAGAGAGCCGAGATCGAGAGAAAGAGAAAGGGCGGCGGGGAAGGGATGAGATGTGACGGCGATCGCGGGGGATCGTCCGAAGGGGAACAAGGATTTCTGTTTATTGACATACCAGAACGGCGGCCCCGGCCATTGCCGATTTCGCAAAAGTGTATTTTCACGCGCTAATTTGTACGGAGAGAGAGAGAGAGGGAGGGAGGGAGGGAGAGAGAGAGAGAGAGAGAGAGAGAGAGAGAGAGAGAGAGAGAGAGAGAGAGAGAGAGATAGAAAGAGGGAGAAATAATTCTCTGTCCCCGTTTACGGGACTACGACAACAGTCCGCGGTTGTACCTGGCTCGTGACGGCCCGGGCCAAAGTATACGTCAATGACGATAGCGTGAAGTTCAATGACTTCGCGACAAATTTCTGATGTGGAAACCTCCCGAGAGAGTGTCAAGTGTATTTAGGGGGTAAATTTCACCCTCGACGTAAATATATTTTGAATTCAAGGGCGACGCGGGGGAAAATATTATATCATCAATAATATTTTTCCAAAACACGAAATTTTATATATATATATATATATATATATATACATATGAAAGAGAGAGAGGGGGGAGAGGGAGAGAGAAAGAGAGATCATGGTGGTGTTATTTGCAAAGCATATTTCATCGTATTCTTGTTTTCAAAACATCTTGATATCGTGCTGACGGACCTTGTCAGCATTGATTTCCTTGGCTTGCCTCAACTCCATAATAAAAACAGTGGAACTATTTTTAGAAAACTTTTGACCGCTTTACAGCCTAATACCTTCGGCAAAGAGATCTCCCGAGAGATTATTCCAGAAGGAAAGGAAAAGTATCCGAATGACTTTCTTCTTTTGTGTTTGCTTTGTTATTTCCGGTCTTTCTTAAATGGTCTTAAGGCAGACCCGAGGCACATGGCGTACATATTTTTCGCTCATTATCACGTGTCAGTGGTCAGAAAGCGAACGCTATGCGGGCTACGGGCCCTTTGAACCTAGGGAAGCGCAATACGGCGCGTTTACATCCGCACGAATGGCGAATGTAGGAAATCACTGAGTTTGTCAGCTACGGCAACCGTCGATTGATGTGCGTTTCTCAATGACTTTGCATTTCTCACGATTATTAATATCTGTCGTCGAGACCCGCTCTTTTAATAATAGTATTGCCCCGGCACGTGGAATTTGCACGTCGATATCTTATTTACGCAACAAGCGCGCGACAAAGTCCAACAGAGGATCCGCCGGCGTTGTTGTTGACTCTTCCGCGAATCACCAGGCATTATCATACCGTTCGGTGAATAATTGCCGGCCGTTTATATATCGTTGTTATGCACGCGCCGCAGCATCCCGAAGATTTCTTCTCTTTTTTGTCCCTCCTTCTCACTCCCTCTCCCTTTTTCCCCGCTGTGGAAACGTTCGACCCGATATATCGCGTTGCGTGGACGTTCCCCCTGACAGCGGAACCTTCCCCGCAGGTCTAAAAACTAGATAAAAAGTGGAAAAACAGCGAGGAGAACAGCTGGCGTCCACGGCCGCAGGAAAACCGATAGATCGGCTGCGCAGTTCAAGAGTTTTGTTTGACATTATCTAAAATCTCCTTCATACTTGTACATATTTGTTTAGGAGCACGAGAGTGTGACGTTACGAAAAGATCACGTAGGATCTCGGAATATAATTTTACGTTCTAAAGTTCATTTACGAATATACAATTTATAATTTAGTTGTACATATATCTAAATTATATTTATATATATGTCAATATAATATCTTAATGATATTTATTTATTTTTATGTTTTTCACGCGCACACACACACACACACACATATATATATATATATATATATGTATATATATATATATATATAAAACTTGAAAAATAGGAAGAATTCTTCCGTTTACGAATTCCGAGAGATTTTCCTCGCAAAGCGTGCCTTCCGTAAGGCTTCCGTGTTCTCGGCATCTCATCGTGCGGCTCCTAATTAACCGTCATCTTCGACGTTATCGTCGCGTCATGTGGGCCCCGCTATGTACTCTCGTACAGGTCACGCGGCATCGCCATTACGCATCATTACGCAACATCATTGTACAATATTTGCCGTGCGATCTACAGAGACAGGCACGCGCGCGCGTATGTACATTGTGGATTGCCGCTGACGTAGTGCATTCCTGAGATTATAGGTGGACTACTTTTCAGAAACGCCAGCCGATAAGCGGCCACGGCGCGCGTTCTCCGCTATCGATCTCGTACGCGCGCGACTCCTCCCGCCCGCCCGCCCGCCCGCGTCGACCGCGCGACTCCGCTGCGAGAGGATTATCTATCGGCGCGTCAGGAAGATTTACGGAAGGGAACGCGCGCGCGGCAGCCAGCATCGACGATGATTGACGATTGCGACCGCGCGCCCGATCTCTCTCGCGCTCCGTCTATATTAATAAATTATGAGCGGACGCGCTCGTATCCGGAGCAACTGGACTGCGCGGTATCGGAATACGGGATATCGGGGAACCGTGTGGAACCGTAGAACGTCAGGCAGCACAGGATGCGGCGGTAAAAGCGTAAAGTATCGTAAGTTTACCCCCTGCTGCTTTCGGAACCGTTTCTATTCTTAGGCGCGGTCAAAAAATCTGGAATGTCATTGCGAGAATATATACCTGCTTCCCTAGGGACTACGATTTCCATTTTTTATTATTCAAAAGCTTTTCCGTCGCTGCCGGAAAAGTTGAAAGGCGCCGGCACACAGGTAGCTGAGAAAAGAAAGGGAAGCGCGTCCGTTCTCCCCGAGACTCTCCGAGTCTCCGACCCGGAGCCGCGCGTATACCGCCAACCGGCCGCTTTCCGAAGTCTCGGAGGAATCCGAGAACCGACCGGATGCAAGTCCAGAATGGGAATGCAGGCGGCCGCGCGCGTCGCGGCGCGTGTATGAGACTCCGTTACTCGCGTATCGGGTATTTCCCAGACGCGACTATAAACAAACAAACACATCGAGTTGGAGGGATAAGGAGAGAGCGAGAGATAGACAGAGAGAGGAAGAGAGAGAGAGAGAGAGAAAGAGAGCGCGAAAGAAGGGAGGGAGAGCAGAGGAAGGGGGCGGCAGGAAGAGAGGGTACCGCCGCGCGTGTGATCAGTGCACTCCCTTCCAACGCGGGAGAGTGCACCGACGAGGAGCCGCTAGCCGCCGCGCCTGCCGCGCGTTGCCGGACGCGGCGGAAAAGGGAACACGCGCGGGGACGGGGAGCTTGATCCTGGCGCCGTCGGTTGAGGGAACCCCCCCCTGCTCGCCCACCCCTCTTCTTCGCCAATTGCGCGACCGGTGCATGCGCCGTGCGTGGGGTTTCCCTGGTTTCTCCCCACCCCGCCGCACCCGCCGGGCGCGAAAACCGTCGGCGGGCCCCTCCACCGTCCACGATAGGCGCGCACACACGCGCTTCCCCTCCGGCGCTCGCCCGTTCGAAATCGCAACGTAAAATTGTCGCGAGCGAAACGGCGACGGTGACAAACAGTCGACGCTGTTTACCATCGATAATGCGAAGATATCGGGACGAGCGAGGCCCTCGCTTTTAACGCCCTACGGCGTTCGCCCGTCGTCGCGGCACGAAATTCGGGACATGGGGGAGGGTGGGGTTTCGGGATGCCGCTGCGCTTCCATCCGCGGCAGCTGCGCCGCGCGCGCGTCGGGGTCATTAATCTCACGCTAACGCGAGACCACTTGTAAATTCGAGCGGGGTTCTCCCGAAACTCCGGGGCGACGCGCATTCCGACCCTTCGTCGGCGCGGAATTCGGAGAAACGGGCGCTCTCTGCTCTCGATGCTTTCGTTGCAATTTTCGCACTTGACCGCAGGGGTAAGCGTGCTTTACGATTCGCGGTAAGATTACCGGCGCGGCGCGGCCGGCGGCGGCGGCGGCGGCGGCGGCGGCAGAGAAGAAGCAGAGGGGAAGCGGAGGGAGCGCGCGCGCGTTACCCCTCACGCCGTGCCCCACCACCGTTCCCGGATGCAGACCCTCGCGTCGGTGGTGGGATCCTCGTCGTTGGTGCCCTACGAAGTGGTGGGGGGGCCATAACGGAGAAGCTTGCCGCCAACTCGGGCGAACCCTCGTGGTGGGGAGAAAGCGCGGGTTAGCAGCCCGGACACGCCAACCGTCGGATTCAGTAAGCGAACGGCTCTCAACGGCCACGAACGTGTTTTCCGTTCTTCGGTTCCCGCGCATGCATATATATATATACGTGAGAATATACGGGCGACATATATATATGTAACTATCCGAGACTGACCCGCGAGAAACAACACACTCGTCGTCGGGAGTACGCAGTCGGTGATCGGCGACCGCGACGACGTGACGACCAACAGTAGTCAGATCGTTAACAACAACATCGGCGACAACATCAGCTACCGCGACACAGATCCGCTTTTCGAAGTATTTAAACTACATCCGTCTACATCGCATCTATCCCCGCGACTAAAAAAAGCAGCATAAAAAAAGATAATAAGAAAAAAAATTCTTTCATCTCGCTCTACAAAACTCTCCCCCCCGTCATTTCGGTTTTGGTCCTTCATCTTCGTTCCCGCAACTGTGGCTTCAATCAATCAAACTGGATTCCAACAAGCAGTACGTGTCGCGATTACTTCGCGGCTACCGGAGGCTTAAGAAATTATTCAAGGTAAGAGAATCCATCTCCGCTCTCTCGAGTTTCGGGTATAATCGCCCTCTTCGATTTCCACCCCGTTCGCTCTCTTTTTTTTTTCTTTTTCCTCGAGGGGACCGCGCGATAGATTTTCGCGCGCGCGTATCCAACACAACGGAGGGACGTAGGTTGATAGTGCGCGAGATCTCGAGTGTGGTTTTCGGCGGAAGAGCGAAGGATATGTGGTGAACGACGTAAATTGTGCCCCGATAGATTCCGCGCGACAGACTCGCTCGTCTGTCACTCGCGACGCGCCGAGGGAGAAGAGCCGCTCCTCCGACTTGGCTCGGACGCGTTAGCTAGTGCGGGAGAGAACGCGCGTGATAAGTTGGCAGGCGACGAGGATGACGAGGCTGTTTAGCTAAGCGCGGGGGTACGAAGATCAGTGTCCGCGACTTCCTGCGCTGCGGAAGGTTGGCGGGAAAACTCCGCGATAGATACTTATATCTCGCGATCGGGAGGAGACAGACGCGCGTTCGCGACGCCCACCGAGAATCATCGCGAACGTCGGCGAACAAAATAAACAATGTCAATTGTCGCGGCAATCGGAACGATGGACAACACCCGTATATGCGCGCGGATCGATCGACAGAGATATAAATGTGTATAGACCGTCTCCGCGGTGTTTACGCGGCGGATTATGGCAGGCTCGTGAAGTATGCGAGAGTCCGAGGAAGAAGCGGAAACTTGTCCGTTTCGGGACAAAGGGGAACGGGCGGCTGAAATAAATAACGGGGGACGAGGACGCGAGAAGGAGAGAAAGAGAGGAGGTTGTTATATACTGCCTCGCAGCATGAATAATTTACACTCGCTCGAATTTAAATAAATTCGCCCGCCACCGACACCGTCGTCGTCGTCGTCGTCGTCGTCGTCGTCGGCGGCGGCGGCGGCTCGGAAAACTAAGCGCGTAATCTCGACTCGGCCCCGAAGGTTGTTTACGGTCGCGCGCTGCGCGCAGTTAATTTTAAACGAATTCGCCGGATATCACCGCCTGGTATCTCGTCTCGTTCGTTATCGCCCGGTTATTTATGTTATTCCGTGAAATTACTTAGAAGCCCGTCAATTAGGTCTCCAACCGATGCAGCGCGTCGTAAACACGTGTGACGTAAGCTGGGAAACGTAACGCGCGGCATTACCAGCAAATAGCGAGGGACGCACACGACGAACGAGACGATAATATTCGCGGCTGGCAAAACATTATTCGATGTTCGAGGAATCAAAGAGAAAAATAAAGAGAAAAGAAAAGATTCGTCAGGACGCTCTCGAGTTGTTGTTTGCCGATACCGATAATCGATCGGGGAGCCTTCTAACTTTGCTCGGCAACGCCGTCCTTGTTTTCGGCGCGTTTGGCGAGTCTGATAGCGGAATGTCACGACCGAGTATCAGTTGGCGCGTGCGACATCCTCTTTCTCTCTCTTTCTCTTTTTCTCTCTCGTGGCCGAAAATAAAAGTGAATGAGAAAAAGGGTAAAAGAGAGGCCGGAGCGCGATTATGGAAACCGACCGAAGACCGTAAGGTCGTGGCGATCGTGACACATGAACCGTGGATGATCGAGCGAGATTCCGTCACGCCCGCATACGAGGAGAGAATGTCGCTGTATAAGCGCGTCCGTGGATGATGTATCCCGATCGAAAAAACATGTTTGGTCCGCGGCCGGTTGTTTATACGATATATGCCATATGAAAGCAAACACTTTAAAGGTTTCCGAAGCGGGCGAGCTCCGATCTTCGTCCCGGCGCGAGGCGGCGTTATCTTCGGTGACGGTCGCGCGGCGCGCGAATAAAAAGGGAAGAGAGACAGAGAACGGCGAGAGAGGAAGAAGGAAGCGCGGTTAAAGGAGATATTTTTTTCCCCTCCGCGGTATCGAACTTGCGAAACGTATTTGGCGTCTCTCGTAATTATTCCTGTCCGCTACGTAACTTCTCCGACGCCTCGGCGTAAACATCCAAATAAGACTGCGTGACAAATATCCGCGCGTTTACGAATAATAATCACCCGCTGATGTATCGTAACGCAAATGTACCAACGCGGGGCGAAATTATGATCCGTGCCCGTGGCACCTTCGGATTAGACCACCCAGCCTTCGCCTCCGCGTTGGTTGGGTGTAGCGCATAATTCTCGGAACTTTGCTCTCTCGGCTCCGTGATGCAAGGAACGCGGGGAAACTCGCGGGCGCCAGCCTTCGCGTCGGGAGCTGCGTGCTAATTGAAAAACAATTCAGGGTATACTCGAGTAAGCTAACGGAACCACGCGCGTTATCGAGCGCCACTAGCTTTCGCCAACGTCATTACGTACGTTATATTTATTTATGATCATACTTCTCATCCTTCTTGTATCATAACAACGATAGAAATAGAATTAACGCAATTAGAAATCCCTGTTTAGTTTTGTAACATATATTTTGTTGTTTCACATATGGTGTCGCATGTCGCAGTTACGTTAACACGTAAATATCCGACGCTATTACACACGATGCACGCAGTCGCGGCAATAACGATACATAAGTGCATTAGAAACGTTATTGTCGCGCTTTTTGACTTTCTCCACCCTCCCCCTGCGAATCGGAGGACGTCACCGACCGAGTGCGTGCACATTCCTCGATTCGACTGAAAAGCTCACCCTCAGACTAACCATTGTCCGCCCTCGAGGTGGATCGCAACAAAGTCGAAATGTGTTTAAGGTCGACTGTTGCCCTGTCAAAGAATCCCCTGAATTCTAAAGCTCCAGCACACACACGGCTTTTCCATGCACCGAGAGAGTGAGACAGACTCTGTAGCTCGCTTACCCTTGGCAGCATCCAGTCTCACGCTTTAGAATTTCCATTGAACAGAAAACATGTTTTCCTCATCCTCGTAGACCCTTAATTAAAAGAAGAGCCGACGGAACGAAACGTATATTGGAGAATGATTTCGTTACCTGAGAAGAATCGGGGGCAAAGGTTTAACGCCATCACCTTTGTTTTCACAACGGGAGACAGACCTTTCATCTTCCTTGTTCCCCCCTCCGGGATAAATATAAAAAAAAAGGCTACGATCGATACAAACACTTGACACAATAATGCCGCGTGGCGTTATCGCATTCCTGCTTTCTACGAACGTGATATTGCCGATCTATACTCTGTACTTATCGGCAATTTTTACTCGACGGCTTAACAGTTTCCTCGCTTTTTTTTATTATCTATTATATCACCACTCGCGCACTTCGTACTTTCGTTTACACGCTTGGAAAAATATTTATCGCTCGGTCTAACAAGTATTTGCTCTCGCTCTCTCTCTCTCTCTCTCTCGCTTGTAATCGAGTTTTTAATTAACGAGCCTTGCGAGGGAGGAATATATCCCGACGCTTATATCCTTCTTTCCTGTTAATAATTCGTTCTATCGATATGTTTATATTTAAGACTACCTTCGTCTCGTAGCCTCCGACGAGACACGGGGGTTTATGCCGCGCTAGAACGGTATGTCGCGCGGGCAAACTGTATTCTATTCAATTCCATTCGCCTCTCGTTCTCTCCTCGTCGAACGAACACTTTTATTCGTCGGCATTGGCGGCGCGTGATCCAATTTAACCACGCTCGCTCGGCTCGCTCGCTCGCTCGCGCTCGCGACATGTTTCTCAGCGTCTGCGAATGCAAAACATCTCATTCACGGGCAAAAGTGCTGACCGCCTGCGCCAATAGGCGTAGTCCCTTACCTGGGAGAGCGGCAAAAACAAGAGTAGTGGCGCGCAAGTAAGAGAGGGAGGTCCGAGAAACGCGGGAGGAGAGAAGGAAGGAGGCAGACGACGACGGCGGCGGCGGCGGCGGCGGCGGCGGCGGCGGCGAGTATATAGAGAGCGTCGCACTCTCCTTTGCCTCCCTTCGTCCTCCGACCGCGCGAAGGGAAAGGGAAAGGAGGGAAGAGTAAAGCCCGCGTACCGGGAGAGAACGCGGAACGCCATAAGATGGAGGAGAAAGAGAGATAGAGAGAGAGAGGGTAGAGAAGACTGGAGAATGCGCGCGGGAGAACGAGAGAGAGAGGGGGAGAAGACGCGCGCGGGGCTAAAATTAGAATGTCCGTTGGAATGCCGCTGGTAGTGATGGTGTGTACAGGATGATTCAGCGAGTGAGAGAGAAAGAAAAGTAAAGAGAGAGAGAGAGAGAGGTAGAGACGGAGGAGAGTAGATATACGCGGATAGTTTATTCCGTCCTGCGGCGAAGCCCCTAAGGACGCGTAGCGGATACCCGCGCGAATACTCGCGTGCGAGGGACATCGGAAAGCGCGCGGTCGATCTTGCGCTATGGGGTCCTTTCTTTTTTTCTTTCGCTCTCTTTTTTCTCGCGCGCTTTTTATATTCGCGTCGCCGGAAATAGATTCGCGTATCGACGTGCTCCGAGAATAGTCCTTAACTTTTTTTCATCGCGAGATTTCACGAGGCGGATGATAGTAGTAATAGCAGCAGCAGGAGTAGTAGTACCATGTGATTCAACGGTGCTATTTTCAAATGGGACATTATTTTCGTCATGTACTGCTTTCGTACTTACGAACGACTCAATTATTGAAATTTCTAGATTCAGAAGTTCCACACTCGTATTATATCGGTGTGACACTTCTCCAATTTTCATTAATAGTACGAAAAATATTTGTATCCTCTACAGTTAAAGAGTTCGAATTTTTTAATTGTAGAATCTCAATGTTAGCTTGCTTAGAGAGGCCGGGCTCTAAGTCCTTCACCGCGAATTCGTTCTATAAATAACAGGCACCAATTTTGTGGGACCCTGGACCGCCGGTCACGTCCTCTCTGGGCCGAGAGGCCTTTGCTCACGACCGAAATTCAAATATATATATATATATATATATATATATATATATATATATATATCACCGATTGCTTTTCAAATACTTCAAGAGCGAGAACCTCCTCTCTCTTTCCCCGCGCGGGATTGCACGCTATCTGCCATCTAAGCAAATCTTTCCCAGGTCATTCCACGGCGGACTGTCGCTCGCGTATCGATTATTTCTGCGGAATTCCCCACCTCGTCTCTCGATACCTGAGGATCGAGGCGAGCCGAGGCGCCTCGCGTTTGCGAAGTGTCTGGTATCTGGTGCCGCTGCTTGAGTTATACCTTCGTCGTCGTCATCGTCGTCGTCGGCACGCGGGGGTATAGAGGGAACGACGAGAAATAGATAAGCAAATAAATAAACTAGCGGGGCAAGGCGAGTTCGAGGCGAACGTGTGAGAAAGAGAGAAAGAGAGAGAAAGAGAGGCCGAGGAGGACCGGTGATACTCGGGCGAACGTTCGTCGGCGAGGTCGACGGCCTGACACGGATGGTTGACGCCGTGGGGCCCGCCTCGTAACCGGCCTGGGAAGAAGAACGAGAAAAGGTAGATAAAAGAGAGAAAAGGAAAGGGCCCATCTCGCGGTGGAGCAACGACGCGTTTTCGCCCTCCGCGAAGACGATAGATCGCTGGTACCCCCCGGCTCGCTGATCGGTCTGGGTCAGCTGGCAACTCCCCTACCTCGGCACTCGTTCTCCCTTTCTAGATTATAGGAGAAGGATCGGAATAATAGTAGAGCATATAGATCGCTCTTTCAGCCTATAAAGTAGCCTTAAAGATGAAAACGAAGACGTTTAGGGGGGCGTGAAGTTTTCGACCAATTTCGAGTGGATTTTCCGTGACGTCGATAGCTCTCATTAGTTCTCCATTGAGTGCCCCGCGAGTGTCCCAGATTACACCGTGCCCTTTCTTTCTCTGGTAAAAGTGTGATCGATGGACGACAGAGACGGGACGAATGGCACGAAATTGGGGCGTTGCGTATTTATTGCTCCTATCTCGCCGCTATTTACCGTACCTGCGGCTTTTCGCCGCCGGTCCGCTTTTATCGTTCGCTCATTCTATTTTCCCCGTGCTCACACACCGTTATAACTTGTACAACACGACCGGATATTTTTTATTACATTTCTTTCGCTTGCCGCCGCTAATCCGACGCTTCCTCGCGTCGCAATTTATCCTTCCCTCGATGTTTCACTCTTACTCCCTTTATTATTGATTCTACGAGAATTAATTAATACCTTTAAGAGGCGTTTTGGCGCCACCTTTATTTCAACTCGATCAGCAAGAGCTCCGTTTTTCTTATCTTAGCTTTCATTTTATATTTGTCATATATTTGTTCTTGTTTTTAAGTATATATTTTAATTGTTCACGAATGTTTCACTCTATAAAAAATAAAATACATAAATTTTACTTCTTTTGTCTACTTCTACAATTTCTTTAATTATTACATTATTTATCTCTTTAGTTTACCTCATCATTTTTTTTTCTCTTTTGTATATTGTACATCCTATATATTTATAACCCAATATTTAGGAGGAACACGCTTAAAATTAAAGAACCGTTTCTCTCTCTCTTTCTCTCTCTCTCTCTCTCTCTCTCTCTCTCTCTCTCTTTCTTTCTCTTGCTTGTGAGAAAAAATTTGACACCAGAATAATACGGTATTCGTTGCCGTTGGTCATTGTCGTCCTCGTTCCGTCCCCAACAAATGCGAAGCGCTTCATTACCGCGGCTCGGGAAAATCATAAAAGCCGAGAATGCTCGATGAAGTGATAAAACTTAATTCGCCTGCACGGCCGTTGTACAAACAACGCTCGCTCGTGTTTTTCACGAAACGCCCGTTTGTCCGTCCTGGTTTTACGATTTTTGTGGGGATTTTATGGGGGCGGGGGGTTCTTTTTTATTGGCAGTGTTACCCGCGCCAGCGGAGGCGCGGCGGCCCGAAATTACGACGGGCCGCAAGAAAATCCCGCTATAAAACAAGAGGAACCGTCCGCGTTCGGGGCCGCCCGCGTTTATCACCGTCGACTTTATGCAATTCTCGCCCAAAATCATTCCCCGGCCCGGCTTGGGAAAACAGTTACAAAAACATCATACGGTATATCGAGATTATCTCCGCTCGCGAGCAGTTAATTACCGATCGTATCCTGCCTCGTTATACCACTTCCCTCCCGCGCGACTCGGTCGTCCCGGTCATCCGCGATTATTATTATTGCGTATCGACCCATCGACGTCGCCGTCGCCGCGGACTTAAGAAGATTCCACGGGGGAAGTGTTTCTCCTTGTCGACCATCTGTCGCAAATAATCGTAAAGCTGGATTCAATGAGCCGCGCATAACATTGTCGCCAGTCGCGGCTTTACGTCATCCATCACGCCATGATTTCCAGTAGAGTAGACATAATTATTCAATCATTATTTGGTCCCGATAAGATATCCACGAAGATTAATGACATGAACAACAGCCAAGAAATACGTACATGAGTTTGGGTCTTTTATGTTTATTGTACGACAGATGTTTGTCGAGTAACGACGGAAGCCGAGCTGATGGGATTTTTCCCTTAATTAATATGTCGAGCAGCTAGAGTAGCTTTTGAATTGAAAAACTTCCGGTATAAAATCTCGCGCAACTAAATAATGAAATTTTAATAATTGCAAATTTCACTGTCGACATATTAATTTGGACGCTATTAAATATAAATCGTGAGAACTGATTATAAAATCATTAAAGAGACTGATTAAAATTCGCTTCGGGGTTCCTGGAGTGGCTCCGCCTATCTTGCCTTCAAAGCATGAAGATTAGATTTCACATTTTTCTTTAATCTTATGATATCTTCTTATCTTCGTCGTCTTAATATCTTCAATATCTTTAACGAAGACTTTTGAAAGAGAAGAGAATACGACGAAGGGATCCCGTCGATCGCGGGCGGCGGGAAACCTGTTGCGATCCTTCGTATACAAAGCGTCTCCTGCGTTTTCTTGCGGAAGTGCAAGGATAATGACAGGCGGAAAGAAGAGAGCTCGATCGTCTTTCGAGCCGGAAACGAGGGACGATTAGGACCGCACGAAAGAAAGACATTTATCTTTCTTCACGGGGACCCCCGCGTGATCATGATCATCTTCCTCTCCGCGGAGCGGAAATACTCCGAGTGCTCCTCCGGGCACTTTCTCGCCGGGCCGGTTTTCGGCTTCACCCCTTCGGCCATTGAATTTCATACCTCTTTCTAAACGCAGTATTTAATCGTTTTCAACCCCCCGGCAAGATTACCGAGCAGGTACCAGAGGTGGAACATCTGTTGCTCAACCTGTATCGCGGCTATAATGCCTTTTACGCTCCAGTACCGATCCCTTTGCGATTCTTTTTCTATTACGTGAATAGGAGGAACCAGAGCGCGCGTGAGAGAGCACACCCAGTCGTCTGGCGCATTATAAAAAGCATCTCACAAACGGGTCGCAATTAAGCGCTACATCTCGTAGAGAGGTAGCCAACAATGATCTCTTCCGTTGTAACGAGGGAAATCCGGCGGGAAAAAACGTTCTTGCCCTTCTCATCTGAATCGTCGTTCCTGTTCCCTCAGTTTTGCATTGCAACCTTGTTAACGGACGTACGAATACGTCTTCGGGCCCCGCTGGCCCTTCGAATTTTCACAATCAAGGCCGTTCTGTATTCAGGAGATGGCAAGCAGCAACTTGTCTAACTAGCGACTACAATATTGCTCCATATATATATTTTTTCTCTTGTATACATATATATATTTGCATATCGAAAGAGGATGTGCTTCCATAAAATCGTAAATGTAAATGGCGAAACGCGCGCGGCTTATGAAAGCGCGCGTGATTAACCCCGTACGACTTTGGACTTCGGCCGCGTGCAGCCTTGATCTTCCAGCGCGTGTGGGTCGCTCGTGCCCGCGTGAATGCGTTTCTGCTTTTCTGCGTGGCGCGAGAACGCGCGTGAACCGATGTCTGTTTCTCCCTCTCTCTCTCTTTCTCTCCGTCGTCGTCGTTATCCTCTGACCCGCACGACATGACCACGTGCCAGTCGGTGACGTCATGCTTCCGGTACGTGATTTCCTGGTACCGGACGACCGTTGGCGGATGAGAGGAGTTAAGTGCCGGACACGGGAGCTCCGTGCCTCCTCCTCCTCCGCCTCCTCGGCGCGAGCGTCTCTCGCGTCTTCCGGAGCGGAAAGGATAATGAGTGCCCCGCGAGCGCGAATATTTTCGCTAGCGGAAGGGCGGCGGTCATCTAACGTCTCAAACTCCGCGGTTGCTTTTTTTTGTTATTATTAAGTTAGAATTAAGTTAGAAAACAATCGGGGAATTTTAGACCTACCTCAATTTCAGATTAATATCGCGGTTAGATGTGAGGCGACATTTATTCTCGGTCTCGCGTGACTTCTGACTCGACACTTTATCAAGTTTACAATTCTGCTATCTGTAGAAAATTGTGAGGCGACAAGGCTGTAGATTCTGTTTAGCATATTCGTTATCGGCGAGAGGAGTAATAAAATGGATCAGACGATCACGGACAGTGTGCCTGACAAGTCGTGCATCTTCTCTTTTGCAGCGTGTGGCGAACCAGGCGCTTACCGTTTCGCCACAGCCGGCAGTAACGGTGGAGGGGCCGGTGTCCAAAATGTCTCCACCGACGAACGACGTGAACAACGGTGTGGTAGCGTCTCCCAGCACCCTGGCGCCTCGGGTTCCACCGACCACGAACCCGTCTCTCACCAACAACCCACCGACGCACAAGCGTACCCCGAAGGACTTCATCTTCGGCAAGGTGATCGGCGAAGGAAGCTTCTCCACCGTAAGTCTCTTCCTCCTCGTTTTTTTTTTCACGAATTTACTAAAAAGAAAATAAGGAGCATAAATTTCAAATTTTTAACAATACGATAAATGCGGGAAAAGAATAACGAACCCGTGATTCTTTGACCCCGATAGGTTTACCTTGCCAAGGATATCCATACCAGCAAGGAGTACGCGATCAAGGTGTGCGATAAGAGTCACATAATCAAGCAGAAGAAGACCGAGTACGTGAAGCGCGAGAAGGAGGTGCTGAACATGCTCGCGGACGCCAAGCACTCGTTCGTGCGCCTGTTTTGCACCTTCCAAGACGCGGAGAGACTATACTTTGTCATGTCGTACGCTAAGAACGGCGAGCTCCTGCCACATATCAACAAGGTGGGCTCTTTCGACATCGAATGCACCAAGTTCTACTCGGCCGAGATCCTACGCGGTCTCGAGTATTTGCACGGGCTCGGTATCATTCACCGTGACCTCAAACCGGAGAACATCCTGCTGGACGAGAAGATGCACGTGCTCATCACCGACTTCGGCTGCGCCAAGATCCTCAAGGACGATCCGGAGACGCCCGCGGACGCTCAGCAGCAGTCGGGTTTCAGGGATCGCAGCGGCTCCTTCGTCGGTACCGCTCAGTATGTGTCACCGGAGTTACTGACCAACAACAGGGTGAGCAGAGCGTCCGATCTCTGGGCCCTGGGCTGTCTCGTCTACCAGATGGTCGCCGGCCTGCCGCCCTTCCGCTCGAGAAGCGAATATCTGATGTTCCAGAAGATCCTGAAACTCGAGTACGATATACCGGATGGTTTCTGCGAGCTGGCCAGGTCGTTCGTCAATCAGCTTCTCGTTCTGGAGCCGACGCAACGACTGGGCGCCCTGGACGAGCACGGCGCTGGTTACCCCAGCATCCGAGCGCATCCCTTCTTCGAGGGCGTTGATTTCGAGACCCTTCACGAGCAGACACCGCCGCCGATTTATCCGTATCTACCCGGCACGTCGGAACACGAGGAGCTGAGGTCGCAGTACAGGGTGCCCGATAATCTCGAGCCCGGTCTAGACCAGAAGCAACTCACCAGGCTCCTCTGGTTGGGCACCGAAGACATCGATGACGACAACGACACCACCGGCGCGGAGAAACGCGCTGTCAACGCGTTTTTCAACGAGATCATCGCGGCCACAGACAAGCCACTGAGGAGGTGCACCAATAACAGACTCGACAGCGGCACCAACATCGCCAATTTGACCCCGGAACAGATCAGGATGCGGCTAGAGAAGCAGCGCACCACGAATCAGTGGCATCCTTTCGTCGAGGGCAATCTCATACTGAAACAGGGATTTGTTAATAAGAGGAAAGGCCTGTTCGCCAGGCGGAGAATGCTCCTTCTTACCACCGGACCACACCTATACTACGTCGATCCTTTCAATAATGTGCTCAAGGGCGAGATACCCTGGAGTCCAGAACTGAGGGTCGAGCCAAAGAATTTCAAGATCTTCTTCGTCCACACGGTAAGCGGTTTTAGAAATACCTTTAAATCAAAATAAGTAAATTATTAGGCATTTGATACTTTTACGCCTCTCAAATAAAAGGACAGATGGATTAAAATAGTATGTTTTTATGTTTCTATTCAATTTCTATATATACATATAAGAACGAAAAAATTAAAAATACACATATCTAAGTTCTTATATTTCTGTTTACAGCCAAACAGGACGTACTACCTCGAAGATCCCGAGGGATTCGCGTTGGAGTGGTGCAGAGCAATCGAGGAGACGCGAGTCCACTGTTACGGCCTGCAGGGGATGACCACCGCTTAAATGACAATGGGAGAGATCCAAAAGACAGAACATGTAACGAGTGGTAAAGTCCGCGAGTGGCGATCGCTAAGGCCGAATCTATTCCCGACGAGAAGAGATTGCAAATCGATTGTTCACGTATTAGCCCATTGTAAAAAGTAGACTAGTAGACTTATTCGCGCGCTCCGAATCGCGCGCATTGTACAGTGTAGGCAGAAATTTATTAGGCAAAAATTCCGAAACGCGACCTCCGTCGTCGCGAGAATCACGCGGTCGCGCGGTCTCCATTATCACTTACATTCGCTATTTATTGACGATCCTTTGGAGAGAGATCGCATTCATCCGCGCGACAATCGCACAATGTGTGCACGAAAAAAGAAGTAAAGACGGAGGATTAGAGAAACTTTTAGCCATGGCTTCGGCTGTGTATTCGCAGCGCCTGTTGCCGTGTGACGTAACTCGCGTGAGATCGAGGTCGCCTCTGTGAAGCAAAGGAAAACAAAGTTCACGCACCCGTAAATTTCGATGTTTACAATTCTCGCGATATGCATAATCCGGATCCCACGCACAACCACAAATTTTCGCACGAATCGGCTTTTTTGGGAAAAAAAGAAAGAAACGAAAACAAAACAAAAAAAGAGACCGGATCGTGTCCCAGGAAGGGACCGGGAAGTATCTTCCCGTCCGGAGGCGTCCTTGGTCGCGCAAAACACGCTTCGCACGGCGTTATTATAGTACTTTATAAAGTATAGTCCAATTTACACACGCGATGAAAACGCGATGCGTATCTAGGTGAAATTAAAATTAAAAACCGCGCGCGGCCGCAGCCGTGTAACGTGGCCGCGCCAGTTTAGACATCAATTTAGCCCGTGGTTAGCCAAAAATAAAAGGGAAAAAAGGAACACGAAAAATGCAGTGGAGGATAACGAGATACACTACGCAGCTTTAACGAAACCGTTTTACGTCGCCTGTAAAGGATTCCCGGAATATCGCGACATTCTGGGCGATCTTTGCCCTCTTCGCGGTGTACAGACAGTATTCCTCGTCACGTCGTTGATCCCCCCCTTCTCCCCGCGTTCGTATTCTCGTTCCCCTTTTGCGTAAATATTCTCTGTAAATATCATAATGTTTCTACGAAGAGCAGGCCGCGTAAAAGTACACTTTGTAACATAGTAGATACATAAGTAAAAGTAAAGGGAAAGTATCCGTTATCTTACCATAGCGTTTTTCGTCTCGCCGTTAATTAACGCTTCTCGTCATCTGGCCCTCGCGGACTTGAGCGTGCGATCCAGTGATTAGGTGGGAAATGTCGAAGGAAAGGGGAGAGATCGCACTCCATCCCCGCACGTTCACACGAAGAGGAAGCGGTGGAGAAAAGGGGCATAGGAAACGAGGAGAGCTACGTTTTCCCTTCCGACAAAAGACTTTTACACGCCTGAGAAAGGACTCTATACTAATA
Organism: Temnothorax americanus; assembly: GCF_048541705.1. Lineage (NCBI taxonomy): Eukaryota > Metazoa > Arthropoda > Insecta > Hymenoptera > Formicidae > Temnothorax > Temnothorax americanus. The sequence continues at coordinate 2,802,767 of NW_027509253.1, forward strand.
TAGACTCGTTTGATAGCTTTAAGAGGCGCTATAGTAAAATTCGCTTAGAGCGTTTTCGCTAATTTGTTAAAGTCGTCATTAGTGGGATTATTATTTACGGTATGATTTATATAGCGTTCAAGCGAAAATTATTATCGCCCGCGTAATTATTGCCGCGACAGGCGACGCGGCTACGAGTATTACGAGTATTCTATTTTCCTCGCATATGTATAAATTAGATATTTAATTAAACACAGCCTCGCGCTTCGTTAATTTATTTCTACTGTTACTTGCCTCTCTCTCGAATTATTTATTCTTCGTTTTTTCTCTTGTTTTTTCTCTCTTTTTAAATATCGCGCGTCGAGGACCGCAACGTTCGTGCATAGAGATTACAGACTAGTTAACTATCTCGCTACACCCGCTCTGCGACTATGTATTTACTATATATTATTAGAGAGTATAGCGCTATTACTACTCTTACTATTACTACCGTCACCACTGCGTTGTTGCTACGTTACTGCGTACATATATATATATTATATATATTCTATATTATATATACGTCAACTATTGTCGTTAGACTTAGCTGTTTTTTAGGTATACACGTTTACTGCGAATACGTACTACCGCGTTGATAAGGGAGGAAAAGGAAGAATCGAGGCGCGATTCGACCCGTGATATCGCGACCGAGCCGTAGTCCGATCTTGTATATAAAACTGTACATTACTAAACATATGAGAATATTTATATAGGTATATTGTGCGGTATATATATATAAAATATTTATATAATGTGAATAGTGCGTTAGTTAGGGGAAAGAAACTGTGTATAAATGTTTATAGGGTAAAAATCGCGTTTAGGTTTAAATTCTCGTTGATTCTCGGTACGGCTCGGTCGCGATTCCGCCAACGAAAAGCTTTATTGTTCTCTTTATATATTTCTCTCTCTCTCTCTTTCTCTCGCATGGCGCAGACATAAACAGGGTATTCGGAGGATGGTCGTGGCAGTCGGTGGTTGGCGCGTGTTTCGTCGTGCGATGTTCGAAAAAATGGTGATCCGTTCTTTTACGGATCGGCATTGTTCCTCGCTTGCCCAGTGGCTTTGCTCAAAATGACCGCTTTTGGTGGGCCGCGTACGGTGCGGGCGGACGAGAAACGAAGAGCGGGCGAGCAACCACCGTCGGCGTCCCGGCCAGACTCCACTTTTTTCTTTTTCTAGTGAGAACCGATCGCGGGAGAGAGAGAGCGAAAATTACCCCCTTAGTTCGAAGTTCCGCTTCAGGCGAATCGCGCCTCAATTTCGCAACGTAATCTGTCTACCGTGAACGAAGCACATGTGTCGTGAGATTTTGGTATATATATATATATATATCTCGTTTCATTAATCGCGCGTGAAGTCATACATTAAAAAAAATATATTTTTCGATATAGGAACAAATAATATATTTCCGTGCATGTGTAAATATATCATACGTCGACGTTGTGCTTCTTTTGCGGGGAGAGAGAGTACGCGTTTCAAGTTCCGATCGCCGATCTCGTATCACACGTCGAAGTCTTTCTTGTTTTTTTTTTTCTGTATACGAGAAAGGGAGAACGGATCGCGCGCGTCGTTCCCATCATGGAGAAACTTTGCAGATCCCCATGTTTTGTGCAGGCTTTGCAAACTTTCAGATGGAAACGCGCGCACGTCTTAGGGATACACAATGGCGCGTTTCGATTTTCCGAAAAAGGGGCAAAGGAGCGTTGTCGGACGCTCGTTCGTTTGTCCGGCACTATTCCTGGAGATTCCTGCCGCCCTTCGGTCCGTGCGCTTCGGACCTTCCCCTCTCACTATACTATATCATAGCGAAATAATCGGATTTGGACGTGACTTCGTAAAGGAGAAATGCCTCCTAGGCGCTACGTGACACTACGAGAAGAGACAACTAATTTAACTAGGCTAGAAGTTTGTCAGAGGAGACGTATACTTAAATCGAAACTCTTACACCGTTACGAAATCTTTTACGATCTGCGAAACACGCAAGTAAATAACAGCAGGGCCTTGCGAATGTTCAGATGCCTACTGTTTCGATGCAGCAGAAACGTTTCAAACTATTGATTGCAGTATTACTAAATGTATCAGATTAAATGTGACACACACTCTAATACACAACACACACATACACGTACACACAAATACCGTCAATATACACTCGCGCAACCTACGAGAAGACTTTGTAAATAGTTAGGATATAATTGATATTATAGGCGCCAAGATGTATTAAGGATAACATCAAATTTATTCAGAATAAATCTTCCGAAATATCACATAAATGAACCTGTATTAATTTTGTCCTATTCCAAACATGTCCTATTCCAAAAAGTTCTTCAATGCGATACATATATTACATTATAATTATGAGAAACAATTTATTTTACCTATGGAATGTAAAAATTTCGTGTTTTATATATGTATGTATAATAATGTAACATACTTTTTTGCTTGTCGATTGCGTTATACTAAATATTTTTGGGTTGCAAGCTGTTTAATGATATAAAGATATTGAGAAAGAATTATTTTCTAGAGATAATTCATATTTTTTTATTACATAAAAGTCTTAAATTACCTGTACATTCTATATTTTATTGTTTTCATTTATCGATGTGTGTTAGTAAATGCCTTTTCAAATCTGGCATATTTTTCGGTTGCGTTGAGCATTTGTGACACTTCAGTTTTGTCTGCAGATAGTCCGTATACTTCTGCGGAGAAACCTTTTTGATTTCGCCCTCTTCGCGCAATTGACGACATACATCTAAAATTCAATTTGCCTCTGTATCTAGGACTATACATTTAAATAAAGATATTGATACAAACCTGACGAATATAAGAAAAATGGTGTTGTAAAAGAATTCCAATGGTACTTTGTTTTAAGGCAAGGACTATTAAAATCCGTGCTTATTACGTGTAGATGCAGCCTCTGCATAGTTGGCCTCGCGTGATAACCTATGCTGTAAGAATTAAAAATTATCTGTTATATTTATGTATAATATCTGAAATATATAAAAATAATACTATATACATAGTATTATTTTATAGTATTATAGTATTATTTTTTTTCATATATTTGAGGCACAGCCTACATGGAAAAAGAATTAAGTTGATTCAATTAAACATCAACGTCACAAGCTGCCACAAACATAAATAGTTAATTCAATTGGATATTATTGGACCAAATATTTAAATTATTGAAACCATTATCTGATGTTTTTTGTTTATTAATATTGATGTTGCATCAATAAATTTTATCCCGATAACACTGATGCTGTTGATAAATCTTTTTTTTCCGTGTATACATTTTATTTTATAATCACGTGTGTACACTATATATAATTGGTTTCTATTTATTTATTTATTATCATTACACACTATTAATACTGTTCTATTTTGAGACTCACATGAATTCATGATCCACTTGGACTTTTACCAGGTCACATGCAATATTGTGCATATGCGTAAGCAAATCTCGGTGATCCTTTTTGACATGCCATATAGAGAGAATGTCCTCTTTCGGTAGAACCAAGTAGTGAAATTGCGCTTTAGGGTACTTATCTTTGATGGCAATTATTTTATCGTCTTCTTTGACTTTACATTCAGGATCCTCTATTGATTTAAGTAAACCAGCCGACCAATGATGTTTACTCGCAGTCGCTGTCTTGTTGGTTTCACTTGTAAAACTTGTGGCTTTACGTTTCATTATCGCAATTCTATGTCTTTGTATTGTTGAATAATGTCAGAAACCCATCTAAACTTACTGTGTATCTAACTGTATACGTATATCGTATGTACAGATATATAATAGTACAGTACTTGGAACAGCAATGAGCCCAGTTTCAGAAAGCTTATTCCCGGCGCGAGTAATCATCGATAATTAATGACAAAAACGTTATTGCCTCGGAAAATGATCAATACTTGTCATATCTGATAGCTGAAATGTCAGAATACCGATTACGAGGTTAGGTCCTTCTAACCTACAATACGTAATATTGTTTGACAAATTACATTATTACATACTTTGCACTTTGACTTCTGACACCGATGCCTAGCGTGTCCTTGGATTAGTAGTAAGACACAAGTACGATGAAGAATTTAAGAAAACAATATATATGAGATTTTAGCCGACAAACGACAGCTCCGAAAACAAACAGCTGAAACAGCTGACTGCAGTGTTGCCAGCTGTATGAAATATACACCCGATGTTACAGTTGTTACACCTGAAAAGTATGATATATTATATTTATTTAAAATGTAATTTTACATATATAATCTATTTTTGCGACATTAATAAACTTAATTATTGTATACTGTGCGTGCAATATTAAAATTGAATTGCGTATTTTCGGTTGATCAACGCTTTTATTAACGATTTGACTCGCGTAGTCACATGATACCCGACCGAAAATGCATGTCTTCGAATATTTCGTCGTTATTATAACGAAACGTGATAGACACGGGATGGTTCGCATGTAAATACAAGATTTATTCGGCCGAAAATGTATCGCGCGAATATTCAATAAAATGATTACATTTTTCAATATTAAAGCATTGCGGATATATCAACCCAAAATTTTTCAACATGCATACTCACTGAATTTTACCAGTTAAAGTAAGTAACATGACGTGAGATCCAACATATTTATTGTTATAAAAAAGATTTTTTTTCAGTTAATTACCTAGGTAATTGATTTAGAAATCAATCAGTTTTACTAATTCATTTAAAAATAATTTTGAATTAATATATTATATGAAAAATAATTTTTATAATTTGCAAAGTAGATACAAAGAGATATTTTTATTAATTCTAATTATGTGGGAAATTTATTATCCCTTTTGGATCTTACGTCATTTGCATTTATCTGAATTTGTCATCTCTGCATGCTTTGCGCTCTTGAAATAAGAATCGACTATGAATACCGGCCTCGATATATGATATGTACACAGACATCAGTTGAGTCATATTACTATAACAGTATTCTGTGTATAATAGTATTAGAGGAAAAACAAGAATTTTACAAGACAAATGTCAAAATATATTAGGCTAAAATATAAAATATTTTATGTCAAAACAGATAAGGCTAAGATATAAAATATTTTATAAACTAAATTAATGTCTCGACAATTGTGTTTCAATTCTTTTAAAGTAACTGGAGAAGCCAATTATGTGTTTGTGTAAGAAGAATCATATGGTTTCATAAAAAAAAATTGATGATATTAAAAAGAGAATAGTATATAAATCCAGATAAAATGTATGTGGATTTGAATCGATCAAACTACTTTACTACTATGTTAAAAGTTTCTCGGTAGCTTCTTTCTTCGAACACCATGTATACGTAAATTCCTAGGAGGAAGACTACGGGTTTTTAACGCTGTCTATTACTCGTTATCTAGTAGTCATGTCTCGTTGCTTGCCGGAGTATATTCGTGCGCTGTTCTCGTATGCCGGGAAGTGAATCGCGGAATCGAACGTGTTGACTTTACACTTTCTTATCTGCCGTTATATTTAGCTTAAAATTAATCATAATCGTATATAAATAACGGTGTCGTATTTGATTCAGAGATTTCTTCACGTTTTTATCGGAAAAAATCCGCGATAAATGAGCTTTTTTTCATACTTTTACTCTTGACAAATATATAGTTATATTGCGTGCATCAAGTAAGGTAATCAAATAAAAATTTTTTTTACAGATTTTTATTAAATAATATTTTATTAAATAATAATATTTATGCATTAATTCCGTGTTATTTATTATATACGAGTAATATTTGTTTTTCTCTCTATTAAATAACATATATGCAATTTAAATTCTTTAATTATTTTATTTTTTATCTTTCACGGCACACACACCACACACACACACACACACACACACACACACACACACACACACACACACACACAATTGTCGTTTCTTTATTAGCTACAACTAGACTCTTGTCGGCACTTTGTTATAGCTATAACTAGAATCTTGTGTGCGCATAAATATATGTATATGTATGTATGAATAAGCAAAACCGGAAAGAATATTTCTCTTGTAAATTTCCTTATCTAACGCAAACCGGTTAAGATGAAGACCTGATAATAATCAAGCAATTATACCATAAGATTCTTTGATAAATGTTTCATGATATAATTCATGATAAATCTTCAAATAATTGTGATAAAAACAAATCAATCGTTAGCTAATCAAAAACGATTAGCAAACATTTAAAGAAAATTTATATTCTTAATGCTTACAGATAAACTTATAGATAGATTACGCATTTTTGATATACAGATATATAGAAATATAGATAATGCTTATAGAGATAGATTATATATTTTTTGCGATTATCGTAGTTAATAATTATAATTAACTAATATGTGCAACGGCATTAAAACGTGAAAGAAGTGGCATTAACAAATAGCAATCCAATTTTAACTTGTTTATTTATAACCAGCTGCGATTCAACTTGCAAATTTTATGAGTAATCGTGAGAACGTATTGTTTGCTTTCGCTCTTACAAAGTCTGTGCCTGTAGACAATGGCCTTCGACAACGCTAATTCCGGAAGACTCTGCATGTTGCTATCCTATTGCTTCGATGTTTTCTTCATCGGTACGGGACTAGTAATTTATAAGATTGACCTTGCATTAACGAACGCGCGTTATTTGAATCGAACAGTAAACCTCTTTATTCATATAACATATCAAGCTCGAACGAACTGCTCTTTAGCAATTTATTAAAATATCATCAATAGTAATTCTTCTCTTTAATACTTTCAACATATTCAAAATTCTTAAAGTTCCTCATTTATATCTCGCTCGCAATCTGTTCCAATGACTTATATGCAAGATGAAAGTGTCGTTCTGAGGAATATAGAAATGTTAAGAATATGAAAGTTTTATTGTAATTCTTAGCTGAAAGAGAAAGGATAAAAGATTATCTTATTCGATTGAAATATCGTCAATATTACGGCAAGAGCGAGAAGTTACAAGTACATGATGCTGCTCTGAAAGAGAACGGCATTAAACAAGTCTCGCGTTGAATTCACTTCGCATTCCTGGCCGCTATGTATATGTCGTCTACATGGATTCCCGATTTAAGGAATCTGCTCGGCTTATCGCTACGCGAATATCGTCTGTCTGACGTATTGCTTGATAATCCGATGTCGAAAAATGAAATTTCAACACATCGGGTCTGTTTGCTGAATTGGCTGCATTCAGAGTTTATCTTTTTTCTTCCAATGTAAAGTAAAAAAAAATAGGAAGCGTGTGCTACAGTGATGGCATAACTGAACATGATTGATCGCTTATCGTAGAGCTTGGCAGATTTGCTCAGTGGGTGTGGGTGTTGTTGTCGAGTCGAAAAGATAAACTCTGAACCATCAGTGCAGTCAGTTCAGTAACAGAAAACAGATCCATCCTGTGCATCGCGATGGTATATCCGTAGAATGACGCGACTTCTAATATCCGATACGGTATTATAAATGAAGAGGATTGCGTTATTCTAGAATAAGACCACACTAATTCAATGGAATTAATCTTTGTATGTATAAGACTTTTGCTTATAATTGATTTCCCACACGCTTTTTATAAATTGTTTTACATTTTACGTATAACATATCGCATCCCGAGAAGAATACTGTGATAACTTAAAAAATTCCGATTTTGAGTTAAGCACATGAAAAGTATACTTAAAATATTGCCTACGTACTATAATAGTGTTATCTATGTGCAAAATCCGCTGCACGAAGCGGAAATGTTATTCTTTTAAACCGGCTATGTTGCGGTTTCCTGGATGAAAAGTGTTATAAAGGAATTGATAAATCACAAATGAATCACAACAGACCTCTCCAAGAAACAATATAAGTTTCATTGTAACAAAATATAATTGTAATTGTGTTGGTTATCTCACCATTTAAAAAAAAACTGAATTAAATTTGTTTTTCCTTTCTCCTGAAAACTACGAATTTTTAAAATTGTTTTTAGTTTTTAGTTGTTGTGACAGTATTCTTCTCGGAGTGCGATATATTTTAAAAAGATTGCCGTTGCCTCTCAAGATTCAAAAGAATTAAAGTCTCTCTCTCTATTATTTGTTATAGTAGATCGAGGACCTAGTTTATCGAGGTACCTTCTTATCGATGTAATCAGTCCTCGTGCTAATATGCATTCGCGTGTTTTATTCATTTCAAAAATAGGCTCATCCTGTGCTTTTCAAAACCGTTGCAGAATCCAGCTCGTTTCCATAATCGACAGTTTCGCTCTGGACACACATAGTTGTTTATCAAGCGAGACCAAGTTTGTTTTGTGAATTCGCATCGATAGTTTAACAATGTGTCCACCAAGTATCGTACTTTGGTGCTACGTGCTTCTGCTCGTTGCTTCGTCCTCGGAGTCCTTGGAGCAGTCTCTGAGAAATTCTATAAAGAACGATGAACAGAGGGACAACCCGACAGTGCAGCATGATCTTTTTGTAAACTCTATGAAAGATCGAGACGACAAAGTGTACACTTTGCGCGAAAATTCTACCAAGAATGACGACAAAACGCGGCACGAACCTTATATTAAATCGAATGAAGCATGCGACCACGAGACCTGCATTCAGCTCTGCTGCCCTTTCGGTGATCGTCTAACGTCAGGGAAAAAGTGCGTCGCTGGGCAGAATAATTACTCTTTTCCAGACGTCTATGATCAAAACAATTCCGTGAGTAAGAAGTTGGACGAGTTATTTCAACTGACCGTCAACCATCCGTGCGTTCTGCAAGGAAGTGCGCACCGTATTCTTGATCCCGACGAGTACTCGGTTCTCATCAACGGCTCTTTATATTATCGAGATTCTGGCGAGCTCGTTCCATCGACGTCTTACTGCCTCGGCGCCTTCGATCGGAACACTTATGACGCGGTTATTTGCTTGGATCAAATTGGCTTTCCAACATATATATCCATATACCTCCTGGTGACCTTGCCGTTCCTGGTGCTGACGTTTGTGATATATTCCATATTGCCCGAGCTTCGAAACCTACACAGCTATACGTTGCGCGTACAAGTCGCCTCGTTATTCATCACAAACGTGGTTATATATTTCGTCCAAGAGATCCCTGAATTATCTGAATGGCAATATTGCATTCCATTGGGTACAGCATGCGAAAATTATATACAATGTAGCAATGTAGTTTCTATTTATAAGACTAGATATATCCGCGTATACGATCTTTAAAAGTTTAAAAAATAGATAATATTTAAATTCTAAATGTACATATATATATATATATATATATATATATATATGTACATATAATTCACATTTGTGTGAATAATTTTTTTATTTAAACGTTGTAGAAATTATACTGTGCCATTTATTAAATTCATTTTTATCTTGTTACAAATTTGCAATAAAGGAAGATTGAGAAAATCTCATAGAGAAGCATAATAACGATAAATTTTATTTATTAATTCTAATACATGACGATTAACGCATTATTATTTAATTTATTATTATTTTCCTTCCAGCCTACATTTTTAATTTCTCGATGTTAGCGGCTTGCTTTTGGTTGAACGCAATGTGCATCGACATTTGGTGGACGTTCAGGTAAGCTGTCAAGATGTTAAAAAATAATTTGTTGTTGGCTATAAATATAAATCGCACTTCACAGAAAACTCGATTTGTCTACACACGGAAAGAAAAAGAAAAAAAAAATCGTGATATACTCTATCTATGGATGGGGAGTCACTTTTATTCTCACAGCTGTCTGTGCCATCGTGGATCATACTTCCGGCATACCGAAAGATTGGATTCGACCGCAAATGTGCAAGAAAAAATTTTGGTTCGGTCGTAAGTGACAATGAAATCTCTACTAGCGGTGGTGGAACATCTCACTAAAGTCTTGATAAATATAACTTTCAATTAAAACTATACATCTACGTTTATCAGCGCGAAGAATCCATTTTCCATTTTAGGGGTTGATGCATTATCAGCGTATTATTACGGGCCCACGGGTGTCGCTTTTGCTAGCAACTATTGCTTCTTCATCGCCACGGCACTAGCGATTCTGTACCATAATAAACATACTGCCCATCAGCTGAGAGACTCGGAGAGCCGGTCCTACGATAAAAAAAAGCGCAAGTCCGTAGAATTCATAGTCGAAAGAATTAATCTCATCCAATGCAATTCGCGACAAATTGCATATGCAATTTATCGATATACTTCCCGTTTTCACATAAAACAAAATAGTCGTGCCATGTATAGATAAAAATATTGTTACTTGTTTAAATGAAAAAATATGATAATTTTTTAACAACATGTGTTTTCATAAATGTTTTTCTAATACTGCTAGAAGACACTATGTAATGACTGTAATCACAAATGATACATAAATGTATTTGCTCACAGGTTTAGTATGTATCTGAAGCTGTTCATTGTGATGGGAGTAAGCTGGAGTTTGGATGTAATATTGTGGTTCGTCAATACCAGCATTCCCATACCGACGACCATTTGGTATATCAGCTACATGATAGACATGTCGCGAGCCTTGGTCATTTTCATCGTATACGTGTGCAAAAAGAAAGTCTTGCAGCTGTTGCTAAAACGATTCGGTTGGCAGGGTCGCGGTCCGTTTGGAAATGTTTCATTATACACTCATTCTACTACGTCCTCGAATATGTCCCATCGGAACTCATCGACATCGGGAACATCCATGAAAGATATCGATCCTTCTGTCAGTCGGCAGACTGATCCTAATGTCGAATCCAATGCAACATCATAGGAGAATTCTATTATGAATGTTAATAGTTAATTAGCATCATAATTTAATTCTCCAATCAAGGATTGATCTTACATTATTATGTCTCCCTTTGGAGATACTGATTTGTATATTTGTAAAACATTCCATGAAAGTCCCGTAACGTTTATATGTAGTTATTATAGAATTGTTACGTTACATAAATATATGTAAATCGCTCTTAATATGTTATATTTAACAATAAAGAAGTTTCTTAAGCAATTTTTGTAACTTTATACAAATACCTATTTATGCTAATTGTAAGAATACTTTTTTAGTATTATTTGTGATTATTTAAGTTATTGGAAGTTACGCTCGAATTTACACAAAATCAAGTTTATATGAAATTTTTTATAATTCTCTCTTTATACAAACTTATCAAGATCGGCATGTCATAGCTTACTTATGTGGATATCTTTATACATGACAATCTTAAGGGAATATAATTAGAACGCTTTAGCGAATAACTTTATATTTATTTATTTTACTCAAATGGAAGGCAATCGATAAATTCGCAACAAATAAAAATAAATAACACTCTCTCTAGCAATAATTACGTGATCGTTACTTAAGAGTATATCATTACAATAAATTCAATGATACTTAATAACAAAAAACTTATATGTATACCACTCCTCACGCGCGCGCGCGCACACGATGTTCATACCAAATGTGTGTGTGTGTGTGTGTGTGTGTGTGTGTGTGTGTGTGTGTGTGTGTGTGTGTGTGTGTGTGTGTGTGTGTATGTGTGTGTGTGTGTGTGTGTGTGTGTGTGTGTGTGTGTATGTATGTGCATGTGTACGATGCTATTGCATCTTTTTATCGTTTTTTCCTCGATGCAATTGCGCGGTTTGTTATATACTCGATGAAGCTATGTATATATGTATAGATGCGATCGGTTTACATACTTTACAGCTTGCTTAGCTGCCTTTACTTCGTCCTCGATTCGCACTCACGAGTCATAAACACTAACTACTCATACGTATACGCACATACACTGCAGAGATGCACCAAACACGACAGACTACCAGATTCGCACAGCCTGACAGATCGATCAATCATCGGCAGAATCATGATGAACGACTCGAACTTAAAATAATTACGCGATTGCAACGTCTCCAAGCATGATGTACGTTGCGACGCGAGTTCGATGAGATAGGGACGCGGCGTTCTATGATATAATATGATCTTTAATTAATTAGTCGCCTTTTAATTACCCTAAATAAATTCATTATGTCAAGCTCGCTACTACAAAACACTCACAATCTCTTTCATTATATTTTACATATATATATGTACAGTATTTTACAGAGAACAATAAAATCCTTATTGTCATGAGGCAACGGATGGTGAGGAGTGTAATGATTTTCTAACGTGATGCTTGTAGCAAGGGATATTTTTTTCTTTTTGGCACCTTCGTTTCTCACCCCGATGCCATGTTCCGTTTGTCGTGACAGACGAGTTTGCAGGCCGTGTTTGCTTTAACAGCTTCGCACAACGGCGGGGAAAAGCAATATGGAAGCGATATCTTAAATGCAGATTAGCAAAACGCGATTTAAAAAAGCGGCTTTTACGCGGAATCAGCTACGCTGCAAATTGATCAACAGCTTATAAGCCGCCTTCCTACGAATAAAACGATATCTTCGACCGTGCAACGTGTAGAATATATAAGCGATCGATTCCTTTGGCACGACAGATAAATTATGAAATTTATAAAATTTATGGAATCGATGCTTATCAGTGAAAAAAAAAAGACGAATGTTTTTGCAACTGGCCCTGAGAGTCAGGGCAGGGGAGGAAAGAAGAACAGGAAGGCGAACCGGTTCCTTTAATTAAATGCATTGAGTTCCGGCTTAATTATTTCCGCGCGTATCTCGACGGATTCGGCGATGCGTTACGGCGCACGTTCGCGCTCCTCGTCTCCTCTGTCAGGCTCTCGCGCACACGGAACATGGCAGTACCTCGAGGTCTTTAGAATTCTCCATGAAGCGTGAATATGTTTGGAATGTTGCATCTTTTTTTTCTTTGTGCTCTTTCTCTGGTGAATGCGGGAGAAAAAATATAACAATCGCGGACCAATGTGCCGTTTCACTAATGAGACTGTGGGAAAACGCTTTACTAATTTTTCTCTCATTCGAAAAAACTAACAACTTAAATACAGTACATTCTCTCTCTTTCTTTATTCATACTACATAACACCAGTTCCGCGCGGAACTAAAAAAGCTCGCAAGGAAAAACAACACTTCGAGGCACGTCGGTTGCGAGGAAAATTCGGAACGTTGCGGCATTATTACAGATTGTTCTCTAAAAAAAGAATAAAGATTAACCGCCACGTTTCTTTTCTTTTTAGAAAAATCGCTGCGTATTGGGGTTTCGATTAGCACCATCGCTGTTCATAAACGTTGACACATACACTCATATAAACGTATCACATGCACTCGTACAAGGGAACCTCAAGTTGGTTGTAATTTTAACAAACTGTATTCTTACTTCTCTGTATCGTTACTTGTTACATTTCATAGAGACATCAATATATTTAAAAATTGTAAATAATACAAACTTTTAGATAAAATATCTAAAAAATTAGAAATAGATATAACATTCAGATATCTTTTATGCATTTTCTGAAAGTATTTTTGTGAAACTTTTACCCCAGAAATATAATTTAACATCATAATGTAATAATGTAATTTTGTTAAAATTAATCCGAGGTTCCCTCGTGTTTTTTTTTCAGGCAAAGCACCGCTCTCTTTAAGACACATCCCTCTCACACACACATACACACATACACTTGCTCTTGTTACCGAGCTCGGCAGCGCGGTCTTTCGTCGTTATGTCGAAATCCGAAGCCGCTTGGTCTTCGAGGAAGCGTCTTAGAAACGTTTCAGTGCAGGACGACGCGTTTCAACGCATAAAGCAACTCTCGCCTGACATAACGTTCCGAGACGAGATCCTTCGATTCGCGTAGCGATTGCCCATCGTGCGATGTCCGTTGGCAGCTCGCGATACGCGTGTGTGGCTTCGATCTCCCTTGTTCGTACAGTTTGGAAACATGGAATGTCACAAAACAACAAAAAGATTACTAGTCGCGGTGGAAAGATCGAAGGACCGCGCCGTGGCTAAAACCGATCCCGGTGGCAATTGTGTAACTCGCTCGCGCGCGCAGCCGTTCCTACGATTTCATCGCTATTATAATGATTATCGATTAAAATACGCAATAATTCCTAACATCACATGCTCTGTAGCTTAGAAAATATGTATAGCTGCGCTGGAAGGCCCCCGAACTCGCGTATCCGTACGTTACACGACTCGCAGACGTCAGGCGCACGTATAGAAGTATATTTTACATATGTGTTTACGTATGTATATATATGCGTATGTATATCTTTACAATAATTATCGTTATATTATATTCTGTAAGTGTATAATTATGCAGTTATGTTACGATTAATTATGATTGAGGGAGAGGGGCAGGCATTTGGAAAGAGGGGATTATCCGCGAAGATCATATACGCAATGTTTCTCGTTTCCTTGTTTTGACACACACGCTATTTCTCACAGTTATTAAAACTCAAGCAACACACGACTGGACAGTAAAAACTAGCTTAAAAAACCTGTCGTAAGCTGACTCTTTGGAGAATTTTGAAAGTTGATTTCGGTCCCGGAATTTTTTTATAGGTCCTTGTTCTTTTTGTATACGAGTGGTCGGTCGGCCGCATCCTCATGGACGCACATCGCTATTTCAGATTTTAATTCGCACGACGAGATGCGTGAAGAAACACTTTACATATATGTATCAGACATTATTTTTGATGGAACGATCGATCAAAAGAACGACATGCGTTAGCATTCATTGATCAAAGAAGACCGAAAGATGACACGCGTGTCACTGGTCCATAATTTGACAGCCTTCTCGTTCTTAATTGTTAATTACGATAACGATCGCGCGTGATTATGTATTTTTTTAAATAGTAGGTATGCTTTCGAAATCAACATTCTCGTCTTGATGCGCGCGTATAAGTACACATTTGATATAATATCGATTAGATGCATCAGAGGCAAGGATGTCATGAAACGGCTTATATAAAATGCATTGGACAGACCCGACCAAGTGGCGATGCAACGATCTTTCTGCCCGCTGTTTCTTTGCCTATTTCGAATTATGATTTTTGATTACCTGCCGAGGATTAAGTACATAACGCCGGATTGCGAGAGAGTATCTCGGGCTAGGTCGCAAAGTCTACCTTGTCCCAGGTCATCGGAGATGATAGGTCGGACGACATTTTGAAGTCAGTGTCCTCCATGTTAAAGAGATCAAACGAGTACTGACTGCTGCCTAATAGCGGGTCATAGATATCCGTGGTGGATGAGAGATTAATCGACGGAGTGGTAGAGTGATGATTGGGCGATGACAATATCGCAGAAGGTGGTGGCGATTGGGGCATCAGGGAATCTAACCAATCGGGATCATCCATATCCATCGGCATGTCGCAGTCTAGTTGACCGAAGTCCATTGGATCCAATGTTTCCAAGTCCAATCCTAATTCCTAAAAAATACAATATTAATTTGAATAATTCCACATGTGTTATCGATTATATCAAAATTTATTTTAACTAACAAGCTAAAAAGTTTTCCTATTCTTAATTCTTAAATTTCTTTTTACGGAAACGTACTTTAAGATCCAAATTTGCATTGTCCGAAGAAGTCACTTCTTGTGGCGGTTGAGGATCCGGGGAAGCTTGTTGCATCGATTGAGGACTAAGCAACATCGCGGCATCCAGCTCCGCTTCGGATGTCAGGAGATCCGTGCTAAAAGGGGTAATTTCCTCCTGCTGTTGTAGCTGTTGAATTCCGCCGGGTAACTGAATGGAGAACGCGGTTAGCGGCAATGGCGGCGGTGGCGGCGGTGCCGGTGTTGACGGGCTCGAACAACCGCTTTGAGACACTTCCATCGGTATCGGACTGATCGGACTCATTGGACTGCCGGCCGTAAAGATTAACGATTGAGTTGGACTGTCTGCCGGTGCGGTGAAAACCAGATTCTGCTGTAGTTGGCGGTTTGGAGTCGTGGGAGTGGCTGGATCTTGTGCGGCACTTGGTGGTAGTTCACCATTCTTGATGAGGATCTCCAACACGTCATCCACTACTTGACTCTTTATGTGATTCTTTTGGACCGGCTCGATCTTGACCTATAAGTAAAACGCGCCAAGTGACAAAGCAATTAATAAAGCGTTAGAAGAAATTAAACTATAACATTACAATATACACACTGATTATAAAATTATAATATCATAAAATTCATTTTAAAATTATAATTCTGCTCTTTGTAGAATTATAATAAAAAGTAATTGCACCTTTAGTAACTTAGCAGCTTCGTCATATTGCGGTGGTGGCGGTTTAATGTCTTCAGTAGTAGTGATAGCTGTTTGCTGTTGTTGCTGCTGCTGCTGTTGCTGTTGAACCTGCGCCTGCGCTACAAGAGCACCAAGCAGCGAGCCGTTTAACTTGGTCGGTTTCGCCAGATTTAGAACGATAGCCGTAGGTATTTGGACAGTAGTACTGTTCTTGGATTGATTTTTCTTGTTGTTAATCGCGGTCAAAGTCGCAGAGTCGAGAATGGCGGTTGCATTGTTTGGTTGCGCTTGCAAGAAGGCCGCGAGACTCGCCTTCGCATTAAGTTGTTGAATTGTAGCTTGCTGTTGCGTCTGTTGTTGGTTCTGTTGTTGCTGCTGCTGTTGCTGCTGCTGCTGTTGCTGCTGCTGTAAATGCTGAAGCTGCTGCAAATGTAAAGCCAGTTGTTGCTGCTGCATTTTATTGTGTATGTGTTGCTGAAGCGCCAGCTTCTCGGCGCGCACTGTCGCCGGCTGAGTCTGGCGGATCTGCTGGAGCTGTTGCTGCGACTTGTACAGCTCGCGTTGTAATTCCTCTATTCGTTTCCTCTGCACCTTGATGATATCATCTCCTGAAACACGAACTGCGTCGTAAAAACACCCACGTGTGCCGTCTCTCGAATCAACGACCTCGCTCGAAAGTCTCCCATTGCCTCTCGCGCGCACACTTAAAGTGGCGCTCAATCTAACAAGGAGATATCGAGATGACGTTTTACCTGGCGGACTCGATGGGTCGTCGTGCTCGCTATTGTGGGGCGAGGCCGTTCGCGGGCTGTTCGGCTCATCCTTCACGATACAGCCCGGGCTCTTAACCTGAGAGCTACAGTCGTCCGTCGCCATCGGGCCAGGCGTGTCCATCAGGATGTGTCCCATGTGCGTCACATGTGGTCCATTAGAGTTGGAGGTCGTGTTGTTGCTGGACGACTCCGTGAAGGGCTTCAGTCGCTCGATCAGCTGCGGCTTCGAGCCCGACACCGGCAGATTCCGTCGTTTCAGTTCCACCTTGAGATCGCTCACTGCAAACGCGATACGGGAAATTATTCTTCTTCTCCCAACGGATCTTCTCCGATGCAACTTCAATATTCATACCTTTCATCTCTTCCAGTTTGCCCAAAGGCCTCAATGGAGGCTGTTCCGAAGGATTGTTCGAAGAATTCGACGGAGCCGGGCTGGCGGCGTTTGCGCTACTTCCGCTCACACTACCAGCATCGCTCGCGCCGCTACTTGTGAGCGATAGAGGTTTCTGCGCGGCCGGCAAGATGATCTGTGGATACTGAGAGAAAAAGATTTTTTATAATCTTGTATTTTTATATATTTTAAAAGTAAACATTTAGAAAAAATGGTATAATTAATAAGCTTTTTTTAGAAACAATTAAAAAAAACGCAAATAGTCCTATCTGCATAAAATCATGAAGATACGTAATATAATTTTTTTTTGCTTGCAAAAAGCTTCGCTATAATACACGAATAATCACCTTGTGTTGCCACTCGAGCTGCCATTGAAGGAACAGCTGTTGCTGTTGTAGAAGCAGCTCGTAACTGGTCTCACCGGGCTGCGCACCGCCGAGACCGGAAGTGCTAGACACCGGCGTCTTCTGCGCGTTTGGCGGGCCCTACAGCAAGAATCGTTACGTAAGGAAAACGTAAAAATGCAACGTGAGCTTACGATCATTCGTTCGCAACAGTTGTACGCGATTCGCAACCCGAACAAAAGCCCGAATAAACCCTGCCTTTGTGCATCTCGCTTTACGTAATCCTGCTCGCGACCCGTGAACAAATTTGATATATATTTCCTGACATCACTGTGTCTGGCGCTCGGTGCATCGGTGAAGAGGGGACCAAGGTAGGCAGGTGACGTAGCTCCGGTTCAGGCCGGGCCGAGTGATAAATGATACATCAAGATGTTTTCTGCGCCCTCATTTGCACGCCCATTCCCGGCTCGCTTTCACACCGGCCACGCTATATCTCGGGTGTTTTGGATCGCGCGAGCTGTTCGGGGGCCCGGCCGGCGGCTCGATTCGGCTCGGTGTCTATCGGGCCCCGAGGGAGAAGACCCCGCGCAGCCCGCTCCCTGGCTTCCTCGCTCTTAGGTGCAATTAGCGCTCGAATTACTCAGAGCTAACGAGGTCGGGCCCCAAGTCTTCCCCCTCCTCCCCCCTCTTTCTGGGGAGATCGCGAGAGTTAATCACCCGATACGATCTCCCTCCGAGACTCCCTCGGGGCCCGAGGCCGGGGCTCTCTGCGCTTCTTCGCCGCTCTCCGCGGCGGCCCACGGGAGCCGAGATTCACGGTCCGTGCTCGTTTTTACTTCGTCCTCTTCCTCCTCCTCCTCCACGGTCACTTCTTCTTGCTCTCGTGTCGTCCTTTTTGCTCGCTTCGTCTTTTTGCCTCGCCGGTTGCCACGCCGAAATGCGGACCTCCGTTAGCCCACACTGGCCGGCGCACACTCCACCACGGGAACTAGTTTGTAGTGCTACCCGGCGGTCCCGAGTACACGATAATTATCGCGCGCCTCTGTGTACACTCTGCTCGTACCTTGGATCGAAAACTACTTTACGCCTAGCGTTTCATCCGTTTATTGAACTCGCGCCTCTGTGACTAAGCGGAACATTTCCCGCAAAATCTTTTGTTTCGAGTTTACCTTGAAGGATAATTAAAGCATAAATTGAAAATTTTTTATGTACTAAACGAAAGTATTAATAGAAATTATATAAAAGAGAAAGCACACACACAGGAAAAGAGAGAAGCATTATACATTCTTATTTCAGTAGTAATATCCGCTAATTCTCAGACCATTATTATCGTCCTAAATTAATTACTAAATTAAAGCTTGAAGTGACTTGAATTCGAACGCATATGATGTAGTAGTCAATTTAAGTTACTACTGCTTCTGATTTAATACTGTACTGCAAACTTTTTTTTAAATATTAAACAATGAAAATAGTGTGCTAATTCTCGATCAACAATCAAACTGCCTTACGCAATATCTATTACGTTTAAAGATTCACGCGATGAATCGGTGAGCGTGAACAGTGATGTCAGAACCTCGAATGCTTCAAGAATACTCTTTAATAACTTCCATCGCGATTCAATGGCCGTTCTGTGAAGACATAATGCCCCGCGTAATAAAATCGATACCTCCCGAGACGAGAAAGCCAACAGTATCATTCTGCAACTCTGGTGATAAAAGAAAAACGACATAGGCGCTCTCGCCCTGCTCTCCTTCGTGCAAGTCACACAGAATGACACAGTTGTTCTCGCTCGTCGCCGAAATGTTGACACAATAAATTGAAAGCAAACTTACTTTATACTCGTGGAACTTGATCGTGCGGGTCTTGGGCTGGCTCTTGGTCTTCGACTTCTTTCTGTTCTTGTCCTTCCCGGGGGCGTCGCTCCTTTGGCACGTGGTGGCGGCTATCGGGCTTGGCTGGGGCCGCGGGGTGATCGCCGCCGGCGGTGGCGCCGGAGGCGAAGCTATCGAGATGTTGGAAAGGGGGCTCAGGCTGGACGTCGTTGAGCCCAGGGACATCGGGCTCGGCGCCGGCGCCAATGGTAGGAGGGTCGTCGACGGACCATTCGTTTGGCTCGCCTATGTATTAAAAGAGGGAGAGATCGTCTGATGGTTTTTCAAACTTCCCACAATGCGACCGACACGCGACATCGATCGCCATCGACATAATTGCCGGCGACTTCCTAAATACCGGAATTAGGAGTCGCGATTAATCTTCGTCGCGTTCGACGAAGATTAATGCTTTCATTGCCGTTTAGACGTTCAAATGTCAAGCTCGAAAAACTATTGTAGTTTCAAGTGCGAGTGACAAAGCTCGATGACACGTGTCGTGTCGATGTATAAGACAATAAAGAGATTGATGTGTTTGCATCAATTGCTGTTCTTGCGCCCAACTTACCTGCGTAGATGTGTGTTGCTGGCCCTGTTGAGCTTGCTGCTGCTGCTGCGTGCCTACAACGGTGTTGCAGAGCTCGGCGAACGTCTGTATCGTCGATTCCGTGGACGTTTGCTGGAAGACGGGGGATGTCGATGAGACCACAACGGCGCCGCCGGTCGTCGGTATGCTCAGGGAGACTGTGACGATGCCCGCGGAGGCCGCCGCGGTTTCCAGAACGTCCGACGATCGCGACTCCAGCTGCGGCGAAGGCGCGCCCTCCGAGCTCTGGGAGTCATCCTCGAAAGTGATGTAATGATCCGGGTGCTGGGGTTTCGTCACCTGCCCCTCGCAGGTAGCCTTGAAGGGAATGTGACCCTCTGGGGAAGAAATTTAGTTAAGGAAAATTGCCTTGATGCCGTGTAGAGTATAGCAGAAGGCTTCAAGATTGTAAAAATTGAATTTGACATAATATTACGTTAATGGATTTAACGTAATAAGCAAAACTTGTTGATTTTACACATATCGCATTTTTATATATATATATTATGTATCATTTTATTTTAGTAGAGGCTATCGCGAGAGAGATACCTTTGACCGCCCTCTCGATGGGCTCTTCAGTATGAAGGATGTTCTTCTGAATGAGCTCGAGCGGACCAGGTCGATGACTGAGCTGATCGTTGAGCTGATCGGCTAGCCTGGCCTTCTTCAGCATTCGCTGCCGCTCGGCCAGACTCGGGTCCACGTGACCTACATCCTCGAGGATGTGCTGCCGGACCAGCTCGTCCCTTCCTGGTCTCTGCTGAATCTTCGCCTTCAGCAGATCGCCCGTCTTCGCTCGCTCCAGCTGCTTCCGTTGCTCGTGAAACGCCGGTGGCGTCTTCAACGCTGCTCGGGAAAGGAAAAACATTCGTGTCATATCGTACTCTACTCGCTTGTTCGGACGCGATTAACTTTAAGACATCGCGTTGAAAGCTGCTTCGAGTAGCACGGAGAGTCAGTCATCGCGGCAGAAATTCAAGGGGCTGTCATTGCTTTTATATTCGTAATTTTAGATCGCAATTTTCGGTCTTTCGACCAAGTAGACTTTCCTTTAAAAAAAAAAGGGAGGAGAAAATAGTAAATGCCGCCGAATTTCTTAGTACGAGACGTGACGCAGATATCAATTTCCGGAATGATGGTCCTCAGAGATGCCGTTTTGGTGTCAACGTGACGCGTCTTCGGGCTCCCGCATTCCTCAGCGTCGTTAAATCGGTGGATAAATGATCCCCGAAGCGTGTCCCTATCACTATTTCCGGACGCGGATGCTGCCGCGCGCGTCGCGTCGCGTCGGTGCGACTCAGACACGGACGTCGTCATTACGCGGAATAAAAGGCACGTACGGTCGCCGTGTCGCCGATGTCGGCAGCGGAAATGTGAAAATACACGGACGCCCTGGTATTTTAACCGCGCGCTTGTAAGTTTCCATCCAGCCAGTCGTGGAACGGGGCACGGGCCGGCGGGGCTCTTTCCCTGTCGCGCGAGTTTTTTTTAGCGTCTTCGAGATTAATCGTGAATGTAATTCTCTTGCGCGTCGTCGCACGGCCGCGAGAGATGCAACGCCGTTCCCTCGGTTATTACTCTTCAACTCGTTACGGGGAATTTACGGTACTTTTGCGAAGGTACGAGAGGGCGAGTAAAAAAAGAAATGGGGAGGGAGGGATTTCTGATCTCTCGCGCGGAGGATAGTACTAAATTCGCGGAATGCTGTAGGATCGCTTATGGACCGATCTAGAATTTACATCTATTCGCGGGAACGTATGTTTCTTGCTTTGCTCTCTCTCGATCGAAATGCGTCGCCGTGCGTTTTCGCCTCCTCCTTTTCGAGACCATCAGTTATTTCATTTCCTTTTGAGAGCGAGATGTCAGAGGCCCGATGAGATGTGCTCCAAGACGTCTGACGTCCTTGCGACGCCTATTCTAATCTCGGACGAAATGTCCGAACTGCGTCGTTAATTTGCCGCAATAAACGTCGCCCCTTCCGCGGTTGGAATAGACTCAAGATTCGACAAATATAATAAGAAACTGTGGTTTCTACACGACGATTGACATCGAGAGAAAAACGTGTATATAGGTCTATTCGTATTTATTCGTTGTACTCGCGATGGCGATCATGTTGATGTATACGATTTGGCGCATGACTTACTATATGTAAAAAAGCAACAAATTTAATGGCAATTTAATACTGTCGTAAGAACGTATTACTGATAGTCCAGTCACTATGTACATTTAAAAAAGACATAATTCTGACCCAGGATTTTTCTTTTGGGGGGTGTTGGGGGGATCAAAAAAAGCTTAATCTCAAGTTTTCGACCTTTGTTTCCCGCTTGCTTTTTTTACGGGAGTAAAAAATGTGAAAAATGGTTTTTCCGCGATAATTCGGTTTCTAATAAAGTTACAAGGTCGAATCGGAGCTCATTTTAAAGTTTTTTTTACGCTCTACAAATTATGTCGTATGACATTTTTACGTATAATCGATTGTTTTCGAGACATGGAACGAGAAAGGGAAATAAAAAAGTATGAGAGAGATATATTTAGTTTTTTCTTTTTACTCATTATTGTCGTCCGAATTTGCAAAAATGCTTCAAATAAAACTTGTAGAGCGTAAAAAAACCTACAATTTTTATTTGTTATTCATTTCATTTCGTTGAAAATTACGCCTTGTAGAGCACCTCAAAGTGGAGAGTCGTCGCCATCGCGTCAGCGATAAAGTATTTCTTTCTTATAAACTTACTTCACAAATATTGTCACTTAGATATAAAACTGCACGCTTTCATGTATTCTTCAATGAAACGGTAAGTGTAATTAAGAAAACTTGACGGTTTCAAAATAGCTACAATAATTTCAGGCTTTGCAAGATTTATTTGCAACTTTAAGGCGTAGTGCGGTATGGAATTTTCAACGAAATTAAAGTAATAAATAAGAACATTTTACGATTTTTATTGCTGTGCAAGTTTTATTTGAAGCGTTTATACAGATTCGTGTGCGAAAAACGATAAAATAGAAAAAAACGAACAAAAATGCTCAATTTTTCCTTTTCTCTTTCGATATCTCGAAAACTATCGATCGTACGCCAAAATATCACTGAACGTAACTTGTAGAGCGGGAAAAATCCTATAAAAAACACCTATTATGTTACTTATTTGCGTCAATGAAGTCTGAAATCTTAGCGAAAGCGTTCGGTGCCGCGTATCGACGTAACCAACGCGCCGCTAACGCGATGACGACGACTCTCCACTTTGAGGCGCTCTACAAGGCGTAATTTTCAACAAAATAAAATAAATAACAAATAAAAATTGTAGGTTTTTTTACGCTCTACAAGTTTTATTTGAAGCATTTTTGCAAGTTCGGACGACAATAATGAGTAAAAAGAAAAAACGAAATATATCTCTCTCATACTTTTTTATTTCCCTTTCTCGTTCGATGTCTCGAAAACAATCGATCATACGTAAAAATGTCATACGACATAATTTGTAGAGCGTAAAAAAAGCTTTAAAATGAGCTCCGATTCGACCTTGTAACTTTATTAGAAACCGAGTTATCGCGGAAAAACCATTTTTTCACATTTTTTACTCCCGTAAAAAAAGCAAGCGGGAAACAGAGGTCGAAAACTTGAGATTAAGCTTTTCTTGAGCCCCCCAACACCCCCCAAAAGAAAAATCCTGGGTCAGAATTATGTCTTTTATAATCCGTTTTTTTGTACATAGTGACTGGACTATGAATTTAATCCTGCATTTGTAGCATTCGCAATAAACAACTTCCTATACGTTTTATTTTTTCAATAAATAATTTTCAGCATATCCGATATCCGGCATATTTAATAAAACTAAGAACACTAATTAAAAATTTTTGTGTACCTAATCTCATAAATAATCTCATAAATATAAAATAAAATAATATCTATCAAATCGCAAATAGAAACTAGGACGTTAAATTTCGTATAATCTTCAAATAGTATTGCAAATAAAAACACGCGAATAATATTGATAAAAAAAAAGAATCTGTCCAATCTCGAAAAACGTTTCGCAGAAACCTGTCAATTTCTGAAAGTAATGGATTTATAACGTAATCGGCTTCTGCGAAAACAGCCATTATTTTCAGGCGCGTGGATGTGTACATGGGCGGGCTTGCTTTAAAGCCCCAGAAAGTCGCAGATGAATGAACTCTGCGCGGTATGGAAATGCACGTGCACACACGCGATTTCGCGTGTAAAGTCGAACGAGGCCTATCAAACCGCGCATTTTCATCAGCCCGACGATATATACCGGGCGCTATAAACGCGCCGGCGCGCGCGCGCACGGTAACAAGAGCAATATTTTAGGGTGTGACCCAAATAATTACTGAATGCTCGTGCTCTCGTTCTGATAAACATTTGGTACCCGTCGTAAATCTACCGAGCAACTAGACTGCCGCTCTTATACCGTTGATCGCTTTGGGGATTTCGGGAGCGAGCATACGCCATACGCCGCGCGAATGTTTTTACTTTTGCTGCTTCATTTATAGGCTTGCCGTTGCATACCGCGAGAGTTTAGTTCATTTTAGCCCACGACACGGCGAGGAAAAATTGATCGAAAGAGCGACAAAAAATTGATTGCTTATTATTATTACATCTTTTACAAATATAAATGCAAACAAAATACTGGATATTTTGTGACTACTAAAATATATTCATAAATAATTTTTGAAAAGTGCATAATTATATATTTTGAAAAAAAAAAATAGAATTTATTGTATTTTTCTCGGAAAAAACTTTAATTGTTTTTTTGTCGATTTGTGTCTTTTCTGGAATGACTGATTTAATTATCAAGAGATTAATTGACCGACTTGAAAGCGACCTAATTCGTTTCGCTTCAAAACTCACAAAAACCGATCGCTAATTGTCAATTTGTTTAATCGTTGCGAAGCAATTTACCACAATCTAGAAGTGTCCTAGATATCGGTCCTATATATACTTCTTACGATCCTTGAGAACGGCGCGATAATTAACTCGTGCGTGTATCAATCGATCCCACGTATTAGCGAAGATGTTTTTAATGACCGCAAAGACCAAGCCGGCAATGACGTTCAATAACGGTTGTAACGAAAGTTATACGTCGATCGCGATCGCAACCATCGCAACCATCGGCGAGGGTTTAACAGCCCCGAGTCGTACAGGCGCAATTTTCCGCGGCGCAGAAAGAAAAAAAGTGTATATAAACGGTGTAATAAACAAGCGGATCAACACTTACGTGGCATGATGCCTTGCGCAACCAGCTGATTGATGGGTCGCCTCAGCATGAGCTTCACCTTCAACGCTGCAACAGAAAAAGGGTGCCGCCGGTCATAAAGTGCGCCTCCTTAGTCATGGGGAAGAAATTAGGGGCCAATTCGAGTGAGCGGCCGCCTCTTCGTGGAACTTTTATTCGAACGAGTGCGTTGCACCTCGGCAAGACGCGGCGCGGCGCGAAGAGGCGGCGCCGCTCGTTCGTGAAATCCTCCCGTCTCTCGCCGGCATCTCGCTCCAATTTCTGTGGGATTTCCGCGGAGGAGTCGCGACAGCCGCGAAAGCTCAAGTCGCGACGCGAGATGCTTCTATAAAAATCGCGGAGATCAAAGTCGATCACTCGCCTTAACTCGCGGCGCGGATCTTTTCCCTGCCGAGTTATTCTTCTCGCATATCACGCACGTCTTTTTGTCCTTTTAAAGTTGAAATGGCGTATATAACAATCTTTATAACAGGATTAATTTAATTTTATTTTTATTAGCATTATTGTTTTATAAATATGCACAAAGTATTGTATAGAAATAATAACATAATTAACATCAAAATAAAAATCCTACCCATTGGATATGCTATCTTTTAAAAAAATTTCAATTTTTATAAAAAAGATCGTAGATAGATTTTGCTATATATTGTTATAGTGAGATTTTATATGACATTATATGATATTAACTTTCTCTTTACGCATATATTTTTAACAAAAAATAATTTCAACCTAAGTTACTTAACATAACTGCACCATGATACTTTTAATCTCGCATCGTTGACGTTTTCCAATTAGTACTGGCTTTCCTGTAAACCAAGAAATGCAGATGCAAAGATGCGAAGGTGCGTTGGATCGATCAAAAAGCTCGAGAAGATTCACGATTTCTTCTCCGCGCAAGATATCCGAATACAAATTAACACACAAAGGGTCCGGCGGTTATAAATACGCGTACGACGCGGGCCAGATTGCATAAAATTGTCTGCAAAAGAACAAAAACGCGGAGGCCGCATGGCCGTGCGATTCTGAATTCAAAGCAGCCAATGTGCCGGCGAAATGTCTGGCGCATTGCCTTTGAGCATAATGGCTCATCCGCGGTGGGATTTGTTATACTCTAGCGCTACCGCTGAACTTTGTAGCTGAGTTCCCTCGAATCGCCAACGAATGTTAAATTGGCAGTTTTCTCTCTTTCCTTCGATCTCTCACGTCTTGTTAGAATTAATTAATCAGCGTTGAATTAAAATTATACTTGTGATGTTGCGAGTGTTTTCCGCTGTATGTCGGCATTGATGAATAATAATTAAATTTCCTGCGTGTAGTTACACTTAAATCACTATTTCGGGACTGAAATATGTTCGCTCAGATTTCGGGCAACATTGTACTTTGGCATGAAGTAACTTATTCGCTGCGACGTTGCAAATCCACTTGGAAGTGATGTATTGCCTTGGATTTCTTACGTAAATAACGCACACATACGCGTCGAGCAAGACAAAATTATCACGGAATTTGATCCTTTATATGCGCTTCCTTCTCTCGCTATAGCTGAGTGGTCATTAGCACCTGTCTCCGCGTCTTATAGTTTTGCTTTCTAGTGGATTCTACTTCGGCATTTTATCTCCTCGCTCCGCCTTCTTTGTTCCACCATGATGTGTCTAGAATCGTCCCGAGATTAAAACAATATTTTCTCGTTTCGCAACCAGTACGCGCTTTCGCTGCTATAGATGCGACCCTCGTGTATTTTAGTATTCCCGCCCCTCCGAAAACGCCCATGCTATCTTGTACAACAAAATGTGCAATCACGAGTACAACTATACGTGCCGAACGTGATTTCCAGGATCGATAACGGGGATACCGATCAGGAATGCTCGTTAAGGGATAAGGCGATCGCGATTAAAGCGCGTTGATAAGATTCCATAGTGTTTGCTTGCACCTTGTACCTACAGTTATAATAATTCCTACTTGATCGCGATTCCGATTGTGAATCGGCGCGTTCCGCGATTATCGCATCGTAATAATAATAATTCGCGCTAATTAGCGATTCCGTTTCATCGAATTAAATCAGATCGGGGATTGGTTGCTGCGAAATAATAAGTTTGCCAGCTCCACTCTACCTCCACTCTAGTCTCTTTAATAATACGGCGTAAACTCAACAATATGTCGTAACAACATCGCCGCTCTTTATGGACAATCGACTTCGTTCTGCGGTGCCGCAATTGTGACCGCGTTTTATGAATTGCAAGAATATCTCGTGGACCAAAAAGCTCAAGGTATACTCGGGTAATCTTAAAGATTTTTATATTTGTCTCTCAAAAAATTTCCAAAAATTCCAGAAATTACAATTATCATTGTAAATTAATACATGAATCGAAGATTCGTTATATTATACAGTTACAATCTCGATTTCCAACTTTATAACGAGAGAATCGGTAATGAAGATTTTGATAAGCCGCAGATTCGAGCGAAACGGAGCAGAACGTAACGGAGCAAATCCAGATTGGAGCACGGAAGGGAGGATAAGAGACGCGGAGAAGATAGATGCTAACGACCAATGTGGCATTAACTACCGAGAGATATGCTGGACCAAACGATGACTTTCTCTCTCTCTCTCTCTCTCTCTCTCTCTCTCTCTGTTTCTCAAGCACGACACACGTGCATAGTTGCGCACGTGCATAGTTGTCCCGTGTGTAGCCTGTGGCACAGCAGGTTACGACTTCGTGGCTCGTGGTCGATCGCGCTTATGCGAATTCTCATCGTGTTTCGCATTTCTGGAAGCTACTGTCGTTATTTCGCTTCGGTAAGCCACGCCGCATCGCGCTGTGCCGCTATGGCTAATTTCTTAACCCCATGAGGTCGAGCAGCCTCCGAGTTCCGCGCGAAATCGAGTTTCAACACGCCGTAATTAATGGCGAGACGGCGGGAGGTCAAAACTCAAGAAGATAACTCTGAAACATATTCCGCGGTTCACGAATAGATTTTGGAGAAAATATTCACAGCAACGAGTTTAGATCTGATCTTCCTATGTTATCTAGTAAAAAAGTAATTAGCTCAAAAACATTTAAAAATAAGTAACTTTATTGCGTTGAGTGTCTTTTTTATAAAATATATGAAGAAAAGTATTATTTAGAGATGGAATATAGATATGCAATAAGTATTAACGAAGCAATATTAAAGTAGTTATTCTTTATTTTTTCGTGAAAATTGCGCTGTTCCTATCAATTTGGAGCAACCGTCATTATTTATATACACTTACGTGCACAAATATACGAATGACTAATGCGTCGGAGTATTGCTATCTATCATATTCCAGTGATTCCAAATGTTTACACAGTAAACACGATAAATCTCGTAGTCGACACCTTTTACGATTACAATAAAACTCACGACGATAATATCGCATTGATGTTACGGTATTACTCTTCCCTATGCAAATCTCATTTCCCGATTCGAGACGCGGGGGTCTACTTACGCGAGCGTTTACACGCGCGCATTATGCGTGAGAATTTATATCGGGGTGTTCACTTGGAGCCAAATTCATTACCGGCCTCCTACGCGTCGGGCCGCGTCGAGTTCTCTCGTGTTAATTGCAAAGTTTCCGGATGCCGTGAGATATGGGAACCACGCGACGCCGCAGGCATTCGCGCCATCCATAGAATGCAGATTTGCGCCGGTGCATTCCTCGGGGGAGGCGATTATCCCCACGTGCATCGAACGCGTACAGCCTTTACCACTTTGATTCTCGCTTCGGCTATTTCTTCCCTCCGCGATGCAACGTGCATTACGAACACTCGCGCTAATTCAACGGCGGTAGTGATCGATCCAGTCGTAAGAATAATCGGATAATATTTTGTCCGACATTATAAGTATTGTTACAATTGATGCGACTTTACTTTTTTGTCACAGCTTGCGCGCAACTCGTAGAAGTAAAAATAAAAGTGTCAACTTTTAAAGTAAA
This sequence comes from Temnothorax americanus, assembly GCF_048541705.1. Taxonomy (NCBI): domain Eukaryota; kingdom Metazoa; phylum Arthropoda; class Insecta; order Hymenoptera; family Formicidae; genus Temnothorax; species Temnothorax americanus. The sequence goes on from NW_027509253.1 coordinate 2,832,048, forward strand.
AGCTTTTGTTAGCAATAAAGTCGCTGAAATGCAATACAAGTTGCACACTTGCGGTCGATATTCGACACGCGATGCTATTATTCTAATCCGCGGGACGTAAGTGATGTAACGTAAAGGCCACCCAAAGCTACCGTCGATTTTACGATCATCTCGCTAACGCGTTCCTTACGCGCTTGCTTTATGACGATGAGACGGTCGGCAAATAAATCACCGCGCGACCGGAATCCTAAGCGCGGCGTTAAAGTGTTAAAGAGTTCCGGAAGACACCGGATTCCTGCGACCGTCCCATAAATATTCGTGAATTCGTTCTCGCTGGTCTGACCCCAATTTTCGGTCTCGCTCTTCAACCGATTTCGACAAATTACCGCCGCGTTTCAGCATCGATAATTTCGTGTGCATCGTGTGTGTCGCGAGAAAGCGCATAAAACGCGATGCTAACGCGTGCATTTACCGAGGGTTTCTACGACCGGAGGATATTGGCGTTCTGATAGGACAATTTGCAAGCAGAAATTATCAGATCAATATTATCCAGAGAGATCTATGAATATTAGGGAGCTTTCGCAGTATATCATGTTAAATTGTGACGTATTTATTGGGGACCTTTTATGACCGCGAGATATTGCATCCCGATAGAATAACATAGAATAACATCTGGTAGCGCGTGCATAAATAGAAATTACTCCTCGGTTGATATATTGAGCGTAAAAGTTTATGAATATTAAATGACTTCGCAATTCTACAATTTGCGTAAGGTAAATGCTAATCATGGATTATCGTATAGCGATCTCGCGAAACTCCAAAAGATTTTCATTTTCCCGAGCACACGTAATTTTTAATGAAGTCATCGCGAGGTGGATAGAAGTCAAACACTCACGAAACAGAAAGATACGTTTACGTCGGGCGGGGGTAGTCCAATAATATGGTAGCTTTGGGTATAAATAAAGCCTGCGAGCCCGGAGATCGCAAGAGAAGTCGTCTTGTCGTCTCCTCTCCTCTGGCATCCTCCCCGACTCGCTCTTCTCCGATGGACAAACGCTTATCTCTCCTGTCCACCGCTCTGCGCTCTTCGATCTTCTAGTTTCACTCTGTCTCACGCTTCATCGCGCGCGTTCTTTCCTTCTTCTACGCGTCTTCCACGTGGACAGGGCGGAACGTGACAATTTTTCTTTTCTCTTCTTCTTTTTCGAAATAGAAACCAAAGGTGCTCTCCCCCCCCCTCTCGCGCCTGTGCTCCTCCACGCCTACGTGATTTTCGGGAGATGAGCAGCGTAAACATTTCCGAACGCCATGGAATATTCCATTCCCCAAATAACTGGCCACTTTATCAACGCGGAACCCTCGATAGGAACATTATAGCCATTCTACGCGAACTATTTTGATCTTTTGTTATTTCCTGCATGGTAATTTGTCAGAGAAATCTTCTGGGAAACCGTGACTTTAGGGATATTTAATTTACGCGCCCAATTCTAATGAAAAAGAGAATACACAAAAAATCGGCGTCGTCTTCTCAATTAAAATTGCAAGCGCGTATAAAATGTGACTTAATTCTCAAAATTATGTTCCTGCGAGTCGCAAAATTGTCATGGAGTATAATTCCTTTTAATTTCGTTCGATTTTAACCAGCCGGCACCGACGGTCGGCCTCCCTATTAGAATACTAATTGGAATTTGCCGACGAATTTATCGGCGGCCGGTTGAATTTTTCAGTGGCGCATTTCCCGCCATTGTTTCCCGACGAGCACACAGCTGGGCGGGGAATGCACGCCTGTGTGCACTTACGTCAAAGAGCGGGGAAGGACTAGAAGGTACGCAACCGTGAATATCGTCGTGACGAATGCCCGATGGCGTCCGTTTGACGTTCGCACTTTATATTCCGCTCATTACGGCATATTTATATTTAATTGATATTCTCGTGCGTTATATTTTCTATTCGCATGCGGGCGTTGCGGATAAAGACATCGTAAACTTACAAAAGACCGCATTAACGACAAACTCGTTCATTCATATGTTAGATTCGATTGATCCTCTACGAACACACATTCTTACAAATGATAATAATAACTAGAGAATAATTAGAAAAAGTTCTTTCGGGGACAAATAAAATTACATAACAAAACACATTAGAGTATATAGAAACTAATTATGTTAAATACGAAAAGAATTGAAATTTAATTAAATAGAGAAATAATGATAAAAAAATGGAAGAAATGGGGAAAAGCGATGCGATATGATGATACGTAATATTACACGATTATCAGCGTTGAAAGTATCTTACAATCCAATTATATTTGTTCACCGCGACAAAGATTATCACAGTTAATTACCTATTATCTAAAATTCATATCAGTGAGAACGATATATGCGACGAAACGCTCCGCGCGGACTCGCGCGTCTTCTCGGTCGCGGCGAGAAGGAGGAGAAAGTCGCGTGTAATATGTTTATAATTACCCCGCTAGTTAATTCGCTTAATAGGATAATCAGCGCGCGAGATGCGATTTATTTCGTTTTCGCGTCGGGGAGCAGCGCCTACGTTCCTCCAGCTGCTCCAGCCGCGCGGCCATGGATCGCTTCGTGGCCGCGCGCGGTAGCCGGGAGGGAAGCCGTTTAATGCGCCGATCGTGCGATACGCATACAAACGCACGCGCGCATACGTACTTATAAGTGACTTATAGAGCTCGCGTCCGCGTCCGCGCCGTGTATATTAGCGCTCTATGTAAGCTTGACACGGCTTCGGCACGCTCCGCCTACCGGCTACGCCTTCTAATCGACGTGCGCACTTGTTTCTTTCGTAATGTCCCTCTCAAGAAGCGATAATGACACGTGGATTTACATTTTTTCCCCTTTTATTTATTGCAAGATCTATCCGCGCGTTGAGCGCGATGCGAACGATCGATTTATGCCTGATGCGTTCGGTTAAAGCAAACGGTATTACTTTTGTTGGTCATCAATATCGAACGCCTATCGCGCGAGTAAATGTACCATTTCTTTTAAAAGATACGGGATCTACTAACTTTATGATTTTTTTTGCGACTAAAAACATGAGAGAGATATTAAAATATCAGATAATTTATGTAAGAAATGTGAGTGTCGATTCTTTGATATTAAATGTGAAAAGAAATGATATTAAATGTAAAAAAAGACAGTTAATTATTAATATTCACGCACTGCTTATTACGTATTGATGCATCCTGCATTTTAATACAATTGTAATATGGTAACAAACGAACAATTGGTCAATTTTAGATACTCTCCTGCGATCCTAAACTATATATTAAAATAAATCTCACATAAATTTCCTTCAAAATCTGCTGGACTGTACTTCTACATTATGTGACATATGCATCTTGCTCGTTTATTTAATTGCTCGGAATTATACCAGAAATATCCTAGAGACATAACAGATTTAATTCGCTTTGAAATATAGCCTCTCAAGTCTCAGGTGGTTACACGGGTCTCCGGCTTATCCCTCGTACTTCGCCGTTTAACACGGGTATGCGCGGGCCCCCGGATCGAGCGATCATCGCGTGCGATGGGCGTGAAAAGAATTCCGGAGTCAGGCCCGCTAGAGGAACGATCGGTTCATCCGACATCTCGCCGTATCTGCACATTTACTGTGTCGCTCGCTCCGAAAGAAAGAAAGAGAGACACACGCCGAGTCGACCGTCTGGCGCTCGTAAATTCTGTCCGAAATTCTTAAATATCACGATTCCCTCTCTATTTCTCGCCTCCCCGTTCCCCTTCACCCACGGAGGAGGAAACCAGTATTTTTAATCGCGCGCGAGCGCGTTTCTTCCCGCGTTCTACCCTCCTACGACCCACGCACGCACGGGGAAACGTTGCACCACATATGCTCGCGCGCATGATAAGGCACGCAAGCCAGGAGGATCCAGGATGAGAGACGCGTGTGTGGCACGCGCGCTCGCGCGGTGTCCCTCCTAAAAACGGGGTTAACAACACCAAAATCTATTTATTTACCGGGATAAATCACCGGGAGCTTTACGACCGAGCGTATATTACGCAAATCGGGGCGTTATATCAATCGACAAGAGGCTCGTCTCCCCTTTTTCCTCTTTCGCGTTTTTCGGATCCCTTCCGCTCGAGATCTCCTCCCGCGACATCTCTTACTTTTTTCTTTTCTTCCGCCGTTTTCTCGACGTCCGGCCGCATTTCTCGACCGTCGATGTTCTCGCATTTTCTCTTTTTGCAAAAAAATGAATGCCGCGAAGATTTGCGTTGTATTTGATGAAAAAGTTATGCTATACCTTAACGAAGTTACTTTACGTTATTTTGCATAAGGCGCTTGTCTAGATAGTGATGCAAATCCGCTTTATAAAATCTTATTAAAATTGGAGCGTCAAATCTACTTCGGTATTATGAAACGTTCCGCAGATTGAAACGTTTTCAGCATGAATGCGCCGGTTTTATAATCTACTTCTCGTCTGCTCTTTTCCCGTTTAAAATCTTTTTACTTTTCTCTCTTGATGTCATGCTTCTTTTTTTCCGGTAGTTCGCTCTTCTTGGAAGACGACGACGACGACGACGATGCACGAGGTGCCGAATGGACGTCTGGCGCGTTGCATCGTGCTTCGAGCTTGTAAAACTTCGCCGTTACGTCCGATATTTCACGACGATCCTCATCTTCATTGCACATCTAACATTATACGTGCGGGATATGTCCCGGACAGATATTTTTGAGAAGTTGTAAATGAAATATGCAAAACAAACACTTTTTATTAACGAGCTTAAGGACGTTTTTCTTTCTAGAAATTTTTTATGACAATAATTTCTTCATTAGCGCAAGTAAGAATTTCGAATAACGTTGCCTGGTTGTTACAAAAGCTCTAAGATTTTTGCTGCATACCGTTTTAAATTTTGGATGTCAAATCGATTGGAGGAGAAGTCCCAGACATCAAAGAGAGCAATTGTTCGATATTTATGTTACGATAATTATCACATGTGGGCCGACTGAGAATGCCTTTACTGACACAAAGATGGACATCGATGTTGTTTTAAGCGTTCGTCTGTCGCGTTTCGACTATCGTGCTGGTAAATAAATCGTTTTTCAGTGATAAACACCTGTCACTGTTCACAGCGAAAGACGCGGCTTCTTACGGCGAAAGTCGGTCCCCCGAGGCATATTAATTAGTAATTGCAAGAAATCGCTGGCGAGTATTACTCTGTATCACATCGCGAGCTCGCTCACGGTGTATATGTGACGTTTTTGTCTCGCGCGATTTCGCAAAGAATTATTACAGGAACAGGCGCGCGATGCCGACCGATCGGAAAGAGAGAGTCAATCGCGCGCAATCGTCATTATCCCTTAAAAGGTGGGACAACCGTAAATAGGTGTTAAATTTCAGACTGCGCAAAATTGCGAATATTAGAGGTAAACGGACATAATAAGGGAAAAAATGCCCGGCTCTCCAAAGCACTCTATGATCTCGCTAACTTTTTTTTCCCTAAATATATGTTTATAAAATATATGGTTTGTGACAAATTCGCGATGTTACAAATACATCGTCGCGGTACGAGAATGCGTCTCCTCGAGCGGATCGTGTCATAGAATATAATAAGCGACTGTAAGCGACTGTTCCGGACGGTCGCGTGTCAGGAGTCTAAAACGCCGCCTTTGCTTGATAATCACCCAAGCCTTTCGAAGTCGCGGAAAGCGCGGGGTCGTCAAGAAAGCGATATGCATCGCGCGCGCGCGCGCCCACCCACGTGTCCGTCCGCGCGCGTTTAGTTTTACGTTTGCTGGCGTGTGCTGGATGCTGCGCAGGGGCCCGCACGCCCCTCCAGGTGAAACTGTTTCCTGTGTCGCAAGCCGCATCTCTCATTCCTGAAGGGTCCGTTGCCACTCTCTCTCTTTCCCCCCTCGACCTCCACCCTCCCCCTCTACCGCAGCCCCGTCGCGCTCGCGTGCGCCGTCTTCTTTCTCTTGCGGCGTAGTAATATATCTGGCCCCGCGTGGGCGGCCCACGTGGGCTTGACAGCTAAGCCCACGGGAAACTGGTTACACCCACAACTACGTTCCGACTTTACGCCGCGAAGAGAAGAGGCACACGCCAGGTAGGTACACACTTTGCTCGAGCACGCCGACTGGCTGGCATTTTGGTAAAACGGCAGCGGACACGTGGCCGTCTATCTCCAATAACGGTGTCTTTTTAATTGATTCGTTGGCGCGAGCTCCAATTTTCCGACATTTAAAAATAAATAATACGAGAACGCGAGGAAAAGATAGGGAATACCGTTCTAATATTTTCTTCGAACTAACACGATCGGCTTCTGCGTATTTTTGTGTACCTCTCAATGACTATAATTAGATTTAAGCGTTAGTAACGAAATTGGTTCGACCTCAATAAATAATAGTATTGTAATTTATGTTAATAAGCAAAGCGTCAAGTCTATATTTTCATTATTTCCTGTTACAATAATTAGCAAAGATTGGCATACACAAATTGACGAAAACGTTAAAAATACACAATAATTTTTGATTTAATAAATCATTCTCTAACAAATGCGTCCAAATGTGGAGGTTTACACATTAGATCTTCCCATTTCATATCACGTTTGCTTTCCAATCTTGTTTTCAACTAATTTCCAATGAGCGTTCCGCGTTTATTCTCACTGAAAACACATTAACAAGGATCGAACAGTGCGTTCGTCTTCGTGCCTTTTCCCACGAAAAAGTGGCAGCTCCTCGGCGGAGGACTGAGAGAAGGAGAGAGACCCCGTTTCCGCGGAAAGCGAGTCGTTGCTGGCGGAAAAACGGCGTTGAGCGAGCTCATCTAGCGTGTCTAATAAACACGAGCGCGTCTTCCGTCTTCGCGTTGCCGTTTTTCTTCGCGCGCGATGCGCGAGCGTGCGTGCGTGCATGCGTGAGCGGCGAGCGCGCTGTTACGCACACGCTTCGCGGACAATTAATTTATCTCTCGGGGCGGTCTGAGATCGCGCTCGCTCAGGCTCCCTCGCAAGACGGTACGAACGAACGTATAGACGGGACGGACGGACGGACGGACGAACGGACGCGAACCGTTCCAGAAATGGAGTTGGTTTCGCCGGTTGAGATACGATCGTATACGTACGTAGGTACGTATAGCGCACATATTGTACGGCGACCGTACGTGGAGAAAAACGCCATAACTCCGCGTCGTATATGGCGGCAATGCACAGGTGCATGCCACCGTGCATCCACCCCGCTCCCCCCCGTGTCATCGTCGCCACCCTGTCCTCGTCCCTTCGTCCCTCGATCGGACGTGCGTGCAGAATGCCAATTGTTTCTCCGCCTCTCTGCGGGTCTCGCTCGCGCTCGCGAGATATCGGGACACGTTTCTTCCCTCCGATTCGCGCCGTCCCTCTTCGTTTCCCCCTCTCCTTCGCGCATCTCCGACGATGATCCCCGTCACCTTCCCCTCGTTCCGCCCCCTCCTGCACGCTGAAAACCCGATTGCGTTATCCGGATAGTAGGTATCGGATAGTATCCCCCTGCGAACTCCGTTTCTCTCTCTCTCTCTCTCTCTCTCTCTCTCTCTCTCTTTCTCTCTCTGTCTGTCTTTTGTAGAGAGACCCGGTTGCGATATCCTCGAGAGTTGGTACGTACGAGATACTTCTTCTGCGGCTCTGTATTATCTTGGCTTCTTATTTCAGCCGCTTCGCCAAAGACAAGCGGCACAAGCGGCATGATAAAAAATAATTAGTATGTATGTCGGCGGCGCGTTTCTAGAAATAGACCGGTCGCATAATCGCGCGCCGATTCCGAGACCACTTTGGAAACCTGCAATCGACTTGGAGTGTAACGCCGCCGCCGCTGCCGCGCCGCGCCGTGGGGCCCATGTGCAAAGGAACCCATACGTTAACGCGATCGGTCGCTTGCTTCATCTTGGAGAACATTTCTCAAAGAAACGGCGCCTCCTCCGGAGAAATCGAGTGAGCCGCGAGGGAGGAGCGAAAATCAATTCTGTCAGATCTGCATTGTTTATCATATATCAACATGATAGACCTTTGATTAGACATGACGCATCCTTATCGAAATCTCGCAAATATTCAAGACGATGTTCATCTAATTCTTTATTAATCGTCAAAGAAAATTTCCAAAAGTGCTTTGTATCTTCTTTTTAACCGCGACGCGGTTCTCTAGACGGATTTCGACCGGATCTTGAGCGGATGAAACGGTACCATTCAGGGGGGAGGGGGTGACGACGACACGCCTGATCGAGCAATGAGGTGTAGCGCGAGAGCCACCGAAAGACACACGCTCGAGCGCGAGCGGTGAGAGTTGACTTTATGAATGAACGAGCGAAGGGCGAGCGTGGGCGAGCCCACGCGCTTTATCATAATCGAGAGACCTCCCGGCCTAGTCGCCCGCCTGCCATAACTGCCTAGGCATAGAGCAAGGTTGTTCGTGAAATCGAACGCGTTCGCTCTCGCCTATTTGACTGGCGATTACGCGGTTGCGTGCGCGTCGCGGATGAATGAAGCCGCGCGCGCGGCCGTTCCTTCATTCATACCCGCGTCTGCACGATTTCGTAAGCGCCCTTTCACGCCTTCGAGGGATCCTTCCTCGGCGCGAATGCCGCGGAAAGGTTTTAACTGACATCACTCGCGCGACTGCTTTTGCTCTATCTGAGATCGAGAACTGACTGAACGTTTCAACGATTAGTATTGGTAATTTAATTATATACGATAACTTTTCAATAAAACATTTAATCGACGCATTAACTTTTAGAATATATAGAAAGTATATCGGAAAATGTGCATTAAAAAAATGGATGTAAAATGAATTGGCTCCGTTAATTCGCCTTCTACAATAGAAGTAGAATTTATTTCTCAGGGGGAAATAATTATAACTGCAGGATCGAATTTTCAACGTTCTATCCGCCGGGAGATCCTCTCGCACTGACAGATCGAACAAGACGGACAGCCATTACCCCGAGGCGCAATAGGGTATCTTCCTTCGTACCTTCGGTTCCTTATTCCTCCGTCAGTCCGTCAGTCAGTCTGTCACCTTAACACGAATACGCCACGGGGATGAATAATCCATGGGGCCCGGAGTGCGCGTCAAGAGAGAGAGAGAGAGAGAGAGAGAGAGAGAGAGAGAGAGAGAGAGAGAGAGAGAGAGAGAGAGAGAGAGAGAGAGAGAGAGACAATGTACACGTCCCACACGGGAATTTCAGGTGTTTCGACTAACGAGCGATTTGCATGAAACAACAAGGACGTACGCGCGCGACGGCGAGGAGAGAGGGACGGCGAAGGAGGACGAACCAGTTTTGAACCACTGCGTTGGTATACACATTTGTAACTCCGTAATGTATGTAAGTCGATGTAAGCGTCCTGTCGTCTCCTCTTCCCGATTTCCCTTTTGAAAACGGCGAAGCGAGAGGAAAAAACTGTAGCGAACGCATTAAACGCGATAATAATAATAATAATAATGATAATAACAGTCGCCTCGCTCTGACAGGACCTAATTAATTCCTCCGACCGTTGATACACTTTACATTTTTGCATAATAACAGCACTCTGCGGTTTTATACAAACGTTTTACGCAGATTGTTGATGTGAAAACGATGAAAGACTTTTTGTACATAAAGATGTGTGGCAAGAAATCGCGAAGACGTCGTCGGTTGTTGATTCGTGGATTCCTCGGATGCCGCCCGAGCCTGATATTTTTGCCGAGCGTATATTTCACGGGGAACGCGCGTTCATCGCGCGCAATTATACCGCGAGTGGTGACAGGTGAACGCACGATTCGACGCGGAAAGTAATAACTGAAGATCGGGGAGAGAAAAGAGAGAGGGAGGAGAAAGGGGTCCCCTTCGTTACATAAATTGCGTAAAACGTTCTGTCGCGCGTTTCATTCCCTCTCCCTGCCCGGCGCTGCCCGCCTTTATGCAACGCGCGCTATGAATTATTGCGCAAGGCAAAAAAAAAATAATTAACCGCCTTAATAACGGCTCTTAAAATTCCGCGCGGAACGAGCGCGGAATTGTCCGTCGAGTTGTTGTCGATCTTAACGGATCAGGCGGATAACGAGGGCCGTTTTTAAAACGCCATGCGCACTCGAAAGGTATCATTTGGCTCAGCTTTTATTTCCTGCCCCGCGAATTGCCCTCACGGGTGTCCCAATTACGCGCGTCACCGCGCGTAGAGGAGGGACAAGAGGGAAGCGAAGAAAAGGCGAAATACGCATCTAGAGTGCTATCACTTTGCGAAGCCGCTGCGTTAAACGCTCGCGACATGATGCGGCATTAAGATAAAAATCGTGTCATTCATTACCTTTATCTCGTTTGATGCGTCTGCAAATGGCGCACATACGTCGGCCGCAGTGTTGCCTCTCGGGCTTCTGCTCGGTGTCCAAGGTAACCATGGCGCTCGTATACGTGATGATGCGCGCACAATAAATTATATTTCCGTCTTATCATGCGCGGCGGGACATATATTACTGCGTTTAACACCTCACGCGCTGACCGTGCGAGTCATTTTGTGGGACACCCTCGTCCCACATTTTCCGCGAAACACACTTCTCCCAGCAAGAAATGAGACGGGGGAACGATGACTCCTTTTTTTTTTTAGGGTCGCGCGTTTATTACGAGACTCGCGGATTGGTCAACGAATTGTCTCGCAATGTAGTTGACGAGAAATAGTTCATTTTCGGTCCATCCCTCGGAACGATGAACGATGCTCCTTTTATCGGACCCTGCAAGTCGACGATTCATGCCGGTTGAGTGTCGAGCGAGAATGAACCACCGATTCGTTCACGATCGACACTCCGAGCATCGCGAGGCGTTTGACAATAAGGTAACAGAATGTAATCAACAATTTTCGCACGATAGAGAAACGTCATTTTTTAATTTCAATTCAACGCCTCGCAACGCCCGTTAACTTTTATACGGGATCAATATTTTCCGTCGGTCCAGCCTCTGTGAAATTGCACGGTGCGCTTTGGAACCTACCGCGGCAATCGGGATTTACAGCAGCGGCTTAGTCAGTCGTTAATTAATCCCGCGTATTTTTAAACAATCGCCCCTCGTGACGTAACGCTTTCACCCACGTTCTCTCGTGTCTCAATTGCGCCTCGTACCGCGCGCGCGGTCCGAATTTCACGCGCGTTTTCTCCCCGACGAGAGGCCTCGGATACACAATGCTCTCGAGAACTGATTTCACGTTTGATCCGTTGATCGCCGTTTAATGCGTCAGCGGTTACACGTGCGCGAGTGTCTCGCGGACCGCAACGTTGACGTGGCGCGACACATATTTATTTTTTATCAGTTAGATCACTTCATTTGCATATATCGCTTCGATATTACGATTCGGGGAAACGAATTATGATAATGCGGCCATGCTCCGCATGACATTAAACGAACATTTTTCATGGACAGTACTCGACTCGCGACACGCGTGTATAGGTCGCGCGCTACCGATATAATTGTCACGCTAAATGAACGACACGCCGCGCGTTTGTTAACTCCTCGTATTGCTTGTTACGCGAGCGTTACGTCCGCCTTTCATAATTTACATGAATCACAGTTGAGAGATCTGCATCCTCGCGCGTGATGACACGAGCGCGAATAAGTCAGTTAAAAAAGATTGAGTCGTCATTAATTGGTGTCATTACGTATTATATGAGAGTATCAGATGGACTAGCAACCCTTTAGATTTTACTGTAATTAGATAACTTTATAAAGTTGACTGTGCTAATTTTAAAACGAGATTTATCCTAATTAAATTCTAGTCCATATTTTCTAATTGTAAGTAAAAAATTGCCTCTTAAATTTAGTTTACGTGTATTATTCAGATACCGTTCGTCCCCTCAACTAAGCGTGTTTCTCCTCACGCAGGAGAATTAATGGCGTGGAAAATATTCAATTCATCGTCGAATTTTTCGTCCCGTTTGTCATTTTAGTGCGCCCCAGGCGAACCTCCTCGCACCTCGATGAACCACGAGCGGTCACGGCTAATTAAGCTTGATTCAATTTAATTAATCCCCATGATAATCCCTGCCACTTCTCATCGGGGTAGAGCCCCCCTCGGGGCAATTAGCGCGAAGAATCGTGGGCAGTCGTACGGCCTAATCGTATCGAATTAATAGAATCGAGGCGACGCGGCCGCGCCGCGAACTCGTTGTGTCGTGTTCTCTCCTTGCTCGGCGCGTGGGCGAGGATTCATTCCGCCGTCGTAAATTACGGTAAAATTACCGGCAACGTGAAAAGAGCCGGAGCGGACCGGCGGGCGGGCGCCGCGTAACTTTCGAAAACGTGAGAGGCAGCGTTCGACGCTGCACGGCTCCTCATTGAGAAAAATCGAGAGAGGTGAAAGCGAGACAAAAAATATTTCACCGCCGGTGAATAAGTTTTTGAATATTTCTGCCTTGGCCGCCCCCCCCCCCTCGGCCGTTCATTGCCGGTTTTAAACACGTTGCGCGTCGCGCCGATACGTCTCTCCGATAAGTGAAATCTCCGCCGTGAAGATTCGCCATTACCGATATTGATCAGTAAACTGCGGGAATTGTATCGTGTAATCCACGGCAAATACTGAACTTTCGACGTAATTCCCCCGATCAACAAATTGATATCGGGCCGCGCGAGGAATTATTAAGCGATTAACACGGGTATTGATGCGCGAGGTGAAATTTAATTTTGCCACTGGATGCACACGACGGTCGTCGCGTCGTCGTTTAACGACTAGCGTAACGGAGGAGGTCATAAAGATGCGGCCGGAGGAAGACCGGTGGTGGAGGATCCGCAGTGAAAGTTGACAAAACGAAGTCGAATCCTCCGGCATATGGACTTGGTCCCCGGCACCCACGCATCGGCATTTAATTAACGCCGAAATTATTAAAGACGGCTCCGCACTGTCCACACACTAAATAACCGCCCACGCGTGTATTCCTCTGTGCACCGTTACACCTATACTATTCGATCATTATGTAAAATTCTTCTTAATTACGGTACCAGCAATTAATTCGAACGACTGCTTTAAAAAAGAAAAGAGATTTAATATTCGGGGAAAAAAAGGTTGTCCGTACGTGGAACCGATGTAATGTTTAAAAATAAAATACTCGGTTGTAATTGAAAAAATTTACTCGATATCTAAAGAAGATCGGGTGAAACGAATTATTTCCTTCGTCGACGGATTCGCCGATTTCTTTTAAGATACAAATTAGTGGTTATCACTTTCCGCAATATTACCGAGATTGCCGAAAAATTTCCTCGCCCGTCGTGTAGAGCTGCTAAAATCATCACAATATCGTCGAATTAACTCGTTCTATGGCGGAATTATGTCATTATAATCAAGTTTATCGGGCTATCTTTACCTTAGCCAAGTGGTTACACGCCGTGTAATTAGCGTAATTACTATCATAATGCGCCCGTTGCTGCCGGCCGTTCGTTAATGTTACACTCCCGCGGGTCGGTCCACGAAATTATTTCATCTCCATTTTCAACCTACTTATTGCGTTTATGGTTATTAAGGGACGGACGGAGGCACGAAGAAGAAGAAGAAGAAGAAGAAGCGGAGAACGATAGGGCGGAAGAAGCGCGCGCGATCGGACCCTATCGAGCATTGATTAATTCGCGGAACTTTTCTGCCATTTATAACGCCTCGCCTAATTAACCGTGGCCAGGTTAATAGCGCAATTTGTTACTTTAATGACGTATCAAGTTACGAATTTTAACGTGGCAGATCTAGATGAGGAGCGTATCTTGCCGCCGCGGCGAACCTCGTTTAACCCCGCGCGTTCTATTAGTTTTTATTTTTATACCGTCGCCGGATATTTAGCTACATATCTCTCTAGCGAGGGAAAAACGAATATCGAGAAGAATATACCGTTTCTTTACGTTTTCTAGCTAGTAAGAAAAGACTTTTTTTATTTGTGAAATAAGATAGAAGCTAATAAGCGCGATTAATTAAAAGATAATAACAATTCAAACAAAATAAGCAAAAATAAAGATCCAAAAAATTGTAAAAAAGCAAATTAACAATAAAGAAATATTCAAGAATATAAACGAAGCAAGCAAATGTAAAATATGATTTTAATAAAATTTACCAACTATCAAACCAACCATCGTCAGTCTAATGTAAAAGGAAAAAATAACACAATTCGAATAAAATAAGTAAAAATGAATAAGATTTAAGATTGAGAAAGCAAATTAATGATAAAGGTAAGCTCAAAAATATAAAAAAAAAGCAAGCGAGTATGATTGTAATAAAATTTGCCAACTTTTAAATGGTTATTGGCAATCTAAATTAAGAAGATACGTTAGGCCGCGTGAGTACAGATAATAGTATTAAATCGTCAATATCTTTAGTGTTATTCGCGCGCATTAATTTCAACCGCAGACGAAGGCGGCTCTCGAGCGACGTGACAGTCACCGGGCGCTAATTTACGGGACGTTTTTATTGTACGACGACTCGGAGCGCTTTCCGATAAACAAGCGGCCGCGGTATGTTGGTTACGGCCCCACGAAGAGGGTTGCGAAAGAGAAATCAGGGAACGGACCCCCTGCGCCGGAGAGAGAAATAGTCGGGCCCCTCCCACGAGGCGGCGGCCTCGACACGCATTTCCAAAGAGTCTTTTCGTCGTCACGGACCCATCAGCCCCCGGAGTACCGTCGATTCTTATCTGCTCGCGCCGATCTTCATGATCTTTCACTATACGGCCCCTCTCGGTATGAATTTATTCGCGCGAGGCGAGACGCGGGCCCCAGAGTCCCGGCGAAGCCGAATCACGATTTGTGATACTTTAACTGTCGACGTCGACATCGTGGATTTTATATCGATACCGCGCAACCATTCAGCAATATCTTTTTACGACGGGACATTAATTGGCGATTAATACGTTCGGAATTTTCCGATAAACGATGTAATGCTCCGAATTAATTAAGAAACATTACGCCGCTCCAGGAATTTAGCTCGATTTGTCAAACGAAGCGTGACATCTCTGTCTTGTATATTTTTTCTTCTTAAATCAATGATCATAGTCTGCGATAAACTTTCGTTTTTTAATTTTTACTGTATAATTATTCATGCAATTCAGTGGATCTATTAGCGGATTAATCACTGCATATTATTTAACATAATTCATCTTAATCCTTCTGATTTTCAATGGACACACTATCTAAAGAGAATTACCGGAGAGAATTAACATCATCGAGAAGGAGACTAAGTTCCCCTGAACGATCGGTAAGCGTTAAACAAGACGTACGGCGTTAGAAATTGAATAACACGGATTTAAATGGTTATCACGGTTCATCTCTCTTACTGCTTTACTATCTGCTAACTAATTCGACGAACGATACATCGGTTGTGTCATCGGACACGGGCGCGCGAGTAATTAAATTCACTTGAGTTACGTTACGAGTAACGTTAGTGGCAGAGTTCGACCGACATTAGCAAGCGCCTAACGTTCTAATAAATATCCCGTAACGATCTAATCAACGGCGAGGGATGAAATAAAATGTTGGCGAATCAATTTTATTCGGGAAAATATGTATTCAGAAAATAATATAACGAGAATAACATTTAATCGTATAAAATTATACCTTTAATCCAACGTATCGAAATTCAAGATTCTTTAACCTACGATTCGAGTAACTCAATGAAGAAAATATTTTCAACGTAATGGCGTTACGTTCCTTGCTTTCCCTGATACTCCCGCTTTCGCAAATGACTGACAATCCCGAATACGACGACTGGCACGATCATATCGCGGCTATTAATTTACCGAATGGAGAACAGAGTCATGGAGACTCTATTGAATCTTGTCCATTATCCGAACAAGACCGTTAATATGCCCCGGCGCAGATCGAAAGATCGGGGGGGGGGGGGGCGCGCTTGTTGAAGGGCCCAGAGCATATCGCGGTGAGGGAAGGTACGAGTGACCAAATCGACCGCAATCGGCGGTGCGATCTCGCGACGGAGAAACGCGCACCGGATCATCGTGAGCCGTCGCGAACGAGCCCCAGCCTGCCGGACGTGTTTGCGAAACGAGGTAGATCGAATCCGCGATTCAATTAATATCCGACGTCGCGGCCCGGCGCTTGATTTAATTATCAGATTCGACCGGTGCCGATAGGAATCGCTTCATTAAATGCGCGCCATGTTCTCAGTCAGAAGCGCGACGCCCGGGTAAGAGAGAAAAAGAGAGGAAAAGGAGGAGAGGAAAAAAGAGAAACGTCGCTAAAAACGTCGCGCTTCGACGTGAACACCGTGTAATTATCGCGGTCCATTAGTCCATCATTGGCTCGCGGAGACGCAAATCCGGGGTCCGAGCGCTCGCGCTGCGGGTCCACTAACGCTCCGGTCCGATTTTATCTGGCCTCTGCGTGTTGACCGTCAAGGTGGAAAGAGTTTACGCTTCGTGCCTCTTTAACGAGTCTCAAACGCGGACACACGGGCTAAGCTTTAATACGCGCTTTTTATTGCTGGCACCTTTTTGGCGCAGCGGCCAACGGAGCCGACGCCCGTAAAAATGTTCGCCGACTTTAAACGCGGCCACGTCTCGGCGTTAGGTTTCCTCGCTTTTTTTTTTTATTACGTGCCGCTGCGATAATAATTTATCACGACCGAATGCAATTTTCCCCAGCGGGCGACTCTACCTCCGGATTCTAGGAACGTTAGCGAGAGACCCGCTGTCACTGTTCGGATACAATTAGCACACCTGGCGTGTCCGACATATCCGACGGCACGTTGCCACCGCTGTCATCTTCACAAAGACCAAAGCCGTCACGATCTTGGCAAGTCTATAAATTCTCAATGGGCTAGAGGCGTTCGCAAGGCGAGAGGCGCGATGCCACGCTCGATTTGCACTTCGCGATCTGCCAGGCGCCGTTCTTTTTTTCATTCATAACGAGAGATTGACGGTAGTCAATAGAAAAGTTTTGCAATACCCTCTTTCAGATACGGTAAACATATCTGAATTATTCAGATACGTTCACGGTATAAATTCACATCAGGGATTTCGTTACCGATTACGGTAATCATGACGTCGACGCTAATCGTGAACCTTGTTTTTTCAAAAATAATATCGGACGTTATCTGAATAGCCCGAATAGCGTTACGGTGAACAATATGCATGCGTAGTTTCGCCTTTCGACCGATAACATGCCATGGATTTAGACGGTAAATGTATCTATATATATATAATTGAGATACGTTTACCGTATCTGAAAGACGGTATTGCAAAAACTCCCAAAGTGATATTCTTCGCCATTAGCAACTCGGTTGGTACGTTAATTATTTACGAGCATCCTTTGCTGCAATGACAGCGACACATGGCTCTCTATACCTCTCTATTACCAAGAATATGTTTACAAAATTAATATCGATCCGCGGTTAAATGACGGTTAAATGACGTTTTTAATAATCGAATATATCGACTGTCGCTAGCACAATCCGGAATGCCGCGGCAGATTTCAATGCCGCTATCGACGATCGTCGATCTTCATCAAGTCCCACTTGAGGGGGACATTTAACGCGTTAACGTACGAGCGCGACGCATTCACAGAGGCCGACGACGATCGATCGGTCGCGTAGAGTGGAGCAGAATGCACACCATTCATTTTCATCCGTGAAGGCCAGTCGGAGCGTCGGTCGTCCTAACGAGAGAGCCTCGTCGCAGCCTCCGCTGCACCGCACCCGTGACAACGTCGCCGCGAACACGCTGACACACAGCACCGATTGCACATCTCACCACGACGCGACGGCGCACTGTACGGCGACACAGCTGATTCACACTACTGCCCGTTCTCATCTCGGCATGATGCCGAGGAGCAAACGTGACAATGTATTGCACTTTTCACGATCGAGATTTGCGATCTTCTATCACCGAAAGTGTGTTCACCTACGTCAGGGTGTGACAAAAATATTCCAATGTGCTCCAACGATCCCTCGGTTCGTCGCGGCGGCTCGCGGTGGCTCGCGACGGCGCGTAAACACACAACACTGGGGGATTGGCACGTGGCCGCGGGAACGTCAGATGGTGGAGACAACGCGGGGGCGCGCGCGAGTAGTCTCAGGGTGTGATATGTAACGCAGCCGAAGAACAGGGGGACGGAAAGGGAGGAGAGAGTTGTAGTACAGGGAGAGAGTGCGAAGGGAAGAAAGACAGAAATGGAGAGAGAAAGAGAGAAAGAATCGGAGAGAGAGAGGGAGGGAGAAAGCACCACACGCGCTTCTTGGGAGAGAGAATGCGATCTGTCGGTCCGGTCTCTCGGTTCGTCTCTGACTGGTGTCGTGTGCTGCGCGCTGCGTGCCGTTGCGGCCTGAGGGCCACGTGACACGGTCCCCTGCAGGAGGTAGGACCGCACACTCCGCAAGTAAGAGTGGCCGACCGGCCATGTGTGTTGTGTAGCGCGCGCGGGACTCGCGAGCGCGTGTGGGCCGCATCGCACGGGTGTTGGGAGAAAAACAGAAAGAGAGAGAGAGAGAGAGAAAGGGGAGAAGGGAGCGAGCGAACGAGAAAGGAGGCAAGGAAAGGAGAGAACCAACGAAGACAATGAGAAGAAAATTAGACGGAGTGAGAGAAAAAGCGCAAAAAGAGGGCGAGGGGGCAAGCGAATGAGAGTGGGTGAGCGAGCGGGAGAGAGCAAGAGAGAGAGAGAGAAAGAGAGAGAGAGAGAGAAAGAGAGAAACTGTAAATGCAGTCGGCCTGCCGTCGTATCTCGTATCCCGCGCAAAGGGAGCGTAGCGGCGCATAGGCGGGCCAAGGGGAACCGCCGTTGATCGTGGGTCAGAGTGGTGGAGATGTTTGCGAGAGAGGGAACAGAAGAGTACCGCGAGGAAGGGGGTAGAAGCGCCGAGTGGGAGGACTGGGGTCCGCGGGCCCCGCTACGGGCACCGAATAGAAGTGGGGTCACCTCCCTCGATCTCTCTCTCCTTCTCAATCTCTCTCGCGAACGTTACTCGTTCGCGAGGCGCAGGAAAATGAGGGGCACAAGGGGGGCCCGAGATGAGGAGGTAGGGGCGGCCTACGACCCCGGCCAGGCGCGTGCCCCGAGTCAATTCGCATGGTCTACCACGCACGATTGATAACGAGCCGTGACTGCACCGCGGTGCTTTACAATCACCGATTTTTATTCAGGCTATTTGTACGGCAGATAGGCGGATCAATTGTGCAGGTTGTTCTTAGCACTTTGAACGCGGAGAAAGTATCGGCAATCGAGGCGTAGAAATCGATAACGATGCTATTATTAGCCGACATCGACTGCTAGCTTCGTAATCATTGGAGAAAATACGTAATAAATGTGTATTGTTTGTCATTCGTTATGATAGATTCTTTATAAAAATATCTCTAGTTGGCGTCTCGAAATGTCTTTATGTATTTAAAGTTCCACATATTACATTCAAATAATCTTATTTCATATTTCTGCAATATTCAACATTAACTACAACATAATCAAAAGATCTTTAATTAATTAGTTGAATATTAATTGTATACAAAACAGGGGTAGATATACGTAACAAATAAATAATTTCTTCAAAAATAGAAGATTTTGATCTTTGCTTTTCCCAGGGAAATATTTTTCGATTGCCGATTCGCGAAAAAGCCAAGGGAAACGCACGACAGCGACGACGCGTGGGCGTTAACGGTGTTAAAAGCGAGAGAGTAACGGTATACGAGATAGGTACAACTGCTAGATAAGATACGCTAGATATTAGTGCGACGAGAGAGATGTGTCGCAGCGATTAATGTCGCGCGGAGAACGCGCGCCGCGCGCGTATACACCACGAAACCGGACTCCAGCCGGCTGTAAACCGCGATTGACGACGCCGCGCGCGATCCGCTCCGAAATCATTCTTTTATAGTTTCGCGTGACGCAACTGACCGGGGACGCGGAACTAATGGTCCCGTGGAAGTTTTCGTGGAAGAGGCGAGTTTTAAAGGGAACCGGTCAGGCACGCGCCCTTATAGCCATTCGCACGCGAGATGACTTCGAGAGATGATCGCTGTACAGGATTGCTGCATTATTAACACTCTTCAGAATACATATTTACATTCCTCGTAGGAAATAAAACTCGAGACATTCCTAGCAGATATGTTTTCGACAATATGTTTTGTGTTAAAAACATTACTTTATAAATTTATTTAAAAAAGTTATAAGAGTTTAAGTTTTCATGCCTCTTTATTATAAGAATAAATAAGTGATAAAAATTTGTATTTGCTTAAATTAAAAAAAAATAAGTCAACCAAAAAACACTTTTAGACGTATTTTTTCCTTTTTCTTCCTCTTTTTCATCTCAATGAAAAAAAATTTAAGCCTCTTATCCACTCATACCAACAACATTTTTGTCAAGGACTTTCTTTTAATTAGGCTTTGCTTGTACAACGCAAGTCCGAAGACGTGTCTTTATCTTTCATCATAATCTCCGTCTTCGACTTCGTTTGATTGGCGCGGAATAACGGAATTAAAAACCGGTGGAATTTTAAGTCGTTCGCGGCGTTATGGACTTTCCCGCGACGACACGGCAAAGAGCGAATAGGAAGACGCGCTGTCGAGACGAGAGCCAGGTTTTACTGTCAGAAGGATTTTACGAGAGTCGCCGCGCGCCGACGAGTGATGACGAAACGAGTCTAACTGCACCGCGCGATGCCGCGTATTTATAGAAACGTAGACGGAGATTGTACGCTAATGGTCGTATAAATAGTACCTCTTACTAGAGTTTTTAACCGGAAGCAAAAGCCTCAGGTGCTTTAAAAGCGGCTCGTAAACGAAGGCCCGTAAATATGAGTGTCGTCGAGCGTTCGTGGCAGCTCATCGCGCGAGCACGACGTCGGACACAACGTAATTATTCATTGGCGGACACGAAAAAGGTACACGATAAGCAAGGAGTATACGGCACGTGACACGATTGCCTGATCGTCACTCTGACGAACGAGTGTCCCTCGAGGAAGTTGAAATTTCCGTGGAAGCCGGATGGAATCTTAAACGGACAGCTGTTTGAGCGAAAGCGCGAAAAGTTAGCCTCAACTGACCTCGAGAATATTCGGAGAAAGCTCTGCTATACAGGAGTCTGCTGCAAAATCATCTGATATTTTAACACGTTATCTGTAAGTTTTGTTTTTGCTGTGTATGTCGCGGTAGAACTTAAAGGGATTATTGTAAACATTTAATAATAACCTATAATATTATATTAAATAAGACTGTATTCTAAATGTGCTAAATAGCCCACTTTTTATTGTACATTATTATCTAAAATATTTATATCATTTAAAATTTTATATTAGATGTTTATTTTTTTTACAACTACGCACGTAACCAAAAGGATTATGCAATAATTTGCATAATATTATTGCATAATCCTTTTGATTACATGTAGTTTTTAAATTAAATTTTCTTTATACAAAGTAAGAACGATGTAAGAAAGAAATTTTAGAATTTTCATAAACGTGCACAAGCGATTAAATAGAATTTATTAAATAAAATCAAGTACACAGGGACATATGATTTGATTCATCATAATTCATCATCACCTGTCTCTTCTACGATCAAAGATTCCATGAGAATCGTATTTAATTGAGTGCCGAATGAATTACGCGACACAACGTGTGGCGGAAAACCGTTAAGGGTTAATATAATAACCCTTCCATTGTGCGAGGAGCGTTTTAAGTGGCGACTCTTGTTTTGTGCGCGCGTCAGTAGCGAACGCTTGGCGAAAAGTCAATGAAAAAGTCGCGTATTTATCCGGTTTCCACGTGTTAGCGATGCAAACGGTTTGCCGACGAAAAGATTAAACGTGTCGTGGCGCGAGTGATGAGGGCTGGTACTTAAATGATGGATACGTCTCGCTTCTGTATTCATTATCAGTATCCCGCTGCGGCCAGTAATACAGTCGCCACTGCAACCGGAGAAAGAATCAATCATAAAGATAATAAAGAAAAATGTTAGAACAAATAAATCTGATTCGATGCTGAAATAATTGTACAATATCTTAGATACATGACGATGAAAGGAAAAAGTGTACTAAAATTAAGTCATATTATAAAAACTAAATTGTAAATATTTAAATATTTTTTTTCTGTTACGTTAGCTTCCTTTTCTTCGCGTTGGGTCTCTAATTTTTCTGCACTCATGTGTCATATAACGTGTGTATTTCTTTTTGGATTTCAGTATTAAATATTATTCTTTTTAGAATTACATATTTTTTTAATATTGGATAATATTATATATATAAATTCTAAATAGAAAATTATATAGTAAATAAATTTAATATAATTTGTTCATAATTTGTCCGATAATTAATTTTTTTTAATTTCAAAACCATTATTTTTATTCTACCTAAATAACTAATTCTACACTCCCATATTTCACTAAAGTAAAATATCCGCATAAAATAGATAGCAGACAGCTCGTTAGAGAGAATGCTTGATTATGTGTAAACAACTTTACGGACTTCAATTTGGCTGTCTAAAGAGAAAACATTCGAGTTGCGATGCAACCGGAAACGATCGTCCAAGCGATCGAGACATGATAATACTGAATTGAAGCAAGACTCCGAATACGCGGATATACATTGTCAAAATACACGTCGTGCTCTTCCGTCCCTCCCCGTCCCTCCCCGTCTACGATCGGTCCCAATTTCGCCCACCAATGTGTGTTTTGTAAGTCGAAAAGTTGGTTTCGGAATCGCTCGGTTGTTCCCGAACAGAGCTGCCCACGCAGCGAATCGGGGTCTGATGGTTGCCGAAATAACGTCTCTCTGAGGTTGGCCCACGTCCCACGTTTGGTCCCATTGGCCTCGCGGCCAGAGGGCCACGCGTGACCAGCGACACTCTGTGGGGGACGATTTCCCTTCCTCGAATCCCCCCGCCATCGAACGGGGCCCTATATGTGGCACCTCCGGCATTTCCGAAATTATTGCGGCATATTGAATATTCATAAAGATGTTTACGTCGCCTACTAATTTCGACGAATGACGGTGATATCTTATTTGTACCTTTCGCAATAAAACGCTAGATTTTTATGTTTATCGAATCTCCGCGAACGAGGGGCTATATATGGATATCGTCCTGCGTATCTCTGCCGAGAACATCGCGACACGATTGAATATTCGATCGCCCCGTTGCCCAATATAGATTATCTCCTTCCGCTGTGTATCGACGTAAAGCAGCCGATTTTTCTTTTATTAAAAAATCATCGCGAGTACACATAATATATGCACATCCTCTCCCTGATCGTTCGTGTCGGGCCGATCTCCGTCTGCGAGTCAGAAAAAGCCGCGTCGACCGATCGCGTCCGACGCGCCGCATCTGGCTCCGCCGCGCTGGATTAAGGAAATAGGACTTGTGTGGTGAGTCGAGTTGACAAATCGGCCGGATTGACCGTATCGTATCTTTCTATCGGCGGATCTCACGGAGCTTGCGGGCCCTATCGACGTGTACACACCGCGCCGTGACTAATGTCTAATGATGCGTGTCGCATGTTCCGTCCACCTTCTCGTTTTGTCGTCCGCGCTATAATCCGGCGTCTGGCTTCGATTCTTAAGTGCCACTCGCTGAAATCTCGATGTCACCTCGAGAGACACTCGTCGAAAGACTTACGCTCGCGAATTTCAGACGGAATAACATTTACGCTTACCGCGCCGCGCCGTGGCTTGATCGACGAAAGCCCACGCGTTCCCCTAAACCGCTTCCTGCTTCATTATCACGCGGGCAACGTCGTTGCGCCGGTGTTATATAAATATAGTTATGTTCCCCCCGGTGTGATTTCTCACGTGGGAGTTCGGTAGACAACAACAACTGATCATTCGTTTGCATCAACGGCGATTGTTAAACCCGGAACGCCACAGGCTGATTTCGAACTATCGCGAATATCCGGTGTCGCAAATTATTAAAATAATCTTTTTCGTGTATTTCTGATACACTTTGTGACTCGGAGTTTGGTGTGTCTCACAGGTTTACCAAAATCACACGTGATGTCGAAAAAGCCATCCAAACGACGCGACGCTACGCTCGTAAATTGACAGGCATCGTTAAGTGCGAGATAAATTCCGCGATGAAGCATTAAGTTAACATATTTCGAAAATAAGACGCGAAGTTTAACGGTCGCGTCTTCTATATACTTAATTTACGAATACTAATTATGATAACGATGTGACAGAGCGTTAACATTAATGCTCGCAAGTTTCCATATCAGCCGTGCGGCGCTGTAATTAGTCATCCTTATCTCTTGCAATATTTCCTTTCCTTTTATACATTAAACTTCAATTTTCGACAGTCAAACAGCAGTTTCATGTCTGTTTATACATTGTAATAAAATTATCTCGCAAACAAGCAACGCGACTTTCTTGCAAATTATTTCAGACGCGAGCGAACTTTCTCTCTTACGTGCGTCGTTTCGGATATTGTTTAACAAACGGAGTGAATCGGTTAGAGTTGTGCAACGGAGAAGAAGATTGAATGAAACCTTTTCTCACGCGCCAAACGCGTATCCTCTACGGCACTTGACCGATATTCGGAGCCATATTTCTACGGGCACGATAAGAATCGATGGCCGTCGCACCACGTGGAAGCGCTGAAGAGGCTGGCAAACAGGAAGGCTGGTACATGGCCGGTTAATTGTGGGTGTAACGCGGCACGTCTCCGCCGCGCGCCGGACAGCCGCGACAATTTGGAGAGTCTCGTAATGTACGAGCTTGTAAAAGTTTCCCCTAATTAAAACGCGTGACTCGAGTCGGCGTCACGAGACGACGCGACGCGACGCGATGGCGAGAGATCGTTGAATGCGGCGCGACATTAGGAGGTACGGCCTCGCGCGATCGCGACGAGAAAATGATTTCATCCGCGGCTCCGCGGCGGAAATATGTTATGCGGAGAGAGCACTTAAAATACCGCCGTGATAAAAAACGTATTTACCGCCAATATATTTCGACATTCAATACGCAAGATAAGCGAGTGCGCGACCGCGCGGAGTAACAGCGGTGCAATAAAAGCTTGCCGTGTAACTGATGTCTCCAATAAACCGTATCGACGATCTTTTTATTGGGCAATTAAATTTTACCGGGTTGCGCGGGCATCGCGATATTATAACGCTTCCGTACTGCCTGCCGCGCGTTATCCACTCCGCTAAAAACACATTTCAGGGAGTTGTCACGGCGTAAAACCGTGCCGGTAACGTTGCGCGAACCAATTACACCCGCCTACGCGGGACACTTAGCGAGTCCTTGATAATTGGACGGAATAATCTTTGTCACAATGCGTTCGGCGCGCCAGTTAATAAATTTATCTGTCGGATTTATTGTCGCGTGTTGGACGATACGCTCGCGCACAAGATGGCTACAGCACTAATTTATTCGTACAAAATAATTATTTAACTCTTACTAGCCTGTGTAAGAGCATTCACGTCAGTTAAATAATCTAATTTATTATTGGCAAATAGAATGAGTGGCACAGAGAGATGTGCGCTGGTCTGGTGAGCCGGAGGATCCGACTTCAAATCCAACCGACCAAAAACTTGTCGGTTTTGGTTCGATCGCCACCTCTTGGAAGCAAGGATGGCAACCCACCGAGAGTATCTTGCCTAAATATTTAGAGAGAAAACCGATTCTCCAGAATGGAGGTTAAGCAACAATGAAATAAGCGCGCAGGCTTTTATAAGGACTCGAAAATAAAAAATATATTTAATATTTTTATAAAACTACCAAGAAGCGTTCGCATTGTGTCAAAAATATCAGTAGTGTTCCTATAGTTCCATTTAATTTGAACACTACTGATATTTTTGATACAATGCGAACTTTTCTTGACAATTTTATAAACGTGATATTTGGTAGTGAAGAATTATGTATTTCTTTAACCCTGTTTCTTGTAATAAATGTCATATTGTTATATGTAAAATTTAAATTTAGGTTATAATTTTAGATATTAATTTTTAACTCAAAAGCTAAAATTTCAATTCAAATAAATTTTTTATTATTCCATTAGCAGTGTGCATCTTCTTACTTTCAATGAAAAAATATTCGTTCAATTTCCCAAATTTCTGTCTATGTATCTCTCTATAAGATACTTATATTACAATGAAACATACTATTCCTAAAAATATTTTCAGCAAAGTTCGCCTTATTTCTCTCGCTTCTTCAATCCTATCTTCTCCAGCCTCCCTTTTGCGCAATTTTCTCTTTCCATTTCACCGAATCAGATTCCCCGGACTATATATATATATTTCGTGTTTCCATTTCAGCTTCTCTCCGAGAGCCACTGAAAGCCATTAGAATGGCGAGCGCGAAAATCAATGTATTGTGCGGAGTGCACTTCCTTTGCATCGAACCGTGCGATCTCTTCATTGCATCACTTCTGCTCGCAGAGTGGCGAAGGTGGAGGCCGGATGATCGAAGCGAAACGATAGTATTGCGGACCCTCGGGCAACCGCTCTTCTTCTTCTTCTTCTTCTCCTTCTCCCCCTCCTTCCTCTTCTTATCCTCTGTAGTACAGATTCCACCGCGCGCGTCCGCCGCATAACCGCGATAAATTACGAGGGTGGAAGGCCGAAAGGGGTAGCAGCAGAGAAGAGGTAGAGGAAGAGGCGAGAGGCGGGAAAAGAGAAACGGACGGCGGGCGCAGCTCGCTTTGCACACAATTTCCACGTGGTCGGGGGCCGGCTGGCGGCGGTATCTTTGCGCGAAAATAAAGTGTCGTTGCACGCGCGCTAGCACACGCGTACCGCGAGATGTTGCCGGGCGGAAGAGGGTGGCGGAGGTGGTAGCGAGGTCCTTATTAACATTTTCTCTGGGATTCGCGGCGAGATTAAATTGACGGCGAGGATTTGCGAGTCGTTTGTTACCGGCTAACCCCCCGTCGTCCACCCTTTCTAACTCGTTCTCTTGCACGCTACCTTTAAGATTCTCTCGTTCTTGCTCTCGCCACGTCGACTGCGAAAGCCAATTCTTTCCTGGTTCGCTCGATCTCGTCGAGACCATTCGCGATTTTCGGTGTAATGATCTCGATAATTTTTTATCGTTCTGAGAGGCAATCTAAATTTGCACGACTGATTTGAAAAACAATGTATTATACAAGAATTCTGGGTTTTCTAATTTTTCTTTAACTTATTTCATGAGTTACGTTTTCGTATTTTTGTCTATTTATTTTATTATTTCTATAAGAAAGGATGCATAGCGATGTTAAATGTTTACTCTCGTCGCCTTTAAGGAAAGTTTGGCGACACAGAGAAGAAGTTCGAAGATGCGGAAGATCGAGACGGTTTTTTCTCCGAGTTTATATAGTTCTTCTATTATGGAGCGGTCTCTCCGGGGCGCAGCTGTTAGCCCCGTTGATCGTCAGAAGTATACTATACACTCGCGGAAGAGCGGAGAGAAGCGCCGTTGCATTAATAAGACGGCGGTGTTCGCGCGCGCGTATCGGTCGCGTAGACGGACTTGGGATAGCTCTCGGAATAGATTCCTAACTCCGTACAGTAGGCCACATAATCCGCGGGAGTAGGGAGAGAAGCGGCGGGCAGGCAGGGAGGGAAGAGAGTGACGGAAGTTTATTTTCTCTTTGTGACTATTCGAAGACGCTACTCGTCCCAACCCAGAATTCGCGAACTCGCCTGACTCGCGACGAGCCAAATCGTAAAGCAGGGCGTAACCGCGTGGGCGACCGAGGGGAAAATAGCGGCGCTATTGTGGCGGATCTCCGGAAATGCGTTTAAAATTGTGCACCCTTACACGTGACGCAATTTTAGCGATCCCGATAACATTATTAAACGTCTCGCGCGATTTCAGATCTATATGCATACATATATATTTATTTATTATTAAAAAATTACATACATTTTACACAAAAAATTTTATATAAAAAAATACATAATATATATTCCGTAGAAAACAAATTTGTCCGTTTGAGGACTTCCGGTTTACATTCCGCTTAGTCGACGACGGCGGTACGAGAACTAATACGAGACCGTGAAGCACAAAATGTTACGGGCGTAACATCGGGGCTGTGCACCTTTTTATCGCGCGCGCGCTCTTGCGCTCTCTTCGGGACTTTTCGCGCGGCTCCTACGCTTCATTAAGTCCGAAAAGATCATTCTTTCAGCGCGGCCCGCCTGCCGCACGGTTTCACGGGGCCCCGATCGCCAACAGAAAAAGGCAGAATCGAAGTTTAAAGGGAATCGCGAAGAAAGGCGACTTGAGCTCCCTTTCTCTTGAACGCCGCGTCGTCGGTGCCTTTGACGCCTACTAATGAGAGGGCAGTGATTAAGGGAACTCTCGCGATGAAGCGCCGAGAGCGAAGAGGAATACGAGAATAAGCGGGACAAGGTATAAAGCAGCACACCGCGGACAGACAGACGGGCGGACAGCTGCGGTGCGACGCGGTCTTTTTCGTGAAGTAACGCGATCCCAAAGGAATCACCGCCTTGTCGATCGTTAATTCGACGGCGTGTCGAACGATCTTATTATCGACGCCTTCCATTATTCTTCCCACTTTCTTTCGCACGATCGAGAGACGGACGTTAAACGTTGATCCCACGCGCGATCTCAAGCGAGATCATGATTAAGATCAATAAGATCTGAATTTTTGTATGAAAAAACAAATTAGCTAAGTAATTAATAACAACAAAAATTAATGCAGAGACTAGACTAGAAGATGTAGATTATAAAATATTAAGCGGCCAGTTTTACAGTCGTGAGTCGACAAATATTTTGTTAAAAAAAATCGTTAATTTTGTCTTACGAACGTATCCTAATTTACTTTCTTTTCATTGTAAAGAAACACATGTGTATCTTCTTTCTTCCTGCGCCTCTAATTTTCGCTCCATTACATTTCCGCTTTTTCTACGCATCGGAGCAGGCAACCGGTGGATCTTCATCGACGGAGAAAATTCCATTGGTCACGTAATCGATACCGCGACGATGATTGAATAGAGTCCAGTCGGCATTCCGCGAGTTCCTATGATCGTTAGCGGAGGTATGCGAAATATGACATCTCATTAATTAATTGATCTTATTAAGAACATTATCGCGGCAGTTTGAGACGCATTTGAAATATTAGTATGTTTCAGATAAAAAATGTTTATGGGCGGGACGTGACAAGATTACTAGCCAATAAAGAGTTAAAACGACGTTAATGCAAGGGGCATTATGACAAGAAGATCGATCGATTTAATTGGATATGGATGGTAAAATACTCGATGATACATCTTTGTTTAGCGCCTATATATATATATATATGTAGGTCTGGAAGTATGTTCCGGGACTTTTATTTTTGATATCGGTATATTCCGGGACATTTGGCAGTTTCCAGGACTGTCCTGGAAAAAATTGATGTCCTACGGCATTTTTTGGGACAGTTTTTTGAATCTGATTACATATATATGCGTTATATTCCAGGACTGTACATTTCAAAAAACGTAAACAGTCCCGGAACATACCTCTGGACCTACATATATATATATATATATATATATATATATATATATTCTATATCCATAAATTTTCTTGAGAAAGAGAAAGTTGTATAAAAATTACGAAAATTACTTAAGAAGATTGTCAAAATTTGGCTGACAAATCTCGATATCTCCGTTCGTTTAATCTCAACTGAAGAACAAATGTTTTCGTTTCGCACAAAATTCGTTCTCTCTCGTCTCTATTTCCTCGGAATGATACCACGATTGTCCTCGTTTCAAAGCTATTGATACAATCCGGCCGGTTTCATAGATCGTGACGAGCGACCGAATTTCGCGTATCGGGCCGTCGACGAGTCACGTAGACCACATTTCGCTTAATTAGAAGCGCCAGCCGTCGGCGCGGCGTGACCTAATTAATGGGGAACACCTCGCGAACGGGCGCATTCTCAGACCGATCAGAATGTGCCTGGCACGCGATTTTTCTTCCCCGATGCCATCGGCGGGAAGAAAACGCGAGCATCGCGCGCGCGCGCGCGCGCGCGACGTTAACGAACGGGTTATTTACCGCGGCTACGAAACGCGGCATTAATTCTTCGCTATCGCGATAAGACCCACTCCATAGCTGGCAGCTGGCGTCGTAGCAATTGGCCAGCTGCCAATGGTTGCGACTGTTGCCGATACATTGTCCAAGGGGTCGAATGCGGCTATCTCACCGTTGCGAATCAGAGACGCTGTGAGGAGAACGCAACGACCACCGCGACGGTTGACTGAACAAGCTGTTGTTGTGGCGTGTCAGGTGGTATGAAATAGCAATTTTATTTCTGTACTGCCCTTTCTTAAAAATTGCATCGTAATATATACTTCAAAAATCGTCTTTTAATTTGCATAATTGCCCTTATTGCACGAATCTCGATGCAGTCTCAAAGAAAAATGCGAATTATAAGAAGAGAAGACAAGTTATATAATAACAGCATCTAAACAGATTTACGCATTTTCCGTCAGATATTCTTAAACGATGTCTCGACGTGCACAGAAGGCGCGGTCGCCGATAAACAATTTAAATTAATGTGATGTTAACGTGCCTACGTTTCATGTTGTTTTCAACGCTGTCGTATTTATAGATCCCTCACAATAGGCCGATTGTGTTGTCGCTGATGGAACCTATTATGAAAAATTTTACTGCTGTCGCATATCGCGCATTTATGCAA
The DNA here is from genome assembly GCF_048541705.1 of Temnothorax americanus. Classification (NCBI taxonomy): domain Eukaryota; kingdom Metazoa; phylum Arthropoda; class Insecta; order Hymenoptera; family Formicidae; genus Temnothorax; species Temnothorax americanus. Next base: position 2,862,588 of record NW_027509253.1, read on the forward strand.
CGTTTAAAAAAAAAAAACAGAGGGGATAATAAAAAGGAAATTGCTGTAAGAGAGCACCACCCACGCTGCGTCGTTTAATTACGCTTCCGAAAGTTACCTTCTAGGTGTCGAGCAGAGCGAGCGCGCGAGATTAATCGCGCGCGCGCGTACAGGAAGGTAATCGTGAAAATTCGTCCGAAACTGCGCGCTTTCACCACCGCGCGCGATTTATCGAGATGCTATCTTTGCCGTGAGCTTCTTTACACGTCGACCGTCATCTTGCGCGACACGCGATAAACTGGTAACGTCAATTACGATACGGTCACTTGTAGACTGCCAATGGTACCGGCGCGGCGTGATGGCGACCGCCACATCCTCGACGGGAAGCGTCGAAACCGCTTGTCTCGCGGTTTCTGGGACACGGGCCGTCTGGGATTGATGTCAATAAACTTTTACTTCAAAACCATAACGATTGAACAAATTTGTCGTAAATGAATAACGCTGCAAATCTGGTGATACTTATAGAAGATAGCATAAATATTAATTATCGTAGAAATACTATTTTATTAAGTAATAATCTTATAATATGTATATTCCATGGCAGAATATTTTTTAACGTATCTATTCCATTGACACACACAAGCTGCACGTGGATCTTGTGTGAGCAAATCTTATGACATAAAAAATCTAACTCTTCCAACTCCGAAAAGTTCGAGTTTTGGACTCACATTTATTAGTTTTTTATTCAGCTTGATGAATTATTTACTATATAAATTCTGCATATATACACTTTTTTTAACACCCTCTATAAAAAAAAGTCGCTATTATGATGATTAAAAGCTGAATTTTTTTTACGAAAGTAGCGCAAGGAGGAGCCTGTTAAGCCGAACGTGGAAAATATGAGCGAGAATCAGCTGAATGACAAAACGATCGAAGGACTTTCTGTGGGCTCCGGATAATTCCTCGACTTACTAGATGGGTCAAGGCCTTTCTCTTTCTCTCTCTCTCTCTCTCTCTTTCTTACAAACAACTGCCTACGATCGAAGAAAGAGCACTGCGTAACTCACGAGGCGCAGCGCGGTTATTTAGTCACGCTTCGTCTCAAGGAAACTGACCTATTAATCTTACGGAGAAGAGCAAATGCAACGAATTTATGCCTCATTCGGATTAAGATAAAAGTGTAGCCCAGATAATTTTTTACTAAATAAATTATGATATATGCGTTTCATGTACGTTATATTATTTGTCATAAATTCTGTCTGTATATATAAAACAAATATTCTTTATTAAAATGTCGACGTAAAGTCTTGATAATTAAACTTCACGAAAGATGCTGTGTGTATGTCCAATTAAATTTCAGCGATTCAACTTATTACTTCACGAAATCCTGACTCATCTCCTATCGTGTTATAAATTGATACCGAACAAATTTCAGTAGTCTGAAGATTTTTCTTGGATTTACCGACAAAGATCGCACATCAGCGTGGCCGATTCAAACGAAAAAGTCGCGCGGCGGTCAAAGCATCTGCTTAGATTTCATCTCGAGTCGTCGTTTGTTATCTGAGCGTTACCTACGTGTACGCATGTACACCCATCTGCCTATCTGCTTATCTGCCGGCCGTGGAAGAATCACCAGCACGCGTTTCTACAGCGGTTAGGATGCAAATGCAATGTAAAGTCGCGATAGCGCTCTAGTCCTGTGCGATTTTAACGTCGTTTCATGCAAAAGGCATGGTGTTGGAGTACGATCGAATAAAGCTTCATAAAAAAGAAAAGTGTCTTCTATCATTTTCCATTGTGTAGAACAGTAATATAACCTCTAGACGAAGTTCTCAGAAACTACATCAAGAATTATTAAAAATGATTGATTCGGAACGGACGTGGGATCCAAGGAACCGAATGGGAGAAGAGGCAAGAAGAGAATAGTATTGGTCGAGATTTTCTACGGGCAAGATTTACGTCCAACGCGATGTGAACGCGGCCTTATCGCGGCGCACATGCGCTACTGCACGAGCTCGTACGCCTACGCCTCGTGTGTATGCAGCACACTCCGGAATAAATGCGTGTTTATCGCGGCGGTGGCGGTGGCGGCATTGCTTTTGATGCCGGCAGCAGCTCGTGCTGCTTCTTCCTCTTCTCTTCCATCGTGCGGCTTTTCTCGTCTCTCTCTCTCTCTCTCTCTCTCTCTCTCTCTCTCTCTCTCTCTCTCTCTCTCTCTCTCTCTCTCTCTCTCTCTCTCTCTCTCTCTCTCTGTTCTTGGCACGAGAGAAGGCCCCCGCGCAGATGGGCCCGACCGATTTACATAAGGCCGAGAGAGCTCCGTGGCCGCGCACTCACATCGCGCCGGGGCCTCCCTCTTATTAAACGCGCTCGCGAGTGCACACGCACACGCGTATCCTTTATTAAGGGCGCAGCCGGCGCACGAGCGCGCATCGCGCGGACACAGAAGCGCCGCGCATACCTTGTTGCGCTAACAATACGACCGCCCACGCACGAGATATCTCGTTTTATTATTATCCCTGTTTGTCCGCTTTCTCTCTCTCCTTCTCCGTCCGGCTTCTTCCTCTGCCGTTACCTTTTCTCCTGCCATCCTCCTCCCGTTTCTTCGCCCTCGTCCTCGGCCCTCGCCGCCCTTTCGCCGTTTCGCCGCGTGCGACCGCTAGTTCACCGTGTGTCCACGACGCAGTGAGCTTTGCATGCGCGCGCTGAGAGAGATTCACCGGTATACTTTACTCCACCGATGCGCACGTGTTTATCTGTCCTCGATATAAGAGACAATGTTCCCTTTACTCGAGAAATGAACATATGTAACAACGACAATATCCAATGATCCCGAAATAAACCCGATAATAAATTAATATTCCTCAAGAAGAACAATTTAACTAGAAAATACGAGAGAAAATATCCATGGTTTTACTGATAGCGCTCTTAATCATCAAAGATATTTTGAATGCGATATTCGATGTTTTTAATTCTTCTCTGAAAACGTTCAGAAATTTCCACCAATCCCTTTAAATCCTCTTGGTCGCGATTTTATATTCGGGAAAGAGTTTTGAGTCGGTTCCTACAGCTATCACGCACGTATCAATGGAAGAAAAGATCGCGGAAGACGGATCACGGAGGAGGTGAAAGAGAGCAAGAAAAATATCGTCCGAATAACGCCGGTGTCTCACGTCCGAGTTTGAGAACGGCCAGAGTCGGCGGTCGCTGTCAGTGCGTGAAAGTTCGAAACAAAGATAAATTTGTACCAGATCTCTTCCCCATCCCGCATTGGTCCCACGTGCGGTTACCACATCGTATTCTCCCCCTCGCGTCCCGCAGCGTCCGCGAGGAATATACGTACTATGCAATACCAGGCAGCATATTTGGATAGACATAAAGGTGTCTACGGGGTGTCGGTCCAAGTGAAAACGCAACGAGCTTGGCCCGCTAGATTTATAGTTTTTTTTTCCTCGAGATGTGTCACAACTTGCCCGTTAACATGTTACGTTCTCTCCGACAAGTGCACGGAAAAAAAGGCTTGGTTAAATTTACCAAGTTTTTCTTGGTTACATATATATTGGTAACTACAACCATTGACTTGGTTGCCGTAACCATGTACACTGAGTTAGTTTGACAATTCAAATTTGGTAAGAACTATTGGTGCTTATAACCAACGCAATTGGTTGAGGTAACCAAGAAAATGTATTCTGATTGATCACCCAGAAATTAGTTCTTACAACCAATAACCGTAGCTAGTTTAACCAAGTTCTTGGTGAATTAAGACATGTGGCCATGGCCGCCATGGCTGCACTGCAGTCGAAGCCTGAACGTGCTGACGTGCGGACGTGATGTCGTTCGACCTGTCGTTGCGTTGTGTCAAAAGTCTTCGATTTTTCTCATCGGCGTCGTGTGCGGGTATCGGTCAGGCGACGCTTGCGAGCCCCGAGAGGCTCATCGACTTTTTCCGCGCGCTCGGTCACATTGGCGACTGATCGGCGACCCGGGGCGGCGCGGCACCGCGCGCGTCACGTCGCGACGCGGCGTGGCGCGGCTTCGCTCGACTTGGCTTAGGTCTGGCTACGCTCCGCTTCGGTCGACTTCATAAATATTGGACACGGATACGCGCCACGTACGCGTACGCCGCCGTCCCGACCGCGAAAGGATGGACGAGGCCGCGAGGGGAGAAGTAGGGGAACTCGCGGCTTGATAGCCGCGGATTGCACGGAGGTGAATTATGAGCGTGCGACGTTTCCCAGCGCGCCGTCATCGTCACCGTCATCATCATCGTCGTGGTCACCTTCCCGCGATCGCCGGTTACTTTGCCGCAATCGAAGACTTTTGACACGAGTGCACCGACCGCGCGAATCTTCGTCGTCGTCGTCATCGTCATCGACAACACAGAACCGCAATTAACTAGAAAATTATACATTTTTATGTGAAATATTTTTTGTAGCTCAGTTTATCCGATAAACTGAGCTACAAAAAATATCTAATATAAAAATGTATAATTTTCTAGTGCTTCGATCTATTAATATTACACCAATAAAGATAGTTAAATTAACTACGGCCGTTAGTTGCATCAGTCATGACAGTTGGTTCCATCAACCAACTAACTTGGTAAAGTCAACCAAAACAATAGGTTAGAGCAACCAAGTAACGCGTGGAGGTTACCAATTTCTTTTGGATGGTCTAACCAAGTACCATGGTTGCTCCAACTACGGCAGTCTAACCAAGTGCCGTTGGTATATGTAACCAAGATATCAGCTGTCTTATATATAATCAAGGCACTTGGTCGAGGCGACCATTTTTTTGGTTATCTCAACCAAGTCTTTTTTTCCGTGTGAGTTTCTAGACGAAGAAAAAAAAAACAATTTCAAAAAAATATTTTCTTAAAATTGTGCGTCTCCAGATTAAGAGCGTACGTTGTGGATCGAAAGATTGATGGCGATTCTAATGCAAATAGATACGGACACGCTCTAAAAGTATCGTAGAAAACGTCATTTAGATGGCACTCGCTGATATCGCGCTAATATCGCGACTTTGTACGCGACTTTATTAGCGCGACAAAACGACCGATTATCTCGCGTGCAACCCCGGAAGCCGCGCGATACGTACGAGCGATAACAGTAATTGCTCGCGTGACCGTCGTCAGGCAAAGAATTTCTGGCATTTACCCAAGGTACCCATCAAAAATACACGAGCGCTCGCCACGCGCACTCGCGCCGTCGCGCGAGGAACGATCGTGTTCCCGACACACGAACAGTTTATATTCACCCGGATGATTTCTAACGCGTGGACAAACAGGACATGCCTTCTCGCTATTATATCTCTCGTTCCTTTAAACGATACTCTCTCTTTTCCAAAACGAAAAGAAGTCGGCCGGGAGAGAAGGAGAGAGGCGCGGCTACAAAGGCATCGCGCGCGGAGCATTGTCAGTGACAAAACAAGAAAGCCTCGGGGATCACCGACGCCGCACTATCATAACGTACGAGCAACATATCGCATGACAAGAGAAGCCTCGGGAACACAGAGAGCTCCGGTGCTGACCCCTCTGACCCCCGCTGTTTCTGTGCCGGTCTGTCCGTCGAGAATCGGACGCGGGCCTTTGGAGTCCCCCAGGGCCCAAACCGCGAAACATGCCGACACGGTGCGGTATGGATATATACCCGCGGAGGGACCGCTCTCACAAAATTCACCGTCGTCGTACCGCCGGATTTCAAAATCACGAAACGCGATATTTGTCGAGCCAGTGAACGGAGGAGACGCAGACGCCGCTTTTCTACTCCCATTCCTGTCGCCTAGATATCCGAAGAGGACTGCGAGAAACGTGGATCATGTCATATTGAACTTCGCATCACCCATCACCTAAACTCGCTTATGCCTCCCGAAAGATACTGCTCGGAGAAACGTAACAAAAATTTTCCTACATCGATATCTCGGTTTATTATTATTTATTTTACCCATTTCATCATTTTAGGGCGGCGGTGTGGTCTAGTGGTAGAGCGCCAGACTCGTAATCTGAGGAACCAGGTTCGAGTCCACTAGAGCCATGTAACATGGAAAAGTTTTTTTCCGAAAAACCGCGCCCCTCCGTGCAAGATGCGGAGAAAACTGGGCTCCGTCTTTCGGAAGAGACGTTAAACCGTTGGTCCAAAAGAGGAAACAGTAAGGTAGTGGATGAATTGGAAGTTAGGGTTGGGTACGTCCCTTCAAAACGCCCTTTAAGGCCCCTTGGGGTATACAAAGTAAAATTCTTTATCTTTTATCCCATTTCATCATTTTTCTTTTATATTATTTTTTATTATTTATATTATATTATATGTTTATCATTTTCTTTGTTTTCTTTTCTTTTTGTTCTTAGAGAGCTTGCTTAATATTAATAAATGCTTCATCTATGTATCTATTTTCAATTGAAATATCTCCCGATTCACGACTAACTCAATTCGTCCGAATGCATAAATCCTTCTTGCTTGACAAATAAATAATCATGACGAGAGTAAAGTTTTTTAACAAGTCTTCTTATGGATCATTATTGTGCTCTATTCTAATCTGTGTCCTGCGCAGCGATCGAATCGCAGGTTTGGATAGAGAATTTATGAGCCTGTGCATCGACACGCATTGCCAGCCGGTCGGTCGACCGGCCGGTCGGCCCTACCAGCGTTTACCAGCAATAAGTAACGATAATTACAAGCTAATGGAGGCGATGCTCGCGCGTCCGGTACGCGCCGCGGTGGCGACGGCGGCGTTTTGCATTCAGTATTTAAATTAACCGATCGATCGGCCGTGTTCACCTCGCACATTATGCAAATGCCGCGAAAACACGTAAAAGTTTTCTGCAAAACCAATTACGCCGACGCGACACCACCGCGCCCGCCAGAAGTTAATTGCAAATTTTTGCGCCGTACAGTCATTACGGGCCCTCACCTCCCTTTCCCCCTCACGCCATTCTCCCGATCTCCACGCGAGAGAGAGAGAGAGAGAGAGAGAGAGAGAGAGAGAGAGAGAGAGAGAGAGAGAGAGAGAGAGAGAGAGAGAGAGAGAGAGAGAGAGAGAGAGAGAGAGAGAAAGAGAAAGGACCAGAAGGGAATGAGAGAACACACGAAGGTGGGGTACGGGGTCCTTTGCAATTCTGAACAGTCGAGAATGCTGAGCACGAGCCATCATTCTTGAGGAATAAATTCGGGCAGACGCGGTGTATACACTACACCGTATTCCAAGTAATGGAATCTGGATTGGATAAGAGTAACAAAATACTTATAAGCGTTTAAAGCGCGCGACGTTAATACAAGGCGTTCTCCTGCCAGTAGCAACAAGACGCCCGATGCCGACAGTTTACTGTTCTCCCGCGCGTTTAACATATCCGACTGGAGTAATAAAGATATGTTTCGCCACGCGATACAAGCTCCGGCACCGGGAGTGGAACGTCTTTCAATCACGACGCACGAAAATATCTTGGGGTACCTTCACGCTACTTCGCTGTTACATGTCACGGTGCGCGAGGCGTACGAATGTGAAAGGAGACACGATATATGCGAGATGTAACCAACGCAATTACAGGAGGATATAATGACGAAGGCGTATTCACAAAATTGCTTCGCGTAAAGAAAGGGTTATAACGTCGCTCTTTGAGTCGCTCCTTCCAAGCGTACAGGTGATCGTTCGCTTAACAGGGATCTGAAATGCGGCTGTCGCTACCTAGTTTCATCAAATTCACTGTATGTACGTGTTTAGCCGGACACCAACGTGAAGGACACGCGTCGAGCGCGAGAAATCAGCTTCTCGCTCTCGAGAGAAGTTCATTCATGGCGATCGTTTGTCACGCGGGTTCACCTATTTAAACGTCACGATCGGTCGACAAGTGTCGACAGAACGGCCTGTGTTAGCCTTGATACATTTCGCCTACACGCGCGCGCGCGGAGAACGGCTTTTCCATCTTCCGCGTGTCGTACACCACCTACGTGGCCTTTACCCGCTCAAGGACAGGCGTCCCCGGCACCATCATTACCGCGACTCGAGCGCGTGGACAGCAGCAGGCGACGACGAGCCTCGTCGTAAGCTCATCTGAGGTAAACATCCTCCTCCGCTCGTTCCCGTTTCTCCACGCGCACGCTCGCGACGCGAAAACAAATCGTGAATAAAATATTTCCCCGGGCGAGACTAACGACGCAACGCGACGTAACATCCCTAAAATTTCGTAAGGGACCATCGTTTCCTCCGTCGCTCGGGCTCGCGTGCACGCGTGGCATTTTGCGAGAGATTATTCGACGATTGCGTAATCCGTAATCCGAGAGATTGGACGCTTAATTGGATTGCGCAACGATAGGTAAGGCGATATAAAAAGTGGGCGATAATTAATTCCACCACCTCGCGCGTATCCTCTGCGATGTGACCGGTGGTGTTGATCACAGGCTATTACTAGACGTTACAGCAACAGCTCTCAAACCGCGTTACACGAAACATAAACTCTTCGATTCCTTCGGGGATATTGTGAACTTGCAATGAAATGGCATATGCGTAACGTAGACATATTATATGTAAGAAATAATGAGAATATTCCTCTAGTTTAGGCCAAAATCATGTGCCCTGAATTTTGCAAAGCGTTTCAGGGTGTTCTAGATTAATTTTAGAAAACTATATAATCAGAATAGCGCCCCAGCATACGTTCAACGAAGACGCGAGTTATATATAAACGGATTTTCTATTTATCTGCTTTTAATAAGAATTTCTAAAAACGCGCTTTGTTGCGCGCAGCGACGTCAAAAACCCTGACACAAAGCTGCGCACGTGGGTAGCGCGCCGCAAAATGCGTGGGCCAAAACAATTCCCTAGTTGATTAAGATAATCGTCTCTTTATGACGCCATAACGCGACGCGCAGCTTATCTGTCGCCACTCGGTGGCGAAATTCGTTTTCGCGCGAGGAGAAAGGATGCGCAGTTTAACGGCCGAAATTTATAATGCGAACGATGTTGCGTCTGTGCCCTTATCAATATTGTGAACGCGCGAACGGTAATTTAAAATCACGAAAGAAGAAAAAGGCGGCGTATAAATGGCTCGCGAGCCGAGGGTACCGTGTGATGATTATAAACTCGAACCGATTTTCACGCATCGACAGGAGAAATCAGCCGTTTCGATGTAACGATTAAAACGGTTTCACGCATCGATCACGGAATCAAATAATGTTTTGAATCTGTTTACTGTCTTAACGTGCTTTACGCAAGAGATAAATCAATGATTCACGTGTAATTTGCAATGCAATTTTTGTCCATGCGACATGCATAATTTTAATCGCGGCGATTATAATGAAACGTGATGGGTGATGCTTGAAACAACTCTCGCTTGCTTACATATAATATAAAATATCCGCTCAAATACAAAATTTTTTGAATAAACGATGCTTTCTTCTCATGCTAACCTACCTTATTTACAGTGTAGAATTATTTATCAAATATAAATATACGAATACGGGATATCTTAAACCTCATTTAATTATTAACACATTCTATATCGTAAGTTGAAATTAATTACAAATGCATCGATAAATTTATTAAAGTTATGACAGGTTCTAGGACACTATGTGGGTAAAATATTACGCGTGAAATATTATTTTCACACAATGCTACTGCTATTTAAACAAAAATTGTTTTAGAAATAGGAATACCAGAGATACACAGAGATATACAGGTGTATTTCCTCCTCAATTCGCTGCAAAATCATTCTATCAAGTATCGTAATCTCCTGGTGTCGAGTGCACTGCAGGTGAATGGTAACATTGTAATCGTATAGAATGTGATACACGCGCTGCAAGATATTACCGCGAAAATTGCTAGAATAAAGGCGATGAAAGGATAAAGCGAGGCGAGGCACGATCCTACGACGTGGTATCGCACCATGGCACGCGAGGGCATGCCGGGTGGTCGCCCGGTCGCCCATTGTGGGTCAGTGGGTCTAATTACGTATAATTAGCAATTTGTATCTCGCCTCAATCAAAGCCCTTCCCCTTGCGTAACCGGCAACACGGCGCTACGCCGCACTCGAGGCTCTTGCGGGAACTCTCGCGGATCGCGCCTCCGTCAATTCTCTCCCTCTCTCTTTTTCTCTCGCGCCTCTCGACCCAATCGCGGAACTCGTGAAAGTGTCCGCAAAAAAGATTGAGCGGAAAAACGACGAAAAAAAGGAGCCCAGATTGTCGTGCGTCATTTTTTCGCCTCGGTGCTTCCCCCGACTCCCGCACGACGCGTGTAATTATTCGCAGCCCGGTAATTATTTTCCTCGTCGTCCTTTTTTTCTCGCCGCGCGAACCGAAGCTCCCCCGGAGAAACGCATCGATTGAGATCACGCGTGACGTGTGATTACGGCATCGCCGGGCTGTGGGTGTCGAACACGAGAGCGTCGTATGGCGCGGGAGGTTTCGCGATTCGCGACAATTAATCGCGATATCCGAGAAACGTCTTAGCAGGTGCGCCGCCCGCATATTTGTTGATGCGTGCATACACGTATATGCATGCGTGCGTGCGTGCACGCGTTATACGTGCGCGCGCGCGAGCGGCAAATTGGGCGTACTTTATGTCACGATGCGTAATTTACGCGTCGTTCGCCGCCTTTTCGCCGGGAGGTAATGAAATGGTAATAACTACGTTGCGATTCGGGGACGACCTGCCGCCGTTACCGCCGCCGCCGCCGCCGTCATTACGACGCTAATGTGGGAAATTGTGCGCACGGCCGTGACCGGCAGAAAGAAATCGCCGCCGTGGACCGCATCGGCGTGACAGGTTTAAAGCGCTTAAAAGTGACATGAATTCTAAGTAGCCGGGCGAAAGCGGCTCGCTCCAATTTCCGCGAGATGATACCTCGAGGAAGAGCGCGAAAGCTCGAAGGATTGCTCGAAGGTACTACATTGTCAGAGAAAGAGATAGAGAGAAAAGTACATTAAATGTGAGAGAGTATGAGTTGAATGAAATAAAAGAGTAAAATTAACACGTCGATTTCTGTAATAAGAAGAAAAAAATAGAAAATAAGTGTTCATAAACGCGCACTTTCATGAAAATCGCGATTTCGAATACGCTGTATTTTGAGATATTTTTTGAAAAGTATTTTCTCTTTCGGATATCGTGTGAAGATACACGTATTCGTAATTCAAACTGTAATGCAGAAAACAATCTTTTCTAGCCATCAGATTTCTTCTCGAGTGTACAGGGCACGGTGATTATCTCCTGCGGAATAGAAAGGAGGGAACAAGACGGCGAACGGAAGAGGAGGAAGGCCACTGTGCGATGACGCGCCGGGATCGGGCCAGGTGGCCGACCGATTTGCCGCGACCACAATAGCGCGTGGGCCGTGGAATTGTCCTGCGGGGACACGCGGGGCCACTTCGCTTATACCCATCGTCGCGGTGACGAAACGACGGCGAGTCGTGAGACTCGCGCGCCATTCTATCGCTGGGTCTTCCTGGCCAAACGTGCGCCGCCATCCTATTTTTCAAACCGAGAGAAAAACAAGCTTGGTAAACGCAAGTTCACTCCGCAAAACTTAACGAAATTCTTGTAATTATTTAGCAACAAGTTGGAATTTATTGTATTTTATTTATCATAAAATTATCTGTTTGAATTTATGGCAATATAATTATTCGTTATAATTTATTACGATTTGTTTTGAACTGTAGAGGCAAGCAATACTTATTGATTGAAATATTAAATATCAAATGAAACGCGATGTAATTTTATTAACGTCAACTACGATGTAAATTTGTTAACGTTAACTATGGTGAAATTATAGGTATCTCCTATTACACACATGGTATCGTATTCGCTGCGTAGAGATAATTGGTAAGATGAGACGTGGATGAAGCGCGACGAGCGCGTCGTATTAATCGGCGTGTCGGCGGACAATCGAATTAGGCGTCTCCGGGCACGATCGCTCGCGGAAGGAAGAGAAGATGTCCCGTTTAATTCGCTATGCGTGGGCATCGCGAGCGAGAATCAATTCTGAGCAGTGGCGGCCGGTTAACATTAACACTCGGTCACCGGAGTTCTTTGGCTCAAGAGATCCCTCTCTTTCGCCCCCTCTCCCCCTCCCCTCCCCCTCGTCCTCTTCCTCTTTGCCGATCATGCTTTTGCTCGCAGCCGTTCGATCGTGGCCAGCCTTGAATACTAACGAACGCCACTTCCTTCCTCTCGTCGATGTTTTCCGTCGCCGTTGATCGCTGAATTTTAATTCGCCGTCCCGTTTCGATGCACGCATTCTTTTTCGCTGTCGCGTCTTGATTCGCGAGTGCGACTCGATTGCAAATTCGTAAGATAGCTCGCGCGTTTTAGCTGCGATAGTGTTTTAAATCCCGGCAACCGATGATACGAGATGGATTCGATTTTATAATTCATTTCGCATCCCTCTAGCATATAAATAAAAAACGACTCCTCTCTGCAACATATTTATAAAATATATATTTAAATATATATCAATATCTCTGAATTGGTGGACAAACCTTGAACTCGGACCTCGTTTTTTTTTTTTAAATCTTTACGTCCCTCAAAATATGCATGCATAAATAAAATATTACTGCTCGTAATATACGACGGTTATTCGACAGATTGCGAAAGTTTACTTGCGCTCGTTACACACATGACGCGCTGTCGATATTACGATTTTTATAACCGCGCGCGAAAAGTTATAAAATCGTGGCAAACCGCCGCGCAGGGAAATAATCGTCTCTCGACCGTTTGAAGGCACGTGGCCGGGGCAACGTGTTACGTGCGTAGGCCGTGCGCGCAACCACCGAGTTGTGCTTTTCTTTTTTCTTTTTTTTTTTTTTATCTCCCGCATGCACGCGCGTGCGCTCGCGCCGATTTTTGCGTCGGCGCCGTGCGGCGTCACGGCGTGGCACACTCGCCGATTTCAATGCATACTTTCTGGCCACGGAACGGCTCCGATTCGACATATCCCGATCCGGTTCGCCCACGAGTACCCGGGGCACCACAGTGCGCGTATGAATATGCAACGATAAAGCACGATTTATTTATAAGTATGACGCCGGAGATCGATCCTTCCACGACGGGAAAATCACGCGCGTTTACAGTCGAAATACAAGATCGCCCCCGCTTTGTGAAAAGTCTATATTTGACGAAAATAGTAAAAACATCTAAAATTTCGTTTCTTTTTATCTTGTTATACTAATAGTAACTGCGATTAAGGAAAATATAAAATACGGGCTTGAAATAGAATAAAAAAGCAGTAAACAAATTTCAAGTTATCATTGAAATTATCGAAGAAAGAGGCACAGTCTGTCATTAAAATTCTTAAAGGACTCACGCAACGCCTGTTCGACGAAACACTTCACCCGGAGGGTTGCAGGCATACGAAGTGGGTTAACTTCGGTGACGAGCATGTTTTCAGGATCGCCTCGCGTCTCGGTGAGACCGTAAAAGTGCGTTGCTGGCCCGCTTTTACGGTCCGACAAAAGCCGAGAGTTACGATCCTGCTTTTCATTTAATTAATTTCACCGTCATCGCTGTCGTCAGCGTCGTCATCGTTGGTCGCTGCCGCGGACCCTCGAAAATCGGGCGATTGTGTTGCGTATAGGGGGGCCGTTTACGCGGCGCGATGAAAAACGCGCGGTTTTCGCAGAGTCGCGTAATTGGCCGCCGGTGGACTTTTCAAAGTGGTCACCAACGAGAGCGGTCATATAATTAAATCCAGTAAAGGCGCACCGTGTATCCGCAAACCGGGTCGACTCGCCGCGGTAATGCGCGCGGCGCTTTCGGACGGTTTAGATGAAAAAGCGCGAACGGCGGGTACGTGCTGATCGAATCGGTTTTTCTAGATTTTAATCCACCGCTCGGCATCAAAGACACGACCCCGTAAATCCGTCTTGTTAAGTTAACTCGCTTATACGAGGAGACACCGCGCGTCAGTAGCGAACAACAATCAATAAAAAGTGGATGCGGAGTATCACGGTCCATAATTCGAGCATAATTTGCTACTTGATGTGACTATCTAATCTTCATCAGAGGTTAACGTGTACAGAGACAAGAATCAGAAAAGGTAAAAAAAACATGCGTAGTTAACAGTACGGAACTATCTTTGTAGCTGTACGTAACTGTTGCCATAAATCGCTGAGAGCGTCTTATCTTAATATAACACATTTTTCTTCGGTACGCTAACTAGTACCCGTCGGCCATGTATCGCCGCCGCCTTGATAAATGCAACGATACGAAGGTCGCCGCGCGGTTATACCCGTACGGAAGGTAAGAAGCGAGACTGAATATTGGTAAAGTTCTCCTAAGACGCTCGCGCGCGCGTTTGAGATATATTTGTCGTCCATATCGTGCCGATGCTCGTACAGATACGGAGCAGATAAGCGTAACGATCGGCATGGTCTCCGCCATCGCGATGCGGGATTACGGAGAAGAGGAAGCTGGATCTTTCTTTTAATTACACGGAATTCCACGAAACGTCTCGTACTAATTATCACTGGCGTCAATTAGTGCACGAAAATCGTCTTGAAATTCGTTTCCGCGCGATTCGTTTCATTTGTTTTCGGCGAAAATGCTTCGCGCTTTCGCTTTTCTCGTCGTTTAAGGCTGATCTACAATGTGCTCTTTGCTTTCTGTTTTTTGCTCTTAACCTCTTTGCGACTATCCCGTATTTTGCAATTCCGTCGCGTAACGTGATGTTTCTTGTCTCTTCTGAAGTTCGTCAATTTTTATCTTAGGCGACAGAGAACAAAAAACATCGCGTTACGCGACGCAATTGCGAAATACGGGATAGTCGCAAACAGGTTAAGAGCAAAAAACAGAAAGCAAAGAGCACATTGTAGATCAGGCTTTACTGGCGAATTTAGAATTAGAATTTCACAATCTTTAAATGCAGAGCAACTATTTTGAAATCTTAAATACAAGCTAATTTATGGTATCCGTTTAATAAAGGTTAAGGATATAATATGTTTTTATTCATGAAGTATTTCTTGCTTTAAGAGAATTTAAAAATAAAAATAAAGTATATAAATATACAATAACTAAACACTTTTAACAAGTGCTTATATATGAATTTAAAAGAGGACTCAACTTTGAAGAATCTAATACAATAGCGAGAGCGTTATAATTGATCGTTCGCAATCTCCATGCTGTTGTCAAAAAAAGAAGAAAAACGCGTTAATTTTTGTAATGACTAAACGAGCTCGTCGCGCGTGAGACATTTTATTAATAATGATGTCTCATTAAGCAGTCGCGGAGCTACTCGAGGTTATCGATTTTGCAGGATGGAAAGGAGGCCTCTCCGAGTGCGCACGGCGCATAATTCTGACATAATTTCCCATTACGAAACGAGCGCGCAAATTCGCGTACCGGTATAACGAGTGCATGCATCGTCGTCGTTTAGGGCGAGATACGCCGGCGATAATTAGCTCGGCATAATCGGCGACCGGCGTACTTTCGCGTTTCAAGTACACGCGACGCGATACACCCGCGACTGAGCGGTTAAGAGATTCATTACGTCGCTTTGCTGCGCTACGAAATAAAGATATACGATTAAGAGTGTAGACACATCTTTACATTTTCGACCTAACTTGAAATTTCGCAAGTTATGTAAATCGCGCAAACTCAGAGAAATAAAAAAAAAGAATTAAGGAAAAAATCGACGAGAATACGGATAATGGAGAATCGATCATAGTAGATATGAATTAAGTAAAGAATATAATTTGTTTTATTAATGATCTTACCAATGTCTTAATATTTGTGAGTCAACATTACTTGCAATATATTTATAAAAAATATAATAATAAGAGATAATAAATTTATTTTTTCCAAGTTTTCTTTTATTTTTCTTTTATTATATAATTTTTATTCACTTGATTTAGAATATTGCAACTATGATCTGATATTAATAAAATTAGACAAGAAAGATTTAATTTTTTCGATTATTCAAGATGTCTCTTTTAATTATATTCAATCTGTGTGATTGAAATATCGAAGAAATAGAGATAATAGTCACGTAAAAATTATACATGTATTATATATTATAGACAATAAAAGAAGAAACAAAAAGAAAGATCGCGAGGGATTTGGTAACGCATCAAACCCGCACCCTTCTGCTACGAGAATTTACGATTGTCCACGCGAAAGCGTAGGTAATCGGCGATGATATCACCGTTATAAATAGGCACGCCTCCTGTCTCTCGTGTGTATATTATACATATACACGCGTGTACACGGTCCTCACATGCGAATCTGCACCTACCTGTCTGCACGAATGCCCGAGTCTGTCTCTTTCCCGTAGACAGTCGCACGCACACTTCACAGTGTGCAGTGTGTGCACACGTACAGGTGATCGGGCAACGTACAGATCGAAATTCGTTCACCAAACAGTCTGTGATAATATTGAGAAATTCTGGAGGAATTTACTATTAAATGTTTTAAAATGAATTCGTAGTTTTTCCTTTAGTAAAAGAAATCTATCTCGAACATTAATATGATTACTTAAACTTTTATAGACATTCAATTTTATATTAGAATTACGTTTCTTATGATAAACTACTTTGAAATGCGTGACTTTTAAAATCTTATTTGAAAAAGGTTTCAAAAGGCTGTGTTATTGATTTCCACGGCCGTCTACGGGGATATTGTGTTTCTTCGTTAAAAGTGATACGTACACGTTGTTCAGGCGTGCTGCGCGTGCTCTCGTTGCGCGTTCTTCGCGGAGATCGTGATCGTGAAGGGAGAGCGCCTCAAGAGCGCCTGATGGCAAGTAATTACAGAAAAAGGCGATCGGATAAACGCGACAAAATGACGTTCTAAAGACTGCGCACGCGATGGCCAGTAACTTTAACAAGGAAGTCAACCACGACGAATCGGCGTATATATATGTTATACACCGCGAAATTCGTGGATGAAAAAACTGGGCACACGTTTGATTCATCGCGGAAGAAACTCACCGCGAAGTTTTCAAAGCGGCATCGAGTGATATTTACACGCTTGTTTTCGGGTAATCTTCTTAAAATCATTTTCATTTATTCGATGTATATCAAGAACATCTCGGACTTAATCTCAAATATTTTGTAAAGAGTATTTTTTAATTGAATTTACAGTTTTTTAAGAGCTGTGTGGGAAAATTATTATACATAAAATTCGATATTTATTAACAATTATACTTATAACAATAAAAAAAATTATTTTTATACAAAATTAAAACACTTCTATCGAGATACTGTCGATTATTCGCGCTTATGTTTCTCACTTAAAAAAGACAATATCGAATACTAGCGGTAGTATACTGATACTTTTATCCTGCCCGTGGGAAGTCGCGTTCCGAATACAAAACGGGGATCTAAGCTTGAGGAACGATCGGCCGATTGCCGGCGCCGGTAGTAGTAGTAGCGGAAGTGGCGAATGGGCCGGTAAGCTGCATTTTGCACGACGATAAAAACTCCGAGCCGTTTTTTTATTGGATAAAAAATCGCCGGATTCCGAATCGATAATCGAGGGCCGCATAGCGAGCTATGCGCCGAATAACGAGCGGATGATTACAGTCGCCGTATGGGATAATGGCAAGTTGCCCGCGAATGTTAAAAAGAGCCATCACACCGCGCCTTCCCCTTCAATTATAGGCGCCTTCTCCGAGGAAGTGCTCGGTACCTCGGTATAACATCGCGGTGTGTAACTGCGACGACGAGCACGCAACAGCTCGGACTGCATCGCATAATAATAGCGAATGCTCCGCGCGCGATTATTCGATCGGAAGCGATCGTCGCGACGGGGGACCGTTAGGTCTTTTCATCATTTATTCCGGACGTCGAGAAGCGACACTTCCGTTTCTACAACGGGGGAAGTAGACGCGCCGCGAGAAACGGTGACAGAGTTAAAGCGAATTGCAAGAAGGAATAGCGTATGTCGGCATACGGGCATACGGAACTTGATGTACACAGAGTGTACATAATCGTGGACGATTTTTATCATTTCCATTTTTTTTTTTATTGACTGACATGCAATCTGATCAATGATACCTACATATTATAATTTTAGAAAATAAAATATATACATTTATGTTTGCGAAGAACTTGATAAAAAGATTCAAACACCCGTTTCTCTAAACAAACTCGGCAAAAGATCTGGCCGACACAGGCGGTTACTTCTTGAAATTCTTACGCTATAGATTAATATTTTTGGGGATTGAAAAGAGATGTGTACTCACATTCTTTGTTGCGATCCATGGCGTGCTGGAGGGGTGAATCGTCGACCTCCGCCTTCGGCGGCGACTGATTGCCCTCGGCCATCTTCGATTCCGATCCTGGAACAGCACTTGCGGCCTTCCTTCCTGCCGCGTCCGCCGCTGCTTTATCCTGCTGCGGCGAGGGCTTCGTTCCTTTCTTACCGTTTCCAGCGTCCCTGCTGGTCCGAAGAACGGACCGAAACGAGCAAAACGTCGCCGTTTTGTGAATTAATCTTTCATACGTCGGCTCGAGGAGACCGAGCGAGCCTACCGATCGAAGCTCGAGTGTCAATCTCGGACCCCGGGTCCTTCGCGGCGTGTTTTTGTCGCGAATGACGGAATGACGGATCAATCGACACTCGATCGTACGACGTTTTCATCAGAAAGCAAAGTCGGAAACAGTTGCTCTTTCCTTATCCTCGAGCGCGAGGCGAATCTTCACCGAGCAAGAAACGTCAGACGTCGAGTTATATCTACGTCCGATAGTTTATACCTCGAGTGTGTATCCCCGCGTACTCGATCTTAAATAAACTAAAAATATCTAGAAATAATACGTCATTTCCACGTCGAGAATTTCCACGAATCGGTTCCGGCTTGAACAAATTTAGAGTATATAAACAATATTATTTTGATATGGAAAAAGATTTAACGCGTTACGAGGAATTGCATTCTTTCCACAATATTTTGAGTTTCTGTGATATTTTTAGAACAAATGTATTTCTTCCTATAATTTTCGTTCCCGGATAAAGCAAATCTCGAAGCAAATATCGTATAAAACGAACACGACGTAAATATCGTTAAAATAAACGTTACATGATGCATCTCGCGAATAATCTTGGTATAATAGAAGAGAAAAGATTGGAGTCACGCTTTTTCTGCGGCAAAAGGGTAACAACGAAGCGTTTCAGTCATTGAAGGGTGAAAACATTTATCTCGATGGACCTGACCGATGGGTTCGTGAGAGCTTCGCGGATCCAGATGGTACGCGCGAGCGTATAGACGAGGCGTCGCGAGCGAAATGTCACGCAAAAGATATGGCCCGTTCGGTTTATCTCACTAAAAGTTCAGGGGAAATTACGCGCGCGGCGCTTCGCGCGGAATCCATATGTATAGAGAAGTTGGCGAGCCGATTAAAGATTTTAAAGCGTCGAGAGAGCCAACGATCCGGCGAGGTAGTTTAAGATGCCGAGGGGAAAGTTCCGAGAAAAGATTACTCGTCACAGCTGGAGATAGGAAGCCGGTCGTTAACAGCGTTTATATTCTCGCGTAACGATTACACGCGGTACTGATACTAAATTGCGGGTTAATCGTCCGCTCGGCGCGGTCCTAGCATCTCGCGCGATCTCGCAACTCGCAGCGGCGAATTGAGGCGCTCGCTCGGAGAAGACCATGAGAACTAATACTGCTATCTCCTACTTAAGCAATTAAAAAAAATCTTTTGACAAATTTATTATCAAAAAGTCTTAGTCAAACTCCTACTTAATTATTATTTAAAATCAAATATTATAAGTACTCCGATATTTTATCTAATTAATAAAAGTTTTAATTCGAGATTTTACCATTTTGTGCAGTTCTTGCTTAATATTACTACAATTAAATATTACTTTTGACTGTTAAATAATTTCTTAAATATTTTAAATACTAAAATTACTTTTAATCAAATAAATAAAAAACCGTCACTTACAAATGACAAGGCCCTTGCGGAAACTCATGCGTCACTTAAATATGGGCATGTGACACGGCAGTCAAAGTGCTAATATCATTAAAATATTATTACTGGATCGAAGTGCCCGCGTTTTAAAATTCCTGCGAGTCGCGAGATCTCAGATATTTTCCAGACTCGTGCGATAACCCGCTACTTAGCAAGCTGTCTTCCTCCTGCTGCGTCTCTGCAAGGTCGGCGCGAGCTAATAGAAATAACGTCTCCCGAGATAATGACGCGGGCAACGCGCGACAAAGCGTCGGGGAGGAGCCCGCGGAGCTTGTTAAAATAATCGAGACAGGTGCCGAGGCGACGACGTGTCTATTTCTCGATCGCGATAACGGTCTGCCTTAGCGTACAGCGCGCGATCGGGACCACGCCGTACTTCGTCTATTACTTCTGTTTGTACGCGGGATGCGTGCATATACCGGTTATACTCGCGTGGAAACTTGGTAGAAGATGATAACGCGATTCAGATTATTCTCCTCCATTTCGCTATATTTCACGAGGTTTTATTAATATTCGGTCGATATAACTTGAGCCTCCTCCAGCCTGGCGAGTCACGCTTTTTGCCTTCCTACATCACGTAATCTACATACGGCGCAGCACACGCAAATTATCTCACCTCTCGTCCTTGGCGTCGCGTCTAGGGTCCTTCCTGTCCCGGTCCTTATCCTTATGGCCGTCCGCCTTTTTCACCTTGGATTTGGACTTGGCGTCGCCTTTGGCGACCTTGTGCTCACCGCCGCGTTCGGTGACGACGACCACGGCGGTGCTGTCGTTGCAGGATTGCGCGCCGGGAACGCTTGAGGACGTGGGGGACGACGTCGACGCTGCTCGACTGTTAGTGTAATCCTGCACGAGGAGCGTACCTCGTTATCCCGCATTCGTTCAACGAGTATGTCGATTCTGGTACAGCGTGAAGGAAGGGTAAAATAGGCCTTACCTTAAACCACTCTGGATAGATCGCGCTGATGGTATCCAGAAGGTCCTGGTCAAGTTGAATCCTCCAAAACGGGGAGCCGCTGTCCAACCTGTGGCCAGACTCTGCAACCAAAGGGAATAAAAAGTTAGTTTAATTTAAAGTCACACATGTGCATACATTATTAAATTGAGTACAAATATAAATGCACAATAGCATGACGAAGTAATAATTTATGATGTACATAGTAAAGCGGTGATGTCATGAACAAGTCGCTGCTCGCGGACAGGATTTAAAATGTGTAAGTTTCGAAGCCGCGGCGCGAAGGATCGCGGGTCGGGCCCTTAAGAGTCATTCCTCTGCCGCATAAGGGCTAATAGTGCCCCACGAGCGTGATACGCCCAAAGGCGTATCAAAACCTCGCGGAATTCCGGTCTCGTCGTTTCTTTCGCGCATTCCGAAGGATTCTCTGCCTAATTTAAACGTTCATCGGTACCAAGGAATCACCCGGTGGGATGCTGAGGAGGTAAAGGACGGTCTCGAGGAGCACATCCTCGTGAGGACGCACGAAAGGAAACAAAAGAGAGATAGAGAGAGAGACAGACAGAGAAAGAGAAGAGCAGGCCCCTTCGTTACGACGACATTCTACGCGAGACGCGTGTCCTGCCTTCGTAATCGAGGATCGAAGAGAGCGAGAGATGAAAAACAAGAAGCGCTGCTCCCAAGGGACTTTCGAATACTCCGATCGGCGACGGAAACGCGATTTTTGCGACGCCGTTAGGGTGAACGCGCTTTCTAAAACGTAACCACACTGACTGCCCGTGCCTGGTGGTTTTACATAAATGCCGCGAATCGAGTATGTAACTTCGATTCCGTAACGATTGTGCGAGAGCGAAAAATTTCATCAATAAATTATACTTATCAAATTTCAGGAAATGTAAAAAGTAAATACGTCACGCGTAGAGAGGAAAGTAACATAAAGCCCAAGGTTTATTTCGAAATTTGTGATATTTCGACATGATATTTCCTGTCAAATCAGTTTTAATTTCTTTCCGTAAAAATGAATCTTCCATTCTGTGAATTTGCATATCGAAACGTTGAGGCACGAAGCCGTAGCAGAAAGATAAATCCGAATGTACCCTTCGTTAGGAGGGAAGAAGGAGAATTTCACCTTAACCCAATAAATGATTACGATGCCGGGAGAGCGGCATAAATGCTCAATCAGTATGCGCGCGCATCGGACAATCCGCTGTAAATCACATGCCGTGAATCATTCGCCGACATAAATCTAGCCTCGGTCTCTGATCAATACGCTCCTAACCGGTCCGACACATTAGTTAAACGCGGTACTAGTCGCCATCGTTTACGGGACACATGGGACACGCGAGGTGAACCTCGCGTGATTCCCCCCACAAAAAGCATCGGCGACGTCGATGGCCTAATAGCGCCGATTCGAGAGAATCCACGACAAAACGATATATCATCGGTGAGACGCACGTCTGCGATCGTTGGTCGGATATTGATTTATCGGATATCGTTGCGATCCAGCTCGGGATAGTGACCACGAGTCGCCTGATAACAATTAATTATTATTAAATTTTCAGGCTAAAACTGGACGCGCCAATAAGATAGTTAAAACGTTTCTAAATCTAGAATGTATCACAATTACATAAAACTTTCAAATGTAAGTCGCGAAAACTCTTTTTTGGAATATTTTCTCTCGTCTTTGACGTCGTTCTTTAAGGAGGCTCTTACCTCGATCATAAAACGACAGATCTTTATGAAATTAAATTATGTTGTAAAGTGAACCACAACGAACCGATGCCCAAAACTTTGATAAAAATCTTAAAAATATCAGTATTGAAATTCGCATTTTTAACACAGGGCATATGGTAAACACAAAAATTTTTACCGGAAGTGATGTATTTTCTTGGCAAGTTTGCGAGCCAGGTAAACAAAAAACTAAGGAATTGTAGTTAAAATAATAATCTTTCTAATGATAAGAAGAAAACTTGGCGTTGACGATGAGTTATAAAAGATATTGTAGTTTTAATATGACGTACGACAGGTTAGGCGAATGATCTTCCGAGTGTCAAAATCGCGCCAAGTTTCTAACCTCACTTACACATGTCTTTTCTCTGCGCTGTATGGTAGCGGCATAATTATTCTCTCGCGCATCGACAACCTTTATTTTCGAGAATTTTCCTTTCATTTTCCCTCTCAGCATTCTCACGTTATATCTTTTTTTTAGCTCCATCTCTTCATCGCGTCAATCGCTACCCCGCTACACGGCTACACCTCACTTAGCTGCAGACTGCTGCAGACGACGTTGTAACACGCGCATGTTATTATTCTGCTCTTTAGCACTGACGTAGTCAACTGACTTATCGTATAAATTTTAATATTTACACTAATAGAACATATAACTTACTCTTACACTATGTAAAAATCATTATTTATTTTTTTATTTAATTTTCCGATAATTTTATAACCAATTATTAATGATAATTTTTCGGTTGCTACATTGATTAGAGCAGCCGGGTAAGAGCCTCCTTAAGCAAAGCGGACATTGAAGATGTGGCGGACGGGAGCGAATTCGGAAAAACGGATGATCGAGCACTTGAGGGGAACCTTCTCGAGGGAATCCACCGTAAGACATATTCCGCGAAAGATCCCGAATGCGTGATGCATTCTTCGGAAGCGGCGCGGCCAACGGCGGCGGTCATCGAAATTCGGGCAAATAAATCTCGCGCTTCTCCCTTTTTCCTTTCCTCTCCGCGATCGCTCCGCGCGATCCGGCCGCGGGCGCGCGTACGTGCGCACACGCGCGTACGGCAACGCACGCACGCGCACGAACGGAGCGCGCGCGTGTATACACGTGTACATGGATGCACGTAGAGACGCGTACGCGAGGGAGCACGTGCGTGTTGTTTCGCCCTTGCGTCTACCTCGATGCCTCTGAGTCACTCGTTCGCTCGTCACAGGCTACTCGCTGCACAGCACTGGTAGCCGCGAAAAACTGCGCGCTGCACTTCGGGAATGTCGTCGGCATGTACAGGGTGTTCCCCTTCGCCGCGCCCGTCGATTCGCTCGACGAGAACGGTGCGGCGAGCTCGCGGGTTCGCTCGGGTCGGGTCGTCTCTCTCTCCCGTTGCGTTTCATCCTTTTTTTTCCTCTCGCCGATCGCTTCGTGGAATCACCGATCTTCCTCTTGGCAATGACCACGCGGTCATCGCGGCTCGCGGAGATTCTGCGCGAAATATCGCGATTCGGAGACGTTATCCTTTAACATTCAATCTATCTGATGTAAGCATAACCGCGACAGGCAACGTCGACAGGCAACAACTTAGTTCTATTTTTTATAAAAAACTTAAAATATTGCATCAATTTTAGCACAAGGAGCTCGATTATAAATTGATTATAAAATCTATTGTTAAAATAACGGAGATTCCGACGCAGTTTGTATATCAATTCTTGCAGAAAAATATTTTTTAATCTCCTTTTGTAGCCGTGGGCAAGTTAGCATATATAAACTATAATAAATGCGCCATCATGCAGAATCACAGGAAAGATCGAATTTTCTTCTGCCTTATTGTATTCGAGTTAAACGTACGAGAGCACGGCCAGGCCGGAGAAAGGATTCGGGTGGAGGGCAGACCACGAAGAAAACGGAGAGAAGCCCTCAGACGACGCGGGAGGAGGAGATTCTGTTACAATAGCCGCAAGCTTTGCCGCTCATTAGAGGCGAGGTCGTGGGTCATGTGGAACCGCCGCTTTGTACCTTGTTCCTTCCTGTATATGTAAGTTACGTACAAACAATATCCACGCGCAGATCCCTTTTCCCTGAATCGTTCCCGGGATCGCCTCATCGCGGATTATATCGAATATGATCTCTCTCTGATCTCAGAAATCAGCAGCGTTTATCCTCGCCGGTTTTCCAGCAATCTCTATGCGAAATCGCATACGCATCTCGTATCTTTAAACCATTTTCGATAATGACAAAAAATTGAAAATATTTTTTCGATTACAGCAAACAATTGATGTTCGCAAAATATCGATTTAATAGACGTGACGCTATAGCTGACGTCACAGAACCGGAAGGAAAAACCTAAGGAATGAATCTCGAGGAACGTCGGAACGTTCACTCAAGCATGGCAGAACTAAAGTTACAATCAGCCCTGAGGTTTATCGTCGTCGCGCGAGTAATGCACCGGTCCCCGGGTTTGTCGCGCAAATATTACCGTAAAGATAATAATGACGCGTGAAACACAAATTAATCGCGGAATGCGTCCCCGGGACATACTACGTACGCGACGCACGCGCGGTTTCAGTTATTCAACATCCCGCCGCGAGAGAGTCGTAAAGTTTTAATTGGAGTCGAGGGGCGCGACGCCGCGCGCCAGCCAGGAGAGTAAAAGTCCCGGGGGTGGTATCAACGTCCGGGGGATCCCGAAGAATCGCTCTAACGAGTGCTCCGTGCGCGTACTCAAGCGACTAATCAACGACATGTTGGCGAAGGCGGCGTTCCGCCGTTACTCCCGACGGGATCCTTCTCCTCCGGAGGAAGAGACCGCCGAGAGAGTGAGCGCAGCACCGCACCGCGTTGCGCCGCGCCGCGCCGCGCCGCGCGTCTACTACTACGGGGTGTCTCTTTGTTCTCGAGCGTCCCACACGGGCTCGCATTGAACCCGTACGATTATAAATTGCCCTGAGAAAGCGCGGTTGGCCTGTGCGAGCGCATCGTGGCCGGTATGCACTCTCGGAGGCACGCGAGAGACAACGGATGCATGGAGCATGCATGCATGCATGGGTCAGCGACGCGCTCACACGCGCTCGCGCGAAACGCGTATACGAAAGCGGGGAGACTTATTTACCGGAGGTACAGGGCCCACTTAACCCGTAACCCCCAGCTTCGTATATCTTGTCGACAATGCGTACCGATGAATTCAATACTTCCCGGCCCTCCTCTCTTCCTCCTTCTCCAGCTCTCCGCCTAACTTCCTCAATAAAATTCGTCCTGAGAAATATGGCGCATCGCATCAGTGGTAGCTTTTAACGCGCTCTTTCGCGTTGCATTTTCTCCTGACAAGATCTCAGCGAGATACATCACAAAGTCTTTTCTATTAAATGTATTGATATCAAATGTTAGCGCGAAATATGATGCAGTTATATCGTAAACGTATTATGCTACTACGTTGCATAATTCATTTATATAACATTAATTGTCAGATATATATATATATATATATCATGCACTAACTATGCGTAAAAATTTGAGAATAAGTTAAAAGTATGGTGAAATGTTTATCGCCTTCTGAAATTTCTGAATTTATTCGATGATCTACGAAAAGTCGACGGCACCGATGCGAACTCGGCGTTTTCTTCCGCTCGGCTTATTTCTTCGTCATCTCGCTATCGCGTCGATCGTGCGTAGGCGGGACGCGAGCGGGGATCGTCTTGATCGAGCGCACGTTCGATCGGCCGGATCGAGCGCGCTACCAATCCCCGCCGTGCGGAACGGATCAACGATACCATTGAATCGCCGCGCGATTTCTCCTTGGCCGATGCGCGATGGTAGCGCGCGATGATGGATCGTGGGTGGCGCGATCGCGAGGTGATCGCACGGAAGAACTCTCGACGGTCGTCAAATCGAAAAGTTTCGTAGCGTACGCCGTTAAGATTTTATACGACCGGCCGCATCGACGTCTTCGTTGTCGTCGTTCGTGGTGAAAGTCTCGCTTTCGGTCACGCGGGATGATTGATATCGTTGGCGCAGCTTGCTCCGCGGCTTCGAACAACACACAAACCTCCCTTCACTTTGTCGCCGACACGAATTTCGTCCCGTCGGGGTTTATCGAGCGAATTTTATTGAGATTGACCCATATAATCGGCACATTATTGTTTTGCAGTTATTATTTTGTTTATAAGCAATTTGCAAATAATTAATTTTGATGGATGGGCTATGACAATGATGACATTCTATGAAGACATTGGTATTCAACTAATTTGACAAGCGCGAAAAGAAAGATGTTCTGTAACAATATTTAAGGGCAGATTTCTAAGATTATATAGATACTAAGAAGATATATGTATAATATGTATATTATTTCTTATATTATATACTAAAAAATAAGACAAAAAATTAAATATAAGAACTGAGACAATTGACAAATTGAGGAAAACATATTACGTCATGTCACAACTGATTCCTTACGTAAATTCTCCGTCATTTCCTTCCTCACTTATTTTCTCTGAATGGTCGTGACTGTCTACAGGTATTACCAAAGCACCCGATTAATTAAAATGCGTCTCGCACTAGTTACGAATCGAGAATGAAATTTGCACGCTCCATTGAAAACTCTCCTCGCCGGCGCCCTTCGCGTATCCGCGTATCTATAATCGGCCAGCCAATGTCCTGCACTTGGCTTACCGAAAGTATATCTACAGTCGAGAATGACATCATCGACAATCTCTGACGTACACCTAGCGCGCGTAATCGGTGGGCGAAGGCGTATCAGCTGTGTCGTATCTTATTTCCGTCTTATTCCCTTATGCCATCGCGAGCGCTCGCTGTCAGATCGGTGGGTGGCGAGCGAGAGGGACGGGTTTCTCGTAGCGAGGGTTGGGAGAGAGAAGGAGGCACAGAAAGAGAGACGAGGAAAAGGCGAAAAGGACGTTCGTCCGACGAGCGCTGTTCTTACGCGAGCGGGAAAAGGACGGGGCGAGCTGTCGCGCGCCGTGCGCCGTCGTGTGTAGGTCGCGTGTCGGCAAAGCGAGCTCACGCCGCGGCATAGCTAGCCAAGCGTGAGATGACGAACAGCCTTGCAGCGATTCGCTAATAGACCGCTACCGGTATACCTTTCGATTTATCCTCGATATTTTCGTGATATCTTTGGGAACGTCCGAGAAAAATGGTGAACGGACACAATCGGGGCTGAGAATAGCGCGAGAGCGTCTATAAATATAGAAAAGACGAAGAAAGAAATACGAGATTAATTTGTTTAATATAGGAAAAACTTTCCTGCTTTAAATTAATTAAGAAAATTTTATTAATTTCTACTTTCAAAAATGTAGATTTTGAAAGATGCGCGCGCAGCATCCTTTTCATACATTATATTCGTGATGAAGCGATTTTATTACGGCTTTATATTTACATTGATCATAGTCTAATTAGCTTGATACGTATTTAGAACAATGCACGCGATTATTATCTCACAATGATAAAACCCAACGTTTTCTTTACACTGTCATCTATTCTCAAGGCTCCTATGAGTCTCTCTAAAAGTTCGAGCGCGAAACTTATAATGCACTTTACGGACTTATAATACATTCCGCAAAGAAGGCACGAGGCGGAGTATCGCAGTAGAGGCACGCGAATTGAGCGGTAAACGCATTCGTGCGCTGCCATGCGAATGCAGTCAGACTGAATTCGAATCGGCTCTTCGCAAGCTTCTCCGCCTTGCGATCGGAATATCTACAACGCCACTTAAAAAACTACATACACCGCACATATTCGGTTACGCGAGCACGGCGACGGCAACCCACGCGCTTGCGAGAGGTGACAAACAGCCTAACGGCGCCTCGATAGCGATCTCGTTTCGGCTTATCCCGCCGCTTTGCTCTCCTCTCGCCAGCGTCAGCGACAAGACACCGGTGCACGCACGGTCGTACACAGCTCGAAACCTTGTACAACACTCTCGTTACGCACATGCCCCTCCGTCTTCGATTGCACGTTGCAAATGATAAATGGCAGGATGCGCGCCGAAGTAGTAGTAAAAGCCGGCTCGGCGGACGGAGACCGGCGTATTGCGAGCGGAATAATTTGCTACCAGGCTTGCCGCTCCAGCGTCCTTTTCATTAAAAACTTCCGAAACGCCGCCAATAATCTCGCGGCTATTACTCCGTGTATTTACAGTAATTGAGCGGTGGAGAAATCGCGCACAAGAGTGAAACTGACAAGGAGAGGGAAAGAGAGAAAGAGAGAGAGGGGATGAGGGAGAAGAGATTACTTGGGACGAAGAGCGCTCGATGACGAAGAGCTTATCGACGTTTGACTAATAACTCGTTATCGAACCGGAATAACGGCCTTTTGCCCGTCTCTTCAGATAATTCTGGATTCGCGCCGATGGATTTCACCGACTACGATATAGGATAGAGTTTCGCATAATTAGCGTAATTCCGGATAAGACGAGCCAAGTCGATGTAATAACGCTAATGACTTGCACGACGAGCAAAACAACGCGCAGCCCTATATATTTTCTTGATGATATTTAAATATTTAAATGTGATGTCAAATATAAAAGGTTTTGAAAGATAAAATTGACGTTTTATTCCTCCCGTGTATAATATCAAAGTCAGTTCTACCAGAAAGAGTTGTGCTGCGAATCATGCTCGTACACCCGGTATAGATGCGCATCAAGCCGATGTATACGATGGGTCTTACGGGGGTGGCGCGAGTGCTGTTGACCTGGCGTGAACCGGTTCGGGTCACTCCTTTTTTCTCCCTTCGTCGAGGCCTTTTTTTCACTCGCCCTTTCACTCCTCTCCTCTCTCGACGAATCCCGGCGATTATAGCCAGGTGTGACGTCACGCGAGGAGGCGTGATAGGCTGTACGCGTGTGCATGTGTGGGCCCACGCGTGACCCAGGTGTGTACCTGCTAATACGAAACCCATCAAATCCTTTTCTAGAATCGCGCAAGGAATCGAAAGTCATTCTACCGTGCGTATCGGGTATCTAGCAATACCTCGATACGAGGGATTTACGCGGTGCGTAATAATCCCTTCCGCTTTCAAGCGTCGCAGGAGGACACGTATCACAAATTCGTAATTAAATTCCCACTAGTTCGCGAAGAAAGACATCGCGGCCGCATCTCGTCATTCTCGTGGAGGTAATTAAGGGTAGAAATAAAAGAAAAAGGCGGGTGAGAAAAAGTTCCAATCGCGCGGGAGATCGCCCCGCGGGCGGGCAAGAAACCCGCCCAATAATCGATATTGGCACGAGTCTGAGAATCGGTCGGCCGACCGAGGCGGTGGCGGTATATAAAATTGCTAATTTTATATCCACGTGGATTCCGCGGCACCGTGCCGCGCGACGCGGACATAAGAACCTGCCTAATTAATAATTCCGGTGCTTTCGTATCCGCTGCTTTCGTCGTTAAAATCGTGCGGGGCGATCTTTTCTTCGACCGAGCTCTTCCACGAAGAACGCTCGTTCCCCGGATATTCGCCCTAGATTTGAAACGGTGGTTCGACGAGAGTCAGTGAAGAGCGATGGGACTGATCTCGATGCGCATGCATGGGGAATAGAAGAAAGATCGGTATGCGCGGCGCATTCCAATTTCCGCGCGCGCGCGCGCGCAAAAGAATAAAATGGAATAAAACACATTACATAATGTTTAGGAAATAATACGAATCAGACCGCAAGAAACCAACAGAGTCGATTAACATATAGAAATTTTTCGTGAGATTTTGAAGCAAAACCTCTCATGCGCTCCTAAATCTTTAACATTTGGAAGAATTTACGTCTAGCATAAATGTGGCTTTTAAATATAATGAAATAAAAGAACAAAATTAGCGTCGGCTATATATCGTGTCGATTACATTGATAAAATGTGCGCATTAAACTAACGGTAAGTTTCCGGTAAGTAAATGCGAGTGGACCAGCGTAATTCGTGCTCAAGAAACATAGTTTTGGGCACATCAAGAAGCACGAAGCAAGGCCCGTCCTCGAGGTAGGCTCGCAACTTACGGCTGCATTAATTACCTCGTAAGTTACACCCACGAAACTCGCGGGAATCTCTGGCAGTCCCCACGGGTGGTTCCCCTCCGGTTAAATCGCCGTACAATTAAGCGCCTCTTTTTAGGAGCCCGGAGGATCACGAAGCCGGACAAACGGGAATGACTTAAGACCGACGTAACGCTTACGAATAAGAATAACGAGCGCCCCTTTCGTAAAGCGTCGCGTAACCTGCGTGGCTTTTCATAGCTATCGTAAACAAGCCTTAAAGCAATGATTAATATCGTATTGTGCTTATATATCCGTTTTCGCTTACTGTGATCGCGCAATGTATGCATGTTAATATCTATACTTATGAATATCTATTACGAAGGAGAAAAAGACGTTTCTGAAACTGATGGCAGTTGTGATGAAAGATAGCCTAAAAGAAACACTCTCTATTATGCTCACAATAAATCTCACACAGAATGACTACAAATAATTAATTTACAATTACTTTTCCGAGTTGTTCAGAGGAAAAAAACGTTCACGTTAACGAAATTTGTTTTAAAAATTCATAAAAAGCAATGCAAAAATGAGTGAAAATGATTCTCCTACATCTTTGCTCAACAATACAACACAACAATGTCATTAGTGTTGTTGCCAACGGTGTGCATGTATATCTGCGGTAGCGTAATTGTTTGCGGAACGCGAGAAACAAGGAAGGAGCAAATGAGAATCGTGGCACGAGCTCCGGCCGTGAAATCGTGTATTTCATTCCAGCCGCGGCGTTTTCAGAATCCACGAAGAAGACGGACGTCTCAATCGACGTCGCGGAGCGTCCGCGGTGGTCGACAATGGCGGCCAATCGCATATATATCTCCGGTGAGTCGGTGTTCACGCCTGCTAATCACCCAAGAGTTCAGGCCTCGTACGAGGGTGATTAATGGATCGGGACCGAGTCCCAGGTACCGCGGGACAAAGTTACGAGCGAACCTACCGCAGCCCTATATCAATCCTGATTTCCTGACACTGCTTTCACAAAGGAGCCCTTCTTCTTCTTCTTTTCCTCCTCCACCTTCCTCATGCCGTATTCCCCCCGTGGGTACAATACAATGAACCTTGAGGCATGCATCACCCTGTCTCGATTATTCGCTCTCGCCGGCATCCAACCAAATTATATTAAAATCTGCACTACATAGCCGGGGAGAATCGCCGTTTCTCTTCGCTAAAGAACACGAGGTTGCTCTATGGTTTCGAGAATGTTGAGATGTCCATCGAAACATATTTACTGAGCTTGATTTTTTCTTTCATCGCTGAGTCTAGAGACTCGATCAAACTGTTGAAACATTTGTCGAAATATTTGAAATTGTAAGAAAAAAAGATTAATTCTGTATTGAAATAAAAAATGTCTTAATTCTTTCCTTTTATACACTTTTTTTAAATCTACTGCCACGTCCTACGGATATTTCAGAAACTTAATTGAAGTATCTTGTTAACCGTGCGCTCCCGAGCGCAAAAGGATGTACGCGAATATTTCAAGCGGGTAATCGCATTATTCGCCTTGCGGCCCCCAGGAGCGCGCAATATCCGTGTGTCGAGTAATTTTACAAGGAATTCTAAGGATGCCGACGCAGCAACGAAGGATCCTGGAATTCGAGCGATTCCCGCCTGAAATTTCTACGGTACGTTAGAAACGCGAAGTGGGTCGTCAGAGAATTTTTCGCACGCGCGCGCGCGCGTGCCTCGAGCAGACGCAGGCGCGCGCGTTTTTATTCGAGGAGAAAACACTATTTAGTGAAGAGAGAAGGCGTAGATGGAGAAATCTCTTCTCGAGAAAGAGATAAAGAAAGAAAGGAAGGAAGGTTCTCTTCATTATAGCATCGATCGGCGATCGTGCGGCGTGGGAGAGATTGTTTATCTTGTGTGCGTCGAGGATATTCCATGGGGCACCGCGCGATATTCTTGAATCTCTCGACGCGGGTTTACCGCTGTCGTAACTTGCCGAGGTTTAGGTACCGTCCGAGGCCTCCGTCGCCGGTCGCGCCACGACCGCAACAACCACCATCATCCACCGGGACTTTTTTTCATCCGGTACTTCTCTACCGCTCTGTCTCGACCGAGACGTTCGGGCTTCTTATCTCGTTTCACGCGCGCGTCCACGGTACGCCCATGGCCGCGCGGCTCGCCCGTGGTAACGACCGCGTGTATGTTTTGTGGTAGTAATATTGAGTCGTCAGGAAACACCCACGCGGCCGACGCGGAGAGGGAGCCGGAAAGGGCTGCAGGGATGATGACGAGGCGAAGCGGGCGTAGGAGACTCGCGCGCGCGTGCGTCTCGTGGAAAATGTACGCCCGATAAATCTTCTTTCGCACGACGTATAATTAACTCTCCGGCTTGCTTTCCCTTCCCTCGCGCGTCTTCTCTCACTTTCGGATCCGTTCCCGTCGTTCTTTTTTCCGTTTCGCGCGTTTTCGAGATTCACGCCGCGGCAAAAGGAGCCCGAAACGCGGTCAGAAAAAGATGGAAGGCCTCCTCCTGTCGGAGAAGAAACTTATTATCGAGTTCTTTTTTGCGGGGAGAAAATTAAATGGATATACAATGAGGCACCGCTAAGTGTAATTTATTCAGTTTAAAGAAGAATGACAAACGCGAATTAATATTCCATAATTAATAAAATAATATATACTTTCCATTAATAATATCAAAAGAATAACTTCGAAATATATATCTTTTCAATAAAAGTTGATCTAACTGCCTTTCTCCTTGCACACATCCACAGAGTTACATTACAAACAAATGTTCTGAAAAGATAAAAATCCATGATGCAAGCGACGAATTGAAACGGGAAATAACTTGCTCCGATATATCGGTCGATCTAAATAGTCGGAGGCCCCATCACGGGGAACACGAACACCAATGTTTACCCTCGCAGGTATATACCGGACGCGCCGATTGAGCTGTCAAGTTCTAGATTACATTTGTCATAAGTCATAATCATTCCACGTGTCTTAATCTATGATCGGCCGTGCGCGCTCGAAGTGCGGTTACGTTTATCTGACACCCGGCACTCGTCTCGTGAATGGGGTTCACACGGGACTCTAGATTGATCGTTTCATCCGTTTAAACGTGTATCGTAGAGACACTGCGGCGTCGTATTAATTTTCCGAACACAAAGTAAATCCGTATAATCTATCTCCCTCGTTAATCTAAATATATGAACGTAATGCTTCAACGCGGCCTTTAACGCTTCGATACGGCGCATATAAATTAAGCAAGTAGATTGAGCCTTGCCGCGGCCTTGGTGGAAAGTTTGCGCAAGAGTCGCTAAGAGAATACTCTGCTCGCACCGGGAAAAAGATCCGCCTTTAAAAATCGGAATAGCGGATTCTAATAAATTGAAATTAAGCGTCAAGGTAATTCTACAATCCAATAATTTATTTACCAAGAAGATTAATTTATTCCTTTTTAAGAAGCGAATATATTTGATCAAACTATAAGAAGACGATTTTTTTATCCACGCG
Source organism: Temnothorax americanus (assembly GCF_048541705.1). Lineage (NCBI taxonomy): Eukaryota > Metazoa > Arthropoda > Insecta > Hymenoptera > Formicidae > Temnothorax > Temnothorax americanus. The sequence goes on from NW_027509253.1 coordinate 2,896,610, forward strand.
CGACACGCGCGCGCTCAATTGCGCGACTTTTGACCTACTCGCGAGTTTGAAGATTAATTTTTTCAACATCTACCTGTCCGTCCTGTTCAATGCGCAAACAAATCATACTAAATTACAAAACGTCAAATGTCAGTCAGATGGATTGTTGACGCCGTGTCAAAAAGCGACGGATAGCACGTTTTGATAACCGACGAGTGGAAGATTGTGTCGCAACAGCGTCCGTCAATACTATACGCGAGTGCGCCTGTTATTGCGGTAACATCGCAAACGCGCCGTTCATCCCGATGCAAATTAGCCGCGCACTCTTAGACGCGGTTTTCATTATGTCGATCACGTCGATTGGAGAGTCTCGATTTAAATTGGCGTACATGCCACAATCGCCCTTTAGATCCCGTGAGGTCGCAGGGCGGTGTCTTAATCATCGCCGTGACACTATTGTACTTTGCAAACCCGCGCGCTTGTACGCATTTCCGCCAGATAGCATTAATCGCCAACGATGATTAATGATTTGGTGGCGCGAACTCGATTTTCGACGCCGATGACTCAATGCATCATCGATACGAGGTATATAGTAAAATGATTATAAAGAAACGCTCGGCGTAAAAAGGGACGTTATTCACCGGCGACTGATTGCATCGAAAGTTGCATCAATATTGCAAGAGGTACGCGCGATAATTAAAACTACGCATCGATAGGATTTCTCCTGATTTCGTCATTATTACGTGATAAAAAAAATCCCAAGAAAGTAATTACAAGCTTGTATCCCGCGCGGTTTATTTCTTTTACGCGAAATAATTCTCCCAACGGAGAGTTATTCACCGCCATAAAATATCGCGGGATAACTTGACCCGTGAAAAAACTGAAGAATTAAGCATTAGTCGACGTGCAACTGCGCGGAACGACGCCGAGCGATCATTACCAAAGAGAATCGATTCGCTCGCCGCGTGGAAGAAATGAAGTTATAGCCCCGGAGATTCTTCCGAGTCGTAAAACACGTTACTCACGGGACGATCGATGAAAATCGAATGCAGGTATTGCGAGACAGAGAGAGAGAGAGAGAGAGAGAGAGAGAGAGACACCAGACGTCGCGGCCGCCGCAACCGTCGCCGTTTATATACGAGAACACATCGAATGACATTCCGGACGTTTGGCGAGCTCGCACAAATCCGTGGAAACGCGCGCGGCCGACGTATCTCGCCCACGTTATGCCCATAATTCGCGACGAAACGGCCAATCGGCGCGACCGGCGCGTCTCCGGAGGCCATTTTGCAGAAACGAAAAATGCGTGAAGAAAAAAACGAGGAAAAAAAAAGAGGAAAAAAGAGAGAGAAGGGGAACGCAAACGGAATCCGCTTTCCAGCGATTGATCGCCCCGCCCACATCCCCCTCGTCACATCGTAATCATCGATAAACTGTAGCACCGCGTCATTAGTCGAGCATTCCGTTCGGAGTATTATGCTGAATGCGCGCACGATTTCATATGTAATCCGGCTGTATCAGCTGCGTAGATCCGCTCTTCGAATTAATCGCTGTGTATTACATCAAAGTGCGCAATATATGCCCGGACGTATTTCTTGCACGATTATATTGGGGTATATTCTATAACGAAGCAAAATGGATCAATAAGATTTTGTTAATTACCATTATAATTCAGAGAAATTATTAGTAGAGATCTTAATTAAGAGAAACTGACTTCAAGTTGACAAAACTATGCCATAAAAGATATATAATTAAAATTCTGGGACATTCTTCTCAGATATTTAATATTCGACAATTTGATTTTTACAGAAGCAAATATGATTTAATCTGAGGAAATAGGTATAAAAGAGATAAAAAATTGTGTCTTGTTAACGACTCGTTACAATGATATGTGAAAGAAGCTTCTGGCTGTCAGGATAAACGAGCGGATAAGCGCTGTATGAGCTATTTTAAGAATACTATCTGAGATACCTCACGTTGCTCCGTAACCACTTAAAGAATAGACATGCCTTTACTCAACGCGTTAGAAAATAAAATAATTTATATCTCGGAGAGATATACATCACACTTGTCTTGTGTCGTAAAGAGTATAAAATTTACTGTGATTAAATACATAGAAAAAAAAATATAAAAATAAAATAATCAACATCGATTTATCCGTCAGATACGTGATGTAATGAGTTTCACGAGAAGCATTTCGTCGCGCATGCCGACACGTTTGGATCAACAGAGCCGACGAAGTGTGTCCTGTTTATAATTCACGCGGAGCGGACAGGGGAGTTATACGGGCGAGAATCCGTAGTAAATTCGAAAAGGTCATTTTCGCGCCCGAGCCGTCGAACGGTGGCAAATTACCGTCGAACGATTTCACATCAGCGGCGGCCGCTTAAATGTCGGTCGCCGACTGACAGCCTAACGATCACGTGGCCGAATTGATGACTACCGTTACCTTAATCACAGGTCGGCAATCCCGGGCTAACAAGTTAAGGATCGGGCCCGCGTATAGTCCACGCGTTGCAACTACACGGGACCATCGATCAGAGACGCTCGGGCCGTCTTCGCGACCGCGCGGCCGTTGTCGTGCCAATTTTTGCGCGTGTCTGACACTCCGACCTGGCGCACACAACTAAAATGCCCGACAGCATATCCGATAACGATTTAACCGCGTCGCAAAACTAGGTGTTAAAAGTAAGAAATTTGTTATAGAGGTCCTGAGTTAATTTAAAAAAATCAAGCACGTTAATTGAAAAACGAAATTATGCTGTCAATTCAGATCACTCTGATACGCCGCAAAATTCTCTATTTGTAAAATGTTGTACAATTTATTCCAAGATTGAATTTCCAAGAAAAATGAGAAATGTGTCCTGTATATTTACCTGGACTTTTAAATGCACCTGTAATTTCTTTTAAGATTACGGTTCACGTAGGCCTCTCCTGTGATCGTTTCTTCTTTCGAGAGATCATATCGCGGGATCAACCGGACACGACTCCCTGTAAGTCGGACTCTCGTTGAGTCGCTAATGTTGTCGTTAACGTGTCGCGTTTCGAAAGATTGCGCGCGCACACGGCTAGTTGCGAGCTCAAGCAGCGTCGCGCATTACGCTCGGCGGCGTTTGTCCGACGTGATCGGCGCAAACGAGGAGATACGTTTCCGTCCGCTCGGCTCGGTTTATCTGCGATCTACCGATCGTTCGTAAATGATCTTCGTACTCGTCTTTGTACGACTCGAAGGGTTTGATCGCATCCTTCTCCCGCCGCCCCGGTGTATCCTCTTCTGTAGAACATTACGGCACGACCGACGTCGTTTGCCATCATAGTTTCGACGCTTGTTGACGATGTCGAAGCCGTGTTATTCTACAGAGCGGAACAAGCCGCCGTTTTTTGTATCCACGTCGTACCCTTTCTTCATTTTGCAATTATAAATAACATTGTAAAGGCGAAGTTGAGAGCGAAACTTTCTTATATACCTATCTAACATTTTTTTTAAGTGTCTACGGCATCAAGATTCCCTTGCTTGAACATTTATAGGGATTAATTCATATAGCTCTTTTTTTTTAATGCGGCTGCTTCGTATTAGTTTACGTACATTTGGAGGGGTAAAAACCGGAGTGGTGTAAGTCAAATTTTAAAAAATATTTTCTCGTGTGCATAGATGCAATCTGTACAATATATAAATTGTATCTATGCACACGAGAAAATATTTGAAAAAATTTGACTTACATACCACTCTGGTTTTTACCCCTCCAAATGTACTATTTTATTTAACTTGTAACACTGCAAGATTCAGATTTGTTTGAATAAGAACTGGAGTGCTGGTCGAGAGATGGATCCTAACGTGAGACTGCACTTAAACGTCGGCGTTTGCCTCGAGAGATCGGACAATTAAATCCGCTGTTGTGGGTGCGGGAGGACGCTGCCACATAGATTCCGTGGGTGCCTCGGGTAATTTCTCTCTCCCGCGTTGATCGCGCGGCGCGGCGACGTTGGTTGCACAATGGCGCGCGCTACGAAGGCTCGACTACGAAAACGTCGACGAGAGGAGATCCATCAATCCGAGGCCGGTCAGCGTGTATCTCTCTCTCCGCGGGACGGGAGAGTATCGATCGTATCGATCCTGGCTTGTCGTGGCGCGCGTAGGTACGCGCGAGTCCGACGAAAGTATCGGGATTCCTGTCTGCTCGCTTGACCACCAGAGGCGATTCCCGTATCCTCTCCTTTTCCCCGCTTCACCATCGCTTTCCTCTCACCCCTGATCCAACTCTCCGTTCGCGGATACGTACGTACGATCCATCGAGATCACAGGCGGCGACTTTCCCACGACCTTCTTCTCGCCCGGATTTTCATTAATCGCGATAAGAGCCGTTCTATCTAACGCTCCTCTTTGACGCGTGTCTCAACACGGTTACGTTCGACGTTACAGCGATAAATCTAATTGCCCGGGCTGTTTTGATAAAATTGGTCTCAGAACTGTCGGCGATTGAATTATTTATTCGATTCATCGGCATCGCGCCACGATTAATTATTGATGATAGTATGACATATAATAGACAACCTAAAAAACCCTGCCTCCGGTATTTATTGTACGTCATCCATCATATGCGTTTATCGTGTGGCCGCGCTCCGCACGAATATGAAGCCGTGGATTATACTTATGTATGGCGTGGTCCATCGAGCCGCGCTTTTTATCTCGGTGATCGGCGTTCTTCATCCCCCGAATGCGCGATATCTCTCCGCCGGACCTCTCGTGATTGCGTTCCTCCGAGAACCGCGCGGCGATATTAACCCATTAACGTTTATAAATCGTCGCCGAACGGCGCGTGAGTTGCCTGCGAAGTGCGTTTCGCGACGTGCATTTCCAATGCCGAATATATATCACGTGGGCTCCCGTATCTCGATCAGGGGCGGCCTAGCAATATTTATAAAAAAAATTAAGAGAAAAAAACCTAATGGATCGGCGTTACATGTAATTTATAACTTTTGTTGTATAATATTATATCACTTCGTTAGATTAATAACGTACGATTAATATGTATATAAATTTGTATTAATATCAAACATGATATAAAATTATATCACATATTATAAATAAAAATTATACTGTTATATTTTATAAATAAAAAATTTCTTGCTGAAAAGAATATATTATTTGAAAAAATACCCGTTGTTCCATTTTCCATGAAGCTATATGACAAGTAAAAAACTTATACATACAAATTTTATGCAGATTAATTTTTTAACCAATCCGTACCTGTTCGCCGACGAAATAGAGGGTGGCGGGAAGAGAGGACGGAGAAAGAAGGACGACTCACGAACACGTAAGAAGTGGAAGAGATCGGGTCACGTCTGCGGAACCGCTGCGGAAATGCCTGCTCGTGACTTGTCGAATGTCACGTGCCGCGCGGTATCGTGCCTCGCGACAGACGATTATTTCCCTCTCGTCTTCTTATTACGCTTGCGGCTCAAGCGGTCTCCGAATAGAGATGTTTGAAATTATGAGGATTCGCTGATCGCATATATAAAAATAGCGTATTTGCAATCGCGCGGCGCTCGTGCCATATCCTGGCTCCCTTTAATCGGCTCCTTTCGAGTTATACGCTTATACCGTTATGGCGCGCGTTAACGTTCGTCGACAATAACCACGTTGTCGAAGATAATGCGCTGCAACAAGGACGAGAATGTCGCGGGTAGACGTTCGAAACATCTCCGGGCGCGAAGTCCCGTCGTAATTAATACGTTGCCGGAAAATACGCTCTTACTTCACTTGCGTCGGATAAAATGAATTATCACCGACAATTATTATCGAGTGAAATACGACAGGAGGGGTCAGATGCGAGGTGAGGCGCGTGACAGCCGACAATTATTCCTAATGCGTGCCTTCTAAGCGGAGCCGGCCGAAAGGAGAGGAAGAGACGCGCGTAACGAAGGGGAAGGGAGAGAGAAAGATCCATAATTATTATCCTCAAGCGAGTTTTCGATCGAGGATTATTCGGCGAAAGATATTCTTTGCGGGCGACCGTGTCGAATCGAAAGTCGAAGACGATGCGTAGATACATATATAGCGAGCCTTCTTCAACTACAATAATATCGATAATAATACGACCGATCGAATACGACAGACGACGAAATTTCCAACAAGAGCGACGTGATTAATCATTATCCGCCGTCCGCGCGCGGATTAATTAGTGGATTCGTCGAACGACGGTACGTCGAATGCCAAGAAGACGTCCACGACGACGAGGAGCTCTAGCTGCGCGCCGGGATTATTAATTGATCACGGACAGGTACTAATTGCGGCACTATCGCGTCGGAAAACAAGCCGCACTCGCGCGCACGTGCGTTGCAAGGTCAAGTTTACTGATTTACGAGTCGCTCGGTTTCCGCGACGCTAAACGATTCGGGTCGCACCTTCCATCATTCTGCAGGCTGCTCCAGATTATTCTCAGTTTTATTCCTACGCGCAAGACACGCTCGGAATGTTCGCAACGAATGAGCAGGAAGTGTCTCAAATCCTTCACACCTTTTATACATGAATTCTCGACATTTTTTATCGGCGAAGAGAACTTATTTGGATTCAAAGCATGTTCTAACAACGTGAAAAAGTTTAGATGTAGAACGACGAGCATATGCTAAAAAAATTCAAGATTTTTTTCCCGATCGAGGTAATTGAGGCGCAAATGAGAGATCGTCCATTTGGAGACATCGCGAGTAATATTCATCGACGAGGACGATCCCGGCCGCTCGCTCGGAAGGAGCCTCCCGATAACGTCAGCGAAATTACAAAGTAACGAAGAAGTTCCATTCGACGTGTATAATTGGCCGGCGGCGTGGCCGATCCTCCGTAACGGCGAGTGCACGGCCGCCGTGTAACGCCGCTCTTAAACATAATGAGCGGTGTGATTGATCGTAAAGGTAATGACCATCGAAGCTCAGCTGGCGGCGCGGCTGTGTGTGTGTGTGTGTGCGAAAAAAGACGAGCTTGCTTTGCCGATTTCGAAAACTCCGCGGGAGGCGACGCGTCGCTCCGTTTCATCGACGGTGCCGCCCTGTCCGTAAAGATTACGAGGCGTGCGATAACACTTTTACGCGTGTGTTTTTCATCTTGACTAAAGAAAAAAGAAGAAAAAAGAGAGAGAGAGAGAGAGAGAGAGAGAGAGAAAAGCGATGTTTGGTAACGCTCCCGCTAACTCACCTGGAAAACCTTGGCAAAGTTACTCGTGAATGCGTCGAGAGAAAGAGAAGGAATATCTACTGAGAAAGAGAAACGCCCACGCGCACACACCCCCGTACTTCTTTCATCAGGAAAGGCACCGTTTAGAACATTTGTCGTTTATATAGATTAAATTAATTTCAGGACGGTTATGGTATCCTAAGTGGCGATAATGACAAAGGCAGGAAGGTGCGCGCGAGACCAAGACGTTTCGAAGTTCACCAGCCGATTAGATAGATAAAAAACACGCGCGGCTCCTTTGAAGATCACGGGCACTCAAGTTAACAGACGTTATTTATCAGGCAGCGGATTATTAAATACTCGCGGTTACGCAAGCTGTACGCTCATCTCGTCCCCGGTATCTAGAGCGGGGATCAAGATCGATGGAAGGTGTGGAGGAACTAATGTACTAATCGGAACTAATGTACTCTACTGCCTAGCTTTTCTAATTCACTCTTCTAAGCTCGAAGATAAAAACGAAAGTACGAAGCTAAAAAAAAACGAAGCGGTTCTCGCATATAAATGCAGGTCCGCGGAACCCGCCTCATTATCATTAGACGCATCGCCTTCACGCCGCAGGAAATTAAATCCTGCCGCAAATAAAAATGTAAAATCGAAGATATTCATATGAAACCATTTCTCGGATGAATAATTAAAGCAGAGATTAAATTCTTCGTGAGTAATTTGTTATTCAAGAAAACCATACGCACATTCAAATCGCATAAATTTCTAATTAAGTAATTACTAAATAATATTTGTCAATATTATTTAAATTACAAAAGAAATCCAAATTTTATAGAATATAAAAATTATTTCTATTTTTAAACGTTTATATAATTCCTTTTCTCCAGACGCCTTAACTTAATTACTACACAAAGTACGTAACTTTCAAATCTATCAGTTGTCAAATTATTATTCGATTTCCATGAAATGACGCCATTAATATTAAAATAGGCTCATACACGTATCGAATTAGGTATCTATGTATAATATAATACGAAATGATAACTTATGCGAACTTACTCGATCGACCGGCAGCTGATAACGTAATAAACGTAATACACGTAATCTAGTCAACCCATTATTTGCTTGACTAGAGATGGAAAGAAAGTTCTCTTGCGCCGAAAATGCGAAACTTCTATTCTAATCCTGAAATCAGTTCGGAAGCCGGCGGATGCGTAGCCAGGGGTTGCTCCGAAGCGCAAGGGAGGATAAATAGAAGGCAGCGTCCGCTGACTATAACGTAGGTGATTTCAGCAGAATTCATGGTTGCTTGATTACGAGTAATAAACCGAGCGTTAAGACAAGATTTATGAGCACCTATAGTCTCTGATCGCCACCCCGGGGCCCCGTTTCGTTGCCCGTTCTTTCGCCGTTCGCGATCAGCTCCACGGGGTCTTACCCCCATCCGATAGCTTTGAGAGCAGATCGAAAACGAACAAAAATGAAAAAAATTTTCAGAAATATCCTAATGTCACTAATAATCCATAATACACTTCATACGTACTCCATGGCAATAAATATTTAATTTAGATTGACGATATATAATTGTTCATGTAAAAAATTTCTTGCATATATTAACGCCTTGAAAAAGGAATCGTGCTTTAATATCTTTTTACGTATTATGTATGAATACATGAGAGCAGGGTTAAAAAGATAATTGGATAATTGGTGGAGGTTCCAATTATCCAAAAATAATTGAAAAAGTAATAATTTAAAATTTTTAAAACTTTACGACTTTGTACGGATTCGCCCACGGTTTGTTTTCATCAGTTCAATCTTGCGGGCGATATGAAGAGGTTCTGCTTACATATAGAGATAGCGATTATTCTTCGAGGCGCCTAGCCTCATTGCAATATCTTTAACACCTAACGTTACCTAAGTCAAGAAGCTGGTAATGTATGTGTGCCCGCCACTCATTCTCGTTTCTCGTTCGTCAGTAATGAGGAGACCGATAAATTACCTAACCACCTCGTAAAAAGAATCTCGCACTCGCTCCTCTCTCCACGAGAATTTCGGCGCGGATTTCGGATGAGCGGTTTTCTGACCGCGAAAATTAACTCGCCCGCACTATTTGTTTTATGCAAACGACTCGACACGCAATACCTCTCCGTCGAAGTACTGTCGTTAAACCGCGTATTCACTTACGGGGATAATAACCACTCGCTGAAGAAACTTGAGCCGAATATTTTTAGGTACCTCACGGAATCGCGTAGTGGCTTACAAAGTTCGTTGGGTGGTCGAGAGAGCCGGGACGAGCGGGTAAACGAGTGGAAATGCGCTTTCGCTTCGGCATACGCGCATAAATTATAGATTAATTGAGAAATAACTCTTTAGCCCCGACGGTGCACACGTGGCTTTCGAAGTTCGAGCGATCGAAGTGCAGCACGTTTACACGGCGAACGATCGCGGGCAGGAGGCTCGAGGAAACGTGAGGTGCATTTTTAGACGATCAATTACCACAAGGAAGTTCGCTCGCTTGGGTGGTCGTGAAATCACCGCTGATAAACGGTTGAATCCTTCGCTGTGAACAGAGTTTGCGCCTCTAGGGACGGATCTGTATGAAAGCTAACGAAGTTTATATTCCTTTCGAACCCTAAGTCTCTCGCTAACAAGAGTTCAGCGGAATAATTTTGCTCAGAAAGAGATACGCGCCGATTTTTTTTTAAATCATTAACATAAAAAAACGTTCTCCCTTTAATATATCTTTCCGCTTGGTTATGCTGCTATTTTTTTTACAGCATTAATTATGAGTGTTTGTTGTTTCTGTTCGCCACGGATAATTAACTGCTTTTACTCATGCATTTAATTGTGCATTTCTATTAAAAGATTTAAAGGGATTATTCATAGAAAGGAATAAACGTCATTCTTCTATATCTCCTTTCTGTCTCCCGTCGAGAGACTAAAAATTATGAACTTTATGCCCCGAAAAACCAGTGTCCGTACCTATACAAGTCGAGTTCGATGAGGGCCTTTCGTCTAACCGTCTAACCGTCTAACCGACCTCATTACCGACGATTATACGTTATATTTTCTCCGGTCGGCCCGATCGAGTTACTTGCTGTTCGCGTGGCTCTCGAAATCTCACGGAACCCACATCCGAAGCGGAGGCGTGAGACTCGGAACTCCCATTCCTGCGTGCGAGAGTGCGTGTACGCCGCTCGCCTTAAACTTCACGAGTGGAATTTATCTCGGGGAATATTATCGGGACATCCGGGACTTTTCTTGTCGTAAACTGCTGAATCGTGAACTTTCCTGTTGCCAAGTAATCTCGTCATCTCGTCGAAGAGGCTATTTATTAACAAATTTTTACGCAATGGAGAAAGTACATTTCTTTCTCCTAAGGATCTTTCTTTCTTTTCGATGTTCTTGAGAATTAACATGAAAAATTATATACGCAGAATCGATCGCTACGTGACGAAAAGCAATGGCACGAGCACCGCTTCGGAAGAAAAGGCATATTTTCCCGTGGTAAAATAAGAAACGCGCGAAAGAAGGACGATGTAAAATCGCGTGTTATGTAGACCGTCATAAAAATCAGGTATTACAAAACCTGGCGCAAACTTGTATACCTTGCGCGAAATTATAGCCTCTTTAAATAAAGTAAAAACCGCGCGACCATCGAACAACCGATTGCTTCGTTCGTAGCGCGATGCGCGATTTCGAAAGAAGCTGAATTGCAAATTCGCACCTACTAGCTAGCACGAAAAAAAAACGAGAGTCTAAAAAGTAAACGGCCGATGGTAATCTCGTCTCGCATTACTGTAAGACAACGATTGTTTTGCGAGCGCGCAAATCACCATCCTTCTCTGAGAGAGACCGACGAGAAGATCGCCTCCACCTTGGAACATCGTGCTCTTTGAAAGCGAGCTTCGCATAAAGAGTTAAACCTCTCTCGCGCTGGGTGTACCACGAAGAAAATATATTCTCGGGTTTATCACCGCATACGTCCTCCCTCGTACAGGTAACGCTGTAACATTCGTTACATCACGCTTCATCCTCGCTCGATGATAGTACGGTAAAATTTCATATTTAACAGTGATTTGCAAGCGAAGTACACTTGCACGAAAACTCGTGTAATTTTCAAAATTAAATTTCTCGAGACGATAATATATTTCCTCGATAAATTAAAAATAATTTTTGGCGCATCTTGAGAAATTCTTAGGAAAGAATTTTCGAGACGAAGCATTACCTTCGTGATCGCCTTCGATTATCTCTCAAGTAATGATGATATTAAGATAAAACTTCATGTTTAACAGCGATTTACAAGCAAAGAATTTGCACGAAAATTCTTGTGATTTTCAAAATTAAATTTCTCGAGAGGATAATATATTTCCTCGATAAATTGAAGATAATTTTTTGGCATGGCTTGAGAAATTCTCAAGACAGAATTCTTGAGATGCGCTACTCTCGTGGTCGCCTTCGATTATCTCTCGAGTGATGATGATATTAAGATAAAACTTTATGTTTAACAGCGATTTACAAGCAAAGAATTTGCATGGCACGAAAATGTTAAATTTCTCGAGACGATAATATATTTCCTCGATAAATTAAAGATAATTTTTCAGCGTGCCTTAAGAGATTCTCAGGAAAAAAAATTTCTTGAGACAAAACACTACTCTCGCGATCGCCTTCGAATATCTTTCAAGTAACGTCTTAAAAAATTTCTCAATACCTGTATCGCACGGATTAAAGCTTTCGCAGTAAATTAAGAGCGCGCGCGATCCCCCTTTAGTTCCGTCGATGCGTGATAAATTGGATAACGTGGCGTTGTAGCGTGATATCTCGCACGGGGCGCGTCTTCTGCAAGATGCGCGCGAAGGGTGCCCGGCCAGCGCGCGTACATGTTGCGCAACGTTGGCGCCAGGCCGCAGTGCCGCGGGGCCCGAGAATGACTCACCGAGACGAACAACGCCGGCCAAGAAGAGACGTGGCCGAGAGGTTGACCCACCTATCGCGCAACCGAGGACCCTCCAAGGTGCTTCGGAGACAGTTCGTGAGAGTGACTCTCTCGTTCTCTTGTCTCTCAGAACGACTCGCTTCGCCAGTTGACCCATTTTTTTACGACGATCGAACAATACCCGCGGCGCAACTATTCGAATGACGGGCCGTTCGCTATTCCAAATTAATTCAGCGGATTGAGGCTATCGTTTAACACTTTGTTTTAATATTAATGCTCGCAGCGTTGCCCAAAAAAACTTTCTTATTCGAAGAATTGGAGAATTCTATAAAAATTCTGAAGACACATGCACAATTAGCTACTCAATGTTTTGGAAAATGTTATGTTTGTTTTGCATTAACTCACATTGTACATTGTGATTTGCACATACTATTTACAAATTACAACTTAAAATTGGGCTTTGATCGCACTCTCTCTTGCAAGCATGGAGAAGAGCAATTTTTAGCGAGAGCCTGCGAGATTCCACCTCGGTATAGAGGATTAATCGCGCAAATGTTAAGGTGGCGAGTGTACGTTGTATTTTCTCTTAACAAGAGGATGTAAAGTATTTGAACAGCGCGATGCGGCGCGTCAACGCGCGATTTCGCATAAAATCCCCCGCCTACGAGTTCCCGCAAGACGTGAATAACTGCGAGGTGGATTTTGCGAAATTTGTCGCCCGCTCGGCCGCCGTCAGACTGTCGCCGATGCAAGTTTTGGGGAAAGTCACGCGTGTTAACCTTCGCGTGCGAACGTATCGTTACACGACAAGATTCTTGACCTGAGACACTCGCGGCCGAGAGATATTTCACTCCGATACAGTGTAGCGGGCCGTGTGTGCACGTGCTAAGTAATTACAGAAATCCGCTTCGAGGCAGCAATGAGCCAGCCACATGCATGGTCGACGCAGCTGTTATCCATCTATTATTCAAATTGAATTTCGCAAAAGCCTCCGAGAAATTCAGAAGAGAACCCGGGAATTTCGGCGCAAGAAGAATTAATTCGTACATCGATAGTGAGAGGATGTTAATTAGTATACCGATTCTCACTTAAGTTATACTCTCTAATCGTTGAGTCAACAATTAGCCATTAAATTTATTAAAATCTCTCGATACGAGAAAAAGAAACATACGGATCAGCTGGCGTAAAAATTAAATGATGCCATCACAAGTATTACCCGTATAATTTAATAATGTATTATTTGGTATGTTATTGGTAATAATTAGTATTTAAATTTTGAAATAAAATTTTATGCCAACGTTTCTCGCGTGTCGCCCCGTTGAAATTCTGTCGATTATATTAAAGAACGTCGGGAAAAAAATCGGAATTTAATGTAAGGATATCTGGAATGATATCCGAACGATAAAAGGTACGGCGATGGGCGGGAAAAGGAGAAGAAGGGAGGAGCACGGGAGGACAGGTCGTAGCGCACAGAAGCCGAAATGCCGACGAAGGGTTTTATTGCATCGGGCAGGATATAAAAGTCCGGGTTACAAGCGTGCACTCGCGAAACCGCCCGGAGCCGGTCACCTCCGCTCGCCGGCGTGCGTCCCATCGGTTTGCTCTTGCTTTTGCTCTCGCACGGTTCACGACCGAACGAACGAACTCGCCGCTTGTTTTTTTTTCTCTCGGTCCACGAAAAGCACGCTCGGAGACGTCACGAAGCAGCTGACCTAAATGATCGCACCTACTGGCCGTCGGGAGATACGCTTTTGTCGCCGAATTACGCATGCCAGTGGCCGCGCGCTCCATGATCTTTAAGGGGTCGACCTTTTCTCTCCCCTCGTCTTGCCCGCCTTAAATCTTACGCGCGCGCTCACTGCAAAGTCGCGCTTGTCGGAGAAAGTGGATCGGCCAAACGCGATGTAAATTCGCGAGCTCGAATTGCGAGAGTAAAAATACGACGTACGGTCGGACGGAGTTACTTTGCGGAAGCAAATTTATATCGAGAGTTATTGCTTTAATCTTCACAGTGAGAATTTATCTGGTGGTTTATTCGCGCGCGCAGAGAGACTGAAGAGATATATCCGCAAATGAATCCGTATCGTTTGGACAAATCTAAGATCACGATTTTCTATTCGCAACAACACGCACGGAGGCGCGAGCGGGCAGTAAAGTGGATACAAGACGGCGGTTTGATCGTCGGGAAGCGCCTCACGGCGATAGATTAAGTGGGCGAGGTAGTATTAATCACGGTTTCCTCGCGAGGAGGGGAAGATTATTACGGCATAAGGGCGATCCGCTAGTTCGTGGCGCCCATCGGCCGATAGCGTCGCTATCGATCATCCTACACGTCCGCGATGCCGTTGTCGTGTATGACTAATTGCCGCAACGACCGCGCCGCGCGCTGCGTTTGCCAATTGTAATTAACTGTCGCCCCGAGAGAGAGAGAGAAAGAGAGAGAGAGAGAGAGAGAGAGAGAGGGAAGGGTAGAGAAGGATCTCTTCGTAAATTCCCGGTACCACCTCCGGGCGACAGCCTGGAGATCGAGCGCGATACAAGTTCAGATTCGCATTAAAAGCTCCATCACGTCTTTCAAAATGTATATCAATATATATCAGCAGATGTATAATATATACTTTTTGAAAGATTTAATTTCTTTTCTAGAGAGCATAGATGATTCACTAAAATTTGAAATTAATTTTTTAGAAATATCAATGAGAGCATGACTGAGAACATAATGAAGAAGATCGTAAAAGCAACATATTCCCATCTATCATGTATGATTCTAAAACCATTGGTAAATATTCTTGTCAGACTTCTTGAATTACGACTAAATTGTAATTCATTAATTACTAGTGGCATATTAACGTGAATGAGAAAATTAATGTTGCAACAATTAATTGACACAATAGATTATATTGACACAATACTATCCTCTAATGATGTAATGTATATTATAAACGATGACATTCTCACAAGAAAACTTAAACGAATAATAAATCCTCAGGATCGATATCCTAGAGAAGAAATTTCTTGAGAATACGAGGCAAGAGAGAAGGGAAGGTTTGTCTCTGGGGATGTGCGCGTTAGTGGTGGTATTGGAAACTTTGAAAGCGGCGAACACGGAAAATTATATAAAAATCGATGATTGCCAGGGCCGAGATCGCGGTGAGCAACTATACGGTGATCGTTGCCCGGCGTCGTTGGGTAGGCGGGCAAAAACTAACAAACGAGTTCCCTCCGTGGTACTCTCGACTGTCTCCTCTCCTCTTCCTCTTCGACTGCCTCCTCCACGAGAACGCGAGGAGCTAAGCGGCGCGAGCTTCAAGCTGGCCGACCCCAACGAGACGATTCGTAAACGATCCTCGTACTGGCCGTTCGTCGCCGGCGGGACGGATCGACTCGAAAATGACTCCGGAGAAGAGCGATCGATGTACGACCGAAAGAACCTTCGCTATTTTTTTCCTCCTTCGCTAAAAAATATGTAAGAACGAAGTACAACATACGCGCAACTTTATAAGAAGTAGAATAGGAACATCATGATGAAGTAATCTCATTTTCAATTCAATTCCGAGATAGTACATCTTTGAAAATCTTAACTTGGAATATAACTGGTTTCGCGATGGTTTATCGGATTCACATCAGTTTCATGGAAAAAAAGGAGAGATTAAATGATTGATTTTCAAAGAACTGTAAATAGAGGAAAAAATATCATAAAAAGAAATACCTTTTGCTGATTGAATTTTATCATATTATATAATATTTATACCCTTATATATATATATATATATATATATATATAATATATATATAATATATATAATATATATATAATATATATAATATATATATAATATATATCATATATATATAATATATATATATATATATATATATATATATATATATATATATATATGAGTATAAATTGAGATTCTTTTCTCGTGACATTTTTTGTGACACTCATACGGCACTCATTGTTGCTACGCATAACAAATGAAAAATACGTTCGCTGTCAGCGCGAACATCGTATAAACTCGTTTCGGCCCGACCTTCCCTATCGTGTCTTCCGGGATTCCACCTTTCCAAGAGACGAAGAGCGGAGATGGTGGTACACGAGTCGATAAGAATCTGCCACGGTGGCCAATGTCCGTGGAATGTGTGCCAAGCAGCGGTAATACGTCACGCGTCTCTCGGCGCGATTCGCGACAAAATAAAATGACGATTGATATTCCACGTACCCCTTCGCTCGCGGACTCACGGTGTTTTTAGACCGGTTACGGTGGAATTCGGACGCGTTAAAAATTTTGCGAAGTTCCTAATACACACAAGATGATCGATTCGATCATAATGCTCTCAACTGAGAGATTCTAGTACAACTTCAGAAAAACATATATAAAATCTTACGATTCTATATAAATATGAAAAAATTTTTTTCGAGAAAAAACTAAAATATAATTCAGTTCTACGTAAAATTAAGAGTGTGTCACCTGTAATATTAATGTTTATTAACAAGTGCATGGTAATTTATTAGAGTATAATTTATGTATTGCTTATCTCTATAATTTATAAAGATACATTTATAGAAATAAGTTTAAGCAATATAAATTTATCCTATCAAGAAATTTTCATGTATGCCGCAAAAATAGGAAAAAAAAACGATTGTCACGAAATCGAACAATTGTACAACTTCTCGTAATTTCCCTTTTTACCCGCTTCTTCTGTCAAAGGAGCGGGTAGTGAATCGCGTGCCCCTCGTTTCTTTTTTGGATCTCACGAATGCATATATATCCGATGAAGGCATTACAAAAAAGACCGTCGGCTGAGTGTACATGCTGTGCGAAATTGCCGTCAAAAGCAAGACTATCTTTCATTGAAATAAAAGTCTTAAATGGTAGCAAACGTTTCGTGTCACATGGCGAATATATAAATTGGTCGGCATTGCGGTTTTTGATCCGTTCTCCAACCGCGTGTATTTAGCATCGAATGTATCGTATTAAACGCGATGCTGCGATAAACTTCGGGAATCGAACGGGTCGTATTTAGCGTTAAATGCGCGGTGAAAAATACGGCCCCCGGACTCGCGCGACGACTTACGATCTCGAAGAGGGATAGTCAGCGGGACGCGGCCCTTCGGCGCGTCGTCACCCACCAGGGAGATCCATCAAAAGCTCGGTTCGAGTAGCTCGCGAGGCAGTAAAGCATCCGTTACAAACGTGAAATGTCGATCCCGATGTACGAGCCCGTAGGCAGCGGCATAACGAACGTCAGATAAAACACGAGAGGGAGACTCCCCTGAAACACGATAGCGTGCCCCGACCGCGGCGAACGAGAACGCGGGGGCTCTCGGGCTACTCGGGGCTCGGCCGAGTCGCGAGTTTAGAAATTGATTTGCAAGTAAAACTCGATAGCGGCGAGACTCGCCCTCGTCATCGTTCGTCGCGAGCAACGTCCTGAAGAAAAAAGGACGCGCGCGCTACTCTTCTCCCTCGCGTACCTACGGATGCCCCCGGCGCGGCAGCGCTTCTGAATTTACGATCCGGGAGACTGCGAGAGGATCGACGACCGATACACGTCGAGATCCCATCTAACGGGTGTCGTACACGAAAGTGACTTACGAACTGATGCGACGACTGACGAGGTAGTCGCTATTGCCGCTGAGAGAGGGCTGCTCTCTTTCTTCTTCTCTTTTTCCACGACTCTGGGAATGATCAAGTTGAGGATCTGACTAACGACGTCGTACACCGTGGACGAGACGGGGAAGAACATCTCTCCTGAGAACGACGGACGGACTATTTTCTGCGTTCAGTCGTTTTATGCTTTATGGGAATCGTTCCGAATCTTGAGACCGCGTCGATGTGCGGCGGACTACGGGACGTTGATCGGAGGAGAAGACGTTGGTCGCCAAGTTGGTCGCGCAAAAAACGACATTAAAGTGCAAACACGGTTCAAGGTCGAAGAGCCGCGTGTCGCGAACGAACGTTCATTCGGATCAACGCGGCCACTCCCCGTCACACCCTGCGTTTATTCCGTCTCTCGTCAGACATACCGGTATTATAATTCGTGTATCGGTCGACATGTCTCGATTCAAGATCCGATCCTCATCTCGATGAGAGTGGAAGAATGCTCGCGCGAATAAGCGCTGGCCGTCCCTCGTCAATAATATGAATCGTCGGTTAAGAATGTGTGTCAGGTCGTAATGCGAAATTCGTCAATACAAGTGAAAAACAAATCTCGCATATGGAAATGTAATATGCGCGACGCGCGAGGGCTGAAACTGTTAAAAGTCTTTGCGTAAATCATGATCGCGCGGTAGCCTGCGACGTGTCATCGCAAAATGCGCAATTAAGTGCGGATTACACTTCGGAGATTCATCGATTCGATAACGCGTTGCGTAACGTTGCCGTCGGCCATGTCCTCGCATCGCGAGGACGTGCTTCAAAATAAGATCTCTCCGACCCCGCATATTCGTAGGAGAAAGTCGAAAAAGTTACTCGACTTATGAGCATATAAATGCTATTCATTTAAAATTACTGTACACCTGCTTTTATAATCATATTGACATTGTTACTGTAAGCGATTTTTCATCTGAATAAAAATCGTAACTATAATAAACGTTTAACTTCTTCTAGATCATTCATTGTACTATCTTTATCTTACATGCAATGTAATTTAATAGAAAATAAAAAATTAACCATTAACCATCTATTATTAAAAGATTACTTACAAAAAGAAATTTCCTGTGCATTAATGGCTAAGAAAGTCTTTTAATCGATCAGATTTAGCGCTACCGAGAGCATGTCAAATTAAAGATGCTCTGATTCGACTTCTCGAGGATTTTCGGGAAGGGAGAGAGCGATCGAGATCAGGGGAGACCCACCTTGCGCTCGATGTAAGGACGAGGAACGAGTCATCGAGATAGTCCGAACGATTCTTGGGAGAGACGTGCCTCGAGAGACAACGAACTCCAGAAGAACGTTATACCGTCTGGATCAGCTCCTCTTCTCGATAACGCGCAGCGCTTCTTCGTCTCTCACCTTCATCCCTTTTATTATTGCACATGCGATAAATTTGGCTGACAATTCTTTTTTTTTTTTTTTTTTTTAAAGAAACGATCCTTTGCACGCGTAGCTCCAGCAAAATTTGATACAACAATCGGGAAATGCCACTATAAATTTCCCAGCAAGTTCAAAACGATGCGAAACGAAAGCTTCATTAAAAACGACAATTAAGTTTGCAAGATTAAGGATTTTTCATATAAAACATATAAATTATAAGTATAAATGTAATAGGAATTTAAAATACATTCTAGATGAGGAGTAAATCTGTCTTTGCATTACATAGCTATCACACTGCAACGATAAAATCTGTAAAATAGGAACGGGATAAAACTGAATTCAGGCGCCAGTAGCGATATCTGCGGACCGTGCGAAAGGCACGCGAGCCCCCTCGAACGTTTCTTTCTCTCCCCTTTCTAGCACGAAGCGTACGCACAGGTCGGTGAGCCGAGTGACGAAGGAGTCCGCGCTGCGAAGGCAACTCTTCGTGCCGTTCTAGCACAATTATCATCCATTTACCGGCCATCAGGCAGTTAGGAGCAATTACAGCTATCATAGCTGATTTCGTCAGCGACAGTGAGGAGCAAACGAGGGTGACAGACAGTCCTGCGTGGTACCGTAATGGCGTCGCGCCGCGCGGAGACCATCAAACGATTAGCGGATCCACCTGTCATCGTAGATTCTAACCGCTCCCAGTAACGCAGACCCATTATCATCGCATCAAGGCGCCCTAATGCCACGTATCCGTTTTCAGACCGTCGTTGATTGCTCTTCGCCGATTCTCTCTCCTTCGAATCGCGCTGACGCGGGCCTTACGAAATCGTTTTAGGATCTGGAACGCACTTTCGTCACGAAATATCACGGATGTCAAGTGTCAGACGTCGGGATTCGTTTTTACGCGGTAACAAGGAGCGAGATCTTTTATCATTAATCTTAGAACAATCACCGTCTTAAAAGAACGTCTTGTGTGACGGTAGAATAGTAAGGGTAACGGATAAAAATAGAAATAATACATCGAGTTTTGTGACATTCGTTAAAAGAAGATAAATATTTTTAACTGTAATATTTTAGAAACTGTCCTCATGAACTTTTTAAATTGATGGTTGAGTTGTAGGTATTTGTCTCAGTAAAGACAATCGCTTAAAAAAATCTGAATTAATTTCAGCTACAATATTTGAAGAAATGTGTCCTATACATACATAATATGTATAAAATGACTTATCTATGGGCGAATTTAATTTTATGAAATATAATAAACGTTATAATTTTAATTCTTTCTCTACAAAATAACTTCGCAACATGTAAGATAAGTCCAGGACTTTCTCATCCCATATGCACGTCGATCGGTATCATCGTCAACGTGTCAAGGAACACTGACGGAAATCCTGAGATCAGAATTACGGTCCAAGATAGAGAGTCGGTCGTATCACAAGTTTCCGTGGTTACAAGAATATCGTTAGTTTTGACAAGACACGTTCACGTGTGCTGCGCGCTCGATGAGAATATTTACTGCACCGACTGATCTGTCAGCTGATTGTGCCTACGTATTTTTATCCAGTTTCTTGTCGGCGCGACGCGACGCGACGCAGAAAAGCTGCTACCGCGCGTATGCGACCTCGCTACCGGAGGGAATCGAAGGCAGGAGAGGAGGTTTTGTGTAGACGAACGACGACTCTCGCGAAGAGAGGTCTCCTCTCTCGGCGTTCCTCCTGCCTCCTTCTTTCTCCCTTTCGTCTGTCTGTTCGCCGTCCTCCGCCGGCCTTTCCTCTTTCTCCGTCCGTGGCCAATGAATGCCGATCTGCTGATGCGCGCCGATCCGGCTGGTTTGACGAGGCCTGATGGATGCTCCTGGAATCCCGGGACTTCGCTCGGCTCGGGGCGTGCAACGAGCAAAATCGCGGTTTAAATCGGCAAACGCGAGCGTGCGGTTAGATATTCCCGACGACGACGACGACGATGAAGAGGAGGCCGAGACCTTCGATACAAACGATCGCCGCCCTATTGTATCGAAGGCACCTAACCGTTTCGATATAGCTGGAAATACCGGCCCGGGCCCCCGATAATACTCCGCTCCGGCGATCAGCCGAGACCGGGATTCTTGTCAGGACTGGTTCCTCAGCGCGGAGAATGCTGCAGCCGTGACTGCAGCCGGTGACACCGACACTCCGTTGCGAGTTGGACGTATTTAACGCATACCGAGAATAATCGAGAGCGATTTGTTTGACCGTATCTAATCCCCTCGGATTCGGATCGACGTCAATTTGCCCCAGGCCGGTGCTAAATATACTCCGAGGTGTTTCACAAAACGGATCATTGAAATCCATCGCTCGTAAGTATCGTTTCTTCACATTAACTTGTCCGAATTAATAAATAGGATGAGATATTCGAATTCGGCGGGATCTTCTACCGCACCTCGGGGTCTTAAGGTCGACCAATCAGTAGCCTCGAGAATTCGTTTCTTGTCGAGTTGCTAATCACCATCTTAACGCTCTAATCATTTCGTCTCATCGACTCACCGCAAGCCTATAATTATCACGCAAAAGTGATGGCAGTTACTTACTATGTATCGCTAAGAGGCACCAAGGAGTATACATTTTCGAAATCTCTGGCTCGTTCCTTATTCGATGTTACTGATTATAGGAAACATAACCTAACAGTATAAGAATTAATAGAAAACTTTACGAAATTATTAAATATACAGTTTAAATATCTTATTCTAAATTCATTATAATGCTACATAAAAGTATAAATTTTTAAACTTTATATCAATCTAAAAAAAATAAAATACTCTCTTTTTTTATTGTCTTGTAGCATTATCTTGCCCAACGGCTCAATTAACGATGCAGATCGTTATCTGCTCATGGTTCCAACTTGCATCATATTACCGCCGGTATCTTTCTCTCTTTTCCTCTCTCACTCGGCTCGTAATCGCAACCAACATCGTAAACCCCGAGTAAAAATGCACTCTAAGAGTGTCGCGTTCGATCTTCCAGACGTTTTATTGCGAAAGCTATCGTTCCGCGAGAGCGCAAATCGACATCGACGAAGAAGAAGAAGATGATGAAGAACAGGTGGACGCGCAGCAACGCGATGGCCGTTACCTCCGCTCTCGGTTTCCGGGAACTCGGAATGCACACTCCCGGGAGCACCTATGATAGGACTTAAATCCCGCGGCGATGCCTCCTACTACCCAGTCGCCACGGCACTGCGTCAATGGTAGCGCGAACCGAAACAACCGACCAACCCGACGATATAACCCCCTGTACATATTCCCGAGGTAAAAAAGGGGGGTCAGCGGGTAGGAAGTACGATCTTCCACGTTTCCAAGTCGCGTTATTATCACTGATCACGTAGCTACTTAGAAGCGGCTCCTCTTGGCTCTTCGCTCTTCTATACCGTAGATATCTCTCCTATACGCGGCAAGGTAGCCGGGTAAGCGAGTCAGCCTGGTTTTACTCGTTCCTCGCCCGTCTCTCTCCTTCTCCTTCCCGTTTCGCCTTCATCATCTTCTCTGCCATCTCCACCTCCTCCGTTTCTCACCCTCTCTGCACCCGCCGGCATCTTTTGCGGGTATTTGTGCCTCGGTAGGTACAGACGAGCGGGCCCCGGCTCGGCCAGACAGCGCTGCGCCTCCATGAGCTTCCCAGAATCGCACGAGTGCTCGCGCGAGCGCAAGCGCGCGCGCGTGCGAAGCGAAAAGATGCAACGACGAAAGAAACGAAAGAGAAAGAGAAAGAGAGAAACGGAGGCAGAAGGGATCCGCTTTTCCCCCTTGCGCGAGGGGAGCACCCGGATGACTAGACGGTGGGAACTGTTCCCGGTTACGGAGGTGAACCGGCACATCGCATCAGCCGGTCTTGTTTTGACGCCGCGCCACGCCGTGCCGTGCCGCGCCGCGCCGCGCCGCACGCCGACCGAGTGCACGGGAGAAGTGCATCGACCTCTAAGGTCGTTGCGCTATCCTCGACCTACGGTCATCGTGCGCCGCGGCCTGGGGCGAGGGAAACGCTTTTCCCTCCCCCTCCCTTCTGCCATCCGCGATGGGTAACAACACACCTGGGACGCTGGGAAAACGCGATTAGAAACGCGGCCTCGATGTGCTCGAACTAACCGCGACCGGAGAATAATATCGCAAAGTCGTAAGGAAAGTCCGGCTTCAGTTTCTACGAAACTATGAACTGCTTATAAAATGTTCAGCATTATTCCAACAAGTTCAAAATTGTTAAAGACTCGGGAATATTCATTATCTTCCACAGAGCGTTGACCCCTCCCTTGTCGACTCTCCTGAGGAAACACAAGCTGGATTACAATAACCATCAAGCTGCGCTTATTGTCCTTCCTTCAGGAGGATGCCGGCCAGAGCCGCGAGACGGTCCCTATTGTTGAAGACGTACGCGGGTACGTCCGGCAACACGTAGTCGCCTTCTCTCTCGCTGCTTAAGATCTATCGTTGAAATTTGCGTATGTAGATTAACCCCCTTGCTGGAGCAGCTATTGTTTCCGAAGGAGGGGAGGAAGAACGGGGGGCCGAGGCATTCGGCAGAAATGTATACAGATGCTCGTTAGAAGGTAGATCCCTATGACGAAGCATGCACGTCGAGCAACCCGACCGATAGCTTCCGAAAGCGATATTGCATTAATCGGATTAAGATATGTAATAACTTGTAATATTCAATACGTAAAGCAAAATAAATTATGCAGTTCGAAATAAATTATACATACGCTTCTCAAATTAGATTTAGCATCATTCTTTTTATTGGATTCAATAAACTTCCAGAACTATTATTTTAAATTAAATGTTTAAAAAAATGTATGCATATCTTTTCGAAATAAAAGGATTTCTAACTTATATCCAAATTTATAATCATTTTTTTTACCTATTACAGGATCTTTCTATCTACTTAAAATTTTTGCATTTTCTGCCATTTTAAATCATTCGTTAGTCATTCTCTAGCGTCGTGAAAGCATTTGATAATAAATACAGAGTATCAGTCAGTAATACAGCCGGAGAGGCAATCGAGATCGCGGAATCGCAATCTGTGAAATCCGATGTGAAGGAACTCTCCTTCGAAAAGCTCCTTCAAGCACGCGGCGTGTCTCGTCCCTACGTACGCGCTCGTGTGCGTGCGCGCCTGCGTTCGTGTCCTGAGTCGTAATAAAAAAATTGACGACATCGCCACCGCGCCGGCAACACGACGGCTCCCCGCCGACCAATAGCTATTGATCAGCTGCTCTCTTGTGCCCGTTGTGATGTTCGCCGGCTCTGGAAAGTGAGTCTCGGGACCGATCTCGGCGCGGCCGACTCGACGGGGACGACAAGGAGGCGCTTTATTCTGTCCGAGGACTTTCGAATTCGGACGGAGTACAAGACGCGATTCATTAGTCCTTTTGATGGCGCGCGTCTATCCTTCAATAATATCGTCACCGCGACAGTGATTTCGATCTCTTATCCGACTGCGCAAATATTTTCTCGCGACATCGATATTGAGAAGCCGAAATCAGAGGATCGAGCATTATATACGCAATCGCGAACTGGAAATTCATCAAGTCACCTGCCAATGTTAATCATCTGTCAATCTACAACGTATATTTACCAACACAACGTGCATGTTTCTGTATACGATACGAACGTATGAATTTTTTCCCGCTTTCTAGTAATCTAGTTGAAGGTAGATCAATTACAAGATTTCACAAGCCAGCATATCAATTTTAATTAATATATGCTCTACGACTCGAATATGTATCACGGCGATGGATGGATAATTTACGCCAAGACGAATAGCGTTCCACGTGGCCGGACGTGTTTTACTACTGGGAGAGTTGTAGGTCAGCGCAGGTGGCGATAGGTGCGTTCGAATCGCTCGTACGTTATCCTTAACGTTGTTATATGTCATTTACCGGCGGTAACTGGCTCGATTACTGTCCGAGAAATCGCCGACTCCAAGGTGGGTCCCGGCCCGAGCATCGTCGCGCATTGCGGCGCACTCGAGGTGCACGACGACGCTTTGATCTTCGAAGAACGCCCGTTCTTTTTGCCGCGACGTCAGCGAGCCCTTCGACACGGCACCGTTACTCCTGTCAAGCGTGGAATTGTCTTTTTTACGAAATACAACACGGCTACGTCGTAAAGTCAACTTCGATCCGCCGCCGAAACATCGAAAAGATTTCTTCCTCGTTAACTCCAACAATCATCGTGGTTATTGCACGCGTGGGATTTCTTTAGAGGATTTCTTTAACTCTACACCGTACTCTGAGACGTATTTTAAAAATTGTTTCATGTCGGAGAAGATATTTAAGATAAACGGTTATCCATTCCAGACCGATGTTTTAATTGAATAATAATCTTCTCGTGAATAATTTTATATAACGAATAACGATAACTTAAGAAGTTTTTAAAATATTTTCTCCGTCATTAAATAATTGGTTTCTTTATTACACCGCAAGGTCTCGTATGCAAAGACAAAGAAACTTCATTCGATAATATCTGTCGAGGATCGGTTTCTGATTACGCGCTAACACAAAGAAAACGGCAGGCTTTCTGAGGCTTGATGTGGGAACAAGCGAAACAATTTATTGCTTCCTGTTTTCAAGCAAACATTTACGCAGCAATTAGGGACCATTTCGCTAGTCATAATTTAGAAACTTCGTGTTTGAATGACGAGCCGAATCGCCGATAATTTGATCGCTAACGCGTGCGATCGAGTTTACGTTTGACGTTCTCAATACCGGTTCAACGATGATAGTGAACGACGTCCGGACGAGGCACGATGATAAGGCTAATTGTCCTAATTGAGCTGACGACTTTATCGCTGAGATTATGCCTCCCACTAGCAATGTCATTATACTTAATGCGCGATATGTCGTGCGTGATTGCGTGCGCTAATCGAAGGTCAGACTGAGGAAATGGATTCGTAGATGAAGATACGATAAAACGCGTTTGACCGCTTAAGAGGAGTTAGTTATCGATCGTTGATTGTGATGCTAAAGCGCGACAGAGCACGTCCCGTATTTCATTCATCCTATTCGTAAAGTATGCGCCGTTTCCCGTTAGAAGCAATGATCAATTATTGATGAATGAAAGTATCACTTCTTAAGCGCATTCGAGAGAGAATCATAAGCGAGAGGTCGGGAAGATGTTATTCAATCGATTGGCAAATGCGTGGTAAGAAAGCGTGAGGTATAAATTGTGGTCATCGAAATCCGGGTAAGTAGAATAGCGCGATGTCTTCCGGTGACAAAATTAATAGTTGCCTCACATAAAATGATTTCACGATTAAACTAAAAAACTATTGTTATACATATCATCATTACTGCCATTATAATAGCTATCGAACAAAAGATTGCACTGCCTCATTTGCTCAATGGATTCATTTATCCCGCTTGATCTTAAATAAATGCGACATAAATATTTTCTAAATGTATTTATAGTATAACGGCAAACACGTCTTCAAGTACAAAAATGCGGCATATACGGCATATAAAATAGACGAATGCGCCGCGCACGCGATACGCGCGAATCTGCGTGACACAAGCGTGAAAAAAGAGCGACGTGAGACACGCGAGAAGATGCGCGTATGCGTGGGAACGCATTTCCATTAAATCACTCGACTTCTTGCGCTACCGCGGCGACAACGATCCTCGACGTCGGAAACGTCGGAGTCAGCCATAAAGCACGCCAGACGACGATTCTCGGTCAGGATGTCGTAGACTTTCTAAGGTGTCTCCTAAAGAGACTCTTGACCGCCGCCATTTAGCAATTTAGCAACTAGGATATTATTCAAAGCTCACTTAGGAATCTATATAAGTTTAGTCGATCGTCACGATATAATAGTCGCAAATTATGTCATTGGGAAATTAATGGCTATTGTTCCAATTAACGCTTAACATACATTTTCATATATCTATATATAACGTGCAAAATAGAATTTTGTAAAATAATGCTAATTTGTTAATTATATCCAAATGTAACTAAAGAAATCGAAAGCAGAAAAGTCAAAATACGTGAGAGTCAAAACTAATGCGAAGATGAACCTTGTCAACGATTTCCTCGAACAGCTCCGAAAACGTATCGCGACCTCATCATCGAGGACGACACGTTTTCACGTTCGTTTAGCAGAAGAAGAACCTTCGACACGGCACGAACACTCGTCCCGATCCTCGTACCGATCTCCTTTGGCAGATCGGCCAGCTGAGACCGATGACTAAGATAATCGTGCCATCAGCCGATTGTAATTGGCTCGTGTAAAACCCATCTGCGCGTGCCGCTAAACGCAGTAAATCAGCGCCGGGTTAAGAATAGCTTATAAATAACCAATTAGAAACACCTGCGTGCGAGACACCGGAGTAGCTAAGCCAGGCTCGACCTTATCCTGTCGGAATGCAGATGCGCGACTCCGCTTTGATCTTTGTTCCCGCGATCTCTTTGTATCGACGCGCCTGCCGTGACATTTTCTATAGTCACGATAATTCCTTCGCTGTTATCGTGTGATCTTTTTGTTTCTGAAAAAAATTTATCTAAACAGGCTAATAAAAAAAGTAAATACTATTTCTTTTTCAATCTACTTCTCTTTTTGTTCTCAGGACGTAAATTTGTCGAAAATTAAATTAAATTTCATGAAAAATATTTAATGCAACTTTTAACGTTCCTCACTTCTACGATCAACGATCTTAGACGTATTAAAATGTGTTGCATTTATGAAGAAAATACACAGGATTCAAGAATACGCTGTTTCTCGAATCGATTGTCGCCGAAGAAAGCAGGATGGACGGGCACGGGTGGACGGATGCAGGATCGTAGTGTTCACATGTCGTTTGTCCATGCCGCGACGTAAAGTAGCGGAGAGAACGCATCTGCGGTCGCGTGGGAAGATCGCGCTCCCATTCCGCGTACGCGCGATAAAACCCCGCGAGAGCAAGTTTCTCCGATTTATGCGAAATCGGCGTCGACCGTACGTACGTCCGGCGTCCGTTACGAGACGAGCGCGTAAAGCGAACTGACCCTCGCCACGCATTCAAATTCCTGGGGCGACGCGATAACGTGCCGCATCGTTTTCTCAACGTTGCGCACGACCGAAACCTTTGTTCGCGGGCGCACGCAAAGGGAATGATGAGGCTTGCTTGAAGTATGAAATAACATCACGAGATATCAGGAAATGCTCCAACGTTGCGAATGTATGTCAAACACATACAGCACGTTTGAATGTATTTAAATCTTTAGCGTAAGATCTAGAATAATAATTACTAACGTCTTACGCATATGACTTAAAATATATAGATATAATACATATACGCGCGCGCGTATGCAACACCATCAGAGATATCATTAAAACCATTAATCTAGATTAGGAACAGCATTGTACAAATGTTATTCTTTCATCAATCGAATGTAAGAAACCATCGACGCTCGGGAATGTCTTCTCCCTTCATCCGAGAAGCGACGTTGCCTCGCCTACTGCCTACTGATTGAATTAAGCACAGCTTATATTTCTCGCTTTAATCTCTCTCCGCTACAGCCCGTCTCGGGAACAGCTTGTAACGCCGATACAATTTGTCCGGGGCGCATTTTATTTATCGCGGCCGCGCCACGCTTCCGAGAATGCGCGGGGGCTCGGCATCCCGCTCGATAAGTCACTTGAAAAAAAAAAAACTAAGAAAAAAGGGGAAGAAAGAAAGGAGATACGACCAAGACGGTGGTGAGGCAGCGCGCGAGGGTAAAGCGGTCGCTTTAATTTACGCCGTCCATGATTTATCCCGCGGGAATAAGGAACGTCGCTTCCGTCTCCGATCCTTTTTACGCTACTCCCGCGTACCACGGCTCCCTCCTCCGTTCATAGTCCTTCTCCCCTTTCCTCCCTTCCTCGCGGCACCCTGGCTACTTTCCCTCCTCCCTCCGTCTTGCGAAGAGAGTTTTCGGGAGAGTCGCGCTTTTTGATTTACGACCGTCCGCTGCGTCGAGCACCGGCAGAGTGGCCGCACACAAGAGGCGAGAAGGAGGAAACGGAAAGGAGAGGACACCGGGTGGAAGCGGGGTTCCTCCTGTCGTTTATTTCGAGTCACTTTCGACGGTCGCCTCGTTACCCGCCTGAATTTACGATGTATCGAATATATCGCTCCGACGATACCTATACTTCGCGCGAGCGGTTATCGGAACGTTCGAGGAGCGGAGCTTTCGAGGGGAAGGAGGGACGAAGAGTGGAGAGGCTAAAACTTTTAATGCTTCGCTGTCTCCGACAGTTTCGGTGTCGCGAAATTTCGGGTTTGCGCATAATAATACAGAGTCGACAAACGATCGCGGGAGAAATCAGTCGTGGCGCGTTATTGCGATATCGGGACCGACGTATCGAAAAGGGAGCAGGCAGGCGCGACGCGCGGAACGACGTGGCGCGGCATGCAACACGGCCACGAAAGTGCCACGAAGATTGACTTTATCTCGTCTCACAACAAGCCCGGGTCCCGGGGTTCTGATTGCCGATGCAACCGGGAGCAGTTCTCGTTGTGCGCGCCGGCCCCGCGCCGGCCCCGGCACCGGCGGTTCTTTTAAATCCGACAGGAATTACCTGCGCGGGACACAATATGTCGGGATCCATTAAAATTCGGACGGTGCAAATTAAACTTTCGCTACGGCCGATGTCTGACAGGGAATATCTGCCCGGTTGCGAATTGCCTCACGTCTACTCACGACCGCGATGTGACAGCAGAATGAGAAGAACGCATCCGCATAATTGAAGGTTCGAATAAAATTAATGGGACAGCCGCGCGAATTCATCATTCTTGCGGATATTTGCGTTTTCGCGGTACGCAATCGCGGAACCGGCGTCAGTTGACCGCCAGGTTATCATCTCCCGTCGGGACCCGAACGTGCGGACAAAGAGACTTAAAGGAATATTCGTATATATGGGATAATGACAATGGCGCATATGCCGAATTCTTCGAAGGAAAGTGGCAACACGCTTTTGCAACAGCGTGCGTTTCGATCGACGTTTTGGGGTGATCGCTTGCATAAACGCGCACATCACTCTTTCGTGATACGCGAAACCGTATTCATCATGCAAATCGTGTCATTAAAGTATTACCTTACCGAAGTAGAATGTGGCTTTCAGCCTTTTATAGGCGCTCATCTTTTTCCCATAAATGCTTACCTGTAACAGACACAAATTACATATGTACAAAAAAATATAATAAACATATTTTATTTTATTTATCTCAACATCTACTTGTGTGTGTGTGTGTGTGTGTGGTGTCCGATTCTTGCAGATGTAAAAGGTTATTAAATATCTGTCAAATATACATCATTGTAAAAATTATTAGCTCAAAATAAAAATTGATTGTTACAAAATTGCTTCAAATCCTTACTCCCTTAACGTCGCGAGGCCACAAAAGATCGAGATTGTGTCTTTTCCCAGTTTTTATGAAACATTGCGCAAATACGCGATTTTCGCGCGTAAGGAACGATAGACGCGCCGATCAATTTGCACTTCGCCCCGCCCGCGCTCGGCCGAAGGAATTCGCGCTGGACCGCCGCGAAAGAAATCGCTTCTCGGCCCATTCATTTCTTTGACGAATGATTCCGAATGGGCGACGGCGCGGTTTCGAATTCAATTACGATTTGCAGAATTACCCGTGCAAATGAGAGGTGTCGCCGCCCGCTACCTCCGCGCATACAATTCGGGCCGCGCGCGCGCGCGTGACGCAGACTCTTGCATTTTACTCCACGTGACTCCTTAATTAATTTCCTTTGAGATTTACGATCTCATCCGTTACGTTAAATTGCGCCGTATCAATATTCATGCAGTGGATAGAATAAAACGAACGACATCAATAACAAGAGGCTACGGCGAGCGGGAGAAAAAGATAGAGAGATAGGGAGAGAATGTAGCAATATTTGTACACGAATTTAAATGCGATTGCGATGGCGATCGCGTGATCGGACCTAATTAAAAGAAAGGCGAGATCGCGGTTTATTAAGCTCCCGGACCATTCGTGCCGATTCCACGTAAAGGTTTTACCTCGGGGGACGGAGGAGTCACGACGCGAGAATTCGACGGAATTTATCTAACGAGTCGATCGAATCAGCATTTAATTTCTAACGTGAAATTGCCTTAACCGGTTATTTATATTTCAAGAATATACAGAAGAACGAGCGCTTTAAGGAAACGATCAAAATTCCACTTCCTAGCTCGTTATAGGAGTCCCATTCGATTATCTCGCGCGTGTGTCGCGCTTTTATTTTATAAGGCATACGCGAGTAATCCGTAGCGATTAGCATCGCAATTTATATGCAGATGTATCCAGCTTTTTCTTTTTTATAACGAGAAAAACGACCGTGCACGATCGATGATTATCCGATGTGACTGCTCCGGGTTCCGGCGTTTAAATTTAATACCTCGAAATAAGACCATCCCACAACTTGTAAATGGAACGACTGCACGTCTCTAGAGATACTTTGTATCTTTAATATCAAAGAATGATATATATGGGACGTGTCCCATCCAAGGTTTAATGTATATTAAACTGTAACTAGCAAATAAATGCAACGGCAGCTTCGCCCGATGTTCCCCGAAATGTTCCGATTCCGACGAGAAATTACAGTGCGCTATACCATTTCGGAGTGCGAACCGTCGGCCACGTGGCAGCGGTTGCTAATGATTTAACGACCTCGTGGCACGCGATGGGCGTGGATTACGGCAGGAGATTCGAAAATTAAGATGTAACCCGACACGAATACTTCCCGTGCCTTCTATCTTTCGCGGAATCTGCCTTAATGAGAGTCACGGAAACGATTCAAATCGGTTTCGGTTCCGCAGTTCCAATCCGCGCGAACCTTCAATTTGCTCAACTAATAAACTTCGTGAGTAATTTTTCAAAATTCTTCACGTTCTACATAGTAAACTTATCGTGTTACAATATCTCGTCTCATTACAAACTCCAACTTATTATGTAAATTAAGCATAGCAGTTTTGCTACGTAAGCATCGAAAAGCAAATATCGAACGTATTAGCATAAATGCATAAAATTAAAAAAAAAAA
Source organism: Temnothorax americanus (assembly GCF_048541705.1). Classification (NCBI taxonomy): domain Eukaryota; kingdom Metazoa; phylum Arthropoda; class Insecta; order Hymenoptera; family Formicidae; genus Temnothorax; species Temnothorax americanus. Next base: position 2,928,761 of record NW_027509253.1, read on the forward strand.
AAAAAAAAAAAATGGTCGTTAGGAAGCGAGATTATAGAACGTTGTCGTATTCGATAAAAAGCAAAATTGTACGAGCCACGTTTACGAGAGCACGCTCATAGAAACAACGTCGATCAGCCGCGAACGTAAATCATAAGCGACATTAACGGCCGATAAAGCTGAAAGGGTTCTTTCTCCACGCGTCTCGATCGTATCTCTAAACACGGCTACCGAGTGGCGAAGTCCGGCGTGTGTACACACTCTCGTACCCCCCTGCGATCGACGACGCTGAAAAATCTCGGGCGCCTAGATCTATCTGGCTTAATTTCGAAAGGCGCGTGTTACAGAAGCCGCCTTTAGATCGAAGCCGGACCGATAGGAGGGTTATACCTCGTCACCTTGAAGCGATCGGCCGTAGGTTGGGTGTAGGCAGCGACGACGTTCCCCACCGTTCGACCGATCGATCCTCCCTATTGGACGATCCTTTCTCAGCCGCCTTATTCCTCTCGTCTCCGCCGCGCGCGTCTCTCCGCTCCTTTCCGATTTCAGACTTTTCTCGATTTTTGCCACACTCGCCGAGCAAAGTCGCCGCGCGTATCTCCTTATTCGATGTTGCACTCCGACGCATTTGGATTATATTATCGGACTATTCCACCCGCGAGAGAGTGACTGGCGGCCCTTTAAGCGTGATTTATCGCGATTACGATGGCCGACACGCGGTCGAGTGCAGATTTTAACTTACGGATCCCCGGCCGATCCGTCGATATCCATGCGCGTTATCGTCACGAAAACGCACGTTGTCCTCTTCTCTCTATATCTTTCTCCCTCTTTTCCCCGCGGACTCGAGAGCGACACTTAAACACTGCCGATCGGCATCGATCGCGCGGTACTTCCCGCGAGGTATCGCGCTCAATTCTTCCGAAGCTGAGAAGGGCAGAGACTGCCTCTGCGACGACCCACGCGACGAGTTCTGCCTCCGCGCCTACCTCCACCGATTGACTGCCTCCGCAATTTGCGTCTAACGGATGACCGCGATGTTGTGGACTAGATACGATTGAACGCGAATCACGCGAGATACTTCGAATATCCGTATACCTTGGCCATATTATTCGTAATTTTCAATCGAGTAATGCTTCATTCAAATTAAGTACACAAGAATTAGACTATATCTATGAATGAATTACGCGTTAATTGATGGATCTTAATCTCGATATTGAATTTTTCTCGAAATCCTGTTTGCGTGTATTTCTCATTAATAACCGGGACAGATGGAAAAAAAAGCGTCCGATTAATATTTTCCGTTCACCCGTTAGGCGTTAGCAAAATATTTTTACGGCGCAAGGATACCTGTTTATATAGCGGCGAATTATGGCTACGCCGTCGACCGCGGAATGGACTCGGGTACGCCGACGCATTCACCTGTATGACGTAGTCCACCAGATCGGATAGGATCGGACGCGCGGACTGCCACTAGGACTGCCGCCGATTAGCGATCGTGGGCGACGATCGGTACTCACGGAGGTGGAAAGGCGCCGTGAAAAAAAATGACCCGACAGCGCGATGTAAAACTAGTCGATGACGTCGTACACGCAAGAGTTCTCCCGTCGAGGGCGTCTAGTCGAAATGTCGGGACTTGGGACACAAATGAGACAATTGAAAAATTTTCTTTCTCATCTTTCTCGCGGATTTTCGATGTTTGACACAGGGAAACCCAAAGTTGTTTTTTCATCTATCCATTTCATAAGAATAACCAAGGCGTTATATCGTATACATGAAATTTTCACGTTTCAAATGTATATGAATTACTATATTTTTTCATGTTTATTTTCTGCCAGCTATATAAAACGGTATAAAGCGTAGATTAATAATATATTTTGTCTTTAACGTATTGATCCGTGCGTCGACAATCAACTTTATATCTGATTCTGCGTAAAAAAGCGAAAAATATAATTAATTTTAATACAAACTCTTATTGGAGCGTATTCTGAAAAATGTAGTAGTACGCATTATTATAATTAGAAGAGAAAAGAGGATGCACCTTGCAAAATTACACGCGAGATCGCGCCGAAATTCAAGCGGGCAGAACGAGTATCGAGAACGCGCGTATTAATTTACAGCTTCTCCTCGGCGGTGACAATGATTTATACCGGAATTAAGATGCCGATACGCGATAGCGTGGAAGTAGAGCTGCAGAGTCGGCATAAGAAAACGCGCATATCTACGCGTGTCCAGCACGCGTATCGAGAGTCGCAGTCGTCCGGCGCGATCGTGTTATCGGCGAAAAAGTCAAAAGGACTCGCGCGAACTGGCCCGCGATTTATCTCGACCAGTCACACGCCCAGCCGAGCGTGAACACGCCGAAAGAGAGAAAGGAGGAAAGAGAGAGAAAGGAGAGCAGAGACGCGGACGAGAGACTTGCACGAGTAAACACGTGTTAAGGTGGTGTATCCCGACACCATAAAATTGGAGCACTTGATTTTACTGTCTGTTGTGTCTGTAACAGCGTACACACACATACCTGGACTTCCTCCGATAAAATGAGCCGTGGTCGCAATATGAACGAACGGACGAAACTCCGTCCCGCAACAACGCATACTCGTATACGCGGGACGCGCGTAACGCGCGTCTGCGACTTTTTTTTATCGTCGATATCTCTCGCGGCGACGCGACGCGAGAAGCTGCCCGCCTTGGGTCCGCGTCGCAATAAAATTCACAATATTTACGATCCGTCCAGCCCGGGAGATCTCGAAAACATTTCCCAGGGGCTGTCCCGCGAGATTCCCGGGTGGCTCTTTTATCTGCCGACAAATGGAGGGCATCACCGGCGGAAATAATTTGCGGCTGGTACAAAGTGCTCGAGCCTCATCGCCGTACTTTTCGTAAGAGAAAAGAGTCTGTCCTCGCAGAACCGGTCACCAAACTTTACGGCATAAAAATATCGTATATCGTACATATTATACAGCGCACTTCGCTTGCCGCGACAAAAGAAAATGCTGCAACAAACGGTCCCGTCGCGGGATTAAAAATCTCACGTCCCTTCCTTGCTCGCCCGCGTTTCCGCGCGCTCACAATCTCGCAAGTGTGCGCAACGATTCGAGTACGAAAGCGACTCACCGGTTTCCAAGAAAGTTTTGTCATCGCCAACAGCACGAGCCTTCTCGGTATTTTTTTTTTTTTTTTTTTCAACTAATTTCCCAATCTTTTGCCCGTTTACAGGCTATTACCCGAGATGTCTACGCTAACCGTGAGATTCGACGATCGCGCGAGTTTTCTCGATCCAATGTAACTGCGTGTCTGATGCAACCGTACAACAGCTAGTGGTGAAAACGCACATTCTAGAAACGTTTAATCACCATTATGTTGCGGATCCTGCGTTAAATACTGTATCCCGCTAAAGTGCTTTCGGACTGAGTTATGATGAAAGCAGCAATTGTATTTTCTTGATAAACAATAAATGCATTCGCATTTCTTTCAAATATGGATTAATCTTTCGCTCACGTACAGGTAAAAAAAAATAAAATCAATCATCGCAATTAATTAACACGAATGCGTACAAACACATTTGAGGTACATGACAATCTCTGCTGCTTTTATATTTGCTGATGGTTTCATAGAAAACAGCAATTACTCACATTATCTCAACAACGTCTTATAAGACTGAAAGTATGTGCATCAAAGGGTTAAGGCCTAATGCGACGAACCATTTACTTAGAGAGTCTACCTCATTCTGTATATATTATCGCGTTCTACGAAATCGCAGTCATGTCGACACGGTCCGCACGATTTCTGTCGCGAGATCGGCTTGATCGATTCGACGCACGTACAACCCCTTCGTTCCAATTTCCAGGTAAAAACACCGCGCAACCGAGCTGCGGGTCGAGAGCAGCACTTTCGTCGCGCGGAATTAATCGCTGATTAAGGCAGGCAAGGTTAATCGTCAGATGATTCAGCCGTGAGTAAGGCGTCCATCGGCGTATCGGACTCTTCGGCTCGCGTGAGAGGAGCTGGACAGTGGACGAAGAAACCGTGGTCGATTTAAAAAGAATAATCGCTAAAAGGCACGGGAGATAAAAAGCGAATTAAGATAATCTTTCGTATATCTTGTTCTCGACTTTTCAATAATTCACAGTTACTTACAATGTTGTATGTGTTAAAAGGAAAATTTAAAACTGAAGTTTAGACTTAATTTCATACATCATGTTCTATTTTAACATTATTACTTTTTATATAATTTTTTACATAAGCTAAATATAATGATAGAAATTTTATTTTTTATATTTACTTTTCTCCCTAGCACTCTGAAATCTTCCGAATTATATATAGATATAGCTGCTATAACCATCGCAAGAAGATCAGTGCTTTCAAAGTGCATATGCGATCGTACCTCAATACAGTTTCGAAAATATTTGGGCGGTGCAATGCGGCGCGGCGAGTCACCGCGATTGCAAAAGCAATCGTCGAGAGCACCGAGAGAGTATTTGCTCTAATTAAGCGCGCTCAATTGCGCGAGCGCGATTTACGGGGCAGCGTGAGTGTTGAAAATTCGCGAATTTCGCTTTAACGAAACGCGCTTAATTTGGGCCGACCGTTTCGCCACCAGTAATAAAGCGGAGTGGACCGATAAAGGAGAGGCCGGGGAGGTGTCCGTTTGACTGTCCATCGTGGCCGTGCTCTGTAATAAAGGCGGCTTCCTCCTCCTTTGCCCTGCCCCATTGTCTTTAACCCCCCTTGTCTTTCTGCCTTCGCGACCGACTCGTTATCCGGCCGCGCCGCGCCGTCTCTACGTTTCTCTCTTTTCTGTGCCGGCGCAGACGGTTTCTGCGTCCCGCGTAGCGGCCCTCCGCCACGTAAGAAAAGTTACCGACACTGTTAAGGGTCATTTTGCTCCACGAAGTCGCCGTTCGTAAAACGGGCACGGATCGCCTCTCCTGGCCGTAAAAATGGCATTTAGGACCGTAATACAGCCGAGACTCGCGCGGCCGTTTAACTTCGCATGCGCGACCGCGTTGTCTCGAAGTTCTCGGGCAGCTTCATCCGTGTGAACCGATTCGAGGGGCACGACATTGCACTTTTCAACCTATATTTTTATGCTCGAAGAGTTGGAAAGCTAGCGAGTCTGGACTTTCTTTATTTCTTGAATAAAAAAACATTCGTCGAGTATTGCACGCATCACATATTTTCAAACCCCCATTTCGGGATTTAAACCGCATTTATATTTATTCTAGACTTATATATTATGAAAATTCTTTTCATTTACAATTTTATTTAGGAACCATATATACTGTATATTCTTTTGGCAACGGCATTGGCGTTCCAGTCGAAAATAAAGACACTATGGCGGGTTATACCTGCGATTTATCCTTGCCGCCAATTAACGTGGAATGTAATTCATGGGACAATTATTTTTGATACCCGTTACACGGCGACGTGTCGACAGTCGTGCAACGGTCGGCGTGTAATCACTTTCCTGCTTTTCAAAAGAATTGCATTTTCTTAAAACGGATAATGTTTCTAAATATAGAGTTCTAAAAAGAATTTCCGATTAAAGATGCATGTACTCGTATCATTATCAAGTATATCTTTCCATTTCAGTAAAATTCAGCTAGTCCATTTTCAGAGAGAAAGAAAGAGAGAGAGGATGTCGGAAAAATTTTTGATTCTACAAAGAATTTTACAGTTGCTGATGATACTGTTCAGAAAGAGATTAATTATAATTTAATTATAATGATCAAAAAGAGAATTTGAGAATATGAGTGTCTTCCACTATAATTTTTTTATTTTAATCAAAATTTATTTAAATCGTAATACTAAATAGGATTCTAGTCGGAAATCTGGCGTTTCCTTTAGGAATTTTGAGTAGAGTCTTATTTAGTTTTATATTTAATCGGAAGTTTTTTTTTTAAACGTATTAGGATTCTAAAGCTTCTGGCGGAAGAGCTCCATATATTATATCGAAATTCTGCAAACGGGGTGCTAACTCTACAGAGAGAGACATCCTTCTCCCTCTCGGCCATCGTCATCCGGAGAATCCGGCTCGGTGCATTCGGCGGCGGTGCCGGGACTCGTTGCAGTTCTGGTTTCTGGTACTGGATTCTGGACCGCCGCCGCCACCGCCGCCGCCACTGCCGTTGGACGAGGCCCGATTAAAATGGAAACAAATGAAGTTGGACGTAATGAGGTTCTGCGGTGAGGGAGAACCCGTTCTTTAATTTATTCCCCCTCCCACCCATCGCGTTACGGTCTCGCTCTCCTTATCTTTCTCTTTCTTCTCGACATTCTCTTTTCTTCGTCGTCCTCAGTCGCCCTCCCTTTCGTTCTCCCTTTCCCCCCAACATCCGCATTCGCGGAGAACTTCTACTTCTTCGAGCCGATGTGCTCGAGGGAAGATCCAGTTTTCCCGAACATCAACGTATTCGCAACGAATGCCTTTCGTCAATTCTCCGCTCAATTTGGCGTACTTGTCTCACGTCAATCCTCTGCTCAATTTGGCGTAATTGTGTTTCTGACAAAGTTATTATCGAACCGAAATTAAACTTACTTTAGAAATCCATGGATTTTTGCAAATTAAATATCAATAAATAATAAATAATAATAGAACTTTATAATAAGATAATAAATAATAAAAATTAATAAAAAAATTGTTAAAAAACTTAAAACTTTTTTGTATAAGTTTTTAAACCTGGTAAATTTTAATCTGGAAAAATTTAGATTTGAGATCAGATCGAGAATCAGTCGTGCGCACGTGCGTACATGAAATTTACATGCCCAAGCGGTTTTCGATAGCTTCCTATACGTGTGTGATCGAAACCGATCCTCTCGATCTCGCGCGACAATGGGTTCTGGCCGCGTTGGGCCGGTTGACATTATAAATCGCAATCAGCGAACGTGCTGCCACAGAAAAAAAATGAGACTGGAGAGAGTCGAAGAAACGTGAGAAGATAAGTGAGAATGAGATGGGGAAAAGAAGATTCATTGTTCAGAAATATTGTGGCGCGAAAAGCGAATTTATAGATGCGTTCAAGAAAAAAAATGAGAAACACGATAAAATCTGCGATTACTGGAAGGCGTTTATAATGTTCCATGGCACGGTCGCTGTTCTCAAAGCAGTAACTCTTCTCGCGCTCACAGAAAAATATTTCAGATAAATATAAAATATGTTTTTAGATAAAAAGAATATGTTGGTAACAAAATGATCATTACATTTTATCTAGAAGACGAAGCGTGACAATAAAGCAGACTTCTCCGATGAGAGAACGCGCGGTTAAAAATACGTCTTTTAGGCATTCGTATGCTCTCAGGATTACCCATCGGAATTCCGCCGTATGCACGTGCAGCAATCTCACTAGCCCCTATGCCAGTGAGATGGATGAACCTCGGGCGTTACGCGCCGAGGCGAGACGCGCGTAGGAAAGCTCGTATACCAAATCCTCTTACGTACACTCATAAATAGATATATATCGACGTATATCGATGTATCCCAGCGAACGAAAATACACGACGCCGCAGATGCGAACCAATCTCGAACTTCTGAGTAAATAAAACAAATCGTTACTACCTATCGTCGGAGTGGGCCGTTGCCTGTGCGATTCACTGCTTGTGCAATATATATATTTTTTCTGCGAATGCATCGTGCTGCCGCATTACAGCATATTATTAATATCATTCTATTTATTTCACGCAATGGAATAAACTGTCGTGGCAATATGACTCACGTCAAGATACGGGGGAAATTTTTTAATAATGACTTTCAGAAAAAAAAAATGGATCAGTAAATCTTTTCCCTTGTCCAATTCCTATACGATGCACGAGAGAACGGCGAGAGACGGTGATCAATTACGAGGGGGAATGGCGGTCTCGCGAGGCGAAATTCAATTGCGTTAGAAAAACAGGCTGATCCGCTCGTCACAAGCGCGACATGGCTGTCCACTGGCGCAATCAGCAACGCTGCTACCAAGTTCGGGTTATGCTTCCCTTGTGTTCGGAGCTCAAGGCGCCGACGGTCCAAGTTCCATACGAATCTCAAGGCGGTGTCCAGGCAAGCGACCGAACGCAAGAAAAGGCATAACAATGTAGATAAAGCGGCAAAATAGATTCAGGTTCGTCGACCGTAAATAGAAGAACTGCCTTTGTCGGTGGACACAAAGGGATGTGATCGTTCACATGCGTAAAAATAAGCTTTTGTCCAACCGGAGTAATAGGTACACACAATAACCTGTGATCTGACAGGAATAGTTGCGTAAGCGCGATAATTATATTTATTACACACGTGCCGGAGAGAGAAGAGCCATTAAATCACAGCCTGTTCGCTAAAACGCTGCCAGAAGTTTGCTAATGTTTATCGCGTTGTTCACGTAATGAGGATATATTAGCTCGCGAAACCCCTCGTTGAGAAATTAGGTGAAAAAGTGATGTTCGCGCAATAATCGTCACAATAATGTTAATTTTATTCAATATTACAAATTGAATAAAAAAAAGTGCAGTAAATTTAGCATCTCTTGTATAAACTGTAAATTCCATAATAATTACTTTACATAGTTAAAATCATTAACCAATTATAAAAAAAATATGAAACAAATACAAATATATAAATAAAATATACAAATATATATATATATTTTGTTTTATAAACTATACATCGAATTTTCGTGAGACTAAACGACATTCCTTCTTTTTTAATATATTGCCTTATTATTGCGTTAAGAATTCGCGAATCGCAAATTATCGCAATTATCGGCGTTCGAGATCTCATCATGAGTTGCTTCTCGGTATTGTTAATGTAACTGTTACAATCCTAAGGCCCATGTCCACTCTCTTACGTAACGGAACGTACACGCGCGCGTACACAGGCATATGTGACGGCGCGTCGAGGATCCAAACGACGCAGATGGCACGTATCGCGTCGATAGTAACGAACGAGTAAATTTTCCACCTTAAATAGGCAAGACGATACATCCCGCTATGGTGAAAAACGAAAGGCGTAACCTTCGGGCGATCGATCTTCTTTTTCCTCCGTACTTTACGCGAGAGAAAAAAAAGGCCGATTTAGCACGGCTCTAATAAACTTGTTTTCAGAATTGCGACTGCGCCGTAGAGCAAAACCACGATATGTAAGTCATTTTCCACGTTCTAAGAGATAAAAAATAAATTTGCACGATTGTGTATTTAATGCAACATGCAATTATCGCGCGCGCGCGTATATTGATTCTCTTTTGTCTATATAAAGAGAAAAAAATCTAAAATTTTATATCGTTTAAAAGCAATAATTTTTCAAATTTAGTTTTTTAAATGTGTTAAATTTTCATCGATAATGCTGTGTCAAGCAACGATAATGTGAATTTTTGATATCATATGTATATTTTGACATCATACATTTTTTTTCGAACGTTATTATGAATCCTGTCACCGGATCAAGTTGTCACGATGATCGCCTAACTACCTTTTCGATTTGTTCCTAGATAGATCTCACTTTCTCCGCGCTTATATCCGCATCCACCTCGAGCGGACGCGTTTCGTAGAGTCATGCTAATGAAGGATGATTATGCCAAAACACGCGCTATCAGCGTCTACGATCTGACAACGTGAAATCGGTGATCGACTGCTGATCATGACGAGTCATTGACGTTTACATCTAACTGTTACGGTGCCATTACATGGCGTACAAAAGAATGTTGCAATGTAACTTCTGCGCCGTTAGTTACGATCGATATCGAGGATCTTTTGCGAAAAATCTATTCTCGGCACGATTGACAAGAGGCACGAAGAACGCGAGACAAGGAATTTGAAAGTATTTTGATCATTTCGTTACCGCGTCTTGTTAGCCCGGATTAATTAGCGGCCCTTTCGCTAACGGCCATTATTTTCAACACCTCCTTTCCTCGCGTTTAACGGGCACGTTTCTCTTATTCTCCCCCTACCTACCGATCTAACGAGAGCTCGAAAGCAAAGAGTACGTGTGCATCGAGCTACCGTCGGTGGCCTCGATTTGTCAACCCATTAGACAAATCCCAAGTAAGAACGAGAAGTGTCGGGGGCTTACGGATCGGTAAGCCGTCGTCTATCTCGCAAGGAGACAACTTTCATTATCGTCATAAATACCTTCGCGTTACTAGGAGAGCGCTTTTCGAGAAATTCACGTCTAGATATTCATAAATCATCGGCCGCGGTAAAGAAATGGGCGACGTGTATTAGCGGTAACTGAGAGCCGGCGTTTGACACGTGTCACACCTTAAATACAAAGCCGAGGGATAAATTAAGGATTATTCTACGTTAGATAAAGGGAACAGCGCAAAATAGGTTCACGTCTTCAGATTTGACGGATAGGATCATCCGTCTTGCGTTATATGCGTGTCAAGCAACATCAAAATTTAATTGCATAGTATAATACTGGAACGATATCGATATATAGATATACATCGTATTTTTATACGCGATGGCACTTATGACGCCCGGCGTATGTATCCATAATAACATGTCGATTCCGGTTTTACAACGCGACCGTGTATATTACTTAGCGAATTTGACAGCGCGTATACCGCGTCCGGCCTGCTTTTCCTCGAAGTACTCGATCGATCGTGACACACACAGGCAGGGTCCACCTTCGACGATATCTTAATTGCACCGACGAAATTAATTCGCCGTTGCTCCACCGAGATATTGCCGTCAGATTAATCCCCCGATGTTCCCCCCCCCCCCCGAGGCCCCACCCGTCCGTCTCGTAGCGGTTTTGTAATTATTTTTTCAAGCTCGGGAATTGGTTAGGTACCCTTAATCTGTTTATTACGACGATGCACCGAGGCGTACTGCGCGTTCGTTAATCCAGTTCTCAAGCGCAGTCGCCCTGATTACTCCGGTTAATGAAGGTTTAACATGAAAAAACAGATGCAGCGTGAGATCGCGTTCGTTTCGCGTTCGCTTTTGAAGCCCGAAATTTGCAGGTCTGCATTCACGAGCGAGGATTGCACCGAGTCGATTCTACCGTCCAATTAGCTTGTCAATTAACATTACAAAGGTACAAGATGCCCCTTCAATTTGGAGGATGCCGCGATACGACAACGAGAGAAAAGAGGTCGGCGGGCGTGCGTCGGGTGCGTCCGCCGCAAAACCGCAAGATGCGATAAGAACCGGAGGAGAGAGAGAGAGAGAGAGAGAGAGAGAGAGAGAGAGAGAGAGAGAGAGAGAGAGAGAGAGAGAGAGCGAACGTGCGCCGAAAAAGAGTCGAGGGTGGGATAGTAAAAAAGAGGGAAGGGATAAAGAAAAACGAGAAATATGAGAGTGCGGGACGGAAGAGCCGCGGACAAGTAGTTTGCATACGCGTGCTCAGCGCAACGTGCGTGTACACGCAAGCTGAATTTAAATTTTCACTCAGCCGCGGTTGGATATTAAAAAAGTATACCCGTGGTTTTACGCTCTTCCGCTTTCTCAACAGTGTGTCCCTCGTGGAAATTCAATTTGCTCAGCGAGAGAAACGTAAAAGGGACGGCATATATGTGCGAGCGCCTTGGGGCGCGCAATCGGTCGGCTCAATCAATCGGCGTGTAGCGGCATGGTCGTGGTTACGCATCGGTTACCAGGCTATCAATGGACGCACCCACGCATGTTCTCGAGAGATCGACATGCCGTCCCTCTTTCCCTCTCGAAGAGGGGCCGCAATCGAGTTACTCGCAAGGTCGTTTAATTCTTATGCGCTTTCAGAAAATAGATTTCGCGAATGCAAATGAGAGAACGCCGATTCGTTCTCTCTGTCTGTCTTTCTCTCTCTCTCTCTCCCTCTGAGATCAAAATAAATAGCGCATAGCGATCGAGATTCATAATACAGAATCTGTATGTATCAACATCCGTAAGAAGGTAACAGGATATGTGCGAGTGAGCAGAAATTTCAAAATATGATTTTTCATTTTTTAAGAAAAATATAAAAATTTATTGGTATGTAGTATACGAATATAATTCGTATTCATATCTTTGGAATCCCCATTTCATATCGCGGTGTTCCCTGCAGTTTAATCTTATAAGTTACGTCCTTATACGTTTTATGAGAACAGTCAAGATAAAAAAAAGAATAGGTAACCAATAAATATTTTCACCTTCTTCTCTAGTTGCGCGCTTATATGTACAATGTGGGGTGTGTATATTCAATTCAGTAACGTCTCTTCGAGTTGAAAATCGACGTTGCATCGCGCGAGGTTGCGTTTAGTCGCGTTCAGACGTCAGCTGTCGGATTATCAATGAGCACGCCCACGCGCACTTCTCTCTCTCTCTCTCTCTCTCTCTCTCTCTCTCTCTCTCTCTCTCTCTCTCTACCCTCTCTTTCATCTCCTCAAGATGGGTTCTTTTTTCTCTAAGTGTCGACACTCGCGCGCCCGATCAATTCACAATTACGCGCGAATCGCCTCGTAAGCGCAAACTCGTAAACTCCGGCCGAAGAAAGAGCCAGCGCGTCGGGAAAGCTTCCCCCGTTTGCCCACGCGGGAAAATTATTCCGAGGTCGACAACCCTTCTCCAGGAAAAGAAAGAAAAGGCGATTTCTCTAACTGAACAATGACGATTCTGTTTACGTTCACAGGCTCTTTCGAGCATTGCAAAACTTCTTTAGCACATGTCCATTTTAGCGATGCAAATTTTCTTCACAGATCCATTATTTGACCGAAAATGAATATACGAGCAACTTATAATGTTTTAGAATAAAATAAAAAAAATTAAGATTTAATATAATTATATTAAATAGCTACTGTGTAATTTTTTAAAGCATCTTTTTAAAAAATATCAAAAATTTTTATCCAATTATATTTGGCTTGTTTTCAATTATCGATTATAATGGCGAGAAAAGTCATTAAACAATTTTACATTTGTCTTTAAGCGAAAGCTGCGTTAAAATTCGCGATGCGTAACGCAAAGGGCGTGACAGACAATCGGATTTTCAACGGGCATGATTACCAATTGCAAGTACGGACGTTAAACAGCAAGCGTCGGATGATCGCGTAAAAAAAAGTCGTAAACGCTCCGCCGGAAGTACGCTAAATGATATTGCCGACACACTCCCGCGGCGCGGCCAATGTCCCGACGCATAATTAATTCTGCAATCCTGCCTGTGTAAACTGTGCAGCGACGAGTCGCTTTCACGAAGGTTGAGTTAGAAGCGCTTCTTTCCGCGCAGTCTGGCGCCGCGTCGACGTCGTTCTTTAAGACATGCGCGCAGTTGCCGGGGCCGATTTCACGCCTAGGCAAACCGGGGAGAATGATGATGGAAACAAGCACTACGAGCAGAATCGATACTGTCGACAACCAGTCCCACAACATTTCTTTATGCTAATTTTAGATCGCAGTGTTATTTTTTTTCAATGGGGATAAAGGATAAGGAGGCTTATAAAAATTTTTGACGTTGTCTCGCACGCATTGTTGCTTCAACTTTTCGCGAATCTGCGATCGACGAAAGTCGTCTAATAGCGTCGTCTCGGCGAGGAAAAAATATCGGTTACGACAGCCTGCCCGTGGCTGCCGGATCACGGCAAACGGGTGTTCGTCATTAACGCTCGAGATCACCGGCGTGAATTAATATAAATGGCCACCACCTTTCGAGTCGAGGAGCGATCACGACTGATTTTGTCAGAGTAATTGAATGCGCGTTGATCCGTCGGGGCCGAACCGGAGCCGAGCTGAGAAAAAGAAAGGAGACGACGGGAGGCTAACCGGAGGAAGAAGGATAAAGAGGGCGATCCATGGCCCGGTTTTCTCCGGGCATCAGCCGGGCCCGAAGAGAGGAGACCAGTATAACGCATCGTGTCTCGTAGCCCCGGTCGAATTATTACCGCGGCATGCAGATGAGGGCACGATCGAGATATCGCGTGTACGCGCAGTCGTATGTATGTACGCGGTTCGAGATAAGATCGACGTTCCGTGCGCCGCGCCGGCGAGCTTCACGGAGGAGGCTGAGGAGGGATCGCGCCACTATCGTCGAAACGAGACCACGTGATACTTATATCCTGTTTTTCGCGTTTCAGGGACGCTTTATCGCCTAGGTTCCACGGAACACCACTGTCTAGGGCCCGAAAATTTACGATGTCAAAACTTATCTAACTTATTCCTCTAAGGAAAAAAAAAGTTCCTTAAATCGCGAGAGTGAGATATACGATAAATGAACAGATTTAACCCTTGTGTGCGTTAGTTGGCACATAATAAATTACCGTCATGATTTATTATAAGAAAGAGAACACAGGAATGACGACTTTGTAGTGTTCAAACTGTTGATAATAAAATCTTAGTACGCGACAGATTGGGGGCCAGGTGTGAAAAATCGCAGCGTGCCTAACAGGTCCATTTATAAAGTTAATTAAACGTTCGAGCAAAATCCGACTTTCAATCTGAACATCATTTTTCAATTACTCGACATCGTCCGTCAGTCAAAGTGACGGTCGCTAACTTATTTCGCCAGTCCAATTATTTGACGACGCGACGCGTCCTGATTAATGCAAATTGATTAATTAAAATCGGACGGACCGTGACAAGTGTTTACCGCTTCGGTTATATGTGTGCACACTTTTTGCAACAGTATCCGTAAACATTGCATTTCGCCTCGCAAGTCAAAATAAGCAAAAAAATCAGTTTTGCTTATCACTATCACATTTATCATATTCATAATTACATTTAAAAAAATTTATATTGTTTATTTTATATATAACGTATATAATGCGCATGACACCCTGCATATTATCTGAATGCAGGGCTCGGCACCACAATTGCACTGCTTGCTGCATCAGGCCGGCCCTGCTTCTCGAGCGGTCCCGCGGTGAATCAGCCGCGGTCGCTCGCCGCAGAGTTACGTAATCGGCGAACACGGTGTGCACACACACAATATCTCCGTCGGATATCACTTTGTAGTCCGGCCGCGGGGCCGAGGTGCCCTATCTGATCTCTGCTCCGATGCCTTTGAGAGCGCGAAAAGGAGGAAGCCTCTCCTCGAGTTCCTTTTGCTTTCCTGCGTGCATGCAGCTTGCAAACAACGACCGACCGTCCTTCTTTCTCTGTCTCTCTCACATCGGAAGAATGTAGCATACGCGAATCGATCCGCGAGGAACATGATCCTCGGAATGATTGAGCGCTACAGATAACGAATTTCGCGGAAGGGAGAGTATCGGTGCCTCGTTTTCAATCGGGAGAGTTACTTCCGAATCGATGAATCAATTCGCCTTCGTAACAACCGCATCAAAGAAAAGCTGCTTTTTTACGCTACTTTTTTAAGCACCATATAGGATAGAGATGCATTAGTGAATGACTGATCGCAAAATATACTTGGGTAATTCAAAACTTTTTTGCTAGATAAAGATAGAAATCTAAACGTATCATATACAAGGTAAGTGAGAAAACAGAAAGAAAGAGATTGATATCAGCAGCGTTTTACTAATATATAATATCATTAAATTATAGTAGTAAAAATAATAAGAATAGTAAGACCATAATAGCCAAAAGTAAAACTATAAGTAAATATTCCTGTCAACTTCTACATTTCTAACTAAAATAAATAAAATTTTATTAAATTATATATTGCTAATATATAAAAGTAAACATAAATTCAGTAATCAATAGTTATTCATTTGCTGATCAATTAAATTATTATAAACTATTTCTTTTTTTTAAGCTTTCAATCGTGACCGTAATATCGCGTTTACGAGGGCGAGAACGAACTTGCGAAGACAGAGAGCAGCGCATATATGCGTGTCGGAACAGTAGCAAAAGATTCTCGCGATTATGATATCTCAGGAGAAAATATTATCCCGTGTTCGCGGATTCGCCGGCGCGTAAAACACGGTGTACGCTCGATTTCCCCATAAATCAAAGTCGTCGCGCGCTTAAAATGTACAACGTTATCCTCTCGCGTTCACCGCGAGAGAAGAATACGGGGAGGACGGACGCTCGGGACGCGGCGAGCGCGCCGAGAGAGGAAAAGGAAGACGAGCGGCGCGAAGAATCACTCGACTGCATTTATCGCGCGAGCATTAACCAGCTCACTCGAGGCTGCGCAAACACCGCAAACACTCGTCGGACCTGACGAGATGACTGACAAACACTGGCTCCCGGAGCGACGAAGCGACGTTTGAGTTTGGCGTGTGCATGGCACACCGTGGGCGACGCGTACGGCAGCGAAGGAATAGGATACAAAGTAATGGCTACTCGGGAAAATATCAACAACTGTTATTCCTTAAACAGCGGTGCGCATGAGTTGGCATCTCGTCTCGCTACGTGTGATTTCCGATTGTAAAAATTGGAGACAAACATTTCTCGTCTCTTATTTCATCAACTAATACTAACGCTTGTAAATAAAAAGAAATGTTAAAGACCAGTAATCAAATAATTTATCAATTATGGTGATATTTAGTGTGTTTTAAGTTTTAATCTCGTGATTTTATAAAAATGCATTTCTATAATAACGTGCGATAATAGACAATAATTGAATCTAAATTGTGGTTATGAAAAGTACTACGGATAATCGGAACAGAATCCAGAGATCAGGAATTGAGTAATCTTCCTCCACGGTGAGATTTCAGCGCAGTTGAGTACATCGCTACTCTGGCGAGTATGTAGGAGTCGCATGACGTCATCTAACCAGCTGTTGCATTAGTAAAGAAAATAAAAAGCGATTCTAGCCAGCGTCGCAATACCTCTCGCGGGATGATATTATTAATGGCAACAAGCGCGTAACACTCTTCGAGCGGAGATCGCCACTAGACTCCAAGTTACCGAGGAATATTTAACTGATGGGTTTTGTCACACGTACATCGCGCGATGCATTTACGTAACAAAGCGCAACTGTTTATTGTGCAAAACGAGAAATTAAACAGAAAGTTCCGACTCGAAAAAAATAAAAATTCTCTCATTCTTGAATTAATTTGGATCTTGTATAAATAATGACATAAGAGTCGTATATATACGGAGATACATAAACAAACGTAAAAAATTGACGAAAAGCAGCTAATTAATTATCAGTAATTCATAAATTAAATAAATGTACATCACGATAAATAAATTTAAACGAGTCTTGAGTCGGGCAGAAAAATAAATGCCGTAATAAGCAGAGTATAAAATCGAGAGCAGAGAAAAGCAAGCAAATAAGATAAGACGTCGAATCTGAATGAAAAATCAAAGAGAAGAGTGATAATACGTGATACGACGAAGGATCAACATGGACGCATCACTTTTCACCGGCGTGCTTAACTGCGTTCGCATCAGAACGCAGAACGACAACATAATGGAGCAAGGATGCACGCGTGAAATGCGAACAGCACGACCGAGCAGTCGGTGTCGTAAATGAGACGCAGTTGCACGCGAAAGGATCGTCTCTAGGTCACTGCCCAACGAAAGTTACGTCAGGTTTGGATATGGTAATACCGCATTCCAGCACCGACACCTTCGCCAAGCCAGCCAGCCAGCCAGCCTCGCACGAAACCCTCGCTTTCGTCGTCTCTCGCTCCTTCTCCCTTGCGCTCGCCGTAATCGTCTGTCACGAGTCGCTTAGAGTGTGTGCCTGCGCGATTATCTCGAAAACCCACTATTACATCAGCCGCAAACGCGCGCGCCCGGTACCTCATTAATAACGTTCCCTTAATAACGGTATTTCGTAGATAATCTCTCGCTGCCGCTAGGCGCGCGCGCGCGCGCTCGCTCGCTTCCGGTACACTCGTAAATTATTTACCCGTAAATCGGTAACGACGGCAAAGAAACACGTCGTGCGTTAGACGCGGCGAGTTAATGCCACGTGGCGGCGCGTGGCGCGTGTAAAGTCGCGAGTGATTGCCACATCAATGAAAGAAATATAAAGTATAAAAGAAAGCTTACAAAAGAACAGAATTTCTTAGAAAATATATTCCAATTTTTTTTACTTCTGATGTCGTGACTGGAAAAAAATCTCATGTATCAAATTTGTATAAATATACCTAAGAGCAGCGAATATAGGACATTTTTTTATATAATTAAAATAGAATTTTCGAGAATAGCGTATCTCAGTGTAATTGCCGAGATTATCATGAGCCTATTTTCAACGAATAGAGAAATCTATTAATTATCTTTTACGGGATTATTTTATACGATCACGCACGCGTATGGATAATTACGAGGAACGTTCGGAACAAGCACCACCAGGAAATCGAACACCACCGTCTCGCGTGGAAATAAACGTCAATCTTGAGTGAGGTAGATAAAGATCGCGTTGAATAACGATTCGGGCGAGGCGAGCCGGCAATAAGTAAGCGCCCTGAACTTTCGTAAGTCATACTAGTCGCGACCATTTCATGGTTGCGTTGTCCTATCTTTTATGGACCTTTAAATTATTTTCCCTCTTTCCCTCGCCACTGTCCATTCCCCTGTTATCGACGGCTGATTCGTAACGCGCGACGGACGTCCATCGTATACGCGTTGATGAGCTCTCGATGGGTTACCAATCACGTCTCGCTCCCATTTTCCAGAACTACACCGGATGTCGGACGAACAAACGAACATAAAATGTAATCAAAGGCTCGATGATAAATCGCCCGCGAGTATACATTTTCGAAAGTATGGCTCACGGGCGGCCTTCGTGTGACTCGTAAAGAGCAATCGATAAGGCCGGTAACTAATTGCAAGCAAGAGTTACATCAGCTTTATATCTCAAATTAAACTAATAACTGGCGAAAGCGACCTCGCCAAAAATGGTGCGAAAACGAAAGCGCGCCGACAAAAGAACTTCGGCGCGAGATTTTGGGCTCGTATCGCATTTGAGGGACGGTAGCTGAAGGAAAAAGAACTGCCAAAAGAAATAAATACGATTTTCGTGACGGTGAATCGCCCGACGGATCGATCTAGCGCAACACGCGAGATTGACGGACCGCTGCGAGATGACCGAAATCTGCGATTCTGGCAGCGCGAGCGTTCCCATCCGCCAAATATTTCGTATTTGCCATTGTTCGAACTCTTATCACGAATACTGTAAACAGTGTATCCTACAGCATGCTATATACCGCTAATTGTATAAGTAGAGCTTTCTGTGTGTCCAAGTATATTTTACTTGCATGTGCATGAAAAGCATTTTTCGACAAAAAGGCTGGATTAAAGTATCCGGTATTAAAATAATTCTTTCGTTTTGTAACAAGAGAAAAACCTTAAACTTAATCTTGCGCTACGATAATTACACATTACACCTCTTATATGTATGACTTTTTGTTGTCACTGATATACATCGCTATTTCTCCAACTATATGAGACTGCCAGCGATCCAACGTATTATGTTGCGAGAGAGCAGAACATACCGGGCTTCGTATAAATCGTTGGGGAAATAACGCGCGTCGAAATTCGAGCTCGTTAAACGTCAGTTATCGCACGTACGTCGCGTAGTACGGCAGCGTGGCCACGGCTAATTCTTAATGGGCGTGACCGCGAATCTCGACAGAACTTGAAAGCGGTCCCCACCTCCTCTCATACTTCGCGGATGGACAGATCGATCTGCGCGATGTTAATTATTTTCCGACGAGAACGACGAGAGTACGCATAAATCAACGCTTATCTCCTCTCGCGTTGCCGCGACGAAGTAAGCGTTCGCAGGCGGGGACAAGGACGCGAAATTTTAACAATAACGAGCGCGCGCGGGCGAAAAAGCGAAGGAGCGCCTTTAAACGATAATTGAGTTGCCGGTAATGGCTTTTACATGGCGTACCCCGAGCTCGTTGTTTATAGGGCGCACGGCGAGATCCGCGGGATAAGACGTCCGCTTGTAAATAATGTAATCTTTCGTGAAGCGTGTGGGTAATCCGCCGCACGTCGAGGAAGGCCCGTTCACGGGAGTAACCCACCCGCGGGAGTGGCTGGAGTGGCATTTCGCGGATTGGAGCATGCGGTAATAACGTGCAGCATCCTGCTGGTGCCATTAACACGTTTATATACCGGCGTTATCAGATCCACGCCGGATATAAGTACGCGGGGGATCGTGCTGGTATCGCACGGAAAGGCGAGCGCGAGGAGAGGCGTCGTGGGCGGAAGTGACGAGCGTCTGATAAATGGAGGCACCGCGGGGAACAAAAACTAGTTGTTGTATGTAGGTATTTTGTAATTGTAATCGCGATAGTCTAAGAGTTCTGCGTCAAAAATATGATAATTTGCTCGTTTAGACTTGAGAGAAAATTATACATAATGTTATATACATATACAATGTTAATTATAATTCAGGCCAACTAGTTGGGCCCTTATTAGAGCCTTATGATCATTTCTACACGGGATGTTATACGTATATGTTCTGCGTAGAGAAATTATTTATATTTATTTATAACAAAATTTATTTCTCTTATGTCTCTTTATAACGTTGTCGTTATTGTTCTTATTATTTTCATTGGTATCACTAATTGCTTTAAATTTAAATATAATATATCTTATATATGTAAGAAAGAGAAATTTAATAAATCCATTTTCTAAACTGGCTTTGATTTACCGATGGGAATAACGACCCGAGCATCGATCGCATTGATTAAACGCTACATAAAATTCGGCCAATAATGCGGCCCAATAAGAAACAACAAATTCGCAGACCGGAAAGTACACCGGTATCGAAACGTTCGGGTACTATATCGTCGATTAAACGGCACTTTTGTCGGCGCGATAAAACTCGTTACGGTACACCTACCATGGTAGCGAATTAAGCAGAATAATGAACGGCGGAGGAGCCGTTCGTACACGGTCGAGTTTTGATTAATCGAGACCAGGCCACCATCGATTGGGCGCCAATTTGTCTTGTCGAGGCTCGAAAAATTCATACGTTATTAATGGCGTGCGTGGCCGCGCCGAATGGAAGAACTGAAAAAGGCAGAAAGGAGTCATCGCTCGATCGGATTTTCAAGTGCGTTCTCTCTCTCGTGCGCGCGCACGCCGATTTCTTTTTGTCCCATCATTTTTCAAAATGCATTTTAGATCGAGGGAGGAATAATGAGAAAGGGAAAGAAAGGGGACATACATCCAGCGAGCGGTTTCGCGATAACGGAACATTCGACGTTCTCATGCGACGTTCCATCGCGCGATTTCCACGTGGGGGTTCCCGGCCGACAAGGAGGACGTCTAGTAAAATAGTAAAATATCACCATCGGGTCTTTTTATCGTCGTTTTACGACCCTTAAAAGTTCTCAGCTCCGAAGCAAAATCGATAGCGCGGGCCGATCTCGCGCAGACATTTAAATCGTGACAAACGTCACCACCCACGCACGCAAGATATCTGACCGACTCTATATTATTATACTCGGCAATTTAGAAACGCGAATAAACTCCCCGTATTTACAGTCGCGCCGATAAAACGTAAATTGCAACGCTTTTTCCGCGAAAGCGACTGGTGAGGAAAGTAAAAAATGCCGCGGTTTGTGAAGGCATTTTAAATCCTCTCCGCTTTGTCGTTTCAATCTTATCAATTATGAGAGATAGGCATAATTAATTAAATGCTACGACGATAAAGAAGGTCGAACGATTAGTGGATAATTCATAAATCGTTCGATAAATCTGGCCAGGCAAAGGGCGCGGCGTCAGCGATTAGTCAAGTACTCCCTTTGGCCCGCCGGCGATAATTGGCTTCACGATGATCAATTTCGAACGATTACTAATTATCGCTAATTAAGCGAACGTGCTTTCGGCTCCTCGTTCGCTATCGCCTCTGGGGTTATACCGGCGCCACGCACGGCTTCGCGAGCCCACGCTTCCTGCCTACGCGTGATTACATTAGCCATCCTTAAGGATGATGATCTCATGCGTGGTAATACACAAAGCACTTTGTTATCGGTTGTCGCCTGTCAAAAAATACACGCTATTGCTAAACATAAAGCAAATATTAACTTTCTAATCGGTACTAATCTTCCTCTCTCTCGTGCCATATCTATTAATTAAATTCCTCAACCTTAAATCACAAAACGGAAAAACCGGGAGTTTTTCGCGTTAAACCGTTAGCTCAATAAAACGTATCTCCAATTACAATCTCAATGCGGCAGCCAGATCGAAGTCGTCGATAACAAATGCTCGTCTTTATCCGAGAACCGCTGGCGCGGCCCCCGAGACGGTTAAAAATGCAGCTGTGGAATCTTGTCCCGAATCTATAACGACGACCGGTCGTACAAATTTCCTCGGCTTCGCGGTGTCGAGCGCAAATAAAAAGAAGGACCCGGAAAGATCATTATCGAAACCGGGAACATCGAGACGTAAAGTCGAACAGAATTTCTAGGCGCTCTAAAGTGTTTCAGCAAATAATTATTGTCTCAAAACAAATTGTCGATGCTTCATATTATCAGCGCATATTATAAAAGCTGTCTGATTCGCATCTTGCGTGCGATAAACGCATTGCAATTTCCATTTTAAAATAAGTTTCTCGAAGTTTGTCTATCTACGATCGAGTATGTAGGTATATACGGCGTCCTCTCTCTCCTATCACAATATAATCTTATTTCTAGAAGGGCGCGATATTATCTGATACTAGCTCATTTATATTTAGCCGAGAAGGTCAGCGCACATCAGGGACGGATTTGTCGGTCTAAATTTTGTCGAGAGAAGAGAGGAACGCTCGCTGCTCATTGCCGCAACTGCTATTGCAGGCAACGGCGAAAGAGGGTTGTTATCTTGGCGGCGACGACGACGACAGTGGCGGCGGCGGCGGCGGCGGCGGCGGCAGCGGCGGCATAAGGACAGGGCTTAAATCTCGGCGGTATCTCCTCCTCGTGGCGGTAACAAGTTTCAATTCCTACCAATTCCACGGCCATACATCACTCCCCGGTAGATACAATGGTGACTTCGGGGGACTCGGGCCACGGGCCTCAGCCCCATCCAACGCGAACGATAAATATCTTATTGTGTGCGAGAAAGAAGTATGCTGGACACCCGTGGAAGCCGCGAACCGCGTTGATGGCGATATCGAGCTTCGGCCCAACGAACGACGATCGCTTCACTACTTTACGCTAAAATCACCTGACCCTATCGTTCGCGAAGAGCCCGTACAACGGCGCGGAACAGCTAAGCCGTGATCTGATAATGTATCGCGCTTAATCCTTTCAACTCGAGTCTTTATCTCTTGGGGGGGGGGGGAAGATCGACATTTTTCACGCTTTATTTCTCACGTACGTAAATCAAGAATTTTTTGAGAACTTTCGAATAAATCAGTTACGAGATCTGGATTGCCGTGACTGTGTATATGTGTTGTGTAAGGGCAATATTTCTCTCAGCGCCGTGCCGACTTCGTTGCACTTTGTGACTGGAAAATGCAGCCCGCGATATTATGTGAGCGGCAGCAATTAACCGGTGTAATTAGTTTCCACTCGATAGTTTTCTATCATCGCGCGTATTGTATCTACATCGACATAATAGAGGGCCGCGGGGCCCAGAGATCGAGATCGAGCATCACGCATTTCGATCCACACGTCAATGAATTGCTAAATTATCAGCGCCCCTTGGCGCATAATACATCCCTTTGTTAAATAATCGGTACGCTTATAACGATAATTACTGTTGATTATCCGGCCAATGCATGATAAAGAAAACTCAATATCTAACATGGAATATTACTCGTGACAATACTTTCAAATAGAATATGAATTCTAATTGAATGTAGATATAGTTATTTGTAGACATAGATATTTGATGTTTAAATATAAAAAAGATAATCGTGTGCGAATATTAAAAAACAAATTGGCGTGAAATTCGTCAAAGAATTTGTTATCAAAATTAAGATAGTGGGTTTTGCGAAATTTTGCATATTTTTGCATGTATATCTTATAGAGATAATATTTATACTTAAAAATTTATTATAATCATGCTTTCGCACACACATAATAAAAGTGATGGCCCATGAAATGCTCCATCTGCAACGGCGGGCGCAATAACAAAGATGATTAGACCGCGTAGACATAGAATGCGTATAGTGACGTCAGATTGAAGCTAGTAACACAAGCCAGATATCGTTTCCTCGCACGACCGCGATTGTTTAAAAAATAATCCCGAAAATCGCTATAGGCGGCGGCCGCGTTTGTTTGAAGACTTTCCTCGACTCGGCTCCTCCCACGCAAAGATGATCACGTAATTCGGTCGATTACGAGGTCTCCGCAAGTATTATCAGAATCCTGTCCGCGCGCGGTCCGCACTCTATGGCGGCGCTACGAGATGGTCACGCTGTAACTTACATAATGAATAATCGAATACAGTATGCAATGGAATAAACGCGCGAATTTATTGTCGAATGATCGCGTCTAAATGGCCGGTCCATCTTCGTGTTCTTTTTGCTTTACATTTATTCAGCGTGCCATCGTCGTTGATGTCCGCTCATCAACTTTCGAAGTTACGTTAATTTATACTATAAAATTTTATATTACGCAATTACATGCATAATTATGTAATTAATTAAGTTTTACGGGGTATATTTTTGTGTTATATTCAATTTAATTATATATTAAATTTTATATTACTTTTTTTCAAGATTGTCTCTTTCTCGCGTACGTTCACTCTTTAAAGTTTATACATCGATCAATCGCCCTCGCTAAATGTCGCGTAAACAATTTTCCATGCACGCTAGCTCCGACTCTCCTAACGCACGATTCGCTTTCATTTTCCACATGTCTACTCTCGTTTTACGGTTTGCTTACGCCTCCGCGAGCAAACGCAAGATCGACTGATAAAGTACGTTTCAGCATCGCGAGAATCGCGAGCGCGTTATCTCGCGGCTTGCGTAACCGCGGGTGCATAAAACGAACCTCCTATGCTCGAGATTAATACGAAACGCGCTTTCGAAACATGCACGTTAATATGCCGAGCGAATTATACGAACGATTCGGTACCGGTACCGATAACGATCTATATCGCTCCTCGCGGAGCGCGCGCCGTATTAACCTGGTATTTTAATAGTGGTCGTTTACGCGCACGCACAAATGTTTCTCGCATCGCAATGTTGCTTCTCTCGTATGTAACAATAAAAGACAATGGCCGTAACTTTGCGGAATGAATATAACTATTTGCGTACGTGAGGCACATAATAACGTAATGCTTAATTGGTGTAATAAAGATTGTCACACACATGAATTATCGCTCGAAAAAAATTGTATTTCACGTTGCACTATATTTTATTATATTTAAAAATTCTATAAATAAATATTAAAATTTATTTGGACACCGATTTCAATATTTCCTAATGCTTGCAATTGCCTGACTTTAGCGTCTGATGGATCCCATAAATGGCTTCGAATGCACTTTAGCGGTAATGCCTCGCAACATTCGTCACGCAAACGTCAAATCAATCTCATGCAGCGTCGGCTAATTTGTTATCACGTGGAAAGCGACCGAAGAAATATTTGTTACGTCGCTTCGTTAACATTGTTTCACGCAAGAAAGTAGCACTAACGTCTACTAATGTCGTCGTCGCGCGCTTGGTAACGCGGATACCTTCTAAATGACGCTCGGTTTTGAGTGAAGGGTTAAACTGCTGAAAGAGAGAAAATTCCGTCGTTGGAAAACAAAAAAGGAGTATACGCAAAAAGATAATCAATCCTCCAACAGACTCAAATAAAAATCTAGCCAACCCGCCAATTTCCAAATTAATTACTAATGTAAAACATTATCATGTGAATTATAGAAACCAAATAAAACAATTGTTAGCAAACAATTGTATAATAATTAAATCATGACAGCAAATTATATATAAGAGAGTCAAAATCTGTACTATTATTTTGTGAAAAAATTATATATATAATAATATAGATAACACCCGAAGAGTAAACTTATGTCGCTAATTTATTACAGCAGAGCCAATCGCAGCGGCGGAAGTAAATTGCACGTCAAAACTGCCCGGGGAATCTAATCTCGAGTATCTCCGGATTCTATGCGGTTTCTCCGTACGTGCAAGAAAAGCCAAGCAGAATCGATTCCTCGGAACGGATCGCGCTCGAGAGATCGATGCAGTCGCGGGATCGGGCATCGACGGGACCGGCGCGGAAGACGATGACAGAAGGAAGCGACAAGTTTACAGAGTAAACACGATTCGACGCACGTAGAACGCTTTACGCGAGCCCGAGCTCTCTCCCTCTCTGCCCTCTGCTCCTCTGCTGCACGCTGCACGTGAAACACCGAGGGAGTATCCGACTCTCTTCCGCGACTGCATACACGTGCACGTACTCTGGATGGAACACTGTTACGCGATCTAAAAATAAGAGGAGGGATTCGGGGAGACGCGCGTTAACAACACGTTCGACTCGTCGAATATAATTTCGGCATTCGATACGTTATTAGTCCGCGATCCGCGATGTAGTCACTGTCGTCCGTTCTATCGATTGTTCGAATTATAGCGTCAACTAGCCCGAATTGCGAGCGAATTAAACGCTCGTACATTTCACGAGTGAAGTTCCATTCATACGAACGGCGGCGCGCGGACTCGTTCGCACGCCCGAGCGCATTAAGCCAATGGCTGTTTTTTTTCTCGCTTCCTACCGGGTATACAAATCAAGCGCCATGAACCACTTTCGCGAGCGTGTTCACGTGCACACGCCTGAGCGAAACACTGTTACAAAGCGTGCAGCCAAAGTCGCATAAATTATACCGAGCGGAGTTTGTCGAGAATTTATCGGTTCTTCTCGCGTTTAAGTGGTAACATTCCGGCGTGGCCAGACGAGGTCTGGGACAACTCCACCCAATTGCAATAAACGAAATAACATTTTGTTACTTATCGAACATAAATTTGGACTCGGTAAAATTTCGATGAATTTAATTTTTAATTCCGTAAGCATCGTTGTACCTCGAAAGTAACATCGAAAAAAGCGATGACAATTGGATTAATTGCAGACAAATTTACGACATCAATGACGATCTTGTAGGGAGAACCGTTTGCTCGCTGACAAAATTAAAGTCCGCAATTGGAGACGCTGCTTTTTTTCGGCTATAGAAGCGCGCGATGCATGCATCACCGCCATTCACGCGTGCGCGCACACATACACTTGCCAAAGTACCGGTATCACAAGGTGCAACTTAACGTCGGCCATAATCTTAATGATCTGGATTTCCTCCTTTTATAATTACACCGTGGATTAACTGCGCGGTTGTCGGAGCTGCCTCGCGTTCCAGCCAAGCGGGCCATGGGAAACGATTTCCTCGCGCTAATGTACACTCATCGTGGTATGGTCTTCAACCTCCTTCGTATATCTCTCTTCTAGCGCCATCACGTGCGCGGCCCTCTCGGTTGTTACAGCACGACGCCCACGCGATATCCCGCTCGGGCTCACGCATGCGTGAACCTAAAGCGAAGAAAATAAGCTTTCGTCTAGCGCCTTGCTTACAATTGTTTAACTCGCACGCGCGCGCAAGCGTGCGCCTATTTATTTTTCTTCACGTTCGATTATCACTGAGTTGCGCTATACATCTGCGCATCCAGTTTAATTTTGAGTCAAAAAATGACCAAGGTCCCCCTTCCAAATTGCAGTTGTATAATGCAGAGAAAAAAAAAAAGTTAGTCGCTTTTTAAACGTGACGTGTCGAAATTCGATTCCATTCCAAAAAAAATAAGAGCGATAGGCGATAATAATTACGTACGAAGACTAAGAATTTGTCTAGTGTTTAGTGCCAATTGTAAGTTTTTACACTACATTTGCCTTGAACTAGTTGTTGTTCGAGACCATTAGTGCCATGGTAATCGGTAAAAAGCAAAATATCACTGGTGAACAAAATTGAAAGGCGATAAAACGCACAGTGCAATCTATCGCGGGGCAGTAGATTGTCACTTGACAGTCTGGTATCTGGTATCGGTATCTGATGGGCGTTATCACTCATTATAAATCGACATTTGCAGAGCATATTTGCTGAGACGACGGGTCCCGCGCGCGCCGCGAGCCTCAGGCACCCTTTCTTGGGCGAGGCCCGCGCCAGGTCTCTCGCAAAAAGAAAAGCCACATTCCGCGCAGGATTCCGCGTGAGGTGTACCGATCTCACGCGTGAAATCGCATCCACCACCGGTACGCATTATCTGCCGGCAGCGATCACGACCGATCGCGCGCGAGCTCTCGGCTATTGATTTACGATCGCTGTGAATCGTAAAACGAGCCCCTCGGCTTTCCCTGCGAAGACGTCGCGCCTGCCCGAACTCGTTGAGGAACGGAGGACATAGTCTAGCCTAATTCTATTGAAAATTTATGTACGTCCGATTTTACGATAAAATTCCGATATCGCGGATATAGCAGGAAGTCCGATTTTTACCCAAGAAGTAAATATCCGAATGTTACAAATAATATACATTAATGTCAGAAATCTGGAAATTGCAGGACACATTTAATTCAAAATATGTTTCAAAGTTTGACAGTTGCATTTCTGGCAAATGTGACACAATAAAACTAGATATTTCGAGTGAAAAAAATCAAGTATTTTCTTAAAAAATATTCCACGTAATTTGTCAAGTTATAATAAAAAATATTACTTGTTTTCGTCATTCTATTTCCGCATGTCTTATTTTTAAGAGGGCGAAGCTGTAAATTGTCATTCGTCATTGATGTTGCAACGACAGATGAACAAGGCCGTTGAAATTTTCTCAAAGCCGGGAAGACACGTCGCTGTTTGTTTCGCGATTTACACATTGAAATCAATGCACGCTTCAAAACAGAAATTACGTAGAAGCGATTGTGCGTTTCAATATAATCAATCCGTATCGTATAAGAGACGCTTTCTCACTCGTTTTATGCACGATTGTGTAAATATTTTGCGCGATCGTGATAAATTCCAAGATATATGTGCGATTTCCTGCGTATCGGCCGTCCTATCTCACGTGCTTTACGTCGTTTCGTCTAGACAAAAAGCGAGGAAACGAGACTCGGCGGATCGTGCTTTCTGGTTAGAAATAGGCGCGAGATCCGACAGGCGGTGCGAGCCGTTTATTCCAATAATTCGCTCGTTAAAATACTGATCGAAAGATCCCGCGGAGATTTTCACAGACACCGTCTGTGCCTTCTGTCGGCGCGCGCGTTGACGCCGGAATTCTCTCTCTTTCTCTTTCTCTCTCCTCTCTCCGGAGCACGTTCGCATAAGCGAAATAGCTGGGCGAGGCGGCCGATTGGTTTCTTGGCACTATTCCCCTCAGCCCGTGAATCGTTCCTCATCCAAGTCGAGGTAAAGCCCGTGCCTCATCCCCGTCCCCGTGTCCGGCGAAAGTCTCGAGATGGGTGACACAATTGGACGAGCCTCCGCTTTTGTCTGCCTTCCAAACTGCCCTCCCACTCTGTCCGTTCGGTTAACACGCATAACTAATATGTATTTTAATCTTAACACGAGTGACGCGCGACTCGTTATGATCGATTGAGTTAATTATTATTCAGCTATTACGAGACTTTTTTCAGATTATTATAAAAATTAATCACATGATTTTTTTAGGCAGACTTCGCGGTGGAAATTTAACAAAATTCATGAAGTAAATCCCCCTTAATTCTACTATAAGATTATACAAATCTTGTTTCTTCATAAATGCGTTAGCGATTTAAGGACCATAAATACTTAAAGCTTAAAATATACGCGCGATTTTTTAACATGATTTACATGCAAGATAAAGAATTTTAAAAACGAGATCATTTTTTTCTCTAATATAAAAATATACAACGACTGGCCTATATGGATCGAATATATATTATTTTCTCGCACGCATGCGAGTCATATTTATGAATTGCGCAACTCTGCGATATCGATTGCAGCGTGAAAGATTGAAATATTATTAAGGGCACCACGACAGATTTCTTCACCGACGAGGGAAAATAATTATCGATCGCGGGCGCAAAAGCGGGCAAGTAAAGAGAAAGAGAGAGAGAGAGAGAAAGAGAGAGAGAGAGAGAGAGAGAGAGAGAGAGAGAGAGAGAGAGAGAGAGAGAGAGAGAGAGAGAGAGAGAGAGAGAGCCTAACGATCAATATAAGATATTTCTTTCGTCGCGCGGACCGGTCCTCCACTCTCGACAAGGCGTTAAATCATCGTACGCCATGCAGCCGTGGCGCGGCGACGTTTTGGAGACGGACAGCACAGCATGTATATCGGCGTGAATTACTCGGCATTCCGGCGACGACGGTGTGACGAAAGTCGTCAAAATTCGGCCGGGAATTCGCGAATATGACTGGTAGACGGGCGCTATGCCGCCATACTCGTTAGCCATTATTATGGGCATAGCTGAATCACCATTCTTGTCGTCGTCGTCGTCGTCGTCGCACATCATATCGGGGTTCCGCGGCGCGCGGGGAGTGAACAGTTTACGATCGAGAAGAATCGAACAATGAACAAGAGCGAGAGACGAGTATTCCGTCGGTGAGATACGATGGTAATAAGCCGGGCGGGGTTCATTAAGCGCATTGTTGCGTCCTGAGGGCGAGACTCATCTCTCTCTTTCTCTCTCTCTCTCTCTCTCTCTCTCTCTCTCTCTCTCTCTCTCTCTCTCTCTCTCTCTCTCTCTCTTCGGTCCTCATACATTTTTTCGTCCTCTCTCGTTCTGCCCTCAGGAGAGCGCGCCTTTGACCCGTCGTATCCTCTCATCATATCGATGCAGGGGTCACGATGGCACGTGAATAGGGGATAAAAAAATGAACGGCGTGCCGAGCCTTTTTCTCGATTTCGCACGTATTCGCGTTGACGCGTGAATTCTGAAGAGTCGACCACTCGCGACCAATCGAATAGACCTTATCGTACCCAACCGGTGACCGGTGACTAAGCAGAAAACTTCAAAATATATTGGAGAATTATAAATATATTACACATAGATATAATATAATATATAGATATATTATAAAATTCTACATGTATAATATGAGTAGATTATTGATAGCAAGTATGAAAAAATTGCAAAGTAAATGCTTCATAAAATAATGTTGATTATAAAAGAGTATATGTATATATATATATATATATCTCAAATTTGATAAACATTCTTAGTTAAAGTTAACTGAGAAATTATCTTAAGTCTCTATGAAAAGCAAAGATTCAAAATAGATATTTGTTTCATATTAATCGCGCAAAAGTACAGCTTAGTCAACAGCGTCGCTTGAGGCGCCGCTTTATAATTATATATTTGCTAACGCTGGTAGAACAGCCAACCGCGATCGCTGATTTCGTGTCGCAGTCATAATGTTAGCGATGAGTTTGTGAAGTAAATAATTTCGTAGGAGGCAACGACAGAAAATGTTCGCAAACGCCCAAAGTAAACAACTGAAATAAATGGCCTCCCGTTATAATAATAACGACGACGGTACACCATTACTCGTTTGTCCCCGGAGAGCCGGTAAAATGGAGCAAATGTACGCGCGGGCCGCCGTTATATTCGCTCACATTTGCAAAACCGGTACGACCAGAGGAACACATCATTTATAACGTTATCCATCGGAATTAATCAACGTAAGATCTATGCAAGCAGGAAAACGCTATCGACAGTTGCTTTGCCCCTCTTTCTCCTACAGAAGTACGTGCATATTTAAAATGATACTCATACTTTGTCGCATTTTTTAAAACACTAATGTATTACGCTACCAGGAAAAATTTTATCAAAGTTTTAAATAAAATAATTTAAAAAGTTTTTACTCTTCAGAAAAAAATTGTTTAAATTTTCGATGGAGAGTTAGAAACTAAGCGTATAAAGATGAACAAACTAGTTTAAACAATATCATTGTCTATAATCGATGGAACAACGTCGAGATAGTCGAAACAGCTAGTTTGCTGCTGCGCCGATTTAATAATTATGTCATTCGAACGTAACAGGAGGTTGCACCCGGAGGTAGGAATTGCAGAACGCGAGATAAGTGCGCGCTACTTGACCAGGTAATTAATATTCGAACGGGCAGTTAATGACACCCGTGTGGCGGCGGATTGCGCGCGGCGGCGGCAGCATTACGCCGGGCCGGGCTGATTGAGCTCGGCACTCGCTCTCTCGAAAATTCGCTGACTCCTCGCAGTTCATTTCAAGCCCAGGGTCGTAACACACCGAGCTCCGTTTCTCTCACCCGAGAATTAAACGGCGCTCGCTCGTTTGCTCCTTCGATTTGCCGACTCGCACAAGCACAAGCTCGCACGAAAGCGCCCACCGTCCCACTTCGTCATTGCGCCTCTCCCTTTGTACCTTCCTCTGAAGTCACCGATTGCGATTCTTATTATACGTTTAATGCACCAAAAGTCGATTGTGCTCAAAAATCAACAACGATCAGACCCGTCATCGTTATAAGAGCCAAGGATATTATTGTTCGGATATCATGATAAAATACGCCGTGATTTGATGACGGTTATCATAAACCGTCTGCGGAATGGCAAAAATATATCAGACGTTACTTATGAAACGCTACTTTGCGTCTTAACGCCGCGCCCAAGATATTTCTGGAAATTGCTAATGACATAAGACGACTGACTAGAAATATACAGCTATGCATTTTTAGGTCAAAGACAAACTCGACGTGTACGAAAGTACACGTCGCAAACCCGGAAATCACATAAGCGGCATAGGTGCACATAAAAATCTAGATTTTCAAAAATATTTTTCACGAGTAGCTTAAAAACTCGACGTCGTAGCGGGTGTAAGGAATGTCCTAAGCATAACGTGCCTGGGATGTTTGGTAGTGCAGACTGCAGACCCCGTTTGGGGATTAGTTGCGTAACAGGTGAACAGAAACGGGAATAGAAAAGAAGAGACAAGCGCTTTGTGCCAGTGCTATATGTGAGCGTAGCGAAAGGTACTACTATGGTATTTTTTTAAATACATGTTCAATAAAAAATAAAATTCTTTTGCTTTTTGTGACAGAATAGCTTTGGGATAAAAACTAATAAAATTTCAATATGTGTGTATAATGTATATTTTAATATACTAAGAGAAATTATAATGCTAAAAATTCCAATGTTATAAATCACGGGATTATTACATTTGATTTATCTAACGTTTATAGACAATTCGCTATACGAACACTTCTTATGTTAAAGTTGATTAATAAAGTACGATCAATTATTTTGTTATTAAAAATAACCATTTTTGCCCATATTTTTAAAGAGTCGTGAAAAATGCTACGAGAATTCAAAGCTAATTCTATTTGTTGCATCTGTCGATGAAAAATGGAGCACTCTGACCGACTCTGACGCGAGACTTCCGACACGGAAGAGAATAATTTGGGACGGTGATCTCTTTCAAAACACGCGGAACGGAAGAGAGCCATTCCTGCTCGCTGTACAGTTTCATTTCTTTTTTTCTACGACGAATCTAATGGCGGCTCTTCTAACGGAAGCTGACCTTATCCACTCCATGTACGCCCACGTGCTGGCTGACAAGTGTCCGAATAAAAAGTCATTCGTTGACCAACTCGTTGCCCGGATACGGAAATAGAAAATTTCATCTTGTCCCAAAGCCGCCGGTGGTCAGCTGTGAGACTCATCGTGCCGAAATTTAGAAGGCAGAAGTAGAACCGATATTAACGAACGCTCAGTTGAGAACGTAACGAAAGAAATGTTAAATAAGTTTATATCTTTATTAAATACGAATGTTATTTTCATGATATATTTACTTTTCAGGTATCATTCTTTGAAAGCTGGACGTAATGAAAGCTGATAATTGTATATATGAGTATATGGCAGCTAATAATTTCGTGTTCCTTCTTGAAAAGAAGATATGATTGTATAGGTATTACTTTATAAAGTCATAAGGATATAAATTTAACGGTCATCTGCCGAAGCATTAATGCTACCTTGAACAGAATTTCGCTGATTCTATAGGTGATAGCGACATTTGTATGTACGACATTAACAAGATTGGTGTCACTCGCGACACACATCGCATTATTCATTCGCGACGGAATGTCACGCGTTCGTCTCGTTTCTAGAACGGAGCTGGTTGTAAAATCCTTGGAAAACATCGGCGATAGAACATTATCGTCGTCCCTTGAGAGAGAACCGGCAAGCGAGCATCGTTATGATAAACGGTTACTACGCGCGCGCGCATGCCAATAAACAGCGAAACCGCAAACACGTTTGATTGTAGTACATAAGTGGTCGCCATCTTTCGGTTATATTTGCGTTTTGCCGTCGCACACCCGAGGAGCACTTTGTTCCGCTCGATTAATCTCCGCGAATCGCGCGTCTTGGATCCCTTTCGTTTTACATACGGCCGCTCTATATTCGGAGCATTATGTATCCAAAAGAGAATGTGTGTTTTCGCGCGATTCCTCTATACACTCGCTCGCTCCGAATCCAAGCGCCGATTTCGTTCGATCGCGCGAATCGCCTACCTCACGATCCTCGTGACACATTCAACGCGGGATTATAACATTCCCGAGTTAAGATTATAGGGGGATCGCGCGGTTTTTCTCTATTTCATGCTCAAGGACCGTTCGGCAGGAATCGCCTCAATTTCAAGAAACTCTTCCCTCGGCTAGTTTGCGGTTTTTCACCGCATTCAAGGATGCACCTTTCTAACTTACTACCCGGATACAATATTTTTCTTCGCGCTCGTCATTGAAGACACAAAGCGAGAATTCTGAATGACTACGCGACGCGAGCTCGGAATATCGCGCCGC
Organism: Temnothorax americanus; assembly: GCF_048541705.1. NCBI lineage: Eukaryota > Metazoa > Arthropoda > Insecta > Hymenoptera > Formicidae > Temnothorax > Temnothorax americanus. The sequence continues at coordinate 2,963,243 of NW_027509253.1, forward strand.
CAGATTTAACGAACTGATTAATCGCCGAAAGCTATTTCGCGACCGAAGTACGGGGGCTCGGAAAGCGTGGTGAGGAACGGAACGTTTAAGAGCGGACATACGCATTCTCCACACGGAGTCATTACATGTCCGTTATGTAAGCGTTGTTATTTATCTTGGTGACGATCGCCAGAACATTCACGTTAAAATAATAACGCGGAGGCTGCCAATGGCCCGCGAGAACGAAACGCCCCGACAGAAACTCACTTGTTACCCCATTTAATACTCGCGGCGTTCTTTGATACCGTTGCAAATCAATTTACGAATTGTATCAACGGCCAACGACTATATCTATCGATTGAATTTGTTATCGGCGGACCCATTCCTATTCTTGCCGAATCAAATTTACTCGCATACTTATTATCATATATTATACTAAGAATTAATAAATAAAGCCGAGATACATAAAGTATAAAATCCGTATACACCGAAAAAAATTGTTAGAAAAACAATAATTTTTTCAATAATAATTTCCACCTTTTTACAGAATATATGATATTGTTTCTTATTATTTTAAACAGCCCTATTTTGATGCAACACGATGATTTACTTACAGATAGATATACGCGCTAGATAAATATATGGAGTGCATTATTGCAGATGCAGTATGCATCTTCAAACTCAAAGGATGATACTTGCGGCGCGGGCGGCCGCCGTGTATGTCGGGTCAAGCAGACTTTTTCCCTCGCGCGCATGTAAGATTGCGTAACATGTAAATACACCGCAAGATGCACGTGCACACGTACGTAGGTAGGCGTGTAAGACCTACTCTCCACGACCGATCCGTGCGATTCACCAAAATGTACGATTTCGCGGAAACGGGGCAGAGACCAACGCACGGCCGGCCAGATTTTGGACGAATGCGGTCACGCATGATGAAATTATTCTCATTTCATTTTCCTCCATACAAAAGAGAGAGAGAGAGAGAGAGAGAAAGAGTTATATGTCCTTTACCACGCGCGCGCGATACCGCCAGTTTATTCGTGCCAGTTATTTCGTAACGATCGCGCGGGAAATCTCGCCGCCTTCGCACGCGAACTCGTCGGGGACTCGGGCGCTCGTTGATATCGTAAAATGCTTGTAAAATTTCTGCTCTGAACGTTAGCATTCTTCGCGCATGATTCGCGTCAATAATCGAAATGATAATCCCGCAATGAAATTATCGTGTACAAAATATCAAGACCTGCTGTATTGATATCGGTAGATATCGATATAAAGATACGCGTTAAGTCTCGGAACACGCATCGATAACTGCATTGTGATTGTGCGTCGGAAGTTGGGAATTAACCAAATAAACATGACGTCGGCTAAATCGATCAAATCTCTGACGCATAATCTTAATGTGATCTTAGTACGAGCTTTCAACGGGATATGTATTGACATCTGCTATCAAATTTAGGCGTCAATACGTCCTGCACTTTAAACTACGAGCGTGACGAATCGCGCGTAAACTGCACGCGACAAAGATTGAGTGCTTACGTACAGGTGAAAGCGGAGCGAATCGAAAGCTTAGGAATGTTTTGATGTTTTCCGCTCGATAGCAACGGTAATTCGGGTTGGGTTTGACCGCGTTGCTGACCGGCCGTTGCTAGAGCGAGGAGGGTTCTCCGAGGGATGCTGAAGAGGAAAACGGACGGCGGGCAGGCAAGGTGGAGGGAGATGAGGGGGAGTGAGACGTAAGAAGTCAAAGACGCAAATAGAACGCCCAAGTTAGCCTAACGGTCTCGCTAGGCGGATCAAGGGGGAAGTTGGACCAGGCGCGCTTACCGACCAACGTCTCCTCGTCTGCCCATAGCTTTCCTCTTTCTCCTCGCCCTGCCGACACCTTTCGCATTTGCCTGCAACCGTCCATCGTTCATCATCGCGCGCGATTATTGAATAAAACGCGATAATTTATTACGATGAAAACTCCTATGATTAGATAGACAATATCAAGGAAGTGATAAGGCACTTAGAGATTACCGGGAAAAATCAGGAAAACAAAAATATTTATTATTTGATACTGTGACGGATAGATATATGAGATAAAAAAGTAATTAAAATCTGACGATATGTTAACGCATAAGCTCATTCATTAATTATAAACCATCAATACGTACCGTAACTTAAAAAATACGATAATATTAGGCATTAGCGCAAAATGAGCGAGTGAAGTGAATCGCGAGATACTTTGGCACGATAAACGAGCAGTGGTCGAGAGCGAACGAAGGAGCGAACAAGAAAATTAATGAACAATGACTCAGCCGGCCGAACTATCGGCGTATCGGGGTTTATCCTTTCTCCCCTCTCTTGCTTTAATATTTACTTTCCACCGCGGCCGCATCGCCCGTGATTTCTGTTACGGGGGAGCGACGGCGACGACAGCTTTATGAAATCAACGCCTCGCGCGATTACGGAGCTTTTTCTTCACCCATGAATAAGAGAAAAGTCGAGCCTCTCGCGCCCGTGAGCCTATTCGCGTTTCGGCGAATAAAGAAATCGTCGATCTGAGACTCTTCCATTTTTTTCACGCCACCTGCCCGCCACATTTCATCGCGCTTCACGGATACCTAAATTCGGCCGCTGTCGTTGGTCCATCGATCTTTTGCCCGGCGACAGGCGCCTGCCGTAAAACGCGTAAGCGCGACGTGTAAATGGTTCGTCGGAGAGAAAAAAAATACATTCCCAGACTTCATTAATGCGTTCGAGAATGTCGCTCTTATTTGCGTTGAGTAATTTCACCGCGCCGCTATTTTATATCCCTCTTTTCTCTACTGAATAAAAATGTCAGATAATTGAGATAACAAATTTCCGGCAAGAAAGATATCTGGAAGCGCCAATAAATAAAATTCTGTGAGGAGACGTCGAATTGAGTTATTATACTCGAAACATCTAGCACAGACCGTCATACCTATAGTCACAAGAATAATTTAACGACGAGATAAAAACAACGAATAACGATTACGCGAGAATGAAGTATCTCCTCGAATTTAGGCTCAGTTCGTTGAGAAACTACAGCTGTGCGAAAAAAATATCGTCGTGTTTTCGAGACTGTTAAAATTGCGATAAATTTTTTTGTGTTCCTAGACCGCGATATGTTCTAATTTTCTATTTCTTGCATCGAATGGCGGGCGGTCTACGGGAACGCGACGGACAGTGTCAAATTTCACGTAATAAATGCGGCAGAATCCATGAAAGCGTTACACGCTGAAATTACGTATATATCTCGGATTTTCGCACCCGACGCGACTTCGACACGCGTCGCATAACAATCCGCGGCCGCGTTCGCGCGTAAAAATAGCGGGGGATGGCATCGCGAAAAGAAATATTCCCGTAGATTTCACGAGCGCGATCTCGTTACGGGAGTTAAATAAAAATATTAGCCCACGCTCGCGGCAAGCACGGCGAGCCGCAAAGTGAAATGTTTGCACGAGTTTCTGCCCTTTCCATTCCGGTCCGCCTCTCGCCTTTCCTTTTCCCATCGGAACGCACGCGCGTGCATAATCCTCGAACGCGTGTGGGTTCCCCGGGGCCAACGCATATCCGAGCATGCAGATGAGATCACGTCTCGGATCCTGAGGAATCAGGAACATTCGTAGGTATAGTAATTCGAAAATTCTCTCTGTATTCTTCACACGCTCCGCTCTGCGCGTTACGCGTGAATCACTGCAAATGCGATAAATCTGCTTTATATACGTCTTTTCGATGTACATAAAGAAAGCTCTGCTATGTAAAATAGCAGAAAGTATAACATGTGAGTGCGTATGTGTAAACTACGTCTTTAATTTTAAAAACGTTCTTAAAATATAAATTAAATCTCGATTTAAATTATGTTGAATACAAATTACAGGAGATAAGTCGAGAGAAAAAGAGGAAGAAAGTGACATTTATTTATAGGGTATGAAGTTATTTGCAAAATAACACGCTCGACGGGCGTTGCCTCGTAAATCGTTTCCTATAACTCGTATACCGCGCGATACGGACGGCGAAATTTGGGGCGATTCGATAAGAAAGTACAAAATTACGTCCGTCGATGAGACACAATAAGCCGGTCGGTCGTCGTCGGTGCGTTTCGTAACGGCGCGTGTTTTTTACAAAGCGCCGTCGGGATAATGTCTTAACTGGAGTCGTTGCCAGGAGTCGTTTACACATCGATCGGGAACGAACTGGTGGTATAAGTAGTCGGTATAGAGTCGTTTGCACTTTGTACCAAAAAGTCGTCTGGCGCGCGGCTCGCTCGCGTGATTACTTACGGAGAGCCGCGCGGTCGCCTTCGTATACCCACAAAATTTGCATACGAGACGTACGATGCTCGCTTTTTTTCGCGTTGCTCCTTGCGGGCGCTCGATGAAAACGCACCGTCGGATAATTAATAATCACCGAATACCAGGCGGTGTCCGATTATTTTTAACGGTAAAAACACACCGCGCGCAATTATAAACGTAAGTACACTTCGCGCATTCAATGGTGCTCCCGTGAGGTAACGGTGCAAAATAATAATCGCGATGAAACGAACGATCATTACGGGAAGAAACTGCCGTTCGGCTTGCGGCGACGGACCCCGTTTTCTGCAGTAACTGAAATTCGTATACGCGATTAAGTACGCGCCGCCGCGCCGCGCCGCGCGCCGTCGACGCCGCTGCGACGGCGAGAAAATTACTTTCGGCTGGGAAAGAAACCCCTTCGAAGGAAATATCACATACCTTCACACCTCTTCGCCTCGCCCAATTTTGCACGCTCTCGCCTCGTCTCGGTCGCGATGGAACGACGAACGAGGGGAGGACCTCGTTCCGTTGATGTTTCTTCCGCAACGCTCGATAATGTACTTAATAGCCCCCGAATTACTTTGCGAATGATCGATCGATCACTGTTTAACGAGCGAAACCGCGACTATACCCACATTCGTTCTACATGTAACGACGTGCACGAGAGACGCTCGAATCATTTCCGAAAATTTTCAAGTTGAATTACGTATATGTATAACAAATTAAATTGTAATAATCCGCATTTTATAAAAGTTTGCATAACAGACGATTAAAAAAGCATGAATTATAAATCAGTTATTGTTATACGACAACAAAAATTAATGGGAGAAAAAGCATCAGAGTTGACATCAGTTCATTTTGACAGTCTAGAGTATAATCTAGAATTACTAAAAATAATTTTCATTATTTTTACTTGCCTTTAGATTGCATATCATAAGGTCTATCTCTAAAACTTTAACCATGCTTTACATATATTTTTCATATTAAATCGTACTACATTAACTTTTATAAAAGCTTGGAGAAAATTTCCTTGCTTCTAATGTTGTATAATGTAGCTAAATCTACTATAGTATATCGACTTACACTTGCGTACCTCTGTCATAATTGCGAAATATTTTAACAATTTTATCACCGATTCGAGGTGTTGCTGAAACTGTGAACGCGTGTTGGTAAACGCCGAGAGGAACTCGCAATCGCGATTGCAGCGAATCCGAATGTCGGAATGTGAAAGAAATGAGTGTAAAGAGGACAAGTGAGCTCGCGTTTTGCACACGTATTCATTAACTTTGAAGTCATATAAGCATCATATAGTGGTAATGCAAACTTTAAGACGCACGTACATACTCGCTAATGGAATATCTATAATGTCTAATATATTTAATGCCTTAACTGCACAGAGTGTGTAAAACAGATTTAAACTCTGGAAAGGCTGTACACACGGATGCGCTAAGCGAAGATTGGCTAAGGCAGAGAAACTTTTCGAGTTTGCGCCTATTGACAAAAAATATATTTTTCTAATTAAAAGATATAAATAAAAAATTAGCTTTAGTTTCGTTATCCTGCTCCATTTATCAAATACATATATTTTGTTTTTATTTTTCTTATTAACCATATTTGGTTCTTATTCTTCTTATTTTTAAATTAAATTATCTCGCTTCCTCTTTTTCTCAAATGTTTGTTGCCTTATCACTCGCAAAAAAGTATATATATATATATATATATATATATATATATATGTATATGAGTATGTATATACGTGTAAAGGTATGCAAGTGTCCGCATCATATTGAGCTCGGATCCGTGGGTTTGCTAAGCCCAAATGACTGTGCAGATCAGTCATCCCTGCGGGACAAATTGGAACTCACGATAATATCCAAAAGTAACAGAATCTCTCGGACGAAGAAACAAAGTCGATGCAATATCGACTTTGATAACAAATGATTAAATAAAATATAATCAAGAGACTTTTCTCGTCACAAGTCGCAGTCAAACTGCATCGACCGTTGGAACGAGAATATCGAGAGCCTCACACCTCGCACAAAAGTTGCATCACAGCGATCTTACATGATTTGCTGTAATTTGCCTAATCGACCATAAAACTTCGACACGGTATAAAGTATACTAGTCTAGAAAAAATCAATGGATCAAATCTCTCATCAAATAATTCTTCACGTATACTTATTTTTTATTATCCATTACCTATTATTAAAAGTTGATAGTTTCGGATTAATATGAATTTATATTAGAAAATAAATATCTTGTGTGAGAGAGAGAGAGAGAGAGAGAGAGAGAGAGATTAAATATAGATTATATAGTTATATCTAGCGATAAGTAAATACGATGTAGAGTATTAGTATGATGAAAAAGGGACGTTATTCGTTGCCGGCGCTTAAAGGCACAAAAGGGGCACGAAAGGCGTTGCTCGGACGCTTTACATAGCGTTTGCCAACGTCTGGCCATGCCGGGAATGGCAGAGGGGAGACCTTCTGCCTTTATACCGGCTAATACTCTGGACGGAAATATCCGTAACGCAAGGACAAGCAAGCGGTTCTAGCTCGACCGCTCGCATCGAACGCGAAATATTCGCCAAGCTTTCGGGCCGAGCGAGATAAGCGACTCTCGTAATTGCAATCGAACCGAATTCGATAAACGGGCAAAGTCGGTTACAAATATTCCATTTAAAGGAAATAAATGCGAGAATTTAAGTTGTAAACGGTTGGATTTGCAAGATTTTTTTCTGCATCGTTCGCGATGTGTATTGAAGAACTGTAAATCGCCATTCGATCGCGCAAACGACTTCCGCTTACGCAAACGCGAAAATTCGCCTACGTCAGAGTTTCCATTTTAAAGCCTGTTCTTGAACCTCATGCTCGACTAAATTCGATACGTGATATGTATCCAATGCGACCCACACGTTCGCCCAAGCGAGTCGCGAGCGAAACGGCATTAAGTTCAAAATATCTGTTAAGTTGTTGTTCTCGTAGCTAACAGCTCATCGGTTTACAATGCGCCGCGCGAAAATGCAGGCAAACATGATTCTCTCTATACGCGTAGGTGAAATGTCGAAGGGTCCTCCGCGTGCTCCCGCCATTAGACCATCTCCTAAAAGCGTAGTAACTCGGCGTGACGCAAGTTTATATTTTCTTGCTGATTAATCGCGCACCATCTGCGCGCGAAATCGAATAAACGCATAAGACATCAATCGTGCGGAGCGGCGCGGGCGATCCGCGTGTATACCGCGCTCGCGCGGGGCAACGAGACAAATTCCCGTTTTTCGTCGGAGTTGGAGCGAATCAGCGGTCGCACGTGGGTGGCGTGTTCAGTAACTCGTGAACGTCGCATAAAGATGCTCGAATTGCCACGTTGAATCGCCGGATTTCGAAACCGGCTCGGCTTATATCGGCATCCACAACACACGACGCAACTCCCGAATTCGAATCCGCTCAATCCCGCGACGAACACCCGGTTAATTACGTACGAAACTCGCATCGCCGGCGTGTCATAATCCTCGCACAAAATGCGCGAAGTATGAGCTTATTCGAGAAAATGCGATCTCAAAATTGTCACGGACCACGGGAATTTAGACGCTTTTCAACATTATCGCGCGATGGACTTAGTGCCAACTTGTACATCGGCGCCTTTCGAAATTAGGCCAACTCGCAGCAACAATGTAGTCGAGAGCCAAGTTAAGACACATGAAGGCTTTTAACGAAATCGGACGAATATTACGATATGCGACAAGCTGCGCCCGTTATTTCCGAGATTGTGAAAATTTCGGACAGCATCAAAACAAATTAAAGACAACATCAGAAGCACAAAAATTAATATGTTAAATTAAGATTATAAAAAAATGCATTATATAATCAAATTATGTTCTGAAAGAGTTAATATATATATAAGAGTAAATATTTTCTCTTTACTTCTATCTTTTTCTCATGCGATTGTTTTTATAATATTCTAAAAGATGTATTTTTTTGTGTTAATATATGTAATAAACTAAAAATGTGAGATTATTAATATGCATATGATTGTTCGATGTTTCTGCGGACTTATTGCGCGGTGTAAATTTAGAGGAAGTTTAGAGCAAATCGAAGAATTGTCGTAGGGCAGTGTGAGGGAGGTTACACCTGCCATCGTGACAGGAATATACCTCGTTGTCTAATTTTCTAGAAGCACGCTACACTACGGCTCGATAAACTTGTTTATTTCGCGGCGCCTAAGTTCACGATTCGCCAAAATACCATGACAGATATGTCACGCTCCATGCACTCTCATTCGCCCTCACTAGAATGGCACTTGACGTTTTTATCTCACAATGTTACTCATATAATAAGTAACATTTGCGCGCGCGGGAGTCAAAGATAGACGACCGTCGTGCACTCCAAAACTTGGGGGCCATGTTAAAGACTACAGAGAATAACGAAGAATTATGAACGACGTCGAATGAACGTGGGTGGCGTTCAGCTGCGCGTAGTTGTTTCCGTGAATTATGAAAATGCGAAATATATGGCTTTATTTAATGAACATTTACAACCTATCTCTCGCATCACGCGTTTGACAAACTGGGGTTACAAGATATACAGGCAAAACAAGGACATTCAGGATATCCATATATTTCTTTTTTTTTATGAAGCCTTTTATCAATTATTGCTATATAGATAGGTATATGTGCTCTAGCAAAATTATTAAATAGAAATTCTTTCATAAAAATATATAATTAAAAAGTCATATATAGATTTTAAAATATATAAAATAGATCTTTTATCAAAATATTCAGTTTAAAGCTAATTGAAGCATTTAACAAAATGTTTAACAGTAAGATATTATAGCGCAAAATATAATCTTAATTGAAAAACGTGTCCGGTTTCAAATTTTCGTCGAGAAATCGCTAAACTTGTCTTAAAGGAAGTATTACAAGGTTCCATGTGCGTGTAATGCCTTCTAATTATCGACATCCGGTAATTCGCGTATCCTCCCAGATATTTATGTCCTCTAAATATTCTCCAACACATATTTCCGTCATCTATCTTAGTTCTACCTAGCCTAATCTGCTTAAAAATACCTGAAAATATTTGTCGCGAAAATTGGCCGTCTCCGTTCGTCGAGATGGCAAACGACTTTCGTGTCGACCAACTCGACTTAGAACGCAGTCCGGAAGGCAGCCAATTCGTCGCTACAGTTTACCCGCTCGCTAGCGTGCATACAATGACGCTAACAGGAAGTAGATCATGGGAAAGCTTATCGCCAAAATACCGTGCCAGATCTCGCAAAATTGTGCCTATTGCCTAATATTCCATTAATCTGCTGATTTCATAGACGTTGCAGTCGATTAGGCATGCATGCCTGCCGTGTGATGTTCGGGAGTGCGTCAACCCTTGAGACTACGTCGATTACGTGGATATCAGGAGAAATCAGTTCATTGGCATTCGATAGCCCTCAATGGCACTGACGTCGATCCGTTCAACAGAATTACCGGTGAAGAACGTAAGGTTATTCAATCATCTTTCTGGCACGTTGCAAACGCGTTCAGTCGCCAATTCACCACGCGATCGATCATATTCTCAAGCGATGGATGTGTAAAAAAAAAATTGCTTCCTGCGTGTGTTTGTGTGAACCCCATTTGACATACATATTAAAAAAAAAGAAAAGTTAAAAATAACATATATAGCAATGCATGTCTAATTGTAAATATATTCTTATAAATTTTATATAACATACTTCTCTAAAATAAATATTTTTCAGGACCATTGCAAAAGTTCCGTAAAAAAAATTAAAAAATTAGTTATGTACGGTTGTTTACGTCTCACAAAGACTAATAACAAGGTTGCATCATCTCCGCTCGGTAGTCCTAAAGCGTAATAATCCAAGAAAGCTGGAGCGACAACCGTTTCTCCAAAATGGCTCGTGAAAAAGGAAGCAGTGAAGGTGGTATTTCGTTTGGGTACCATCCAGGTCATCCTCCGGACGACGTGCTGCGGACGAGAGAGTGGATAGGCGGAGGAGGAGACGAAGAGGGCGAGTAGAAGAAGAAGACAGTGAAAGTTCTTAGCGGACAGAGAGGTTGACAGAAGCAACGGAGTTAAAGAGGCTGGACTGATCTCACGTTGGGCTCATTAAGGGCTACAACAGCCGCGTCGCTTCCTAGACTCCTCGCCAAGTCCACGCCAAGTGTCGTCATATCTCGTCTAATCATCGTTTTTCATCTCGGACTCCGTTGTTGTTCCATTCGTGGAGTCTCGTTATTAGGTATATATAGGGTGTTTCGTCAAAATGGTGCCAGAAGGTTTCTAATTCTTGTCGCCGCTGTTTGCGGTCCAGATTCATTTAAATGTTTGTATCACCTCGAAATAGTAAAATATTATCAAGCATAAAATTAATGTCTATATTCGATTTTATTCGACAAGGTCGAATTTGACCAACTAGACCTTAATAAGAATAAAAATAAATAAAATAAAATTTCGCATTTTAACTAAATAACTCCCGTGGAACTTGTTTTGTTTTTTTTTACAGAAGGTTAAGATTTCGTTGTTTTAACATTTAATCTTCTACAAATTTTTCTACGTATCTTCGTCTAATTTTTCAAAAGAACTTCGCAGTAAGGTGAATTAGCGTGATGAGTCGTAGTCTTCGACGCTCTTGCCCGCTGCAAAAGGCACTCATTCCGTTCTAAGTATAGCGAATGATGTACGGCGATAGGACAACGGCGACGTCTAGCCAGAACGACGGAGCTACCGCATCTCTTTTGACAAGTACGGTGCAATTTGCAAAATGTCGCGCCGCCAAAAAATTACCGACAGCCTCGATTAACGCGAGACGACAATGTAATAGGTGTGACCGAACGTCGTAAAGAAACGCGTCGAATCGCTGAATCAACACAGGTACGTTCCAATGATGCAAATTGGACGGGAACAGCCGGACGTCGCCGGTGGTCGCGCGTAATAGCTACGCGATCTAATTTCGTGTGTGCCATCCAACTCACTGACTCACTTGGCACATATACGCAATAGTGTATTCTTTTCTTCGCTTGTGTTTCGTGGAAAATACTAGAGGATTGCCGGATCTCGCGTGAAAGCTGGCGGAACTTTTCGCATTTCCCGAACTAGAGGAAGAGGCGAAAAGTAAAGAGGACTTTCGAGTGTCTCGAAGTCCGAAGATTTCAAGATCTACCCCGAACCGGATCTGAACACCGTTGTTAAGATTGGTGGCTTCAATTTGTGATGCGGAAGATATCTGTTAGCTTCTGTCGAGATGTCGTAACTACGAAGGTCATCTGCCGATTTGAGGAAGCCGATAGAAAGAGTAACGTCACCTTCAGTTCAGTGGTATATCGTAAATGAAACAGAGACCTCTGCGGAGATGAGGCGGGTGCGTGTGCAGCGTTGGTGATCCGTTTATTTTTACAGCAATGCCAGGGTGAATGCTCCGCGGAATGTTTAGCTTCGGCACATCGGATGCGCGCACATATGCATGCGCGCATCGCACTGCACGTCGTAGCATATCTATATACCGAACCGCCGCCGAATTTCATTGGCATGCATAATAAATACGATGATTCACGCCGCGCGATACCATCCGCAGCGCGTGCGGAAACGTTCGAGGCTCAATGACAAAATCGAACGTGCCGAATTGCGAAAAACGAAGCTATAGCTTATAGATAAGGAAGCGTGTTTGCACGTGAACGTTTCCATTTTACTTCTTATTTCACGAAGGTTTCCTGTTGAATTCCACGTTGTTAATACGAGAGTAAACTTCTGTATAGAATTTAAGTGTGCACAGTCGACAATTTATTGATGGAAATTAACATAAAAGTTATTTGAAATGGTTTCTATTATTCAGTCTCACACACACATACGCAATACTAATTTCAATTTAAACACAATGACTACAGTTTTACCTTTAATGTTTTAAAAAGAGATCATAATTGGAATAATCTGCGTACCAACGTAACAGAACAATGGTTAAAAATTACATATGTCATTAATAATATTTTACAATGAATCTGACAGGATTACTATACATGTAACATTCAGATATTACGAAATCAGAGTGCAAATTTTTGCTCACGTATTATTTCCATACGTCGATAACAATTTCAGGGACGAAAAAAAAATACAAGGAAAGTACGTCTAGATAAAACGCATACTATATACATATATATACGCCTAAGCCGACTGGATTCGGGATTGTCGGTCCATTAGCGATGTTTTGCGCGAGCAAAGTGCGTGCGCGCACAGCTGTTACAGCGTAAACTACGCTTGTATCTGCCAAGAGCAACAGAAGAACGCGGCGCGTGTGCATCCAAAAGGGAGGCAGGAAAGTATACGGGGAAAGGAAGGAAGCGGCGCGGAGATATTACGTTACTCTATTGGAATCAATCGACAACGGCGTACGCCGTTAAATATACCGAGAGTCCAACATCATATTTCGGGGGGATTACTCTCATTCTGTGCCACCGTCATAAACAAGCCTAATCGTGACGACGGAAATAGCAAGCTCAACGCGTTGCTCTTGCTGTCAGAACGAAAAATAAAAGTACTGTTGTTTAATAGTCAGAAAAAAGCATACGTTTTAGCGTCGTAAAAAGAGCGATGATTAATACTTTATTGCATCTTGCGTCTGATTCATTTTAGGCCTTCAATTCCTTTCTATTTATAATTTTGTAATCGTCGAGCATTTCCTGTTTCTTTTAATTTATGAATATAATGAGTTGTTCGCCAAGCTTTATAAAATTTTATGTGAAATTTATAGATGAATACAAAAATTACGTTTAGAATTGAAAATATTGTACGATGTAATTAATATAAAACATTATATAAATGATAATTATATAGATACAATATGCAATGTGCGAATTATAATAACATTGTTGTGAACAATATATAGCCAACTACAAATACGTTTGACATTCGCATATAGTTAGTCTTCGATTTTATGGGATTATTTTCGTGTGGCATGCCAGCAACTGTTCCAATTTATATTTCGCAACTTTTGTTAGGCGTATCATTATTCATTATATTCCTGTTTTGCCTTGACGACCACGATTTCAGATTGTTGCAATTTTTATCTAACGAAACCGAGTAAATAGCACAGTTTGATAAGGCAAAAAAATCACTTTCTTGAATATGTTAGTTTATGCACGCGCCAAGATTTAATGTAGCTTTAAACATATTTTCTTTATCAAACGTTTCGCGCGTAATACACTTTGTGCACTTCTACTAACGTCGTGAGTGTGGATCCGAGTCCGCAAACGTGATGCGTGATGCGCGAAAGATGCACGTAATCGCGACGACGTAATGCGTAAGCCCGTAACCGCGCGTGCGAGCGTAGGCGTTCGCACGTAAGACTTCCACTCGAAGGCGTCAGTATGGTAGACGTGTTAGCACGTATACCCGGCCGTCGTACGAGAAATAAATCCATAGGTGTAAGGGTGTCGCTGCCGTTTGGAGCTCGGCCAGAAAACGGAAAAGAGGTGGAGTAGAGAGAGAAAGAGAGAGAGAGAGGGGGGGGGACCACCGCCTACGTTTCGCGCATACCGTGCCGATAAATAATCTAAAGAGTCGTCCAGAGCCGCGAGCTGCCAAAATTCTCATCCCGCAAACGACCCTCTTGTCGCGAATCCTCCGAAGGTCGGGCCACGCTGGACGAGATCTAGATGACGACTTACGTCGTCCATAGATACCGCAAAAATGAGCCAAACGCGTAACAGTTGTGACAGAAACGGCCGCCGATCGATGATAATGGCGGGGGATGGATAAAATTGATGCACGATCCACCTGTTAGTTCGTGATCTCGTCCTCGCCTAGACTGGCCTAGATTTACAACGTTTACACAGTATATCTGAAATCGCTTAAAAGAGTTGCTCTTTAAAAGCCATTTAAATCTACGCTGACGTGGGCGGCAGCGCCGGCCGTCAATGTCCCGAAATTCTTAGACCTACTTTCATAATATTTGGACGCGGCATTCTTTCCTGGCTCTGCTATTGACTGCCGCCGGTCGAGCTGGAATGTCGGTTTTAGGAAACGATTAATCACATCTGCGTTCCGATTACGCACGTATCTCGTAAGCCGGGCTCCGAGCGGAATGAAATCGTGTCCGATCTATTGTCAAGAGTTAACCATGGGATATTCGGCGCGGTCAGGCTTAAATATAGCCCGTGTTTTCCATCGACAGCTGCTCAACCCGATGTTTATGAGCCATTCGCGTATCTACGAATCACTTTTATGCCGTCGTGAGATGGGCGTTAGACTTCGCGTCGGCACACCGTCCAAAAATTAAAAAAAAACTCCAAAAATCAGACATACGTCAAGACGAAAAACACCGTGCCCCGAGAGCGCTGTAACCATCACTGTAGCGGCTGAATAATTGCCATGAATTTACAGAATAACGTGCGATAATGTGTGTTTATGCAATAGCGCAAAGCTGTAAAACTGTAGTCGGAAGGCGCTGGCCATAAATCGAAAAAAGCAACGCGGATTACGAGCAACATGTTCCCGCGAGGGAGATAAATTTAGATCGAGATTTATCGATCGTCTCGTCCGGCTCGGACGATCCATCCCGCGATCGTGCGATTGTCAACACCCACGGGAGCGAACCATTTTATACTTATTGTCCGCGAATTCGGTGACCATCGCGAAAAAAAGAACGTAAAAATAAACTTCGTGTTATATAACCGTGTGACAGAAGAGGAAATAAAAAAAAAGTCCGTCTGATAGAACGAGAATAGAATTTCGCTGTCACTCGATTACCATTTCTCTTTGAAATATACGAGAAAAGGTGGATGAAAATGGACGATATATTACGCGCTCGGTATGAGACAAAGCTGAAGCATGTAACCTTCAACTTTTTCAGCAAGATCACATCATCGTTTCTATATTCGCGAAACGAGCCGGTTCGTTTGTTTTATGTTCATGGGATGTCGACGTGAAATTTTTGACAAGCACATCCACGATGAAAGTTAAGTCTGCAGAAACACGGGTGAACTTTAGAAATTGGAATTATCGAAAAAAGAGAATAACTTCCACAAAAAAATCTGAACTTCAAAAATTCTATACGTTCAAGTACATATGACATTTAATACGTGAGAGTTGACCTATTTTACTGAGTTCTATAATTACAACAGCTAATTAAAAAAAAACGGATATTTATATATAGAAGAATAGTTTCTCCACGAGAGTGAAAAAAAATGTTCGACTGTTCAAACATCATATATCATTGTGTTCGGCTGAAAGTTTTCTGGCTTAAATTTCCGACTATCGAGAAAATCGATTAGCGCACAGCCTATATATATATATATATATATATATATATATATATATATATATAAGTTCTTCGAAGCGTCTACGGAAATACGGTTCATTTGTCATCCATGAAGTTTCTTCCTTGGAAATAACAATCCCCTCCCTGGTTAAAGAACGATGTGCATTTTAAGCTATGCCACTTGACACTTATGGCGAATGTCTGGCCGTACTTTGCGACGGTGTTTATTAAACTACCAACAGATGCAGCAGTAAAGAAAACGAACACGTTCCCCGAGGTAAAATCGTTGAGGAAAGTAAGTAGGTCAATACCAGGAATCGGAGTGATCGTTAGCATACTTGTAGGGTTCGGTGTTTACAGGGGAATTTAATCGCAAAGGAAATTCAAATAAACGACTAATCCGGCACCAAGATCTCGATTTCAAATCCAATTTTTAAAATAACTGCTATTTTCCTAAAAGCTCCCTTGACCATTCGCGTGCAAATATAAAATACCACGTAATAAAATCACGCGGGACTGACATATATAAAAACCGATGGTTAGTATACAGGTGGACAACCGTCAAGCGTCTACAGATAAGAGGGTGAATAACCGTGGGTAAAAATACTGGCAGAATGGAGTGCAAGAGGTGACGGGGAAAAAGGACACGACGAAGACAGAGGGATGAAGAGAAAAAGCCCGAGGAAGAGAACGAGATGAGTAGAGGGGGAGGAGTGCAGTTGGACGTGGTCGCCGTCCGATCCGGAATGCGCTTTACGCATTCATTCGTCTCGGTCTGCCTCAAGCCTGGTCCAAATGACCGGTTGCAGTCGTGGAATAAATGACCCACAAATAAAATAGTACTATCCCGATTGGTATCCCTTGCATTCGTGAAAAATCTACAGCTTTCGTTTTCTATCGACTTTTAACGTGGAAAATCTAGTCAAGTTGTCCGCTAACAGTTACCTGATAAACGACTCGCGAGTTAAATGGTACTATCGTAATCAACCCGTTAAAATTCTCCATTTATCAGTTTCGTTATGTTTTTCTCATTTGAAATTTAAAAAAAATCAAGATATATTTTTATTTAGCGACAAAGTCGAATAAAGAGTCAAGCGAAACGTTACTTCGTACGCCAAGAGAGTTCGCCGCTTGACTTACATACTCATCGACTTCGCGTAAAACTCGGCGTGACGAAGCGACGTTCCGTAACTCTCACACGAACACATCAACAGCGGTAGGGGGTTAATGGGATTGAAACGCAATCTCGGCTCAAACGTAACACTCTTTATTAGTCGACACAGATGTTAGTCGCAAGCGATCGAGGTGTGTTAAGGGTCAGCGAGGTAACCACTCATCATGACGTGTTGCAGTCCAGCTAGCCACGCGTACCGTACCGTCACAGTGTTTACAGCGCTTTGCCCTCGGCTCAGGCATTCTGCGGTGACCTCGTGATCTCACCGATATCCCATCGTCGCTTTATGCACTTCGCGCATAGACACGCACGAGCGCGCACATTCACATGCACCCACTCTCTCTCCCTCCCTCCCACCCCCTCTCTCTCTCTTTCCTTCTCTCTCTGCACTTCTCGCGGCGCGACGAATTATTATCCTAGTCAGACACAAGAGAAAATTGTCTCGACGTGCAGCCCGCAGCCGTATTACATGCACTATCCGCGTTGATCATCGATTATCGATCGCGACTCCGAGGATTATCCTCGCTCGTCCATGTTCCCGCTCGAAGTTGCGTTATGCTTCATCGAGCACCGCTGAGGAAACTTAGTGTGATTAACTTAATATGATTTGAGACACTCAAAGCGGCGATGTATATTGCTATAAGCAGCAAATCGCGTTTCAAGAAAGTTGGGAGACTTTCCGCGTAACAGTTTATAGTTCACACTCTGGCGCCACGAGATGAGAACGAGACAGCACTGAATGTGGCGAATCTTACTAATAAAGTGATTAACGTTCGATTTTAGGAATAGATGTGCGCTGACGACCGCATGCTTTCTATGCGTGCATTTATGTACAATTGTTCGAAAACAGTCGCCCACTGTTTTCGCCGCGATCGAGATTCGAGGGAATGCAGCTTCATCTGTCTGTGGGAATGGTACGTTGTGCTTCATACGCGCGAGACAAGGATCGCACTTGCTAAGGATCAACCCTTCCGATTTGCCATCTTGTACGAGATTCGGCTTCACCTCGCACTCTTTTCTCTTACATCGTTCCGCCTGTTCCTGTCCACGCGTCTCGGTCTCTCGACACGCGATCACCGTGCCGCCGTGACGCCTCGACGATCAGAGACCCGACATGATGATCGATCGAACGATTAAGCCTCGAGAGAAATCTCCGAGACAATGTTCGTCCTGATTTTTCGTCACGCGCGGGGCTGACCGTCTCTTATTCCGGTCTACACGAATCTCCAGACAATTGAGAACTTCTGTAATCACCGATAAGTGAGTAACAACTATGGCACGACGCACCGCCGATAACGATAACGTAAAAGAATGAGAGATAGAGAGATCTTCCTATGAGTGATACTGATTTCCTCTTCCTGCTTTCCGACGTATCAATATCAATCACACGATGATCGATCGCATTATCTGCAGTCTTTTGTGTAGCGTTCGACCACTGTGACTCATCTCCGTATCGGTTTGGGTATCAGTGTACCGCTGCGAGTCCGAGGAGCCGCGCAAGGATCGTAGGCGAGAATGTCGCGGGCGAGTGTGTTCACATCGCGAGGTGGAGGGCGTCGTCTAGGTCGCCGTAGTAGCGCTTCGCAGCCATGTCACACGCGCACTGACGCCGACGCCGACGCCGACGCCGACGCCGGGACGCTTGCTTTCGGTCGGACTCGGTCCACCATCTCGGGAAGCGTCGGGATGCCCGTGCTGGCATCGCGCCAACGTGCGACCAGCCTCGATCGATTCCTCCGGTGGAAGGCGTTAACGCCGCCTTACTAAATCTCGCGGCGCGCCTTTACGAGATCGCAAACGATTCTTGAAGATCGGTCAAATGACACGAGTTATTTGGCATTGTCATTTGTAATTATTCATTATTTTTCATGAAAAGAGTTTCGGTAATTTAGATGCGATAGTGCGAGATAAGTACAAAAAATTTGAAGCTATAATAGTCGAGAGGTTCGATAAAATTGATGGGTTAAAATTGATAACACTTAATAAAATGCTATCATTTAAGTGTATCATTTAATAAAAAGAGAGAAATTGAGCCTCGAAGAAATCATATTTGTTTGTAAAGAGAGTACGTTATTTAAAATACTGCAATTCGGATAAAACTTTTGCTATAAAAGAATGTCGCGAACGAAGAAGCAATAATGGATAAGTGGAGAAACATCGAGCTTTCCCTAAAAATAAATTCGATCGATCGGATCGTCTTCTCGTTGACTACTATTGCGCCTAGTCATCACGGACGCGTCGAAACGAGCGCGAGTAAATGATTTACGAACGACAATGACGTTCATGGCAAGAACCGTGCCAAAAGCAGTCTCGCGTGAGACTTTCCTCGAAACGCGGTTCACGACGATTAGACGAACACTCGTTAAAGTCCCATCGTATAACATGCGCGTCAGTCAATGTGGCTCGTTGAGAATTCGATGGCTCCTCACGAAAAACAGAAGGGGACGTGAGCGGCGACGCGCGGGAGAGGGGGGGGGACGACAAAGAAGATTGCAAGGTGTTATACGCGAGTCGCGGTGGCGGAGTGGGCGTCCATCTCGTTTTATCTCGGCGCGAGAGTGACGTCACCATATGCTGGTATAAAGGAGACTCTAAAAGCGAACAGATGGCCTTTATAGTTGACCATAGACCGTGCCGCCGCGCCGTTCGGCAATGTACCGATCATACTTTACGGAATCGCGACAAGCATATGCATACTGCCATTATCATGGTCGGTTTGCGTCCGCCCGACATCGAGCAAGCGAGAGAACAATTCTCGAAAAGTGTGACGCTTGTCAAATCTACCACCGACCTTCTACAACGCGAACTTACGTAATCCAGGCATATGATCGCGCATCTAGAACATCTGTATATACTTGCTGATCTTACAATAACACGACATTACATTTGTTACACATCGACCAACACGACCAAATTTTTCTCTCTCTCTCTTTCGCTTCATAAGATTAACGAAAGAAAAGAGAGGAGATATGAAAGCCTTATAACTCGTGCAGTATAAGAGCCTCCGCACAAGACTCTCGTATGATAGCGTAGCGTAACGTAACGTGGATCAACGCACAAGAAACGCATCGGTTACGGCGTTATACGTCAATACGTTTCTTGTGCGTTGATCTACGTTACGTTACTATACGAAAGTTTTGTGCGGAGGCTCTAAAGCGAAGAAACGTATACGATCTACGTATCCACCAATCGGCCACCAAAGGGACTGCATTTTTATATTGGGCTTAATTCCCGTCGCAATCGCGAAGATTGTGTACGTCGTACGTCAGCGTCAAAAGGCATACGGTTAAGTGCGATCGTTAAAAAGGGTATCTCGTAACTGAGTCAAGTATATAAGCGGCGACTTTTTCCAGCATTATTTCTTACGACCGGCGGACAGTTTAAATGAAAAGATCCCGGAAAAAGAAAGAGAGATCCACCAGAATGAGAAGAAGAAACGGGGAAAGAAGGAAAGGGAGAGATATACTGAAAGAGGAGAAAGAGAAGTTTTATCGCGCGGCCAACAAATAAACGAGCGTGCGCCAAAACGGCGTGGAGAACAAGGAGGAAAAAGAGACCGCGAGAAAGTAACGAAAGTACATTTTATTGAGTTCTGGGTGGCTGTGTTGCTCGGCGCAAGAACGTACCTTACAAGTTAATAAATTTCAGAGTTTCCCTAGTGAGAGCAACGGGCACGATGTCCCGGACTACCTTCGCCGCCGCTTTTATCCCGACGCGCGACGCACTGCAGAGATTTCACGTTACCGCGAATTAACGCGTCGACTCTTTTACTAAATCGCGCTCCTGAGACAGCGTACCTTACCGGTGAATTAATAAACACGGGTCGTCTCGCGTAAATCAAGCGGCGAGGTATCACGAGTTACGACCTAATGTGCCATAAAGGTGGTGTCAACCCTATCAAAATACGTATAATACGAAAAAATGCGACCCGCGTGAAGTGAACACGTCGCGAAGAATGCAGACTTACAAACGCATGAACGCAGAACGCTGTATTTTTCGATCAACGTGTGAGAAAAAAGAAATTACTTTTAGATAGAAACAGACAGAGAGAGAAAGAGAAGAAAATAACCCGAGACGAGATTTACCCGAGCACGCGGTGATTATAGCGTTCGTACTCTTCTTTCTTCTTACGTTCACGGGTCAACGGCGATTACGTCGCCGTGTATGTTTTTCGAGGAGATACACGGTGGCTCGAATCTTCGCAAGGACAACGGGCGCGCTCAGACGAACGCTTAAGGTAACCGGTGCACAAGAAGCATTGCCTAACGGTTACTACCAAACGGCCTAGAACAGCCTTCGGTGGCTGCGAGTACGCAACGGCTGACCAACCAGGGCGTAGAAGGCGGTTACTACTTAAACCGTCGTCGGTTACCGTGTCACGCTTCGTTAAACGTCTCTCTTTCTCTCTTTCTCGCGAAGAGCGGGGCCCCGGCAAAGCTACCAATGAAGCGTAATAACGGCCGGCGAGCGCGACGAAAGGATACTAACGAAAGGCGATTAATTAGGCGAGCTCCGTAAAGTTTCCGCGGTCTTTCAGTCGTTATAACGAACCACGGACGTTTTACGTCAAGCGGAGCGCGCCGAGTAAATTTCGCGGGCGAATCGGAAGCTCGGACCGCCTCCTTCGTCTTCCTTTCTGGTGAGCGAGCAACAGCAGGACCAAAGAGCCTTAACCTAATTAAGGAAAACAACCCAGGTGTAAATCACGCCGCCAGGGAGAAAGCGATGACGAGAGATAAAGGCGCGAGGAGAGGCGCGAGCGGCAGAGTGGATTTATTTTTCACCTTTTCTTGTATTTCTTCGCGGCCGTGCCTTTTCTTCTTTCTTCTTTTTTTCTTTGCTCGTTGTACGCCGTGTATCTTTGTGGCGTAGTAAGTACCGAAGATCCTTTCGAAGAAGGCTCGAAGAAGTACGAAATACTCCTTTAAAGTTAAATTAAACTCCCACGCAGAGAAATGTTCGCGGAATTAAGCAGAGAGATAATTAAATACCTCGTTAAATACCGTTCTGAAAATAAGTTTCCTGAATATTGAAAACATCTTGGAAATTCCACGTTCAGTCTTATATACCAATTTCCAATGAGATAACTAGCAATCGGTAGTTAACATAATTAGTAAATAATCTGCGATATCTCAATTAATTAATGATTAAAACCGTACTATACCGTGACTCAAAATATGAGGCATATATAATAAACACATCTATGTGTTTCCGAAATCTCGAGTCGTCCGCTTATTTATGGACGCGAGTTGCGCGAAGATCTTCTCACGGATCTCTTAATTTTTCGCGTCGCGGCGGCAGTCCACGCTCATCGCTTTCGGACGCGTGCGATCATCCTTCTTCTGCGCCGGGGACTTCGTTTTTTCTTTCTTGAACGATTAATAAATTCTCCGCGGCCTGCTCGCGTGCGTCGGTACCACTCGGGAGAGTTCGAGATTCTCGAGGATTAATGTACCGCGAGGATTTATGTGCGCGATGTCGAGTGCAACTAGGTCATAATAGCGCTCATTAAACCTACGTAAGGTTCACCTCCACGCGATCGCGCGCGCGCGTATGCCTTCACCATTTCGCAGGCACGCACACGGATACGCGAGGTGTTTTCTTCGCGTCGCGTGGGAGGGCCGAGCGTTGCGAACGAAAAAAAGGAAGGGTTGAAGGCGTAAGAAAATACGACAGGGTCGTAGATAGTGCAGGGGGGGTATGAAAGAGTGCGGAAAAAGGACGAGGCGAGAGACAGCACCGAAAGAAACGAAGTGGAGGCACGCGCGGACAAAAATACGACGATCGCAGGAAACGGTGAATCAAACGGACAGCAGCCGACCGTTCCGAGGGTGTTTTTGTAACGATCACGGCTCATCCCCCTGCCCTTCCGTCGCTGTTACATCCATGAATAAATTGCTTAATACGGATAGGAAGAGTAAAATTTTCAATATCACAGAGTATTTACAATATTTAGCGAAATTTCACTTCTGCTTATCATTCATGTATTAAAATTCTTAAGTTACATTTCTTTTGTATCAAATTTCGGAAGATTTAAAATTTTAGGTTTTTAATATCCTTATTATTAAACCTCAAGTATTTAAATTTCTTCAGAATACATATAAAGTTTTAATGTTTCAAGTTAATGGACGCCCTAGCTATAATAGCTGCTGATGTAAATTAACCTTGTACTAAGTATAAGATAAAGTAATCTGAATCGTACGATTCCTTATATAGATATGTTTGGCAAAAATCCCGTTCCTAACAAGCATGTTCCCACTGGAATTCGAGTTTCACCTAATCTGGCGAATTGGTAGAAGTGAGACGATCTAATTACGATTTTTATTATCTTCTATCTGTATATCTATACACGAAACTATATAAAAGTTGTTTCGCCAAATTATATTCTTTTGGTGTGACATAATCTAACAGATCTAAAAGATCTTCTTCGAAAGATTTTAGCAGCATCGCGGAAGCGCGTTTAACATTTAAAATCAACGATACTATTTAAAATTCATTGCTGCGTATTGTGAGCAATAATTTGCTCTCAATGGCGCATTTTCGGATTTCACGAGCAGACTTAAAAATAATCCGTGTGGCGTGTAAAACATTGAAATTTCAGCTCAGAAATCAGAATCATACTGGTTCTGATTTCTGATCAGACAGCTCTTAGCGATCTGTCGCGGTGATAATAAGAGATGAAATTACATAGTCGTTATGCGCGTTATCGGCTCTGCTTGTCAAAATCTATACGCATATATATCGCCGAGATTTCGAAAGATATGTTACACGTGGGGGCGTGAGAAAGGAGCGTGTGAAAGTGCGACAGGGTTATCTCGCGATATCTCGTGGCGCGGTCGGGATTAATTTTATATTTGGTGGAGCGACACGTGCCTTTCCCGTAATTACGGGGACGTCAGTCAATCGCCGCATCGAGAGGCGAAGGCTCGATAACATCTTGATCGCCGTCGATGGATACGGTTTCGGCATACATTGAACGAATCAATGTACAGAAAATTTCGTACAGAGTTCAAACGTAGGATTGCTTCTAATGGAAAAAAAAATTCCAAGAGAGATGAGTTGAGGAGCTGCTTTGCTTATAAGAATCGCAGTTTCATAGAAGAGAAATATATGGTAGAAAAAATGTGTCCAACAATGACGCACCATGTGTAAAGCTTTTGGGGCACCAAGATGAATATAGAGTCGAGTCGAATGAGACATCATTTCGCGGTATGTGACGTTTTGTTGATTATAGAATCCAAGAAGAAGGTGCTAAACACTTTCGGCAGCCAGATATACTTGTAGTAGGTCGGGCCAAAAGTCCGAAATAAAGCGGCAGCCAGACGTCGCCGTGGCAATATAATGCCGAGATTAATTTCTCACGAGCCGCCCTCTCGAATACGAGCGGACTATTATCCGCGCGCGACATCACGTCAACGACCGAACACTCAGCGCGTTATGAAGACACTGGATTCGTCAAACTGTGGCGGGCAAAATTTTCCTAATTGTATTCGCAAAATTTATAGCACGTAGCAAACAATAATTCCCTCTAAAACACACAATTGATGTACTAAATTTATTCTATTTAGCAGTCGCATATTTTACACAATATATTGTCGCATATATTACATAAAATAAAAAATTCTATTCAAGTTGTAAAATTCACATAAATGACTATCGGGGATTTAAAAAATTGAAGACAATAGATATAACAAGATACGGAAAAGCAATTGTAAAAACGCTTCTTCAGAGTTCTTCATTGACAACTGTCACGCGGAAAATTGTAGGAAGCATGTAGCGCGAAGAAACCGCGAATCGCGTTGAGCAGCCCGCAGTCTTTGCCAAAAATACACGCGCGATCGCGGGCGAATATCCGAAATCACAATTTCACTGACATAACGCGTCAATTTTTTAACGTCGACCACCCCGCATCGCGATACGCTCCAATTTTCCGTGGTGCATCGTTCGGCGTATATATGAATTCCGGGTCGGTGTCGGCGCGGATTTACGATCGCCGCCCGATTTAGAGGCGCGCGCCAGCCGCAAAACTAATTGCGGCAAAACGATCTGCGTCCCCGAATGAGGGTGAGCATAAAACGACGAGACGCGCGAGATGCACGAGTGACAGGAGGAGGAAAAAGGGCGAGGAAAAACGACGGGTGTGGAAGTAACGATAAAAACGGAGCGAGAGAACGCCCGCGACCCGACTGCGAGCGAACATCGCCCGCGCGAGGATCGGCGCTTCCTCTTCTCGCTCTTCGTATTTGAACACCGACGGTTATTACGAGAGACAGACAGTTCCCAGAGTGGACAAAGTGGTGCCATAATTCAGGAAGAATTCACGACTAACGTGCGCGCCCCGTCAAGCCTTGCGACATCCGGCCCCCTGCGTACTACCGTACACCGAGTATCCTTTTTAACGATTCCATGGGTGTAAAACGCGCGTCTCTCTTAAACGACCGATCCTTACACTTCCTCCTCGCGCGTGCACGACGTGAATGCGAGGCGAAAGCCGAGAACTCGTCGAGCTGCGACGAAATTAATACGTTGCACTCGCGCGTTTCGACAATCGCAATAACGCAGGAGGGACGATTATGTTCTTCGCGATCGTCTTAGACGGCTTATCGACAGCGTCGGAAATTAAGCAATTCTCGGCACCGCGCGACGCCACGCGGTATAACTCACGCGCCCGGAGAAGGCGCGCAGCGCCGTGCCGCGCGCTCGCGGTCGTAAATAATCGCAGCCTCGTAAAGGATAATCACGAATTGCATCATTACAAATGGTCCGAGTCGAGTTGTGCATTACCAGAAGCGGTTTCTACGTCGCAGATACGGTGCCGGATTTAAGAGCTATCGAGTCTCGCGCCGAAGTAGCGGCCTCGCAAATTAATCGCCGCGAAGGCGCTCGGAGGGGTGAGGAGGGAAAAGGGAGAAAAAAAAGAAACGCGAAGAGACGAGACGAAAGGAAACGTGGTATACGGAGGAGGACGACGCGATGCCTGTGGGAGACGAGGATGCGTTTCATTCAGCCGAGAGCGAGAGGAGGGCGAGGAGGGCGAGATGAGGCGGGTGGATGCGTATCGGAGTTATTTTCGGAACGACCCAGATATCGCCGACGTATTTTCTTGGACGACGCTTTAAGCTGTTTCGGGTAATTAGCGAATCGAGTCGTGGCCACGAGTACTCAACGCCTTATTGTCCTCGAGGTGCTGCTCGAGACCTCGTTTGCTTTTGATCTGGTGACCGCAGTGTGGCGTGGCATGGCGTGACGTAATGGTGCAGCAACATCCACTCGCCGTGCACGAATATACGCTCTTTCTCGCACTCCTCTCGACATCATCTACTCGACGTCTCCAGAACATTAACGGGCGCTATATTCGTTATTGTAATATGATGAGGTACGATGACGGGCTCCGTTATCGCGGTACGTGTGAGTGGTAGAGCGATATAAGTGGAATAAGTTCAGTTAAAATAAAATTTCGATATATATCAGTTTTTATATATATAATAGAGAGTTATTGATCAAATTAGAAAATACATAAAATTAAATTTTTGAAACGCGATAATCTGCAAAAAAAATTTGTCTCGTTTTCTGGTTTCGTTCGTTTAATTCTGTAGATATATCGTAACATTTAATCTTCTGTCTTCATAAAATCGTAAAAAGATAGCAAAACTAGTGGCTAAATTGCATATTAGTGTGATAAAGTGCAAGAGCTCAATATTTGACGTGTAACATTGTAAAATTGTCCTTGTCGCTGATAAAAAGATATAAGGCGGTAGACAAAAATATAAGGTATTAATTTATAACGTTGCAAGAACTCTCACGAATATAAAGAAATACGTACGATGAGCGCGAGCGTTCGTTATCCGATTAATTTTTTAACGCGCTTCAGAATGCCGGGGCCTATTTATCGAAAGAAACGAAGCGACGTCGTTCGCGAAGGCAGTGTGGCACTTAAATTCGCGGCAACGGCGATAAATTCGTCGCTTGTAGGCGACAACGTCGGACCGTACGGACGTAGCGACCCAGCTGTTTTTAATATCTTCTTGGGGAATCTAACGCCACTAAGTGCACTGGCTTATGGTATACCGCTACGCAAGTCTACGGGAGTTCGACGAACCCTGAACGGCTGATTTCGTGGAAAAACATTCAGGCGTGCGAAAATCCGTCATTCGACTTTGTTCGATATAAAGAGTTAAACTCTCTTATTTTTACACATTCTCTGCAGAGTCTCACATTAGAGACTAATTAGGATAAAAAATTCTGATACAAAATATCGAAACAATGCTATAAATGTCACAATAATAGTTTCCAAATGATCGAAGTTCTCATACGTATCGATCTATTATACCTGTCATTATTGTTATTAATTTATAAAGATGACGTATATGGCACTGTTCACAGCTTTAAATAAAATTTATTTACCGTCCTACGATTGGTGGGTGGGATCGAAATAGTTAAATAATGAGAAACTCATACATCTCGACCGCGTATACTGATAATTGAAACGAGCAGAATATTCGGCGTATGTTTACATTTAATTTACTTTGTTATTGTATGACGTACAGCGCGCTGTTATCAAGTCGCTTTGTTGTTATCATTCGCGTGGCGAGACTCGGGTCGCGCGGTCGGGTTCTCGAGACACGGTAGCGGCAAGTTCTAAGGAAGAACGTGATCCTTGCCTATGAATGATTACAATCATAAGGCATACGCGAAGAGTGAACTCATATGATTCGTAAGTATATAGAACGCGTACAAACTTAATCAAAGTGGATATGTCGTGCGCGATTTATTTATCTCAACTGAAAGTCGAAGCGATAGAGCATATAATTTAAGTTTTGCTATAATATATGTATGGGTGTTGGTCATTTTCTCAGCAAAATAAAAATTCGAGTTTATTATATCATATATCCCTATTAAAAAATGCAATTGTCTAAAATTTACAAGTACAATACATATTAACTCTATCACAGATAGAGTTTGATAAAAAGTGGTAGTTTATAATAATAAATTTTTATTATTTCGAGGTTAATCAGTTACGTTTGGTTACATTAAAATAATTAATTGTCAGAAAATTATTGAAAATTGAAATAATGCGTGATATTTTTGTGGGGCACTCTGCGTTATCGTGCGCACTCATGTCCGACGTCTTTAGTCTTAATTACGATCATTTGATTCTGGACTCGAGATAACATTGTTTGCGATCCTCGCGTGATACGAATAAAACTCGAAACCGAATTGCCGTACTTAGCGATAAATATGGGGTGTGAATACACGGAGCTTAATCTTTAATTCTATAAAAAATGCTCTGGCCCGAGGCTGCACACGCGAGTGCAGCAAGGTGAATACGAAATTACGTGTACCTGTTTCTGTCTCTCTCTCTCTCTCATCTCTCTCCCCCTTCGTTCTCTGGCATGTCACGATTCGCGTGTGTGAGATTGTGTGGGCGACATGACTCACCGTGGTCAGAAATACCCTCGCCTTTCCGACATTCACAACAAACACGAACGTCATCGGTGTCTCCGCCCCTCGATTTTTCGCGGTTATTACCCGTGTGATGGCGTCGTCGATTTTTGTGACACGTATCGATACGTCGCCGCGCGGTACAACGAATAAACGCGAGAGAGGCTCGTGCGACAGTTTAGCGAAGCAACGATTCGTTCCGACATAATCGTAATTCATAACCAAACGTCAGCTAACTACGTACGACGCTGCCAAAAAATATGATTTTAATATTATTATCTCTATCATCGATATCTTCTAAACGTTTTTATTCTAGTATCTTGGTCTCTAGGATCTTTAAATCGTTATTGAAATATCTCACTCAATATGACGCGATCACATTATCCTGAACGCAAGATCGTTAAACGCCCATGAGCCGCATCATTCAAGGATAATAGCAGCTTATTGCGTTAACAGGAATAAAGCGTAAAATATACGCGCAAGATCACGATAGGATACCACGCGATCGAGCGATCGATATCGAGCGCGCCATTAAATTCGTATTAACACGTCATTATCGCGTAATACCCGTAATTTCTTGCGGCCGCGCCGCATTCTCAACCGCGGTGATTTCGTATTCCGGCTTCATCGAGAGCAGATTATCTCGCCGCCGAGCGAGATAATCCGCGAGAACGCGCGATGAGTCACGATCAAGCGTCAACCCGCGCGACGTCCAATTACTCGCGAGGTCGCGACGCTCAACCCCGGAGTCCCTATAAAGCGACGACATTAATTCGCAAATAACCGGCACCTCATCCGTATCGCGCTCTATTATGCGCGCGTGAACATAAAAGGTGCTAATAGCGATAAAACGGCCACGAAATGCGCACCAATTCGATCATGGACAATGGACGGGGAGTATCCCATTACCGTCATAATCGCGCGGTTACGGTATCATCGAAACGACGACGGCTGAATGAAATATAGCTTATAAAACGAGGATAATCCACGATGAATTGCGGATCAATAGTTTGTTCAATCATTAAGATGTTCTAATGTAAATCAAATCAATATTAATTTAGATAAATGTTCATTTACACATAAGATAAATAATAGAAATATATATATATATATATATATATATATATAATGATATTCGTTCATTAGTTCATAGAAAATTGTTCATGGACAATTAGTAAACGGATATCATTAGTAATGCATAGCCAACGCGTTGTTGATAAAAAAAGTGAATATTTCGAGCAGAAACACCTCGGGTGTATATATTACATAAAAGATTAAACCGTCTTGCGATTTCTTCTTTTGGGAGAGAATTTCGATAGATAAGATTCCGTGAGGAGAGAAACGAATGCAGCAGGGCACGGTTTCGGCTAGCAAGCACGATGTAAAATTAGCCTTTTGTCAATAAGCAACGGTGGAATCTCCCGCATGAACAACGAAGTATCATAGAAGATATGGAGATTACGTAAAAAGTATTTTTACCACTTCTCTCCTCGGTTACGCGTTTCTTTAAACGGCACTGTACACATATCTCATGATCCGAGGGCGACCCCGCGCAACGGCCCCCCTCGCTCTCGGACAATTTGACAATGAATTTGTTTCTTGAAATTACGTCACGCGTTCACGCTGCATGTGGCGTATTATAAAGCGCGCTTTTTATACACTCTTTCACGAGAACGCAGCACCTGCGAGCGCACGGGATTAAATTATTCGTCAAGTGTATTCGCGCTTATTATTATCTGTCGAGAGACGTGACTACGTGACCCCTCCGGTAAACCCGTTTAAAAAAGTTAAATAAAACTTTCGCGAAAGCTTGCATAACGCGCGGGTGTCCTTCCTGTTCCGAGAACGAGGGAGACTCCGTTCCGTATTAATTGCCGCGCGCATTAACGAAATTCGCACGACGTAGCAGGGCCGGCGCCGCGGCGTGGGATAAATAATTACCTCTTAATTAAGGCACTCGGCCCGAACATCTGTTTCTCGGCCATATAATCCGCAATGGGCTCGCGCTCGCGCTTCGTGCACATCGTTTTCTCCGTTCTTTCTTCCCGCGAAAATAAAGTCCTGATTTACGGCGTTGATCTCCCGGTAACGTGGCCGACCATCGCGCGACGAGGACAAATAGCACCCACGGTTATTTCCTTTCGTATTATCGCGTGAATTATATGTGAGGCGTGAAAAGAGACCGCGATCAGTCGCTACCGAGAGTGGGATACCGCAATAATTTTAGTCGCACACTTTGCAAAATTCAGTAGAAAATGCCGAACGCAAAGAAGGTACGCGAAAAAAAGCGAAGTTATATTAAACGATGCGCGCGCGCGCGACGGTTCTCCAATGTCGTATTGAAAATTAGATACCGGCAAATAAATAATATCGGACTATCGGACGTGCGCACGCGAGTATACTCACGCTAAACTGGCTGTGCATCGGGTTGCATTATGCACGTGCGATACCGCGTGGGTGGTAATACGCGACGTTAGAAACGTAAATGCATTAGCATTGGCAATACACATGTACCAATCTTTATGGATGGACAATAAGTGTCTGTGTAATTTTCCGCATTAAAAATACAAGGCAAGTAAAATTTTTACGAGAAAATTGAATAATTCCTGACTATTATAAAATATGTACGATTTAATTGCAGCTATTATCATTTCTGTAACTGAAAGACGATATTGCGTTGAAAGTAATTACCGTAGAAAGAAGAAATCACCGTCAAATTAATTTGCATTATATATCAAAATTTTACTCACTTTCGCAAATTTAAATATCTATGTACGTCAAAAGGATTAAAAATCGTTGATTAATTCACGTTTTAAAAAATATATTATTTTTTATCGAAAATTCCAGTAATTTCATCAATTGTCTTATTCTACGTTAGGCTTTCCTCGCGCATTTAGTCGCAACGTGGCGGCACAGAAATAGTTTCAGGCAAATCTAGAACGGCCTTGACGGATTGACGAAGCAAACCTTGGAAAAAAAAGACAAGATCCTTGAATGTCGCGAGTTCACGAGGCGCACCCTTAATTTTTGCATAAAACAACATATGCACATGCACATATACGCGTGACGCGGTCGTTCCGATGCCAACAGGAATTTACTGCCGGCGATCGTAAAAGCCGAGAAGATGCATTTATACGTGCCGACTTTATATGTTTACGTCTACCAAAAGTTCGGCGAAAAGGGACGTCCTGTCGAACGAGAGAAACGAGACAGAATTATGTATACGGCCGGCGCAAATCTTTCGTCGAAGGCGGTGTGAGAGATTATCGATAATCGGCGTAAGTATACGAACGCGGATTTCGGAATAAATGGTTGTCAATCGCATTTATCGCATTATTTAGTTGCAAAAGTTATAGGAGAAAAAAATGGTTGAAAAATCTATTAACATTAAAATGATCCAAGCGGTTGTATAAATGTACGTGTTAATCAATCAAGAGGCGCTTTCGTGAATCTTCATTTAATATTATCAAAAGCGAATAGCTCCTTTTTTTATCGCTTGACAATCAAATTTTATTTTTTTCACCGGTAAAATGGGAGGACTGTTTTTTTAAATAATTGTCTTCAGTCGAGTGTGAAACGATTAGAAACCCCTCTTGCATTCTTGACCTAGTCGTTAATTCTCCGACGTCTTTGCGTCGACAGCCTGACGGTCGAAATGATGTATCTCTCTTTCTTCATCGTGGTCATTCAAAATAAGGCTTGGTCTTATTTTAAAATTTCACGGGGTTAGGCCCCGTGGCCAAAAACAAGCGCGGAAAGCTCGCGTGAACTTTGCAACGACCTATTTATTAATTTCAAAACGCTTCCCGACCGCTCGCGCGAACGAGCGTGTTACGTAACGCATTTGCTGCGTATACGCGTTCGAAAGTTTTAACGACGGGATAAATATCGACGAGCGAAATTGCCTCACGCTGATAATTATATGAGACAACTTCCATTTCGCCTCTCCCGCGTTCTCGTCCGTGACCGAGGTAGCAGGCACTAAATTGAAACGCCCGATGCCATCGGCTCACGGGACAAACGACGCGTGGCGGCGCCGCGTCATGTATAATCAGATTAGTTTAGGATTATAAATAATGTAATTGGTTTGCCTCCTGGCGCACAAAGAAGAGGGAAAGAGGAGAAAAAAGGATTGACGAGACGCGGACACAATTTTTTTTTACTAGCCGCTTCGAGCGGGTATCTCTGGTGGATTAACTTTATACATGGGATTATATACCGAGTGTTCCAAATCCGGCGGATGTCTTCTGTCAACCGCGAATGTCAGACGACGAACAACAAATTAATTTGTAAAGCATGTCCGACGGCTCCGCGATACTTTATATTTGCCGTCCGTTGCCGTCTTACATTGATGCCCGGTAAAATAATTTTGCATGAACAGCGTATACAAATCAACAGCTGGCCGTCTTCGGAAACTGGTAATTTCCACCTGCCAAATTAATTCATACGCATACAGAGTCTAAATCGCATAAGCTCAGTCGCTCGGAAACTAATAATCCGGGTTAGCAGTTGACGAAGTCGGACAGGTGCGCGGATTCTCTAATATAGGTCTGAGCAACGACTCGCGACTCTAATTTTCAGGATTGCGATGTCGCGCCATGCCGTGAGATACCCTAACCGAAACATCTTTATCGTAAGATTCATGTAGCCCGCACGCAATAATTCAGTTGGCCCAAAAATGCTCCATAAACAGACACGTGCGCGATGTAATAAATAAGTAACGAGAGAATTTCTTGCACCTTGGCACCAAGCTGCAATGTTTAACTACTACATGCATTAATAGCAAGGTTGTGCGCCAACGCATGTCGGAAAAATTATTCATTACCAGAAGATCAATCTGACTAAAATAGTCCACAAATATTTAGATATAATGGCGCTTTAAGAAACAACGAGAAAAAGATGTAAATAAAAATATTTTCAGAAATTATCTTATTCGTATGAACGAATTTAACTGGAGGATACATTAGTTACTTTCTTTGGAGTTCTTTAAAGGCATCTCCCCTTTAGAGGGATTCAGAAACAAATATTCTATTCTACATATCTCAGCTTTAATCAGTCCGTTAATTGGAACAGCATTCACTAGGCGGAAACTTGCAGCTCGATTTATGGCCGAATTTAGAAGGAACGCCGTGACTTTGGTCTCGCGCGGAATCTGGCAAATCGTCCTTCATGAGGCTGACTCCTATGTATCTCTCCGCGTCTTCTGGTCACAATGGTTCGCGTGTCTCTTTTAATGATTCGAGACATTAGACAGCGGAAGACAGGTGTGATCGATATCCCAGAACACGAGTCTCTAATTAGAAGCGACGTTAACCCGAAAATACAGGCCCGCCACACCGATGACTAAGCCCGATAAAAGTTCGTAGTTCGCTCCTCAAGGTAATTGTGATTTATCGACGTGTATCTCGCATTTTACGCTCTCGCGGTCGGCGAAATTAATAACAACCTGAATTACGTTGAATTAAGGCCTCCAGACGGATCCATTGTCGCGTTCGCCGCATTACCGCACGAGCGTTGACAAACGAGAAGAAAAAGCGTGGGGGGGGGGGGGAAGAGAGATAAAACGGAGAGGGCCAATTTGAAAATAATTTAATACGCATTTTACCGGTGGACCCCGGGCACGCATACACCTCGCGGGGTCAACAACGCCTGACCTTTCACCAGGGAGATTTGTGGCAGTCTCGTTTCTCAAGAGAACGACCGAGAACGGTGAAACGGAAAAGTGAGAAGAGGCGAAGAAGATTCGTTCTCAACGACGCCCACAACAATTTACTCTACGACGATAAATGGCAGTCGATCGTTGCGCCTATATGTATTCAAAGTTATTTCACGTACTATTAAACGCGACTCGCCGAGCCAGTGTCTTTTGGAGGTACAAAGTTAAATTATATACCGAGCTATTTTGAGATATTTGAATCAAATTGTATTGTATTCTTCGCATTACGAATGCGTTATGAATTATGTTGTTATCTATCTTGACGAAATAATCAAGATATAGAGAGAAAGCGAAAACGTTTTCCAGCTAATTTGTTAAAAAGTAAAAAATAAAGTCACAAATATTATATTTTACGACACTGTTTGTCGTAGAAAGCAAATGCGAATGTTCATTCAATTAAAAAACAAATATTTTTCTCCTTTGCAAAATGAATATTATATAGAAAAGTAATCTTTTTAACTACTTTTTTTATGATTACATCAAGTTTATATCAAGTTTTTGACATTGGTGGCGCCAGATTGCGGCGACAAAGTTCGCGTCCCAAATCAATATATATACAGAACTACAACAACAATGTGAAGTTATAGTTTCCGGCGAATTTGCAGTTTGTTAAAACCGAGGAAGACCGCGTACACATGTTATCGGGAGAACAGAGCAAGCGCAAAGGCCCTCACCTGCGTCAAGTTTATTCAATCTGGCAGAGTGGCGAGAATCTGGCACGGATTATGCCGGGGTGCATTATTACGCGAGATACATGCACACACACGAGTACAACCGTAGGCGCACCGGCGCACCGCTGAGTATTACTGTCGTTTTGGCAGCGCGTGTGATTTCCGTGATTTACCGCAGTGGACGCTTTAAAGGCACCCGCGATTCAGTAAACTCTCATGGAGAGAGTTCGCGCGTGAAACACATCGACGAACAGGATAACAATCAGATTAATTTATACGCAGAAATTTCGAAGAAAACTATAAAAGAGAATTGTTCGGTCCACGATTTCTCCATTTCGTAAACGTATCACCAAGATTAGCGATCTTTACGTATATCATTTTGAACATTAAAAACGTGAAAATGAATGAAAAATACATAAGGCAAGCTTTGGCATTTTAGATTTATGTGTTCTAAACTTTCCATTTCAACAACCGCGGTCGCTTTCAATTGTTCTACGTGATTTATTGAGTAATAATAAAGTATTGGCATATTTTATAACTTATTTCACATTAAAATAATTTTAATACTGAAGAGCCATTTATGTGAAGTTAGAAGGATCATTTCCGCGCATCTCGTCGTAATTGTCTTGCTCCTAATGTCGCGAGTTAAGCTCGCTAAGCCGGAGAGTGTATAGTCGGTTGTACACCGAGGGCAAAAAGCGAGCATCGCGAAAGCGTCGACAAGACGTTTGGATAAAGATTCTGTGTCCGTGATGCAGATCTAACTCAAATGTTCCACAAAGCGCGTCCACTCCCGACACCTCGTTGCTGTCGTTCTAGCGACAAATTTCTCGACATCGTTCCACTGCAATGTCGGCTGACGCTTTGTCGGCTGTCCCCGAGTCATTGCGTAACAGACAACGAATAAATAATCGGCCGTGCCGTTTGTGCCAAGGAACGGGGAGAGCGCGACAAATCGTCGCGCTTCCTAAGCCGTTGTTACTGCAGCGCGATTTAGGCACAAGGGAAAAGCGTTCTAGCGTAAGTGAAGTGCAGCACGACGGACAGGTGTTAGCCTCTCTCGTCGACGCCTAATAGATGCGCCAATAGTTACACGCGTCTATTCGACGCATCCGAGTGATCTATCCACGTCTTAAATTAACGCCAGCAAGATACAATAAGATCTTGCGTGTTATACGTTCGGTGGCGCGTTTTCAGCAAGACAATAAATAACTTCTGTAAAGAAGTGCAGAAGTCGAAGTTCGCATTTTCGATTTTTCAAGAATATAGAAGGAGAAATATAGAAGCAAAAATTACTTGCTATAATATAAGGGATATATAACAACTTCTTTCTTTTCTTAATAGTTTGTGATAATCGCGCGCGCGCGTTTCATTAAGATTCGATCTTTTTCGTGGAAATCGATTTCTGAAGTTAAGTACTTCCGACAGCAGTGATGAGACTAATCGAGGGATCATATCGTAAATCTTATCGCTCACGGTAAGGCGTTCGCAGGTGTAAACGCGTCCGCGTGTAGGCAGATTCATGAATAAATCAGTTCGACTAGGTGCGATGTATCAAATATGTAGACGTACATATCTATTCACGGATCTCACGTACGAGTACATTAACAGAAATCTTCGCTGACACAAGTTCGTCAGTAGTATTTCCTATAACAAAATAAAAACTGCAAACACGCGAGAATACAAGATGTCCGTACTCATATAAAAAATTGTAAAGAGTCGCAAACTATTCGTCCGATATCCTCTTAAAAAAATATTAAAAAATAAATTTGTAAAATAATTTTCTTGGTGGCATTTAAAAAAAAAAACTTTCTTCGATGGCCGCATACCTGCACCTCTTGCATTAATATTGGAAACTAAAAAGCATTCGCACGCCAAGCACGAAGACTAAATCTAAGCGCCGCGAGAGATACATTTTGCGCGTCTTTCCGTTTACTTGGAACCACGTGTGTGGTCTCAATGGAGCACGTGTCGGCCGCGACGCGAGCGGAACTTTTTCTCGCGCGCGGAGACGTGCTATGCGCTTTTCGGCACAAAATCCCGGAATTCCTGATCCGCAGGTTCCGACAGGCCAAGAGGTTTCCCCTCGGGACCGGCGGAATTTATGCGGCGAGCACAAGAAGCGCTCAAGATCATCGCTTAGCAAAACCTAGTTTTCGCATCATCAATTTCTGTTCTTCCTTTTTCGTTCGTTGAATATTTTCGGCAACGTTGCGAAGTAGAATATGACACACGCGATATAATAATATATAATAATATTACTACGACTTTTTCTGTTTTGCAATAAGCTCCAGAGATTGATCACAAAAATAATTGAATGTTAATAAAACGCGCGATACTACAAGCTAGGAAAGAGAGGAAATACTGTTCGTGTTATTGCAAGTAATTTTGGATCTACTTTTCTTTTACATTTTAGGAAGTTGGAAATGCGAGCTATAACTTCTGATGTACTTCTCATACGGAGTATCCTATATAGTGAGATATCTTTCATCTGTAAGACTGTATATGTAAGACGTATTGCTTTTGCGCACGAAAGGACGCTATATTCTTTAATACAGACAACTGTAATTACGTGGCCGAATTAACATATATTCTTAAGTTATTCATCGTGATAAAGTACTACAAGCCAGAACATTATTTTTAATCCACGAACTTTATGTAAAGACAATAGCGTGATGGCATAAATATCAATTTTCTGGCACATATACCGTGATACAGAAATATCGCGCTTGTAATTCTGTACGTGTGACATTTTCAGCATCGAAAGATATTTCGGAATAAATGCCCGCAACTGACAATCTCCCAACGACAGTCGCAAAATTTACGCGTCTTCGTACGTGGATGTTTCAAAATGGATTCTTTGCCCAAGGCTGATTCGGTTTAAATAAATTTATTTCCTCCACGTCAATAAAACAATATATAACAAATAAAACGGAAAATCTTAAAAGGGGATGACAAAACGCCAAATTCAGCTAAAATTGATTCAATTAATCGATATGTTAAAAAAAATTACATAAAATTATGAAATGTATAAAATATATTACGTAAAAGATAAGTTATATAAAAATACATACCAAAATCAAAATTGTGATATTGCACTTTACTCGATGAATATTTTATGCGTAGTCATTTATCGATAGTTTTAAAACTTCTAAAAAATATCGCGATTATGATAACATAACAAGGTAGGATTTGCACAATGTTAAACTCTCGTGATATAATCAAGAGTATCACCCAGTCATAAATAACTCGCTGCAGTCTTTATCGCAAATGCCATTAACATTAAGATAACGATCGCGTGCAGCCGATACAGCACTATCACGGGAATCATTAAATTGCAACACGATTACGAGATAAGCCGTGTTTTTCAAACTCGCCGACGTAATCTGGCGATTGTTACGCAGTTCATATCGTTCGCAATTAGCGTGCATCGCGCGTGGGCAGGACGGACGCAATAGAGAAATAAAAAGAGATAGAGAAAGAGAGAGAGAAATATATATATATAATATATACGTAAACAAAAACGTGGGGCAGCCTCCAGCTGAGATGCAGTTTTACGCCCATCGGTTTTCCTCGTAGCGACATCGCGCGGCACGATGCCAACTCACTAGAATGCACATTCCAACCGACGATCTCTCGCTCCGACAATGCGAAGAGGCCGAAATCAGGAGGATGCGGTTATGAACACGTCGGAACGAAGCTCTCTCTCTTTCTCCTTTATCTCGTCGTCAGGTCAATCGGCGCTTTCTCGCGCGTTCTTCTCGCAATCTCGCGAGACGCGACGGGCTCTCCGGACGCGGAAATATTCATGCGATTCGCGTCGTGACATAATTGAACGGCGGTGTTCCGGGTTTCGGTGCCGCGCCACGCCGCTCGAGATCGCTCGCCGATCTCGCGCGCAACCGGCGCGCGGACTGCGCGCGAGGGCGCGGCGACGCCCGGCGCGCGACGATGCCGCGCGTCCTCGCGAATTATGCGGATAGAACTGCGTGGGAAACTGGCCTGAGGCTTCTCGGGCGGCACGGCCGCTCGCGGTGCTCCGTGCTCCGCGGGCCTACCGGCGACCCCGCGACCGTGAAATCGATCGAATTTTGCCACTCACCGATTCATCGAGGTCCGCCAGGCTTTGCCGCGCGTGCAGCGGTCGGATGCGCTCCCCTCGCTCGCCGCGGGACCAGCGAAAACACGGAACGATTCACTTGTCACTAATTAAAGATATCGCGACGGCGGCCATACTGCCGTGCGCGAGGCGCCTCGCTCTCGGCTCGCGCGATGGCGCCACGG
The DNA here is from genome assembly GCF_048541705.1 of Temnothorax americanus. Classification (NCBI taxonomy): domain Eukaryota; kingdom Metazoa; phylum Arthropoda; class Insecta; order Hymenoptera; family Formicidae; genus Temnothorax; species Temnothorax americanus. The sequence goes on from NW_027509253.1 coordinate 3,002,069, forward strand.
CCGCTCGGCCGGTAACGAGCCTCGACGCGAGTGCACGCGACATATATATTTAATAACATTTTCTAACTTTTTTGGAAAAAAGAAATAATTTGATGTAAAGTTTCTCCTGTTTTTTTCTTCTCTACGATTCGAAGAAAGTATGTTTCTCCTAACAGCTAGCTGTTGTGTTGAATAATAAAATGTTTAATATTTCTTTTAAGTATTTTTTTAGTATATAGGTATTCCAATAACTTAAACGTCTTTCAAATAATTGTTCTTAGTTTGAACGAGATAATCGATTGGAAAAAGTCCATTTGTAAAGTATTAAATAAATTATTAAATCATTTATTCTTTTACATACATTGTAGCAGAGGATTATTGCGCTGTTATATCGAAATTCAATTCACACATATATCGTTAAATAAAAAAAAAACTAGCCCCAAAATTGTCAGAAATATAAATCGATCTTCCCAATTTAGATAGTGTTAATAAAAAAAATATTGTTAAAATGAGATTGCGAGCTATTCGAATTATTCGAAAAACAAATCTGACCTAATATCCTGCAGACAAATTCGCACGAGTAAATAACATTTAAACATATAATTTACAATTAAACATCAATCACATGGATATTATTAAGAGTAGAAATCTGTTAGACTTGAAGAATTATCGCCACCGTCTCAAATCTAGTCTTCAATCGCATGTGAACAGTGATTCGCAAAGATGTTAAACATATTTCGCGTAATATATTTGTATAGACAAAGATATAAAATACTCAGGTCACATCTGCGCATTCGAATCATATTCGACAGAAAATCACACGCGGAATTTTTGGGGAATATTCGAACGTATGAAAAAAATAATTTGTAAAAATATTTGCTCGTCGAACGGATAAAGACGTACCTCGACCGTATCGACGACAATCATTATCGTCGTGGACGTGTCGAGTGTCGAGCGTTGTCGCTCGTGGTGCGCAGAGCGGAGGGAACAGCTGATTCGTTTTTCCTAACCTCGATCGCGCTCAGTCAAGACGCTCCGGTCGGACGTTTTCCTCTAGATCGGTGATTCCGCGATTTCCGCGCGTACAACGAGGATCGGCGGCCGCGAATACCGACGTACGCGATTGACTCGTGTCGCACTGGGGCCAGGTTGACTCGGCGACGATGGTGAAAATCAACACGCGATGGAAGACCGCCGAGGATTTCAATATTCTGCGTGGGAGCAGCATTTGTAAGAACCGAAACGCAATCTCCGTCTGGAAACGCTGTAGAAACGATATCGCGTAGATATTCGCACGTCGTTTCATTCCAGGGACGAAGGTCAAATTTTTCTGGCGCAAGGGGTGGATAGAGATCCCGGTGATAATGGCATCCACACCTCTCGTGCTAATAGGGTGCACCGCGACCGCTTTCACGGTATATTATGGCCTGACGCACGATTTAACACCGAAATATTACCAAACGCCGAGAAGTAAGTAATCGAAAGTATTCATTTCTCTCTCGGAGCGCTTGCTCGGCTCTGCGACTGTTACGCAATCGTAAACGTCCGTCGATAAAGCAGAATCGCTGATAGAGCGTCAAATTAATGAATACTAATTGCGCTCGTACCTCAGTTTACAGACCGGACGATCCGCGAGTCCAGAAGATCCGCTATACCTCGGCCTTCGACCTCTAATTTTTATTTAACGTTCAGTAGTACAATATGTGTACACACATTATAATATATCCTTCCATTGTAGACTTATACTTCGAATAAATGTATGAAATATTGTTATCAACGAGTCCCCTTCCCTTCTATGGAACCAACTCCAGTTTCAAACCGATGTAAAATCGCGAATTAAATTTTTATAACGTAAAAGTATATAAAAAACATTTATATAGAATATCCCGAAAAAGTTATAAAATTGTGTGCGTTTTCCGAAATATCCACGGTCGCTTGCGTCATAAACTCACTGGTGGAAATGGAAAAAAGAGCACTTTTTATCCCCACGATACCTGTGCCCTGTGTACTCTTAACGATGTCGTTATCGTTGTACCGTCATTGTGCTGTTTTTTTTAACTATATAATATACCTGCGCAACGAGAGATAACAACGAGAACGATACTGTCGTTAAAGTTAACAGAATAGGGGTACCGATATCGCTGGGTTCGTTCGTATATGGTCAAGCATGATAAAAAGACAAGATCGTATACAACATATGGAAATCTATTGGGGGTGTTACGTTTCAGTAGTGGGTATACCCGCCCTTCGTGGTGTTCTTTTTTCCATTTTTCCATCAGTGTGTGTAATAAACGTATAATCGCGGTGATAAATCTCGAATAATCGTAAAGTTTTCTCGTAACGATGCAGTAAAGGAGAAGCGATTGACGTTTGATGGTTTTGCAGATACGCGATCGTGCGTTCCTTTTACGTTCTCGACATTGAGACACTCCATTGCATCTTTTAAAAAATCTTTAAAACGCCGCGCGTATGTTATATGTGCGCACACGTAACAATCACGCTCGCGAAGAATTTTTATGCTTGATTAATTGTACGGCGCACAATTTTGATTATTTAGCTATATCGTGAAAAAAGATTTCTGCTTTTTACGATTCTGCGCGAAACCTTCGCGGAAAAGCCCGAAGGGCATTTCAATCGTTCGTTCTTTGAAAGCTTTTCGAATGTCCTTTATATATTTTCGCGTTGTGTTGTATATGCGTCATTTATATTTTCGCGTCGCGGTTTTATTTGTGAAGCCCCGTGAAAGAACTCTCCACTTCCTAACGCGCCAAGTCACTCGACTTACGTTTCTTCCCGTCCCCTCGATATTTTATCCGTACTTTTTAGCATTAAATTTCCTGTTCAGCGTTCCGTATCGGAAGTAGACCCTTCGTCCGTGCTCCGTGTCGGAGGATTATAGCGCAGAAACGAAGACTTTTCGCCTCGTATCATATAATTTCGGCTTATGGCTATCTCCCTTAATGTTTCTCGTTTATACCACTCACGGCAAACGGTTTGCTCACATATTCTCGAGAAACGTGCGACAACTTCGGGGACAGTTTTTCCTCGCATACACACACACACACACACACACACACACACACACACACACACACACACACACACACACACACACACACACACACACATTTCAAGTCACTATACTTTATTTCCTTTTCATTTAAAGCTGATATGCCAATATGGTAAAAATATATCGTTAGATTTCAACATATGTAAAAATTAAATAATAAAAAGAATATTAATTTTTGTGAAAATATCTTTTTTATATACAGAAACAGCACGACAAGGTAGGTGAGTCTTCGTTTCTGTTCAAGAACTTTATCTCAAGAAAATCACCCTACACAGTTCTTCAAACTTTGGCAAGTCGCGAAACTTGGTATTCGTGATTTTGGTGTAAGAACAACGGTATGCGAAATTATGCCGATTAAGAATCCCCACCGCTGTACAAGGAGAGCCCGAATCCCGCCGGTGACTTTCGCGCGCGCGAGAAAGAGAGGGAACGGGCCTGTGATATTCCTACGAGTTAGGGCGCAGGATCGCGCAGTGCTGACGGTGCTTCCCTGTATTGCGTGTGTACGCTATTACAACCAGGCGAGGACGACGGCGTAGCGTAGGGTTTGTACGCGCCGCGGGGGTGCACGACGAGGAGCGAGAGAACGCGCGCACGAAAGGGAGAGAGGAATAGTAAAAGGGAGGAGGGATGCTCGGTGAAGGAGGAGGAGGAGGAGGAGGAGGAGGGAAGATGAGCGAGAGAACGAGAGGGCCGATCGAGAGGGTGAGAGCAGTAGGGGGAAACGGAGCACACGGTACGGAGCAACCCCCATTGCCTCGCCAGTGGTTCAGTCAGCGTTTCGCACCGGTGTCGCTTCGCTTCGCTCCTCGCTCGGGATTACCCTCGGGTACGTCCTCGTGCACATCCTCGCGTGCCCCCCAGTTGTCTCGCGAGATCAATGAGCTTGCGACGTATCGGCAGCCACGTATCCGGGCCTTGTTCTAGTAAATCGCAGCCGTAAAGCCAACCGTGACGGCACGGCAGAAAGCTGCCGGGAGAAAGAGCTAGTCAAGCTTGATAATCGAAGCTGCCACTTGTCGCTGTAGCTAGAGATAAAGAAAGCAAAAGGAGGGAGAAGAAGAGAGAGAGAGAGAGAGAGAGAGAGAGAAAAGGAGGGCGAGAGAAAGGGAGAGTGAGTCGCGAAAAGTGCCAGAGCGTGGACACGAGATCGAAAGAGGAAATCGAGGACCTCAACGGGTCCTTAACGTTCACGACGGTGTATGTCTCGGACCCTGTTTCTCAGCTTTTCCTCCGGCAACGCTTTGTCTACGTTCCTGAGGTAAGTAGCGGACATTTGTGATAAGAGAATGCCGAGTCTATGCTTGCTAGTTGTATCGTACTATACTGTGAATCATTTTGCCCTTGCAATTTTAGAGTTTTGCGCTAATAAAAGTCTTTTAAAATATCCAATTGGTCGATATCTATGAAAGTAATTTATGAACTTTAATGTTTACGCGGATTACTTATCGAGCATTTTCTTTAATACTAACTCTGAAATCAATTTTTTTTAATGGGAATATAAATAACTTTCTATCTTTCTCTCTCTCCCCCTCTCTTCAGTAATATTCGAGACAAGATATATATTTGCTCTGTGCAATAACATTTAAGATGGAGAAAGTAAAGAATAAACGTAAAGAATAAACGAAAAATTTAAAGAACCAATTCGTCGATGCAAATATTCAATCAATCATGATTATTAAGTGACTGTGATAGACGTGTTAAAGCGTTCATCCTAAACGTGTTAAAACGTTCCACTTTAACGTTCGCTCGAATATCATATATCCGTTCAGTGATATATTGGTGATGAGAGATGTCTTGAAGGAAAAGCCCTCAGTTCGTGATTTGATCTCCTATTTGCTCAATGTTCTGTCAGTCCGTTTGGCAATCCTTTCAAGCTCTCTTGTGCTTTCGGCTCTTTATATGATGTCTTAATCTCATTGCTCCGAAAGAAGAAACTTTTCGGGCATCTCTTTGTGGAAATTGTAAAATCTCAAACCTTGGTAAGTTGCGAGGAAATAAATTCTTCCAAAGGCACCAGTTATTAATTATCGGCCAATAATTTCAGTTAATATTCACAAAAAATCATATTTTTGGTAAAAAAAAAACATTTTATATTCGATATTTCATATAATCTCTTCTACTAGAGATCGGAGTATTTATTTCTGATTGTATAGATTTATCATGTTTCTCTGTCTCTCTCACATTTGACATATGATGAATTGGATTACATCAATCTCACGTCAGTATTCTAGAACTTTGTCCATTTTGTGTGAAATTAATGGCTGGTGCTACATCGTTTCTTTAAAAAATAAATGGACACCCACGATTTATGAAAATATTAAGCTCTCACATATTTATTTTGCAATAAAGCTCGAATATTTTTCTATTTAGAGCTTTTATATAAGAGAATTAAAAAACATAGGATTAAAGAACGATGGAGTTGCGTGCATGGCATGAAAAATATCATTTCTGCAAAAAGCAATATAAAAGGGTGCTAATTGTCACTTCTCTGTAAATATCAGATTTAACGCGCAGTTTTCTAAATTTTACATCTCGCTGTAAAACCGATTTAACTACAAAAAAAAAACAAAAAAAAACCATCCACTTCGCGGCCGATCATAAAACATAAAGATTTTCCGCTAAGAGGTCGAGATAATTTCTTAAAAACGTATAGCATAACTCTGCGTACGTTATATATGCCTTCCGCAAATAGCGCAGTCCACACACATATATCGCTACTGCGCAATATTTTTTACTCCTTCGAGAAAAACGCGCGGCTTTGAAAGAGTTAATAATTATGTGCTCGTGTAGCACGAATTTTATTGATTCGCGCGAGCCGTAGGTCGCATCATGCGCCTCGTAATAAGCCATTAGGACACGTGCTCGTATCTGAAAACGTGACATTTCAGTGCAGTTCCGAAATATCGCAGGACTGAAAGGACTGTAAAGCTGAAGCTTATGTCCGTATTTTCCGATAATCAATATTAGACATCAGGTCGGTTTGCGAACGGAATTTTATACGTAAGCCAAAACACAAGTACAATTCGTAATCATACAGTTCGCCAGTTATATAGGAGATACCGACGTAATTGTTTTCTTACGAATTCATTGGAAATATAAAAGAATGCAGTCTTCTGTTTCATAAACCAAAATAAGTATATTTACCATTAATCGTATTATCATACATCGAGAGAATTGTTTCGCAATCATAACGAGAACGCCATTCCTCGTTGTATTCAAGCTCGCGCTTCATTTGCTATAGCTTGTGCGGTTGATAACACGATCTGCAATTGAACAGACGTGACGCCCAAGTTCACTAAAGCCTCGCAAACTCGTCTTGGACTTGGGCCAAATCGAAGTGCCATAGCACCAGCGTCGTCGTGCACATAACTATATGCGCCCGAAACAGCTGTTAACCCGACTTGTTGCACCGTCAACAGACGTATCCGCACGCTGCAACTGGTGAATTTCGCCGCGCGAACACGTAACCAGGTCTCTTGAATATAATTATAAGCTACAAATATTGGAATCACAATATTCACAATATCCGAGTTTATAAAGTCGAGATACTGTGACGGCTGGGTTGAACGGAAACTATCCCAATACATTATTATATTAGATCCACGGGAAATCAAATTAAATCTATCACTTTTATATTTTTTTCACGTAAACTTTTGAAGAACAATTAAACTTTCCTCTTTCTCTCTTTCGTTCTAACTGAAATATACCTAAATACCGTCCATTCAAGGGCAAAGAATAACAAATGTCTAAGTTGTTCGAAAAACTTCAGGAAGCATTAAGTTGATTGGCGATGCAATTGACATATATAGACATCAGCAAACGCAGATGTACGTTTACTTATCGATTTGCTTTCTCAAGTGCATGTGTAATATCGATTATTTTCAGTTTAAAACACATTTGGCTAGAACAAAGTATCGCAGGAAAGTACGGATATATTATTTCTGAAATCTGCTCGACTTCTCGACCCAATAACCGAATTTATCGCACCTGCGGGATAGAGGTCGTGGAGAAAACTCTAGCTATTTCAGGAAGTAGGCTACGCGCGCGAAGACACACAGAATCTGCAACGCTTGTAAATGCATTCACACAATTGCACGACGTCGTCGTCGCGTCGAACCTTGGAACCTTGGTTCGCGACTACGCCACTGAGACACACAAAAGCAACGAAGTTCGGCTTTAGTTCGGCGAAGAGACTCCGACGGAGGAAAGGAAACTATTTTACGATGGGAAAAAAAGACGTAAATTTCCAATAGGCCGCGGTGTCAAATTTCTCGCGGTACATCGAGCACCGTGTCTCTGTGCGATGCGCTTTTGTGCATGCTTCCGATGCATCGCTGCATCGTTACGATCGTTATGACACGCGAATTTTCGGTTCAAATGACAATCGTTCGGTCGGACAGTATCGTTATCTCGTTACACGTGTCGCAAGAAAATAACGCTGGCATATGATACAACGGTAAATAATAAAAATATTTGTGTGTGCTCCGCTGCCATATACCTTCATCAAGTCTTAATTTAACGCAGTTTATTTTTCATTGTATATTGGTTATCGAATTTGCGATCGATATTTCCTCGGGGGGAGAATTCCTTCGCTTTTTAATATTCGATATCGAATATCTTGGTACCTCGAATTAAAATTCTCAAGAAAAGTAGACCTTGACTTGAGTTTAGATGGACAATGAAGTTTCGTTATTCAATTTCCCGTCGAAAGCTTAGTTCATAAGAGGAAGGTCCCTTACTTTCAAGCTCTTATAACTCTGTAGCTGTCGATGCCACGACATTTTCACGAAGAAGAGAAAAGATTAATTACAAATTACATTTGTCAGTCTGCCACGAAAATTAATTTACCAAAACTTCTGGCCCGGATATTATAACAAAATTCGTTTAACGGGATTCTGTGGAGATTTATCTCGATATTAGGTAACTAAAAACAACAGAAGTTCGGCTGAGTGATTACAGTCAATTATCGAATCATCGACATCCGATGCGGGATCATCGTGCTTTTTTTTTGTGTTCCATCTGTCGCACGCAACACGTATACATGGAGGACAAAAGCGTATGAATAAACGAAGAGCGCTCGTCCAGTCAGAGTATGGCGGGTGTGGTTGTTTAGTCGCGATTGTCGATCAATAGAGACAATCAAGCTGTTAATTACCGGGACGTGACTAACCGTCGGTTAAAATTCGGTGTCGAGCTTTTCGTCGATTACATCGTCGCGTGAAAGCTCCCCTCGCTAACTCGGGCGACGCGCGGTCTGAAAATAAACTTGCGTCGTCGTCTCGACGTCGTTTCCTCTAAAATTGCGCGCCTCACTCCATGTTATATTATGCCAGATATACCGACGCAAAATCTTCCGCTTGCATAAGAGAGTATATATAGTCGCGGTGGAAATTTCACGTTCAACGGACGACCTATACAGGGTGTCCGCGCTTCCTTTCGCCCACGATTTCCTTGATCTCACTTTCTGGGGACGATCTAATGAAAATTTAATTAGACGTAATCTGATTCCAGTACCTCTTTCTAGTTTAAATATCTAACGCAATTACCCTCCATTTAAAATTAGCCGAAGAGTAACGCGACAATATTCTTACCTCACGAATGATCTAGATTTTTAACTTGAGAGCTCTGTTGACGTCCAAATATTTTTTTTCTAATTATTTTTAGGCAATATTTCGAACTCGACCGAGTATTCGTGGGTAGAACACTTCGGGGACATCCTGTATATATTATATACGCGGGTGCTGACGAAGTTACTTCCGGCACGTTAACCGCGCAGGCATTCTTCAGCCATCACGGTTGATGTTGAGACTAGTGCGTCTATCTATGTGACGCTCGCTCTCGTAAACTCGTGAATCGCTCTCAGCCCTTGCTGCTATCAGAGATTGTTACTTATACTTCAACACATGTCTGTGAAACAGCGAAAGCAACAATGCCAGCGACAACAGCGTATAGTCGCGGCTCGAGCTCGCAAATGAAATAACAGTCGGCGAGAGCCCAATCAGATTACGGCGCGAGCAAGCAAAAGCACTCAGTGGTAGAAACGCTAATAGCAAATAGTTAGTCCCGAGTTAAGTAACGACGCGAGACACGAGTGGCAAGAATGCCGGAGGGAAAGATAGGCACAGCAATAAGAAGGAGAAAGAGAGAGAAAGGCGGAATTACTTTTCTACTCGAAACGGATGGAACAGCGTACCCGTACCGTCTAATTACGACGAGCAATTTATTGGCGAATTGAGAACTCTGGAGATTCGTCTTCATTCGATTATCGCGTGAATTAGACAGATCTGTGATACAGTATTCGACATCGCGTTGGCAATATTGTCGTTGCATTATTGGATACACGTGCGCGATGATACACGAAAAGAACAATGTTCCTGAAGTATAATACGTAAAAATTAGACCAGATACAGGCTCTGAAAATAATTATGCAAAATGCTCAAGCACGATGATAATGCTGCGGAAAGTTTTTACATTCTAGCAACCAGCTTGAGCATCCTACATAATTATTTTGATGGTCGAACATAATTATTTTCATACCTGTACCTAGTTAAATTTTTAGACATTCAGCAAAATCGTTCTCTCGGTGTATATGTTAAATTAATAACAACAGAGATTATATACATGAGTATTACGTATTACCCGAGAGAATAAATTGAAAATACTGCGCTGGATACCTGGCAGTTTTTCCAGATGAGATTTCAAAACCGGACATAAAATTTTCAGGAAAGAAACCGGCGTTTCCCTCTCAGGGGAATATCTTTTAACCGGCGGCTTTAACCATCTTGCCTCGCGGCGATATCAGAACGAACGACCTGGCGGTAAAGGGTATCAGCCTGGGATTAAATGGGGCGTAGTAATCGTTTATGCCGTAATTATATATACTTGCATAATTCTAGGTTCATATAATATCACTGCTCTCGCCGCGACAAAGATTATATATGAGGGCGTAGTCCGCCCTCGCACGCGCGTATGTGGCTAGCAAGTTTTTAATCGCGTACCAAATCGAACGAGTGAGATACACAGCGGCGATTAACGAATAAATTAAATATCATGGTACGCGCTGTCAGCAACAGTGTACCGTTCTAATCGTTTGTCACGCGAAATATACAGTAGAGCTAAATAAAATATATCGTTAAATTAAATATATTCAGTGCATCTCTCTCATAAAATACACGAATGACACAAGTGGCCCGATATAAACGATTTATAAATGCAGGCGGACAATTGCGGACAGCAGAATTTCCGCTCGTTTGTCATTGTACTTATTCTTTGCAGCGATAAACAAAACGTCGCGTCGTATAATCGACCGCTTCGAAACGGTGTGATAATGCCGCATATTATCACAAATTTCGTTAAGCTGCGTACAAGCTTCGAACAACCCGCGCGAGAATCCCTATACCTCAGGCGCGAGTTCGGCCGGTTGCTCGGCCAGAAAATATTATGTCACTAAATCGTTAACATGGATGTTTAGCCAACGTTGACGGGCGAGAATCCGCTTAGTGTTATTAAACCACGTAGCATTGAGAGAGGATGCCGCCGAACGCATGTCCCGCTGAGGAGCGACGGGCGAGCAGCGTCGTCATAATCCGATTGCCGATGTTGCTGGTACGGTCCGGACAACCGATATACCTTGTTGCTCGATTGTATCAGAACCTGGTGGGTCGAATCGCTGGCGTTAAGAGATCAATGTTTCTCAAACCCTCGCGTGCTGACGAGAGCTTTGTCGTAGTGCACAATCGTAAAATCAATATAGCATATACGCATAGCATGTAGATATTTGTTGCTCATTTTTCCTGCGTTTGCATTGTGCCACGTCGCGATACGAAACTATGTGGTAAACATGAAATACACTGAGCCAACGCATTGCAAGTATAACGTGTTCTTTGGGGCATAGGACCTGGGTATTAGACATAGAAACCGATATATTTTTTTAATACAATCGTTAAATAGTGAAATCTATACAGCTAACAGCATGCAGTTATCTTTTAATTTAATCTTTTCTAAAGAAGTTGTAATAGAATCTGCACGCCTTACTGGCAGACTCCTTGGTTAAATTTCTAATGTCGCTGATGGTGCAAAAATATGCAACTGATGCATCGATCAGATAAAATAGAGCCCGAATCTGTATAGATTCGATCGGAGCAATTATTAGAAGGAATAGATAAGGGATAATAATACGAGTGGTAACATCTGCATTTACATAGTCCCTGCAGTTTAACGTGGTTTCTATACTCTATAGTGCCATCAAAGGCTGCCTATTACCATCTGCAGTATTCATAACCAGACCGCGAGCAGACAGTTGTTACTTCCCTAGAGAATCGCTACTATTTTCGACAGAGATCGAGGAATTAAAAGAAAAATCAACACGATGAAAGAAGGCTGCTTCAGTTATTATACATCACCGATATTCACGTATCTATATAATCATAAAGCGTTAATTCGCGCTTCACCAACAGCTTTCGCGCTTGAGCGAAACGTAACGCTTACTTGCTTGTTAAAAATAAAATGGCAAAAACTCGTGGTAGCAAAAGGTAAATTCTAATTTAACGGAAATTGAACTCTTTCTGGAATTTCGTACAGAAATAGTCAAGGAAAATATCAATCTTGATTTCTCATGTATTCGATCTAATTCTAGAAGAGAATAAAAATGCAGTAGATCTCCGAGATTAAAGTTAACCGACTTTGCTGAAACCGTTCATAAATCCTAAAAATAGTAACAGGGTCACGTTCGACTTTTATTTTGAGAGATATTTGCACGGCGAAAAGAACAGATACGCGAATAAAAGTACAGAAAATGTCGATGTCACTGGAGACGTATCTCGAGACGGATAACACTCCCTCGTCACACTCGCACGGAAGTAAAACATGACGCTAGAAACGATCCGACGATCTATACGCCGATATGCGAAACCTTCCCAGTATTTTGCTTTCCGCGCGTTTATTGTTAAAGTGCGACGAAAAAACGTAACCCCATTTCCTTGGCGCGGAACAGAAATAAACCATTACCGAGGTAACAATAGCCCTCGACACTGAAACAATTGCGGTCAGTAATTGCGCTCTTGCTCGGAAATTTAAGAGTTGAGAGACGCGTTAATGGCCTAAATACCGCAAATAGGAGCCCGGACGATGTCCGAGATAAAGATAAAACGAAGTTCTAACCGGTCCTACGATTTATATCGGCCATTTGCTAAACGACAACGAGTGTATCGAAGTGATTCGTATAGTTACCGTCGTGGGACATGGCACAGATGAAACACGGTTTACGTTCAATTTCATTCAGAATGAGTTACATATCTGAAGAGGCAGAGAGAAAGTAAAGGAGGCGTGCGACGTATTTTAAGGTAGTCGTCTCGTCAGGGCATGTATTAGATATAATGTTTTCGATTTCGGATTTTATATCAAATTATATGATCAGCTTTGCAGTCGATTTTTTCTCTCTGTGGCTCCTTACCGACTATTTACTCTAGAAAATCGATCTCGAAAATCACAACGTTTGCATTACTTCGTACAGACGGCCAGAAAAAGAAGGCTCTATCACGCCGCGGTTTTAATCACATATTTTCGCATTTTTCGATTAGATGAAGTGAGAAAAAAAAACATTTCTTTTTGTACATTAGATTTCGAAGAATCTGATGCAACCATAAAATATACAGTTTACCGGAGATTTCGCTGCTAATTTTTTAGTTTATTTTAGTGAAAATGCGGTAATCGAGCAGACATTTTTTGGTCGAGGTGAGGTTGGGAAGACTTGGCAAGGCCGCTGGCTAATCACTGTAATTGCAGGTTATGGGGCTCGTCTTTCTTAGCCGACGTGGATAGTGATTGACACCCCTGTCATGCGTTTTGAAACCCTTTCTCGGTACGTGTCAAAATTCAATCGAAAAGTATTTTTCTCACTTGTAACCTTTCTCGACGACTCGCATGACTGGCTGATCAAAACGGAGTCAAATGAAAAAAAATCACATAATTTGGAAAAAGTTACATACTTTGTCACGTATGAAATTTTACACCATACGTCATAAAATTATTTTTCCCTTAGCAAAAATTGCCTGAAATATATTTCTGAACTTATAAAAACCTACAAACAGTCACATGACTAGCACGTAGCGAAACGCCTACCTTAATGGAGGCTTTAATAATTGCGGTCCACACCCTCGACACGCGGGCATCAGGTGTCCTATTTAAATATTTATAAAGCCTCACCTCTTGCATATCGTCTCGAAACCGAGGTACACGAAGCGGCACGTTGCCTTGTCCAGAAGTAAATTTGCCGAGCAACAACGACGACGAGCATCAAGTTTACTTCATGTATTTTTCAGCGGAACGTGTCCACAAAGATTCTCGTTTAACAATCCGCGTCGCTCTTTGCGAACCCTTTTTATTTATATCAAATTTTAGAGAAAATTAGAGAAATGAAAATTAATTCACTAATATTTGATGACAGTGTAATAATGAATTTCTATATTCCTGAAACCGAAATAATTTATGAGTCGTTATGACAAAATATTGAATATTATTTGCAAAAAATCATTTTAACAAGGATATAGTGTTTGCAAATTTAGCCTTTTGACGAGAAATCTTAAATTAAACACCTCAAGTAGCTCTCGCTATATCGTTCGTGAAGTAACACCGTTTCTGTCTCTTCTCTAATGAGTCTTATCAAACTATCGTGCGTAAAGCGGTGTTACGCGATATTCAGAACTTGCTTCGTTGCAATCATTAGTCCGCTATTCAGCGCGACCAAGTTAGAAATTCACGGCGTTAAGGATATAACGCATTCTACTACCAGTTACCTGTAACCAGATCGTGACTGTGAATATATTCAAGTCAAAGAATGAACTTTCCGAAGAACGCGAAGAATGTTATCGTTTATCGTGTGGGAAACATATCGTGCTTCTTGAACGTGAATAAAGTCTTTCTTGACACTGACGTGCGAGGAATATTTAGTATTCAAAAGAGATGTAAATTTTCATACGATGAAAATAAATCCGACGTTATTCTTTTAATTAATGTGTGAAGATATGAAGAATTAATGCATTATATTAAGATAAACAACTTTAAATTTCAAAAAATGAAAGCTCCAGCAAAATCTATTTTTTTCTAATTAATATGCATCAATTTAAGGAAGTATACAGAACAAAATATTGTTTGCATTTCTCTTTACTTTATAATGGCATAGCTTTATAATGGTTTTCGTAAATTACATCCACTGTACGTGACAATGTTGACCTCTTGAAGTACCTTTTAATGAAAAAAATTGATTACAACGATATGACGTTTATGGGCATTTTGTCTCATTCTATGTGTTTTATTATTGCACGGCCATTTAAATAAAAAAAACATAGACAGGAACAAATATTTTTCAATTAATTGAAATACGAGACATATGTATGTATTTTCCGCGGGTGATGCAGCGAGTGTGCGAGAATGTGCAAAGCGTTTCAAATTTATCTTAAAATATTCTTGAACATATTTTTGAGGAACCTGAACCCTCCAATTCCCAAGATACCTATATATCCTGCTGCGCGAGGTTCCCCGCGTTTATTTAGTATACGCTCCCTTTAAGCTTTTTCGTCAATACGACAAGCATTCTCGTTCAACTTCATCATCAAAATATGTGATATGAAATATGCGAATATCGAGTACGACATTCAACGAGGTCTTATCGGGGATTACATAATTGTGGATATCATATTAAAAAGTATAAATGCACCATGGTTTACAGCCGCATTTTATATTCTCTTAATCTCCGGGAAGAAAAATTTTTACCATTTACCATTTATCATTGTTGTTGCAAGCAACTTCTGGATGTTCTAACGTCGGAGCAGAAAGCAAGGAAAACATTCAAGAGTGCTCGCACAGACACTGAAATGTGTCTGAAGCACACTCACCTCTTCTCTTTATTCTCCTTCGCCGCTTTCATAAAAGAATTTTTGTCGAAGTCTTCCGCCACGAATCAATTCAAGAAAATCCAATCGGGATTCGTGTTCCATGCGTTCATGCTCGAATCTCGAATATCCCATTCTTCTTGCACTTTGCGATTTCTTGGGAATACGATGTCGTCTGCATGTCTGGACATGGTTGCCATCTTCTTATTTATTGGAAGACTGAAGCTTGAAAATACTGGAGATATTGTTCGTTGAGTTGTGTGAAATACGTGCGAAGAATCATGTGACGCTTTGTTAAATTCACAAATTTAATGTTTGTTTAGGCAAAATCACAGTGGGTTTTTCGAAATTTGATGCAGTCTCGCGAAAGATACGCCCCATCGAAACTTGATATGAAATGTAAATGACCTGCCGGAATTTATATTAAAAAATAGAAACACAAACGACACTACTCCTACAATTGAAATATTTGTGTATATTACTGTTAACGCTTGTATTATATTTGTATTAAATTATTTTATATTAGTTAACGTTTGTATTTTTATATTTACAAAAAAGATATTCCAATCTTTATAAATATATACAATTTAAAAGCAAATTTTAAAATAGGCCAAGAGGCAATACTTTTATGTAGCGATATTTTCCAGTGCCAGAATCTCATTTCGACTAATTAAATGGGAATGTGGAAACTTTGACATATATACACAACTTCCAGATATACGCACGTGTCCCGAGAGTGTGGCAAAAGCACTACGGTATTAAGGGCTGATGTGTCCGCATTTACGGACGTGCGGTGTAATTCTCGTTTTCTCCAGCTGGAGGCGTGCGGCCGACTTCTGTGCTGCGTGCAGAGGCTCTGCAGAAGCGGAAGTGCAACCGACGAGCCTGCCGAGCATCGAATCAACGCTCGCGGTCGGCGAGGAGCGCAAGCGGAGCCTGAGCTGGTGGAGGGTCAGGGTCCCTCGGGCCCGGAGGATGGAATGCTCGCTATGCCCGTCAGCCCGAGTCCCGCGTCCACCTCGTCACAGGAGGACGCCTGCAAACCGCCGCCGCGCAACTGCTATCGTCTCGTTATGCTCGGCAGTGCCCGGGTTGGAAAGACCGCCATTGTAGCACGGTAAATGCCCGAAATCGATTGCGGCATTCAGCTCTTCAAAGCTTTTTCTTTTCTATTTTCTATTATAATTCTTCATTGCAATTTTTTGTAAATACGATACTATATATTTTATTTCTTTAATATTTCCTCAATTTTTTTTTAGTTACGTATATCTCCTAAATTTGTGAAGATATAGAGGATTTTATTTTCTGTATATCTTTTAGTTATTTGTGTTTAACTTTTACTTGAGCTCAACGTTTCCCATTAGAACTTAGCCGATCCAATACCTTCTGTTGTGCTTCCTATGTTTTGCTATTCCGTACGCTTCGTCCGTTCGGTCTCCTAAATCCTGGCAATCCTGCCCGACGTGCTCTCTTTCTTCATCGATTACTAATAGTGCGAAACAATGTCATTCAATTAATCTTTGAACCGTACCGGCCCACCACTACGTGTCGCATTGCTGTTTTCTATTGTTATTCGACCGCCTGCCATCGTGCGATAGGGTGTCGAAAAACTGGCCGCCACATGTTCCTGATGGGAATAAAGCGTAATCCTTCCGAATTGAATTGATCTGTTAAAATTGCGACCTAATCATATTTCTTTTCTCATCGTCGAATTGGACCGGAGAGTGGCCGCAAGTTATTAAGGAGACGATGAAATCCCTGGCCACTGCCGCTGATATTGCACGTCGATTAATGTCGCGGTTCCGCGAAATGTCGAAAATTCGGCCAGTTCGAAGTTACGTCGACCAACCGAAATTGACCGCAATTACGTGACCCCCGCATACTAAGTGAATTTTTCGTTTATATGCGCGTAGATAGCAATCTCTAACGAGCCCATTTAAAAATTCGAGACAGATGCTTATTCTCTCGTCCACAAACGTGACTCTTTAAATACTCGGTGCTACGATTAATCCCGTGTTTACCATCCCCGTTCGTCGGGCCCGTATCTGTTTTGAAGAATATACGTTTACATTGATTAAATTTTGGAAATGCTTTTTTAAGCCATTTTTTAAATCGTCCACCACACACAGAATCATAAAATTATCAAATTATGTTCTATCAATCGACCACATAAAAAAAAATGGAAACGGAGTTAAAATTTGAAACTCGAAAGATAACGAGTGAAAGAGAGATAAAAAAAAACGTGAAGCCTAAAATAACGAATCGTTCATGGATAAAATCGGTGCCGCTCACGTTTCAGATTTCTGTTCAACAAATTCGAGGAGAGCTACACGCCGACGATAGAAGATTTTCACAGGAAACTTTATAGGATCAGAGGCGAGATTCATCAGCTAGATCTTCTAGATACAAGCGGAAACCATCCGTTTCCGGCGATGCGACGATTGTCTTTCCTGACGGGTAAGTCCATCGGCTTATCTCCCCGGAGATATGCGCTGCTCCATTTCAAGTTAGTTGCATTCAAGATGCCGCAAAGTATTCGCACGCATATTTCCGCGAAATATAAAATTTTCATTCTCGGCAACGACGTTCCGCTTTTATATCGCGGCGAAAATTGGTTCGAGAAAAATTAATGGATATTTGACTCTTGTATGAGCATGTAAAAAATTGTGCACGTTAGCGAGTGACGTGTTGCAAATGCACTGCGATGCATTTTATATGAAAATACGCCAGACTGCGGTAGATATGAAAAAAGAAGGCGTCACAAAAAGATGTTTTCTGCCACGAATATAGTTTCGTAAATCTTTAAGCATTCGAAAAAACGCGGTTGGTGTATACGAGACGAGGCTTCATCTAAAGATTAACACCCTATACTTTTATCCCGACACATCTCTCTCGACGGCCGAGAAAACTTTCGTTCTTCGATGTGACGTAAGAATGTCTAGAACGATACCGATATTATGAAGAAAATCGTACGAGCATTTTCTGTCGTCGGATTCGTGCTTCGCAAGTTTTACGACTCTCGGCGAAATCTCATACCCTCAACAACGATAGTTCACTACGTCCTGCACACGGGAAAAGTTCGAGGGAGACTGCCCGGGGTGAGTGTCGAACCGTTACTGCTGGAATTTCAGCAAAGTTCAAATATGAAATTACACGAGTATCATGTGGTTGCGATTAATTTTGCAGAAGTCTAGGCGAGAATTATACATCCAACGTTACGGTAAAAATCCGATTTCTGATAGATTAAGCATTCAGGCCGGAATCAATTCCACAGATACAAAAAAGCAGCTATACTTTAATAGTTTACGTCATCTATTTATTCCTTCTTCGTTTGTATCGTTCTGTTAAAATTGTTTTAATAAAGAGTTGGATAACAGAGATTAGAATATATATTTTAAATCATAATTTCTTCTTTTTCTCTTCAAACGACTATTTCTTATATTTTTTTCATTTTGATAATAATCTATACATATAAAAACAAATGTCCTAACTAACTGACTGACTGACTGACTGACTGACTGACTGACTCATCAACACCCAGCTCAAACTTCTAAAAACATGAAATTCGAGGAGTATATTCTTTTTACATAACATAAGCACTCACTATAAGGAATTTTTAGAAATTCGATTCCTAAGGGAGTAAAAGAGGGTAAAATGTGTTTTTACCGATTCTTCAATATCTCTTAGGCCCGATGAGATATCGACTTGGTTTTTTATTTAAAGTATATTAGTTACACACACCCACACACACACACACACACACACATACCGTAGCGAGGCACGGGTATCAAGCTAGTATAATATAAACTGACTGGTGACAGGCTCTGCAATGTTACTTTGTCTAATCGAGGCTGTCTATATACGGTACACATAATCCCTTAAGTACGATTGATCGTATTTAAGCTGCATATTAGGGAGACAATACTATAGCCAATCTCCATCACAATATTCAATGCATTAAACGAAAATGGGATATTCTGGACGAGTAACTGAGGAACGAGGGATGAGACGACGATATCGACAGTATCGAAGGACGTGCTTGTGAAAACGTGGGAGAACGTATATGAGAGGGTACGTTCGCTCGATATCTCGATTTCGTCCACTTTCCCTTTTCTTCGCCACCCGGTAGCCTTGCCCCTGCGGCTACACGACGAAACCGTTTGTGCTCCGCTGATTTTGCGCGTAGATCTCCCTTGTCGCTCGTCATCTCGCGTTGCCATACCTGTACCCGATAACCTGATATCGTATCATGCTGTCGAATGCGCGACAATTGCATTAGTGTCGCGGTTGTCAAGATGGATCGAGGGCAGGGCAGGGCCTCCCAACTGAAAATACATATTTACGCTCGGATAATACATACATACATACAAACGTCACGTCGACCGGCGTAGAACGTAATCTAAGTTATGATCTATGCGTATAGTATGCAATTCCCAAAACGTCACTATATCTGCCAAGACAATTGTAAACGACTATATAGCGTGACACGCTCACTTGGAACAAAAAATTAATTCTGCATTTAAAAATTTGATAAGTGTGTCTAATACAATCTGGTTTATTTGCTTTCATTATATTGCTAGCTGTATTCCTACCAAAAAATTCTTATAACAATTTCAATGAGAACGTAGTAAAAATATTTTAGGATCAGAAAGGATAATTCATAATTTTATAATCGTATAAACAATTTTTTTTAATAAAACACTCCTCAAAATTAACGCGATCCGAAAATTTCGGCAGCAGCAGTTTGCTCTCGGAATCTGGCTATCCCGTCGCTGTTTTAGGCGGAGTTTCACAAATTGCATCGGACAGAACCGATACTCGCCTCTCAGTTATTGCACTACATGCGCCTGGAAACGCGATGTATCGTCGCATGTTGCCAGTAAAGTTGACCTCACGTAGGAGCGCTCAGTAAAATTAGACACGTAAATCCAAAGAATTTTTAAATTGCCGTCCGCATGTGCGGAAATCAAGAGAGCCACCGTCGATGGGAATTTCATCGCGGCGTGTTCAGTTTTGTATTCCGTCCGGCGCTCGTGCCGTCGGAAATTCCGTCGTATTCGACAAAACGAGTCACGACTCCACGTTTCGCCTTTGCATTTTTCTCGACGCTTCACCAAGAACTCTTAATAATTCACAGATCGGCCGATTGCCAAAAACATTTCGCGCATAGATATGCGCGCATTACCCTGTGAGCGATCGTTTTTCTTTTACGCGACCATTACATTAGTAACGCTCACATAAATCTTTTTTTTTTATGCATCCCGATTGATGTATAATTTATATATAGACAGATGTTTCTCAAGTTTTCTAATATTTGTAATATAACTGTAAAATAACTGTTGTGAAAAACATAACTGCCTTTTCGCAAACGCGATACACTCGCCTATATAATCTAAGATCAACTTACACGTTGAGAGAGGGTATTAAAAAAGGTTTCCGCGAGCCGCGAATCCGTTGTCGGAATACGGTTGAACGCGATATGACCCCGATTCCAAGACAATGAGCCTCCGTTGCGAGAAGAGAGAATTCCTTTCGACACCAAAGACACGAACTTTGCCGCATAATGGCTGACATACATATATTTTCATCTCGCGGCGAGGACAATATCGGGCCTGCCTTGCGTGTTTCGCGGGAATAAGATGTCTCGCGACGCTCCACGTAGTAGCCACGAAGCGACAAGATTTTCGAAATATGGAGGTCGGGTCTCCTAAGAAGTTCCTCGGTAAAACACGACACGTGGATGAGATGAAACTAAATGAATTAGGTGGACGAGCTATAAATGGATCGTCTTTGAAATTTGGAAATTGTATTTGTGAGTTAAATAAAATTTCTTACGTAGCAGGTTTAGGATAAGCATATCGCAAAGATATCTCGTGAAGTTAAATTAAATTTTACGAAATTTAATTGTGTACCAGCGGTGTTTACAATTTTGTGTTTCAATTATGTAATACATACCTATATCTTGATAAAAAAAAAAGAGAAGTCGCAGAGTTCACACGCAAGAGCGACATTATATATCTTTTTATGTCATCAAACCGATAATTAGAGGGATATGCATTTAATATATATAAAGCTATTCTGCTAAATTAATAAGAAAAATAAGAGTAATGAAATTATTAATGACGTGTAATAATTATAATTATTATACATTTTTAATTAGTAGATGATGCTAATTACTAAATGTATAATAATAATATCAAGAGACACGGTAGTGTCTCGCGCCAAGTACACGCGGAGCGAGACCGACCGTGACTCTTTTACGCGACGCGACGGGTTGCGAGTACCCGAGATGTTGAGATCTCGATGTTAATAACAGTAAATTTCTGGTGGCAAAACAAGAGAATGCCGAGGTCTTTTTAGACTCTATATTATTCACGCACAGTTAACGACAAACGTTATTATTATATGCGACGCTTAGCGGCATCTTTTAGCGAGAGGATATATGCGATAATAAAACCAAGTGGAGCGGTGTGTATGTTGGCAAAGCGACGTTATTACCGAGCTTATGTTCTATACGCTCGACTCGTCGAGTTTCCCATTGGACGAGCTTTTTGTCCGTTCACGAGAACAGCAAGTTGATCCTACTCGCCCTTTTGTTCGCGGCGCGTTTTTGTCGGAAACAAGCGGTAACAGCGCCACTCATAGACACAAGACCGGGAATCATTACGCCACTACCGTCCACAGAGTGGATTTATAAATACACGGGCCGCGCCTTTAATCATGGAAATAAATCCGTCAGGATAAATATTCATAATCCGTAACATACGCGTATCGCGTGACCGTTATAATTAGTCCGTATGCAATGGCGTGTAGCGACTTCCGTCCGGTTCGGGATAATTGCAACCTATGTCGTATAATAAAGCGTGCGAGAGCGGGTCGAAAATTCAAAATCGTGTTGGCGCCAGGGTTGTTGTTTTCAACATTTTGTTTAAATCCATTATTGGATATATTTAAATATACGTTTCTTAAAACATGTTTCAAACAAATGTTTAAAACATGTTTGTTTTCGTGCCTGTTTAAAACATGTTCAAAACTTAAAAAACACGTTGTTGTAACGAAAAAAAAACATGTTTCGTTTTTTCTTTTTAAACATGTTTTTTAGCAACCCTGGTTGGCGCAAGTGTCGCAGAAAAACCATTAAGTAAACTCGTCCGAGAAAATATGTAATTCGTTCGATTCGTGTACCATATTTATCCGTAACGTTAATATCCAACGATTCAACGTTTTGAGGATAAATACTCGCTGCGCGATCGAACAAACGACGTTCGGCCAGGTTCGAAACGATAACCGATTTCGCAGGGGACCTCTTCGTCGTGGTGTTCAGCATGGACTGTCGGGAGTCCTTCGAGGAAGCCATCAGACTGAGAGAGGCGATTCTCGAGACTAAAGTGAGCGCGACCCAAAGTGCCACGAAGAGCAGAAGGGCTCACTACAGTCTGAAGGTCCCTATGGTCATCGTGGGGAACAAATGTGATAAAGATGTAAAGTACGTTTTTCTCGAATCTGAATTTTTCCCGAATAACACCGCCTCATGTTCGCGTCTCTGAGTAACGCACAATTATTTTACTGACAAGTCTTTTGCTCCGTTACAGAACAGTCACGGTGGAGGAGGCCGAGCAATATTGCGTGAGTCAGGACGAGTGCTGTATCTTCGTGGAAGCTTCCGCGAAACGGAACTATCATGTGGACGAACTTTTTTATCAGTTATTCGTAGTGGCCGGTCTACCTCTGGAAATGGCTCCGAATCATCATAGAAAAGTACCGCTCACCTTTGGCTCGCCAACCATGTTGCCGCCGTCGCAGGTACGTAACAATTCTCAATACAGCGTTCAATACAACGCACTGCGTTACAGCGTAACTTCGTCGCGATTAATCAATCGTTTCTGTAATTGAAACGCGGAAAATTCGATTAGAGCTGACAAAGAGTGGAACGATGTGACGTTGTTCGCCTGGAGTCGCATCGCGATCGATTAAACCGGGGATTAGGTATACCTTCTCGTGAAATCGAGGAACGCGACGGCTGAAAAGCTTAAAAAAGCGACGCTTTTGTTTTTCCAGCCGCGACACAAAGCCACCCTCAGTATAAAACGTCGACTGAGCGACGCTTGCGGCGTCGTGGCGCCAAACGTGCGCCGTCCCAGCATAAGGACGGACTTAATGATCATGCGGACGAAGACGTGTTCGCTCGCGGCCGGGAACGAGAACAATACGCCAGGATCCAGGATCACGCTTAGAACAGGAAGAACGGAGTCCAGGAAGGCCTGCTCGATACAGTGATATTGCAAACGACTCTCATGCACGCGGACAAATCTCTATAAATATGATAACGCGTTTGAGAGCGATCTTCGGAAACGAGTATTATTATTTTATATCGTAACATTTGCATCTTTGCCTTTTATAACTTTACTACGATCGTTGTACGAGGTATTCTATTCTTTTTGCTTATATTAAGTTATTATAATTGGTTCTTACTATTATTAGTTAAAATCTTTAATAAAATAATCTATATGTACACATATGTATACATATATATATATATATATATATATATATATATATACATATATATACATATATACACACCACATTTCTAGCGAAACGAGAAAAACAAAGATAACTAAATTTGTCCAACGGAAACCTTACACGATATTGTGAATCATGCGACTAAAACTTTCAGGTTTACAATTGTCATACTTCACTGCAAATACGAAGATAAAGCGAAGCGAGTGCTCGCGAACGAAGATCGCCAAGGGGAAATCATATTTAAACCGACCACGCTACTCGCCTTAATTAATTAATGGAATATAGCTTTATAGCGTAATGTTCCGAAGGTAACGCGTATAATTAACTTAAGATGTGACCGGACAAGAGAAAAAGACAGAGAGAAAGTGCGGGAGAGAGTGAGAGTGAGAGGTAAGCCGTTACGTTAATTAATCGTTGTCGATCAAACGTTAAACGGGGAATCGATAACTCGACTAACATGGGCGAGATCGTTTGACATTCGATCAGAGGGTTCTCCGATAACAGCGAGATGATCGAATCGCACGAAAGAGAGCGTGTATTCCTCTTATTAGGTACAAATTTTTATCGAAATTATCTTTCAACAAAGAATCTTGACGAAGAATAGATCAATTTGCGCGATCGGTGAGTGAGAGGTTCGAGAAGTGTCAGCGTTGCATCAGTAATGAGAAAGATTGCGAAACGCGGTGAGAAAGCTTTTTACCGGATTAGTTAACTGCGCCCATCGTAGCCTTACTCGAGCTCCGACACGCGAAGGAGCGACGTTTATACTTCCGCATGAGATCTAGAGCGTTGTAATTTCATTAATAGCACTTGATTCAAGGAACGAATATTTGACCGTAGCGTCGTTCCTCTTCCGCTGAATCTCTTCGCGTATGCATAAATGTATTATATCGACTTTCGTTAAGGATAAATAGTCCTCCAAATTAATCTCGTTACTTTCATGACGTATCTCGCGCGTCCACAGTTCGCCGTTCGGTTTGCCGCTTTCGACGCGCCGCCGCGACCAACGAGACCGCATTGTTAACGATGAGACTCGTGTTACATGTACCAACATGCGTACAAAATCAATCGATATTTCCGTATCTCGACCTCCTTTTCTACGCATCTCGAACTTGTTGAAATGCATCGGGCGAGCGCGTGCAAAATTATCGCATCATCAAGTTACGTATGCATATTATTTAAATGTAATCAGATTAAAAAATATGTATGTAGATTTACAAATCCGAAAGCTCCGTGCCCGATGTTAACAACAGAGGATTTATTGTGAATATTCTGCGCAATTTTAGCTTTTCTTCTATGAAATTATGTGACGAAAAATAAGAGGTAAGTATATTCATCCGATAAGTGGAAGTTACTCAACGAATAAGATCGTGTTGGAAATTTTGTGAAATTTATCCGTCTTAGTTTACAGAGATATAACTTTTCCTGCCTGCGGCTCATCTCGAACGATGAAATATTATAGGCACGTAGATCTCTGTGTGTGTGTGTGTGTGTGTGTGTGTGTGTGAGTATTCGAGTGGATACGTATTCTTTCTCTTTCCATAGACTCGGCTATAGTTACTCTATAAGGTACAATCAACTTGACCAATTAAGCAGCCCGTAAGTCGACTCTGACCGAAAACAAGCGCAAAGCTTCATTCGGCGGAGTTACGTGACACGTGTGCTGCGAGTGGTAAAGATAAGCAAGAAAAAAAAGGTTAGTCGCGGCATGCACAATCATGTTCGCATTTTGTATCGAATAAAATAACATTTTCTCCACGTCCTCGCACGATTTTCTGAGCCGTATATACTTATACCCATATTCCCGAAATAAAGCGAATATTGAAATAACCCGCGATCCCGAACGTTTTCGCACCGTTTTTGCATTAACATTTTGGTTCGCGGAACGAGAAAATCACTCGCTCTGATCGCCCCGAGCGAGAAATTGACTTAAACCAGATTTCCGTCATTAGCGACGCGGGCTACGATTTGTCGATTATCACCCCCGGCGAAGTATTCTATCTTATTGGTTTGATCGATAACTCATTAGTCAAATTTTCTCAGATATTAATCGCGCTCCGATATGGTGGGATAAATATAGTCGTTATAACGAGATGAATATACGATACGGGTCTGTGCACGTGGTCATTTAGATTTTCGGAAATCTGGAAACCTCAGTGCGCATTAAAGTAATTTCAACGAAAGATAAGCGATCGTGATTACAAGCAAAACGATAAAACTTGTTACAAAAACGCATTAGATATTCAATTAATATTTATTTGACGTTTAATTGACATTTAATTGATGTTTAATTGACGCGATGTTTAATCGACATGATTGACATTCGGAAAACAGAAAATGCATTTTCGTAATTAACAATGGCCTTTTGCATTCTCTCGCTTTTTCAATAAGAAAGAATCAATACGTGTTATTCAATATTAAAAGCCCTAGAAAACCTTTTTGTTACTCGAAAGCTAATACAAGTTTGAGTTCAATAAAACTGAAACAAAGAGACGTGAATGAGTTTTCGTTGTTCGTTTGAAAGCGACGATGCACTGAAATAGGTATACTCGAGGTAACCGTGTTAAAAATACGACGTCAAGGTATACTAGAATTTTCTTTTAGCTTGATGAAAGACTTAATAACTTATATTTTGCTCCGTATACAATTATATTTACCTCTTAAGAGCCCAGCAAACTTTTAATATTAATAATACTTTATATTTTAATTTGTTCGAAACAATTTTACACTTTTAAATTAAATACTTTAAAAAGTAGCTATTTTGTGATACACTCATAAATTATGATAATTATAGCAGATAACAAAATCAATCTTCCAGCAAAGTAAACAAGTATTGCATATGTATATATATACGTATCATATATATATATTTAACTTAATTTTATTCATTTTTATTTCTACTTATCACTTTGTTTATTCACGATTTGTCTTAATAAACAGTTTCACCTGACCTGATTCTTAAGGAGGATAAGTTAGACAAACATAAACACATAAATATTAATTTTACCGCCAACATCTCGGCCAACATGTAAAAATTTCCCGCGGGAGACTTTCGGCAAGAGATTTAAGACGGCTATGTTCTTTTTTTCAACCTCTACAATCTAAAATTTATGCTTCGAAAAATGATTTATGAATCGCAGGATTTCCGAAAAAAGAGTTATCGCCACACACGTTGACAGCGGTTTAGGAGAAGGGCGTAAATGCACTTAAGCGCGCATTCCACTGTCGTGGAATGTTTAATTAAACTTTGACGAGAACTTGGAGAATTCCAGACACTGCGGAGACAAACTGGAGGTCTCTATACGTCACACAATTTGCATCTTTCCAACGTACGTTGTTAAGATGATATTGGTTTTGAAATTTTATCCCATATTTATGTACGTGCAGCATCGTTTTATTTTTCTCAGAAGAATTGTTATTACGAAAGAACCTGATATTAGAATATTGAAAACATTACTTAGTCGTGAAAATTTCTTATCTTTACAAAGCACTTTTCAAAATACTTTTAAAAATACTTAAGAAAGACACGAAACAGTAAAAGATAAAAAAGAAACGTAGAAATAGTAAAAAGCTTATTCATTATTGTAATAAGTATATGTAAAAGCATGTACACACTATTAATTATTAATTAATTATCTACTAATGAGATTGCTAGTGCGACTAAGCATTAATATATAATAAGCATTAATTAATATTTGTTTAATGTTTTCCCGTTCGTTAGGATAATTGTTAATAACAGATTAATTAAATTACACGAAAATTAACATTAAGACATACGATATATGATGCATAAATGCATTTCTAAAGCATGAATTATCGCGTTTAAAAAAGTGCATTAGTAATTTTTATGCTTCACAAAATTGCATTTGACTTATTTTCCATTAAAAAAAAAACTTTTATGTACAGTACGCTATACGAAAGTATAAAATCTGAAATTTACATTTGAAACACAAAGCGTCACGTTTTCAACGAATAACGAAGTTATCTTCACGCAATTTCCGTTTAATTTCTTTTCCTCTCTTCCAAAGCTTTTCGAACGTGTGTATACGTCGTGACTTTGAATTACATATAAAAATGTTAAAATCTAGGCTATATAAACATTTAGGGCTCAAACAGAGCGTCGCGTTTCGAGAAGGCAGCGCGTATTTTCGCGCAATTTCCGCGTGTTTCGAGATTTCGTTTGGCCCTTTTCCCCGGTTTTCGAAGCGCAGAAGGATTGAATTGCTAAACCACCGACAATCAACCTCCCCGTTCAATGCGCATGTACGCCGTTGGCCACATCGACCTCTCCGCTTCTATAGCTATGTAGAGAAGCGCTTCAAGAGCGCAAGCGTGTTGGCCATTCCACGCGCCTGCTAACTACCTACGTCGAAATATCGGCAATCGCTCGGGTGCGGATCTGTGCGGATCAAAACGTGAATGAACAGCAGAACGCAGAGGCAGTGTAGCCGCGCAACCTATAACATCGTTCCCACTTTTTTACATGGAGAGATAACGCACGCGACGGTATACGTTGAAACAGCTCACCGCCGGCAGTCGCGAGCCAGGCGCGAGGCGCGAAGGCCAACGTTGAACGCGCGTGTCATGGTCTTCCTCTTATATAAGAGTGCCGTTGTGCCACGGAATTACACACGACAGTGTCAGTGCGTTCGTTCATCGCGGAGTGAGAACTCGCACTCGCGCGCTAGATAAACGCTCTCCGATATATCGTGTAATCGTGAAATCTCTCGCGACTAATTCGATGTCAAATTTACAAAATTAACTTTAAAATAAACATAATAATGTAAAGTGCGATGGACAACTGATTTTCCTTACATTTGTGTCAAATACATAACTCGACAAGGTAACTTACGATGAAAATATTCGTCTCATGCATCAGGAGAGAATCAATAAATTGAAGTGTTTATTTTTTAGAATCACATAAGTACTTTCGAAAACAGAAACTAATTTTATTGAAAAAAAGTAGATAAAGAAATTAAATAAAAATAATTAAAGAATTGAAAAAATACTTTTCTAATATGTTTCTTAATTAAATTCTTATATATATATATATATATATATATATATATATATATATACGAAGAGAAATATAAAGAATAAATCAAATTTCTTGAAATATAAAAATAATCTTATTACCTGTTAAAAAATTATATAATTAATAGCTCTTTATTTTATATTTAGCTAAATAATTCTGTTACAAAATGAAGAATTTTAAAAACAATTTCCTGATTTGGAACATTAAAACTTTTCTTTTTCTCAATGTATTTCAATTCATCCGGTATGTTTCGTTCCAGGAGGATTGCTTCACAGAAAAACGTTTTACAAGCGCCATCGGATCGATTGAGATATTATGCGGTGACGTGTCGTTGCAATACCATTTGAATCGCATTATTTGCGATACCGCTAACTGCTTCTTGAGATAACAAGTTAACCTGTCCCCATCGTGTCATATTACACAATTCTCGAGACCGTTAACTCACGTTGAGAACGCCGTAAAAAATGGGTGGCAGCGGACACAATAGAAGCATCTTTACATACGACACGTTGGTGCACGCGATATCCGGTGCAGCGGTGAGTGTATATTTTACACGTCATAGAAATCGTACTACACGCGTTACCCCATCGCCGTAGGATAACTTTTTGACATTTCGACATTTCAGGGTAGCGTCGTCGCAATGGCAGCCTTTTATCCTTTAGATACCGTTCGAAGCCGTTTACAATGTAAGCCGTACATTCGTGTCTATCGGACACATGACAAATCAATTATGTGCTCGTTTCCTCCGCGATGCATTGAAATGAAACATCAACAAGCAAGCCTTCAATTTCATTAAAATGCGATGTCACTCCCGTATGCTCGCATTAATAACTTTATGCTAAATGCACGCTATATCTTGTTTTCACTTTTAATTGTCGATATTTATGGCTGCAAGCGTGTGTTTTATAGGCGCATTTTTTATTCATGCGTTTACTCATTCAGACATCAATTTAAATGCATTTGTATGTCATCATGAATTGACACATAATTTCCGTGTCGAATTTAATATAATGAGAGACAAAGCAATAAATGATTCGTTTCAAACATATATAAAACTTGCTTTACGTTTTAAAAGAATAAATTTGTAATTTGTGTTAAAATTCAAGATAAAAACTTTATAAACATTTATAATTTTATCAGCCGCGTGGAACATTAAAAAGTCAGACTATATAGGTACATAAAAAATATAAATTAAAATACGCTACGTATATAAAATTCTATCTTGATTTTGAATTTAACACGAATTGATCATCGAAACTCGGTTTAATATGCAGGATATATATGTTATTTATATAAAAATATATATCTCGTGTTGTGTTATAAAATACTATAAAAAGTAGTTTCATTATTATTTCAAACGTTAACATGTAATATATACCATGTATATAATATATGTTCTGTATATTTTTTAGAAATTTGTGAAATAATATAAAGACGATAAGTTCATGTTATAAATTTTATAACGACGCGACGCGCGAAAGATAGAGACATATGAGTTTTAATGTTTCACGATAACCGTAAAGAATTAATGGTACTGCAATGCTTATGTCACAAATTATGTGACACGCATTTTATTTCTTATGATAATTATTCACAACCTTCATTTTCGCTTCATTCAATAATCTCTTAAGCAACCTGCTCTTCTGCTTACAGTGGAAGAAGGACGCCAAGCAAAAAACACATTGGCGATCATACGAGAGCTCATTGCGAAAGAAGGATCGTACGTATATATGCTTTGTTTAATATGTGTTTTCTTAAAGCAAACCCGACACGTGTCTCTAACAGATGAATGAAACGTCGTATACTTATAAATTACGACAAACCCTCGGACAAACCAGTTCAAGGAACCGCAGTCGAGAAACCAGTTTCTCTATTATTGACAAACTCTAGTATAAGCACGTGGATAAGAAATTATTTAATATTAATCCATATTACACCGTATTTTTAAAATGCATGTGGTATAACTTAACTGTTGTTAATTTTTTTTTCCAAGGTATACGCTGTACAGAGGTATCGTTCCTGTTCTGCAAAGCCTATGCGCGAGTAACTTTATTTATTTCTACACATTCCACGGCTTGAAAGAACTGAGAAGCAGAAGGAATCAAACAGCTGGTGGCGACTTGCTTATTGCATCAATCGCTGGTACCGTTTCTCAATAGAGTATATGTTTCACGTAATAAAATTCAACTTTTTCCGCAAATAATCAGAGCATTGAAATTTTTTTAGTTACAAGCAATTGAATAAATGTAGAAACTAACTAAAATAATATAAGCAATACTTGAATTATATTTCTCAATTTATTTAACATACTTTTTATCTATATGAAAAGAATTTGAATCGATGGTTTTTAGTAATAAAGATACGTAATTATATTAATAACACTGAAAGGTGTTAAATTATATAGGAAAATTAACAAATTGACACGAGAGAAACAATAAAAATAATTCACTCGAACTTCCCTTCAAGAAAATATAGACTCCGATTTAACGGAAAAAGTTTGCTAGGTGTAACATTGATGGAAACTCATGGCACACTATATCTATACATGTTCGTATCAGGTGTTATCAATGTCCTCACTACGACACCCCTGTGGGTTGTAAACACAAGATTGAAGATGAGAGGTGTTGGACTCCCTTCAGAAAGAAATAACAACGAATATACTACGCTGTACGGTACGTTAAAATTCCGTAAAATATTCAAATATTTATTTAGATGAGTGAGATAATGACGTTTTGATGTTAGTGCGCGAGTGAAAATTTCATTTTCGATTATTCTTGTATTTTCAATATTGACGGTTCCAATCACGCTTCATTTAAATATCAAACAATATCGTACATAACGATATTAATGCATCGCATATATCCATTGTTCGACGATACATGCATCATACCTGTCAACATGTGCCTTCACGAAAATATATTTCGTCATATGTCGCGAATTTATTTCATCACTTGAAACAATTGTGATATTCATAAGCATTGAGTTACCGCGGAAAATATCATTTTATGGAGATAATAATCAATTATAAATTTATCGCGTGCGTGACATTATCAATAAGATATAGAAAAGTTGTTATTCTTCTTCTGAATCGTATCTCATTATATCATAAAAAATGACGTATACATAAATTACGTACGCATATATACATATATTCGAGTGATAAAAAATTGTGTAAATAATGTATCAGAGACAAGTAACTTTCTGATGTCTGTGGTAAATAATTTTTTGTGACCCAGACAGAATAATTAATTTTCGATCGAAACTAATAAGTTCCCAAATTAAAGATATTTTCGAACGGGATTAGGGGATTAGGCTGCCTGCACAAGAATATTCGTAACACGTTACGTCATACGTTAAGTGCCAATCATTATATTTAGATCCGTACGTAAACTTGGACTTTGCAGGTCAACGCACAAAGAAGGACGTAACGTAACAAAAAATTACATTACGGATTTAACGTGTTACGGACGTTCTTGTGTTGACACTTAGTCTGCATTGTATTTGTTGTCACGTTATACCGCGTTTGCATCTATGTATATATAATATATTAATTGTTGGGCCTGTTTTCTAATGTCATCGCGTTTTACCAGACGGTCTCCTACACATATGGAAGTACGAAGGTTTGAGACAATTGTGGGCGGGCACGATGCCGAGTCTTATGCTCGTCGCGAATCCGGCCATCCAATTCATGACATACGAAAGCATTAAAAGAAGGATCATCGCATCCCTTGGCGGTGCTCAACCACCGGCATGGGTGTTCTTCGTTATAGGAGCGGCAGCGAAAACGGTTGCCACATGGATGACATATCCTTTGCAGCTTGTGCAAACAAAGTTGAGGGTATCGAACATTACTGACATTCTTAGTTTGTTTGAGAAAAAAATAAATTCTACCGAGAAAATACCACGCGATGTTCAAATTGCTGAACTATTGTAATTTCAGCATGGGGACAGATATCCTAATCTACCTCCAGATGCAGGCACGTTGCAAATACTATTTTACATTCTAAAGTAAGTACAGATAATATCACGTGAATATGTGATGTATTTATTTTACATTTTATCGTTGCAATTTAAATAAAAGTCGTATGAGTTGCAATTTTTATAAGAGTGATGTAAGAGTGTTAATTTTTGCACGCAGGAAGCAAGGAATAAGCGGTTTGTACAAAGGAATGGAGGCCAAACTTTTACAAACTACCCTCACAGCCGCTTTGATGTTCCTGGCTTACGAGAAAATCGCACGATTCGTTTTCCGAATACTTATGCACAAACCTTATCTCATCAGATAACGATTCATTCCCAATAACGATATTATTACGAAGCAAACTTAAGTCTTGAATCTTAAATCAAATTTTGTACATTCCTACGTATGTTATCTTCTTTGTATAATTCATGAACGAATATAATAAAATGGCATTGAATTTACTGTAGGTATCCAGTATGGTGAACAGCTTGTGATGTTTAAAAGAACGTATGTTAATCTTTCTTTTTTCAATATGTAACATATTTTCAGTAGACATATCATAATTTTATTTCAATAGACGCGCGCGTAATTTAAATTTCTATTAACCAAAAAATCCCTGTTAAATGGATAATCCGATATATTGAAGCCAATATATTATGTATATAGTTCTGAAATGTACCGACTGATTGAAAATCCATAGCATAGGTTATGTAAACTTGCAACCGTACCAATATATTTTAAAAAAGATATAAAAAATCACTCGAAAATTATAGTTAAACAAAGTGCAATCACGATATTTCGATAATCGAGTTAGCGTTGAAACGCGCATAACTTTTATCGAGTCCGACGACAACGTGTCAAAAAGAAACGGTTAATCGGGCAATAGAATTTGCAGAAATATATCCAAGAAAAATGTGACCGTAAGTACTCGCGTGAGATACTGGCGAGTTCACGAAAATCGCACCATCGTTTTCGGCCGCAATTTCGATACAAGTTGAATCACTTGGTGTTGCCGCTTTTGCAAACGCGTAAAGTAAATGCGGGACAGCAAGATGAAGGTGCGAAATATGTAAATATCACCACGCGTCGCGAATACTCCCGCAAGATCGATCGCAAGCGATCCGAGGCGATATTAAAACTTTTGACTAAGCTTAAAATACGCAAGTCATCGAAAAGTCAGTCAAGGTCTAACGATTGCATATCCGCGACTTTCAAGTAAGTAGTTAAAAAGAAAACATATACATTTTCATTATTGAAGATAAAAACTTAAAGCAGAATTAATGCATTACATTTCTTTAGCTTGATGAACGAAATATATATTCATGTTAATATTTTTTAAATACCTTAAGATATTCTTTCAGTGAGTTGAAATAGGTATTTCATACATTTACAATATTTTCACTATTACTATAGTCTTCAATTTGTTATAGCATTACAGTTTTCCATTTGTATTAAATTTATCAAAGAAATACGTCAGTAAATAAAAGATAATTTATAATGATAACAAAGATCGAATTTTAATTGCAGCATTAGTCATGCTGGAGACACGATGAATCCATCATTGCGTCGCAATACGTGCGAAAATGCGGTCAATAAAGAACCAATCGGTTCGACGGTTGAAACGACAAGTAAACCGGAATCAAAAACCCCGGTTATATCCTATAATTACGAGGCGGCAATTAGTCAGCCCGACATTCCCATATACTCAAAAATCGACAATAATACGCAAAAGGCGAGTTGGTCAGAGCCCAGCGGTGAATCGTCGGCGCCGACCCAGAAAAGAAACCTTCATGTTTGTGGGAAAGCAGGCGTAACTACTAAAAAAAGAGGAATTGTTTTTAAATCGAAGGTACAAGCAAAAAAAGTTGCGAAAACTCGTCAGTCGATCTACAACGTCGCCGAGATTAAAAAGGAGTCGATACCTTCCGCGGAAATTATTCGAAACGTCGAAAATTATGGGCAGGAAATTAGCGACAGCATTATTACGAATCGCCAAACGCCGTCTAATCTTCACCAAGTTTGTTCCAATAGAATCTTTCTCTTCGCTATACTAATTTTGCAATTAATTTTTGTAATATTTAGAAGAATTTGGTGCATTCTCGAAACGTTCCAAAAACGTCAGGAATCGCAAAAAATGACGAAAAGCTTGCGAACAAAGCTGTCGGTGTATTTCAAGAAAATTCTGATAAAATTGATAGAGATAGAAGATTGTGTATCCCTCAAAATAAGATCAGCAAAATTCCACGCATAAAACTTCCGATGAAACCGAATTCCTTTCATCAACATATACATGGAGAATCTCGCATTTATCCGGTATAATTACATATTTATTTGATCAAGCAAAGAATTAATTTTTTAGTACGAAATCTTTAAATAATTTTAATTAATAGAATCCAAAATTATCAGCGTGGAATGAATTAAAGTGTTCCACAGATATGAAATCGTCCACGGACAATGAAGAGGAAAAGTTGATATTCGAGTACGTGAGTAAAGTAAAAAAAATAATTATAACTTGTATCGACAAGCTAATTGCATATCATAAGTTAATGATCATTAAATGCTTATTCTTACATTTATGTATAAAAAATATAATCAGATCTCTTTTAAATGTAAAAAAGTGGTTACTAAATAATCTTTAGTTATAAGTATTAATGACTATTTTGTTGGATAATTATTTATTTTTATCCTATTGATACAATAAATATATATCTCGTTTGTACAATTTGCAGTATAATCAAATAATTTAAATCGACACGTATAACATGTTAATAAAATTGAAAAACAGTTCGAACAGGGAACCTTGGAACGCAGTGAACTATCAACAATTAAAAACCAAGAACATCTTACCAACCGTCCATGAAAATTCGTAAGTCAAGTCTTTCAAAAGATAGATATATTTGTTATTTTACACGTTAAAAAATTTTATCAACAATTCAAGTGAAATACTTTTCGCTTAGGAATCTTTGGTGTCTCGAAAAAAGTTCAGAGATGGATGCTGATGAGGAATTCGAGGGAGATTTGCCGACACCGAAGGAATCGCCGAGTATTACAGGCGCTGGCGACGATCCGCGCTCCGTCACATTGTTAAAAAGCTTAGCGTTAAAATGCGAATGTCGATCGTGCAATGATCATAAATACGCGTCTACCGTTCGCGTTGATCAACGCACCGAGACCGAATCGTGGAGTTCTCCCGAAATGGAAAGCGCGAGAAAATGGTAAAAAGAAAATATATTTATTTTTCGCGAGATGCAAAAAATCCTCGATTTTTAAATTAAATTCTATGTTTAATTAAACTCTGTGTTTAATTATGTTCAAACAGTCATATATATATACATATACGCTGTAATTTATACGCAGGAAATCAATGAGGCATCGTAAATCTGTCAATGTGAGTTCCGAGGATTTGGACTCGTCGGATTATAACGCTATTAATTATGGTGACGGCAAGATGAATAAAAAGGATAATGGGTCAAATCTTGCGAGTCATAATACGAAACCATCCTCGATAGTTAATCGCACAAGAATGAAAACTCATCGAACGACCAGTTTCTCTTTTTTTAATGTCTTTTTCGATATTGTTTTCTGGCCTTTCGTTTTTCTTCGTCCAAAACAATGATACACGCAACAATATTGTATCGTCAATATTTTGATTCACCATAAGTAATATTTTTCCATAACAATGAACAGAGAACAACAATAGGAAACATCTTTGAAATAATTTATAGAAAAGCATATACATAAACTTAATTTAAATCATTTATAAAAAAAGACTCGGATTTATTATTAAAGATTTATCGTTATATCGTATTTATATTCTTGTTAGTTTTTCTTTACTTATCGGTTTAATAAGATAAAATTCTTGAGAAATGCATATAATAAATTGCGCAGGCAGGTCATATAATAATTTTCATTATTACAAAATGCAATTATTTTACTCACCAATCGTAGTTGCAACGAAGACACACACAGCATGAAGTTCCAATCTCTCCCGATTCTCGAAGATTACTCCTCGGATTATTCCAATAGATCTCGTTATAGAGGCACAAAGCACCGAAATCACAATATCACAATCGTAGTAATTAAACACGGAATTGGATAGGTTTTTTTATTAAATGCAAAAGGCGCGCGTCTAGAATTTGGTATCAATCACATATACTTGAAATGCCAAAAATCCGCCCCTGACTGATTCTATGCGCACAATACAATGAGACTGCATGCTCAATATGTTCCTCAACACATCTGACACTATGCATTTGTCATCATGCAACATTTCTTCTCAATAACTCGTAATTCGCGAATATATAATACGTTATTAATTTTTATAAGCGCGGCGGCCATAGCATTAATCGCAATAATTTTTCACACTCATAATGCAGAGAATAATTATTCCTTATTATAAATCTTATCAATCGCTACAGAAATAAACATTACTTATAATTATTATATATGAATGCGAATATTATACGTGCTTATTCACGCAGATAATTTTTAATCAATCACAGCACTAACTGAAATAAATTTAATTTACAGAGCAGATGTTAGCAGTGACCACGGCTAATAAAGAAAATTTCATCGCAATCTCTGCTAATTACTACAAAAAAGTACCCTTATCTACTTCGCATACCAATATATACTACTTCATTCATATAATTTCACGAATATAGCAACGCAGCGTTAACTTGAAAATAATTTCACGCTTCCAATCTACGAAACAGTCATCAGCAATGATTGTGGCTAATAAAAATTATCGCAATCACCGCCAATTATTACAAATAAGAATACCATCAATTACTACACGTACAAACGCAGCATATTAATTTATGCATATATATAATCTCACGAAATTAGCAATCTCCTAACGTTAATTAAAATGATTTCATAGTTCTACTATACATATAAAAATACCGCATGTTACTTCATGCATATAATCTAAGGACGTAAGCATAACATTATTGCGATATTTCGCGGTTTTATTTTACAATACAATTACTAGTGGTGATCGTGGCTAACGTAGAAAAATAATCACGATTACTATACTATAATTACTGTACAAACATATAAAAAAATACTATCTCTTGATTACTATATGTAAAAATCGCCAATTACTATCTACGTAAGTAGTGCACTTTTTAATTCAAGCATGATCAGCCCGATAAAAAAATCCTACGATTGACGCTACAGTCGCACGGCGCTAAGTTGACGGATCTCTGATTGACAGGACCATTATTTTCGTCACTACCGGAAGCTCCACGTATATCTTCGCGTCATACTTTTTCCGATTGACTCAAAATTATAACCCAAGTGCAATAATGCAAACAATTGTCGATAATTATGGCGCTTACTATGCGGTTACGCGTCAACTACGATCGCGAGAATCGCGAATCTCTCGCGTGCTCGCGTCGTCAAAGATGTAACGCACACTATACCCGTGGCGGATTTTTCATCAGACGCACGTCCAGGACCTCGCTGTCACAGGGATTTCCAAACCAAATTGGGATCAGAGGCCATAGAACGCCAAAATTCACTGATTCACTGATACAATAACGACTCGCCGATTCACCGGCTCACGCACGTCCACTGATACTCACTCGTTCGTGATGCACGGCGTTTAGCACGTCACAGCACATATCCGACACATTTCGCGGAACAGTCGCGATAATCTCTCCCGCGCGAGATTCATTATTGCGGCATAGACCATCACTTTACGCGCCAAAGACCGCCAGAAACACGGAGCGATCGGAGCCACGACTCCACTAGCCATTGCGACGCTGTACGCTGTACGTTAATCGTCGGCGTCGCTTTCGAAGTTCGAGGATCGCAATTTCACCCATCGATATATCTCGAGGCGGGAGCGAGCCAATAGCGTTGCGACGTGACGAGTCGAGGGTGGCGCAGGGTGCCACCGGGGGCCATCTTGGTTGTCGGCAGAGAGAGGCCAATCCGGGCCTTTTTTTCCCGTGGAACAGTCGAAAGCTCCTTTACGTACACTACCGCCACTCGCCACTACACATTGCAGGAGACCCGTCAAATCACAACCGGGAGGAGCGGGAGGCCCGGGTGATACGTACGAGCGTCCAGCGCGTACGGCACTCGTTTATTGTAGTCGACACGAGAAGAAACAGAATATTCGGCGTACATTCAGCTTGCAACACACACACACGCGCGCACTCTGTAACCGGAGGATTTCTTTTCGTTGAATTTCGTTCACGATTTTATTTACACGAGCGACCCGCGCGACTCGTACCGACCGACCGTAACGTCTCGCGGCTTGCGCGCGTCGCGCGGCGAGTCGAGCCGGGAGCGCCCGAGTTCGGCCGAATCACGTTCGGCCGCTCTCGCCGCCCGCCGGCGTCGCAGCGCAGGTCGCTGGGTCGCAGCACTCGGCACTCGGCAGTCGCGACCGTTGAATGAATCCGCCGATTTCGGAGCAGCCGCGCGGACGATCGTTTCCATCGGCGAGACGGCCTTGCTACTTGTTTTCGTCGACGCTCGGAATACCGTTACCCGCGCATGAATTTCGGACAGGTGTCAAGTGTTTGTGCTCTGTGCTTCGTGTCACGAATGCTGTTATTCGGAACGCGCGCTTGCTCGTGCGATTGGCATTCCTGCATGCTCGTCGCTCGTCGTTTCGCTCGCTCGCGCGACGTATCGCGAATCGTGTTGTGTTTTGAACGTGCTGTGCCGGAATTGTCGTGCGATTATCCCCCCCCCCCACCCGATTCTTTTCGAAGAGCGGAAAGAGAGGGCCGAGTGACAACGTGAAATCACTCGTCTGCGTCTCTTTCGAAGTTTTGAAAATTTCGCCCATCGATATATCTCGAACCGGGAGAGAGCCAATCGCCGAGCGGCGTGTAAGCGTACTTTATGCCCGATCTACAATAGCTGTAGTAAGCTGTAGTAAGCCTCAAGATGTAAGAAATTGACCAATCACAGTCGATTATTCTCCTCACATTCGCCTGTAATTGGTCAATTTCTTACAGCTTGAGGCTTACTACAGCTATTGTAGATCGGGCATTAATCGATCGAAATTTACGGGCGCAACCCGTCTCGTCTTCTCCGCCTGACCTGGCCTAACCTCGTTTCGTACGCTGACAACTGACAACGCTGACGCTGACAACATGGATGTCGATACAGCGAGTGATAATACGTCCATCGATGACAAGATAGACGACTTTTGCGAAAATCCTACGCGAGATGCGTTAACGGAGGGTCTCATGAGCCTCCTGAAACCTACGGTGGACCAGCTGGATGACAGAATTCGCGCTACGAGGTAACCGCAATTATTTCCTTTCGATTCGTTGCAGGGCGCATGAACGAACGATAGATTTTCCTTCAATTTCACTGTCATACTTTGTGCGTTTATCGTGTCTGCGATTCTTTTGCGGAACGTAGTAATATTAAACGAACGTTTAATGTCTGCTTTTGTTGATTCGTCTATTTGTTTTTTGTTCGAAATTATGTTGCGTGCAAATATCAAGACGAGTTTATTGGGTTTATATGACTATTCTTTTCTGGGTAGGATATGCCAAATTGAGCTGAAGCAACGGATTGAGACCTTAACGGAGGAACTTCAGAGGATCGACGAAGCATTGCGGTATCCGCTAGACGCAGACTCCTATGTAAAAAAACTTGTCAACGCTAAGCATAAGATCACCATTGTTAGCAACATCTTGCAGACCACTCAAGAGCGCTTGAACAAGGTGCATCAAGCTGTCGAGAAGAGCACTGCCAAACGAAAGACGCTCTTAGATAATAGTTCCACGTATAACGGCGTAACTGTTGAAGCGGACAAAGAAGAGTCAGCTAAAGCGGGGACTGATAAGCAGCAATAATTTCTGATATTATTAATTGTATAATTGATAAGATATCGTGACCAAATTGTTACTGAAAGATTACTTATACTTTATATAAGTTTTATATAAGAACTTATTACATTTTTTCTTACAAGTTATGGAGACCCCGATAGTTAAATTGTCTGATGAGGAGCTCGAAACAGTTTATGAGCCTTCTGAAGATTCGTATCTTTTAATAGATGCTTTGGAAGCAGATTTAAAGATTCTGCGTACTACGAAGCCAAGGATTTGCTTGGAGATAGGTAGTGGCTCTGGTATAGTTATCACAGCTTTAGCAATGGCGTTAAAGAGACATAATGTTCACTTTGTTGCAATTGATATAAATCCTGATGCATGTAAGGCCACGAAAAGAACTAGTCTGGTTAATTCAGTCGATGTAGACGTACTTCAAATGAATTTGTTAGATTGCGTACAAATTAAATATACATTTGACGTTATTTTATTCAATCCCCCGTATGTAGTTACAGAATATAAGGAAGTGTTAGATGATAGACTTGTATTCAAGACTTGGGCAGGTGGCAAAAATGGTAGACAAGTTATGGAACAGGTATTCGCTACGATTCCCGAAATCTTGTCAGATACAGGCTTGTTTTATTTAGTTGTTGTCAAACAAAATGATCCTGAATATATCTTGAGTGTTTTTCAAAAATTGAATATGTCTGGTGAAATTGTTCGTGAACGTAAAATAAGAGGAGAGCATTTGTACGTTTTACGTTTTCATAAAATCAAAAAAATGAGAAGTTAACATTACGCGTAATATCCATAGGACATTTTAAAAGTTTCTAATTCTATGAGAAGAAAAAGAAAGCATTATTATTTCATTAATCATATGCTAAGTCTAATTAATATTCATGGTGATTAACTGCAGGTATTTAAATCATATTAGCTTGCACTTTTTGTAGATAACTATAATATTTGTATTATTTGTAAACTACTGTTATGTAATATATAATTGCAATTAATACAGGTATAACAGAGTGTATTGTCTAAAATAGAGACTTTCTCTAATCAGAGTTTGGTCAACTTGACAGTTCTGGCAAAACTCTGCGAGAGAGAAGGATATAAGAGAGAAAGAGGAAGCGATATACATTCGTATCGCTTTCTCTTTCTATTTCTCTGCTTTTGCCAAGAAATGGCGAACCAATCGAAAGTTGCTACCGTATGACCAGACTTTGATTAGAGGGACTTTAGTTTAAAACAATACTGATATTCCTTATCCACATGCTTTTATTATATCTTTAGCAGTAATTGTTCGTTTAAGATAATGAAAAAGGCCATTTCTTTTTTACAAATATCATAATTTATTTTCGAATACTTAAGATTTACATTATGCTGATATTATTGTAAAATATCGCAATAAAT
Source organism: Temnothorax americanus (assembly GCF_048541705.1). Taxonomy (NCBI): domain Eukaryota; kingdom Metazoa; phylum Arthropoda; class Insecta; order Hymenoptera; family Formicidae; genus Temnothorax; species Temnothorax americanus. Next base: position 3,043,743 of record NW_027509253.1, read on the forward strand.
ACCACATTGCATCGATATTCAAGCATTACGCAAAATGAGCACTCTCGTTATTCGAGGACTGCACGAGTAGCTTGTTAGATATTTATAAATTAATAAGTAAAATATGGCTACTTCTCTGTTCTGCCATCGAGCAGAATAAGTTTTCTGTTTGAATGAAAATAACGTTTTATAAAAATCTATTTATAAATATTAAAAGCAACAAGCTGAATAAAATTTCTGCTGTTTGCAACTGTTGAATAACAGCTATTTTAAATATTTTAGGATGTTTTCTTTCGACGTTCAGCAATTTCTTCGTGGTTGAATGATTACGAAGCGATAAGATAATTCTCTTACTTTAAGTTATTTGATTACTGGCACGCGCTCGTCATTTTCTACGTATCCCTTCTGGTATTATTACGCGACAAAGATATTATACAACGATAATACCATCCTACGAATCCACGAATTTCGGTCTGCGAATTCGTTGCAATTTAACATATAATACAACCGCGCTTATAGTCGCGACGAAGATTGTGCTCAACATAAGGAAGAAGGTCGTGTAAAATCCACTGTTACTCATGCAGACCTCTTTCGCTTTTATCATCGTTTCAACAGCCGTTTCCTCCATACTATCTAGGACCTGACTGGACGCTGTGCTCAAGTCATCTAACATGATTACTTTGAAACGCCGCCCAACGCGAACCGGATCCGATAACAGAACCGAATTCGTCCAGTTGCTCGAAGGTGGTGCATATGTTACCGATCGACGACGTCTTCCTGGCTCGATTTGCTGAAACAAATTGTTTTAAATATAATACATAAACTGTATAGAAAAATGTAAATCTCTTAATTTTTAGCATGATTTATTGCGTAAAATAAGCAATTATAAAAAATGTTTTATGAAATTTTGTATGAAAAAATGTTTTGAACTTATACGAAATGGGTGATTTTAGAGTATGTCATGCAAATGTTATTTATTGATTTCAGCGGAGGAGACAGGAGACAGGCAATTTAACGAATACATATGACATATTTGAATTCATTTTTGTGTCTTACTTGATTTGCTTCCGGACAAGGTTCGCAATTAGTTTTACATAGCTCGATGTTGCATTCGATGTACAAATCCATAACATCGGGGAATTTAAAGGCTTGGAAGAACGCATAACCGATAATAGAAGCGCCTGTATTGCCGGTGTCCTTAGTCTTTTGGAAAGCACCGAACAGCTTCGGTTTCAAAATGCAGCCTCTTTCGTCGGTGAGCTGCAGCATGTTGGTCGAGGCTTCGTCTCGCGCCAAACAGTCGCGTACCTTAAAAATAATTACAACCGTTTGCTTAATTTATATTTCTTATTTGCAGTTAAATCTAGATGAAAATTTGTTGTCTTAAAAATGAAAGTAGAACACGTTGGTGAATAATTATTAGCTTGCAATTATTCTTTGCGTATTCGTGACATTTAATTATATGTTTATTTTTCTATTTGTTGGGGAACAGGTAATTCTATTATATAAATTATCGTTATACGTTTGGGATAGTTTTCAACGCGCACCTGAAGATCGAAACCAGGATCGCCCTCCACGGAGACTACTAAGGTCATTGTTTCTCCGATCTTTACGAGTCCATCGGCTGCGGGTGCGAAAGGTCCTTTGCCGATTTGAATATCCAGTTTAGCTGTCGCAGTATCGCCACTAAAGGTAACGATCTCCTGGTTCAACATATCTACTGAGAGATTCACCGTTAGGGCCTTATTGATGTTCCCTTCCCAGAGGCATCGTACTCTTCGAACTGTATCCCAGACTTCTTGTATACCCGGTTCATTCTTTGGCAATAAGAATTTTTTATTTCAAAGTCTAATAGTTATTTTCAATCATGTAATTTTTTTGCGAACTAAATCTAATAAATAAAATCCGAAGATAAGATAGAAAGTCAAGCTAGTAAATTTAGTTAGTTCGACACCGACTTGTAATACGAGGACGTTTTCCAAATACGCTTGACCAGCTTCACCCTCGAAATCGTTGATGAACTGAGTTCCGCAGGTATCTAGATTCACAGTGAAAGAATACATCGTCGAGCCAGAATTTTGTTTTACGTAGGTACATTCCGGGTTCATATAAAATCCCTGAAATTGGATAAAATCGAAACATTATTATCGGTCATTATTTTTAGTGTTAGAAAGCGTTTTGGTACTTACCTTAGAATAAATAACACCGTCGAAAGCTCGATTGAATTCGATATTGATTGTCATCATGTCCTTACTGCATTCGACGTCAAGATTGTGGATATGCGGGGGATGATTGAGATCGTCATCAACTGGAACGGTCTCTGGAAGATAAAATTGCAAATTATTTGCTCGTGCGTTTTGTATTTATATTATACTGACTGTAGTTAAAAAATATATACCTCCAGTTTCAGTTTCAGAAGTTCCAGGAGTTTCGGGAGTTCCAGGAATTCCAGGAGTTCCAGGAGTTTCAGGACCTCCGCCTGGAACTTCTGGAGTACCTACATTAGTGCCAGCTCCTGCGTCAACTTCACCTGGTGTAGTGAAGGGAGGGGATGGTCTTCCGGGAGTTGAATATCCACCCGTCGAAGTAGATCCCCCGATCGGACTGGGATAGCCTCTTGTCGGGGGTGGTTCTGAGGGTCCTAAGGAATAGCCAAATGCTATAAATCTGGTAATTTTCGGTTTATTTGATGTACAAAGTTCATTTTTGATGCCGCATTACTTAATACTATATTTAGAAGTTTTTGTTTTTTTTCCAGAGTATTCTTGGACATTTGAATGCGTGAATTCTATACCGGTACGTCCATCTATAAAGAAGAAAGGCTTACCGATGGAAGGAGGCGGTCGTGGACTGGTCGATGGGTAAGACGGCGGCTGCGGCGGAAGGTAAGTGGACGACGTTTCCGGGGGATTCAGTGGCGGAAAGGCCGACGAACCCGCGTTGGTGTACGAGGGCTGACTCGGTCGAGGGCTGTAGGACGAGGAGCCTCTGAACCCTTGCGGCACGTATGTCGATGAGGGTTGTTGGCTTGGTCTCGGTGTAGAAAATGGCGTGGAAGGTTGTCCGGATGAGTAACCGATAATCGGCGGAGTGTAGACCGACGACGGCCGCTGAGGAGTGTAACCCGTTACATCGTTTTGTTGAGGAGCTGGCTGGAAGGGTCGCGGTTTTTCGGGCGGTCGTTGGGTGCTGAAGGGCGGCAAGTACGCATTTGAATCTGATTGCTGGCGAACTGTAAAAATACGTGGGCTTGTCGAGAGTGAGAATCTACTGTAATAGTTTCGATGAACATAACGATGGCATCAATGAAAAGTATTCTAAAAGACTGCGAAACCAACTTTCTTAAACGACACACAATAGATTTCGTTCTACACTTAAATTATTTATTTACCATTTACAAAATCTAAATAAGTAAGGTATTACATAAATTAAGAGAACTACATTATAATTATTATACTGTTTGAAGCTTACAATTGATAAAATAGGATTGGAAAGCGATTGCCATAAAAATTTAAAAAAACATACTTATAGTAGTTTTCATTGAAGCTATCAATAACCGAAGTCTGTGAACATCTTTTAGTTTATACGCATTCGTTAGTCTCTTTGAATGTTAATTATGAAAAACAAGAAGCTAAAGAAAAGTGCATGTTCTAAGGAGTTAATTAAGAGTGCATTGATTTAATAAGTAGTGGTTCGTAAGAGAAAACGATATATTGCGGGTCGGAACAAGCGTGCATTAAAGCCAATTCCAGCGTCGAACATTACTTCCGTGATGTCTAGGTTTCACGTTAAAATGATTGATTAGTAGCGCGGCAAGTTATGGATTAGTAATTTTGTGCGTCTAAATCGGTGCGGCGGTATCGGCTGCGCATAGTTGCAGCTTTCTTTTGCGCAATATATATCCGTGGTACTAGCGTCCATCTCTGACCATCAGCGGCACTGAACTGTCTATAAATCAGCGCGCAAAGTTAGACAGCTAAATTCGATTCATGAGAATTAAAGAATACTCGTTAATTTGCGCGTACGCCGACGGGGACGGCTCCGTCATCGCGCCGTTTCCTGTCGACGACGACGACGAAACTCGGAAACCTACTTTTACGTGTGCCCTGCTGGTAGATGCCTTGAATCCACTCTAGGATATTTTGTGCCATCATGTCTGCCGGCGATACCGTGGCAGCAGCCCGTTGGACTCTCGAGCGTGCTAATGAATGTTAAACCAGTTCGTTTGTGATCAAATTCATATTTATCACCACAACAACTTTAGCTTCCCTCTTTCTCCTTTGACGATCGCGCTTAAGGCGGACTCGTAGAATTCTCTCGCAATTTTTTTCTCTTACCGGGCTCCGCGTCCGCGGTTCTCACAAAGAGCGCGTGACCGCCGAAGTCTTGGCCGCACGTCGCTGCATCCGAGAGAGCGACGACGAGAATCGCCGCGATGAGCCGCATCCTTGGCCTGTAAATTTTATTTCAGTTAATGACATGGCAGGACTCGCGTTCTCTCTTCACGTCGCTGTGTCAATACTCTCGAATTCGGGCGCAATTGCTTCAATAGAAATAATCGTGATCCGCGCGAAATCGCTTTCGATGCTGGGAAGGGTCAAGTGTCGTTGACTCGCAACTGAGAGAATACGAATAAGATATATACCCAAGGATGATGAATCGTAGATGCGGCGGTCTCCTCGTCGAAAGTAGAAAGTGATCATTATGAAATCTATGACCATGATCGCAGCTTTTGACAGTTGACGTCACCGTGCGAGTGAGATGACTTATTGTGAGAAGAGGAACGGGAGAAGAGAGGAACGTGTGCGTGATTTCTCCTCAAGGTCTGGGTTTCGCGTGTTCTGGGACGACGTGTACGTGAAAAACTGCGTTGTCGGTTATGAAAATCGCTGTTTACACGTTACATCTACGCGTTTATAGACGCGCATTGGGTGTTTCTTCAAGGTCTCCACGTGCGTACGGGAGCACGTGAGCCGCACAAAGAGCGACTACGTTAGCCCGACCGTATCCATCGCGAATTTCGAAAGTAGCATCGCCGAAGGATATATTACGGTGGTTTTCTAATTGGAACGGTAATTGCCGGTGAAATATACTCAAGGTTCCGAATCGCGGACGCGAAATGAAATTTATCCTTCTCGCAAGGATTGACGGCAAGGATTATTTCGGCAACGCGATGACTGTACAGAATAATTGTCCTGCCGCCAAGTTGCAGCTGGCTGGATGATCTCCAAGGTCCCAGAACATGGCGAAATTAATCGCCGTAGGGAAAAAAGTAAGAAACCGCAATTGTTTCAACAGAACTTTAGCGGAAAATTTAGCGTGCGAGTAATATGGCGCTCGTTCCTTAATCTCGGATCGCGATCGCTGAATATCTTTTAATTTGGAGCTGGCGTCGTTTCCATTATTGTTCGCTTCTTCTCACGTGCTGCGCCGTGTATGTTAGCGGCGTGTTTCGTCAGGAGGGATTACAAGCGGCATAATCGTGCCGTCTTGTCTCACATGTCTCATAATTCTAGATTACCTAGTTGGGATAATTTATGGTCATGTTCACGAGCACTTAATCTCGTGTTTTTGGTATCCGGATGTTTCTTTTGTGTAGGTAACGCACCATTCTTTCATGTGTGTGGTGATCTTAATTAATATTATAGCATTCGGGAACATTGTAATCTAGTTTTATGTACGAGTTTTGTTCGCATGTAAACAGTCGCGTTTCTTTTATGTAGTCTCCTATGAAAAACAAATAAAATATATTTATTACAAATGAAAATTTGAGCAGAACCGCTCTCTCTCTCTCTCTCTCTCTCTCTCTCTCGATGCATAAATAAAATTCGTAATTTGATATATGAATAAAATAGACAGTATTAACGATTATGATGTTATTAACGTTTTAATATTTAATTCAGTCAAATTCGCAATTATAACAGAAACAATAAATAAATAACAATTCCAATTCATGATGCGATAATAATCCTTGTATGAAAATAATTACTGAAATACGATATAATTGCAGCCGTGATATTGTGCACATATTGTAATATTCAATCATCCGCACGACTTGACAGATAATTATTACTTGTTCGCATTACGAAATGCAGATTTCGCACGACTTCTCGGTTAAAGAACTTTTTCTTCAGGTGCGCCTAAATGAGTGTCATTATCTCGTTACACGAACTTGAAATCTAACGGTCATTCTCGGTTAATCCGATGCTGTACCAATGGGAGACACGGGAAAGCATCGTCTATCCTCGCGCGGATGCTTTCCATCGCCTTAGTTTTGTGCCACGGATCCGCCAGTGAAACCGAATCGTGACGCGACCGCCTTCGGTTGCTACCCGCACTCGTACGATCTGATGCATCCGAGCGCCGATGCCGCGTCGGATCGGTGAGGTAAAAGATCGAGAAGTCAACAGTGGAATCGTGCTTGAGCAAGGTGAAAGGTGAAAGTCGCAACGCGCCGGCTAAGAGGACCGTACAGATACCGGCAGGCATGCTTGCTTTTACACGTGTTGAAACATATACGTACGCATTGAGAGATTTATCGCGGAATCTCTCTATCGTTCGATAAATCAGATAAATCAGTACGTTTTTCCCCTTATACATTTATTTATTTAAGTTGATCGATAATGTTGCAGAGTTTTTATTGTCTAGTATTTATTTTAGCTCCATATTTGTGATAGGCTAGATAGAAAAACATTCATTTCTCCGTGGAATTCTGATTAGTTCTGCTTCTTTGAATCTTTGATCTTCCGATTATACGTTTTTGATACGCGGATTTTATCTCATTCCGCAAACTTTTGAGCCGAAGATCCTTGTAGCAACCGTGTATGTGAAGTTTTTCTCCAGTCTCACGATAGATACATTACGAAAATAAGTATGGGAAAGAAATTCTCGTTGTGATAATAGCAGGGGATTGGACACGATTGCACAAGTCAGAGATTCCAATTAGGTTTAATCAAATAAAAATTACGAATACACACGTAGAGACTGTGATGGCAAGATAAACTCGTTAAGAAAATCCGATTTAAAAATGTGATTCCAGTGAGAAGAATTCATCTCGTGGCGATAGTTCGAATTCTCGAGTATAAAAAAAAAAGACAAAGTTAATTAACTTTTAACTATGTACATTACACAATAATAAATTACATTACATTGTAAAATCTTAAGAAGATTTCTACTTTTAATACTTTTATATTAAAAAAAAAAAAAAAAAATTATAATATATTAGCTCTTCATTTTGTTTGCTACTTGTTTCCTTCTGCACAAAATTTAACTTTATTTGTTTCTCTAGAAAAAAAACATAGTAAAATAAGTAGATGTCCCATCAGAGACTCCACATCTAGTTGAGGGTTAAGGTTGAACGTAAATTTTCATCGACAATTGCCGTGCTTGTCTGAGAAAATTACATTTGTTAATCGCGTCTATTCAACGTAATCGCTACACGCGCAACATGTAATTGATACCTATGTCGATATCATTAAACTGCTGAGCGACGAACGGTTGATTGTTGCGGTTTCGTGACGCGTGCGCGTTGCGGAGGATTTATGCGCCACACACAATTTCAGTTTTTCCATTCGTTTCTATAATTTGGCGAACGCAATATCACGCTGTGGTGTACACCGCCGCGCGCCGCGCCGCGTACGATATTCTCGATCTAGTTGGGGTCCCCGTCACGTCGCAAATCAAATTAACGCGCCGCTACTAATTACGCGTTAATTAACACCCCGCCCTACCTCGCGCTCTCTTTTGGCGCTGCGTGGGGAAGGCGCATTCTTTCGAAATTCTCACCGACAACGTCGACGTATTGGGATATCATAATTTGTGCCTCAAAGAAACACAGCCGCCTTGATGTCTGCGTCTCCGCATCGTGCAATTGTCGTGCGAAATTCGTGTAGCTTTGCGCAGGCGGTCCCCGGCCGTAACGTTGTTGTTTGCGGTCGCGCGATTAGGCAAGTGTAGCATGCACTTGAGATGCTGCGGTTTTCGTCTCGCCACATCGCCGGCCGCTTCGTTGCCGATGTCGGCATTTTAATAACGAGGCGGGACAGCACTCGTTTATTATGGAGATTTCGTAACGAGCGGGACCGTGTCTCGCGCCGTAGAACTGAGCTAACTCGAAGTTATTTTGATTTTAAATTTAATGTGTGTTGACTGCTTGGTCATCGGCAGAGATTATAACCGGAATCGAACGAATTATAAAAGTTCAATATAACATAGAATGTTAAAATTTTTTATGTAGCTTACTTGGAGATAATTAATATTACATTATTCATTATAATTCACACTGTGTGGTTGTTGCATACACAACAGATGAATACGAAATTAAATTTTGTTATGATATAAAACGAAATTTTCTTTATATTAAAGTTTCTATATATTAGTATAGTCTAATATAATCTAATATATTAGTAATAATTATTTCCACAATGTTTTTGAAAGATTATTATCTGACCTACTTCTACTCGCGACATATCAATTTTAAAACTTGCTTCAAAAATTACATTTAATTTTTAATTAAATATTCTTTATATTATATGCGTATATATACACGATATAATGAAGTTGATATTATCCAACGGTACTGTATTAACAGCAGGTGGTAGATGAAGCTGTGGCGATGCGTCTTTCCGAGAAACGCGCAATATTTCAACGGCGAGCGCGAAATTATTCGTAGCATGTTAAATTAAATTCGATATCAAGCGGGGAACTGTTCGGGGAACGATGCTAGACGCTAATGGCACGAATGGCTAATGACGAAACGATTTAAGTGTACAGGCAAGCGGTTTGTGGCCGAACTCAGATCTCGCGCAGTGAAAACTGTTACGTCCAATAGGTCTGGGTTACGGGGACATCGATTTCCTTATACACATACGCGCGAATGCCGCCTGCCGCTGAAACCGGCCGTGTCGACGTGAAAAATCACCGACGTCCGCGCGTGATTTCCACCGTACAATGTCAGCAGTCGACAATTCCAAATACGTAACTCCGTATAATGCGCGATAGTCGGAAAAAAATGGGTTTTCGTTCGGACGGCCACATTCGGCGACGGCAAGAGTCACGCGAGTGGAACTCCTTGGCCGTGTTAACCGACGAATCTTACATTTTCACCGTTTTTCCCCCGTCGTTTTTCACATTTTCTTTCGCCGAATGATTTACGCACTATATCAGCCTCTTTCGGTCTCTCGCGTTTCGAAGAGGAATAGTCGTCCTAGAGAAAAAAGTTTACGGTCGTCCGTCAAAGATTCAGCTGCGGATTCTACGCCGGGCGACAATTTGTCGTTGTGATAATCGCGATTTTTTAAATGACCGCAAAAACGTGCCCCCTGTGTATACGCTTGGCTGGGAAAGCGTGAACTTTAGTGTTAAATTCCTGGGATGAGGCATGCGCGTTTTTCAAGCCCGTTCATTGACATTTAATATATTCTTCGCGCACATACGAGCACGGTTCAATCATCTCTTTCTCCTTCTTTCTCTCTCTACCATCTCTCCGTGCGGTCTCCTTCTTTTCTCCTTTTTTTGTCAAGCTCTTCACACACGTGTCTTTATTATTATCTAGTGCTGTAGAAAACGCATTTTAAGTACCGTGACTAGCGAAAGGATGTCAATACCGTAAAGATGTCGATACAAAATTACGATGCTATGAACATTGCGAGATGATTTTGACGATTCACTCTGTAGAAAAGATTTTCAAATTTCTTGCTTAAAGAAAAAGAAATCTTAAAATATCTATAAAATTTATATCTGTATTATTTTTTAATAGAATTATTAATGATATATTTCGATAACACGTAAATTATGACTCCACAAAGCTCTTCTTTTAATTTAAATGATGCATTTAGGTCAAAAATCTTTTGTTGGCAGTTGTATTTTTGAAGTAGGTCATCGATTTCTATGGAAACGAAATTATTTTCTTTCAGGGATGAACTTATTTCTCTGTAACATCGCGATCTGTTGAATTGTAGTTAGAATATTAAATTAGATACCATACGGTGCACGTCACATTAGAAAACGTATTGGGAAATATCTTCGTCATTATTTATTATTTCTCTCTCGAATCAATTCCGTACGACATCAAGAATTTTATTATAGAGTTTATATAGCTCGTATTTCACAATTCTTTGTACTCCATTATGTTCCCGAATCGTGTTACTTAACACGGAGATAAACTGTCGGATGAATTTCTTTCTTCTTAGACGTAGTAATCTTGATTACAAATTCCATAATTATGAACATCATGTACTGAAAAATGGCGTCAATTTCAACTATTATTAATAATTACTATATTGATACAAGTAATAATGACATAACTCTTGATACTGGAGAGGTTAAAATCTCGTCATTCTTGCATCACTGCGTTTATATTTTTATTCAGATACGATAGAGCCTAAGCATGTCGCAAACTCTTCTTGTTCCTCCGTTCCTGCGTTTCGTAACGTCTAATCCGCGAAGATAAATGTCACGAGGCGTGTGCAAACGAAAACTTCAATAATCATTTTTTTCTTCCGTATCTCCGCGCGAAGTCAGCTTGTGCGGAAGACACGCGAAATAACTTTTACTATTGTACGAACGAGCGATATGATTTTATCTTGTTCCCACGTAGCGAATGGAAAATAAAATACGCTTGCTTTTGAACTTCAATATTATTTCCGGTGGTTTCGTGGTCTTCGTATAAAGATACAGTAGCTAATAAGTGAATATTCGAATATTTGTCATCATCCGTAGTTTTTTATGTCGCGATGTTTTGTGATCTTTTTCAGAAGAGAAATGATTTGTTGTGTAAATTTATTTTCAAAGTTTAATTTTACATTAAAATTACTTAGCGCTTTAATTAGAATATTTAAAAAATAGAAGCGTTTATTGTGTGTAGGCATTGTAACCAAGAGTGAAGATTCTACTGTTTGCTTTCCCATATTCGATGCGTTTGACAATTTGTTGTCGAAGGTGCTCGAGGAACAAGACGAGAGGAACTCCACGACATTTGCGTATCTACATGCGTGCAACAAGTGAGTCTCTGCACCATCATCGCGCGGTGCGTGCCGTACTCGCACGTATACGTATACGTAGATATTCACACGTGTACTCACTTTCTTCGAGGATGCGGTGACCAAAACGAGCAATCATCATTTCTCACTCTCACTCTCGCACAATGATTCTCACACTCGCTACTCTTTTCTCCTTCAACTGCAGTTTGCGGCTTTGACATCGTATATGTTCGAGGAAAGTACCGCCGCGACGAATAAACAATTTTATTAAAAAAAATATCCGTTTACGTCAGAGATCTTGATCTCTCCTAACGAAATCTACGAATGATCTTTAAAAGTGCAAGCGTGCGAGCACCGCTTATGAAAGATACCGTTAATATTAGTGTCAGATTTGTTGGATAAGAAACACGGAATGACTCGCGAACATCTCGGTTTATTACTAAACATTTATAATGCTGTCTGCTGTAAAGTTAACAAATACGCTTTGACTTATATTTTAACATATTATGAAAATAATTTGACAATAGGTGCTTTCCATTTACATCAAAACTCAGATAATTCTCACTTGTGACGTCGTTCTATCCTTTTTGGCAATTAATGAATAATAAAGACAGAATGACATCACAAGTGGGAATTATCTGAGTTTTGATGTAAATGGAAAGCAACTAATATACTCTAAAAGTAAGATAAATGTGTTGTGTGTATACGAAGAAGAGTAATAAATGAGGAATGTTCAAGATTTCTTTAAACACCGAGTATAAAATAATTTATAAATTAGTATATGAGTTTTTTTCTCCAACGTGTATATGTATATATGCGATATTTTTAATAAGTATATTGAGGACTCACCTGTAAGTGAAATCCTTTCCGTGGAAAATTATTGTCGCAAGGCTGAAGAAGTCGATCTTCCTTCACGATTCGGCCGGAAGATTTGCGTTGTGCGCGCGCTTATGAGAAAGGTGAGAGTGAATAGCTGGGAGCATCTTCATTCAAGCTTTATATAGGTATTGTACCCCCTTACCTAGGTAGACTCTGTAGAAAGAGCGTACCATCTCTCTTACCGTGTCTGCTGTAATTTTATCATCAGTGAGATGAAAAAAATACCTGTTGACGAAATTGCATTAGGCAAAATTATTTCATGTTTGAAGTTCCGCCAAAATTTAATCAGAACTACCCATTTTTCAATCATTAAATTTGTCACAAAAATATTTATTTTTCTATCTATATTGCTATGATGACAAAAATATGTAAAAATATTTCAATTTTATAACGATAAAGAAGTTAGTTTTTAACAGTAAACCAGACATTCTATAAAGGGGATGAAAAAGATAAATGAAATTTTATGTACGGTATATAAGATATTATTGTTATATACTTTAAGATATAGAACTAAATAATAGAGTTCAAGAGAGAGTATATCAGTACTTAATTCATTTATAGTTTAATCCGTTCACAAAATAATAATATTAAAATTTTTTATCGTGAGGTAAATGTAATTTGGGGCATCAATAAAAGGCCAAGAATATTCCCTTCCGTATAAAATCCGCGTATTCCACATCCTCCAAAAGTGATTGAGTGCTCCACGAAAATCGATTAAGTTATTTATCCGCCCGGTATTATATCGGCGGTCCAACATCATTTCATGCATGAGATTTGTGTTGAGGAAAGTCCGCTTTACCAGTCACGTTCGGGAATAATGACGATAATATATGAATTTCTATGTCCAGGATATTCGTCACCCTTACAAGGAGACAAGACGGAGTCGCGATCTCTTCCGGGTGCCCATAATCTCTAATTTGGCGAACCTATATTTTCGCGCGAGTGAAATATGATATGCCTTTTCTTGCTGCGGAAAAAATGAATTTTCCAGACGAGACCTAATTCGTTCGTCCCGAATTCATTTATGATTCACACGGCAGATGGATCATATAACGATTCTTACGCAATTGTGCCTTGAAACTTTTTCTATGGTATATTCTATGGTAATCGCACATAGCAGCCGTGTTATTTGAATTAATGAGGTAATAAAGAACGAACTGTGTACACCTTATGCGCTTGATACGATGAACGTCATTCTAAGATTCTTTGATACTTGCCAAACAAAACGCGTGAGAATTTTGAATGATTTAGTATAATTATAATCAATTTTAATTTATTGTTACTTTTCCTTTGCTTAATATAATATTAAAATATGTTAAAGTTGACTAAAATAATATGTGTTAACATAGCTTTTAGTATTTCTTTTTCTGGCTTTCTCCAGAGATCGAGGTATAAAACGACGTAGGATTACAGATTGATTGAGTTAACGCTAAGTGATATTACGAGAATCGGCCCTGTGTCATTTGCGAATCACGTTTGCATCCCATGTATGGGATTGATGGAGATTAGAACCGTGACAAATTTTAAAGTTTTATTGACCTTTAACCAGGAGAGAATGAAGGCTTTATAAAAGAGAAAGCCGACGCAGAGGAACAATACCAGACGAAAATATATTTATAGCGATGCCAATTTCGATGTCGGACAAAAGTATCCTTGCGCGTTGGCTGCCGATTAAATTTTGCCAAGTTTATTTTATTATGCAGTGGCGAAATAAATCGCCTCTCTGGTGCCGTGAAAAATTTAACAGCCGAATATCACGGTATTACGCTATATCATGCCGCGTTAAATATTCAACGCCTTTCCGCGCGAATACCTCCGATCGCGCTCGCGAGGGTGATGAACGGGACCGTGAGTGCATCGCTGCATCTGTGTGCTGCAACTGCCCATCATACGTCGTTAGTTGTAATTAGCGCATCGGCGCATTTCGCGAGAGCATTTTGGAGATGAATATCATTGGTCTCCACCGCATGCGTATGCAACAATTTCGCGAAATGCAACAAAGTGCGTTGATCGGATGCTGCGCTTGGCGCGCTGCAACCTTCTCAACCGTCGCGGCTGTATATCGATACGTCACGACCGGTTTTGCGCGAGAAACGCGTGCGCGCGTTACTTAAGTTCGCGCACTGTTACGTCGGGTTCGGGAAAAAGTTTACGGCGTGGTTTAGAATTTTCTCCGTGGCCTGCGGTGTGATTAGCGGTTGGGCAACGCGCATCGCCGCCAGGAACTGGACGTACGAGAGGGAACGTTCCGTACTTATTGGCGCGTCTGGAATCGCGGCCGCTGCATGCGTTTTCCGGAATTCGCATCGGGCTCGTAACCCCCGTCAATCGGCGCGCTCAATAAACTTAACGAGATAATCTAGGGTTACACGCGGGTTCACGCTTCATGAGCTTCGCATTCTCCTGCCGCGCAACGAATGCAAGGCCGCGGCGTTCTGTTTGGAAATTAAGTTACACACACACACACGCAGGGATAAATTAAATAACGAAATTAAATTGCACACACGTTAGGTTTCCTCGGAATTTCAGCAATATTTTATCCCCTTCGGGACAGTTCCCCGCTGCTGGTCTGAAGATCCAACAGTATCCGTTGTCGTATAATCGACGAATTGCCGGTGCCTATATAATTATACCTCATTACCATATAACTCTCCCAAGCATCCCCGTTACGTCAAATAATAAAACCATCACGTGCCCTGGCACCAATTACCTCCATACGCGCAGAACTGCGGAGAAAAAATTGTCGGTGAGGCTCGCGCGCTATTATACCTTAAATGTACGATTTAAAGATGGCATGAAGGAAAGAATATGCGTCTTACGTATATACGTAATAGGCGATAATAAAATCTAGTATAGAAAATATATAGAAAAGATTTTATATGGGAAAAATGTATGTATACATGTATGTAGCTAAAAAAATGTCTGGAAATATGTTAGAAATATATATTATATTGAATCTTGCTTTGTGTGATTTATAAAAGTAAATGCAAAAAGAATGCATGTGTCACTTGCCAATTAATTATAATAAAATTTTAAAAAAAAGTTGAAAAAAAAAAATTTTTTTGTAATACATAAATACATATATTTTTCTTATATATATAAGGTTTACTGTTGTGTTCGCGCGACACGGATATTAAACAGGTGCATTTAGCATTAAATTGTGGCGAACCGCACAGATCAATAACACGACATGGCAAACAAATTCAATTTATTATAATTTGTAATGTACAATATTTATTACGAGACACCCAGATGTACAGAATGTTTATTCGAGATCGAGATAATAACAATTATTATTAATTTACAATAATAACATTAGGATCATCTTGCAGAGTATATATTTATAGTTTATACATACAGCTAGAGTCGCAGAAAAACGAATCGATCGAACGGAATCGGTTCAGGACCGTCGCTTTCCGCGCTATTCCGCGTGTGCGATCGCGATCGCCTCCGCACATGCGGATTTTACGGTTCTCACGTACGGTTCTCACACACCAAAGTGCGCGCGGAATTATAAGATAAAAGCATTAGCTTGCCCGTTACACAGCCAGGACGTTTACACAATCCGGTTGGATCGCCGTATGTCCCGCGGTGCGTGTCGAAACGCACGACGGTCGCGCGGCGTCATATCGGCACCGCGTGATAACCACTTGTCATCAATCACGTCGCATGATGTTCGTCACAGGGCCCTGCATGCACACGGTGTCCCTGTCACAGCCGAACTCTCGCCGCCGGCGCCGGCGAGACTGGATCTCGCTTGCGCGCCTCCGTTTCTCGATCCTTGCCCGAGATTATTAATTACCGACGCTGCTGTGCCTAAACTGCTATCCATTGCGCGGCGGCACTCCGGACAAGTTTCGAGATAATCATCAAGTTCTAACAAGCACTTAATATCCGATCGCTTCCGGTCTAATTTTCCGACATCCGGCACGGGCCGGAGCAAATGTGGAACGCTGGAATGTGCTCGAAGGCGCGAAAATTATTTCTGGCTACCTGCAAACGCGCGAAATATGCTCTCCAACCGACTGATGAATAGATAAGAGAAGAAAGCGCTTCTATCTCCGCGATATATTCTATCTCATCGAATTCTATTTATTTAAACTAATCATGTACTTTTTTTTTTTTTTTTGCACGTTTGTACTATATGGTGTAAGTAAATTGGAGAGCATGCCTTATCGCGTTGCGGTATTTCCGCTGTTCGTATGTGCGGTTATTAATGAAATCATATTTTTCATTGTTCGCTTCGCGATATTCGGGAGCGGCCTCCCGCTGTGTGAACGCGATCGCGCATTCGCGGTCTTCATTCAAAATTAGTCGGCGTATAGTCCCGTAGGTTAAATTTCGCTGGGCTGCTCTCTAATCGCGATGAAGGATGATACGCGAATTAAGTAATTCGCGACGAAAATCCACGGGACGGCTTTTGTCACTTTTCAGCGACGGAAATCTGGTAATTACTTCATGGGAATAACTCTATCGATCGTTTTGCGAGGTTAATCAGTTCATCCGAGTTTCATTTATCACTTACTGATTTCTTTCATCGCCGCTTAGGATTACCGTTTCGTGTCAGTTTGTCAACTTCTGAACGATCGAGGAATTTTGATATGAAATCTCATTCGCATATTATTAAATCCTGTTATTTATTAAACTTTATTTTTCTGTAAGATTTATTTTGTCGGAAATTTATTGACGTTATTCAACAAAAATCGTCAAACTTTATGTTTTTGATAAATGCAATATTAATGCTCAGTATGCTGTTTTCGTAACATGCGCTCCGCGTATATAAAGCAAAGTGGATTTATGACTTTAATTTAAATCGCGAAATTCCTGTATCGTTTAAAATCGCGGCCTTCCCACAACGCTTGAAAAATCTCGTTCGTCTCGTTCTTACGCTTAGATTTTTAATTCTCGTGCGAATATAGAGACCGTAAGATTTACGAGAAAAATCCAGGGGGTTTTAACCGGTAACGGGATTAGCGCGGGATTGAAACTACCCGTATCAAGCAAGCAGGACGAAGTCGTAAAGTTCCAAGGTGCTGCGACGCTGTTCTTATTGTCTGAAAATCGATGCGAGTTACATTTTTCGCGATGTTAAAACGCGCAATTTCGCAACGAGGCGCTTTATTCGCGTCATATCGCGATATGTATAATACAAACTCTCGCGCGGCGCAGTCAGTTTACCACGGAGCTTTGTAACATCCTCGCACTTTCTCGGTGCGTTAATCTCATACACATTCTCGGGCGTCCGTTTGATTGCGATTTCGCAATACCGATATCCAAGCCGTTTCTCTCTCCCTCTCTCTCTCTCTCTCTCTCTCTCTCTCTCTCTCTCTCTCTCTCTCTTTCGCAATTGTTCGCACACGCCAATTATTCCGGTCTGCGCAATACGGTTCACACGAAGACGAGAATATCCCGATTTCACGGGGGCGAGAATCTCGCTCGGAAAAGAATGAGGCGCTAAGAGGCGCTAAAGACGAATTTTCGAGCAGGCTTCTTTGAAGTTCGTGAAGCGTGAACGGATCCGATCCGTTCATCGATTCGCTTTCTGGGTTACCACCTGTCGTTCGCCGAGATTATGCAAAGTCCCGGCCGGCGGTGGACCGCGGAGAAAATGTGTAATTAATCAGCAGATATATTGTTGAACCGCTCGTCGTGACGGTTGCGAGCCCGCGCGCTCTTTACGACCTTACTACCGCCGCACACAAAGAGCGCTGTCACTTTCTCGTGACGCTCTTTTAGAATACCGGATGATGCTAGGTTACAAAATACAGATATTACGATCATATAGAGCGTACAAAGGAACATGTCGAAAAAAAAGAAGAGAAGGAAGCGAGAGTAAAGTAAACGTAAGAAATTCGCGAGAAATGTCGACGATCGATTCGTCACATCCCCCCAGGATTGTCTCAGAAATTATCGTTCTCGTTTTAAATGACGGACAAAGAACGCTTCATTGCATTTGTTTTACATGCCCGTTTCTCTCTCGTGCAAACAAAGCTGACTGAACTTTTTTCTGTTTTTTTTCTCTCCTCTTTTTTCGAAACTGCTTCCCGAACTGTCGTAAATTGCGTTAACTCCTACTTGCCCGTAGCAGCGGCGGCGAGATCTCTTCAGGAAGCCGAGGACGGCAAACATTACGCAAACAACGATACGTCGATGTAGTCATCACGTTTGGAGACGCGTTCGGACGATAGAAAGTTAGTGTCCTGTGGGCATACAATTACAATAGCAGCGATACGCTCCTGTAATATCGGAGATATATACGGATATGTACAGCACGAAGAAGTGAGGAAGAGAGCCTGCCTATATAATACCCGCGGGCACGATCATTACAATTGTTGCTACTTATTATTTCATTTGAGCGCAACGTAAAAATACGATCCCGAGAAGGGATTGCGCAAGGAAGGAGATGCATATGACCATCGATAAAACGCCGCCGGGGCTCTCTTCCTTCTTCCATCCATCGTCGCGGGGTCAAGCGGCGTTACAAACGGTCGTCCATATACGCGGCCGATAACGAGCACGTCACAACGGGAAAAAAAATCTGCGCATCGCAGATAGCATGTTTTACATGTCGAAACAAAAGCCGAGATTAGGGTCGACGACTGCGCGACTCGCGAGAGTCGCGAGTCCTCCGGGGATCGCGGAAGAGGCGTCGCGAAGAGGTTCGCAAAAATTCGTGCGAAAGTTCAGCCGGGCAAAGACGGGGTATCGCCGATCGCGGATTTCGCAAGAATGCGGCCGTGCCGTTTGTCGGAGGAGGAGAAGGAGGAAGAGGACAACGGTCGTAAGAGGAAACAGTTCAGCAAGGACGAACGTCTGCATCTGTTGAACGTAATGAGCCAGTACGCGCCACTGCTGGACGACAAGAACGCGTCGGTGTTTGATCGCCGGGAGATCTGGCGCGCGATCGAGCGGGACTTCTATCAGGCGGGCTTCATCGGCAAGACGTCGGCGCAGCTGAAGAAGTACTGGCAGAACTACAAGTACCACGGCAGGAGAGCCCAGGCGGTAAATCGCGCGTGGCACATCCGTATATGTCCGTCGCGTCGCGGAGATTTCTCGCTCGTCCGTGAAATTAGCATCGATGGGCGACCTGAAATTTGCCCGCTAAACGACGCTCTTCTTTTTTTTCCCCTCTTGGCCCCTCGGGCTCCGGACTCGTCTTCGGCTGTCTCGCTTATCGCAGCTCTTTCCCTTTCTCTCGAGATCTCTCAATTTCTCATTTCTCAAGCGCCCGAAAACGGATAAGAATAAATTTGTGAGATAATAAGTTAGACGTATACAACATATTATCGAACGGTCCCTTAAATGTCGCGAAAGAACGATAACTTTCGTCCGATGATCGTTTCCGCTTAAATTATTTTTATTTAAAAGCGATATTGTACTGAAATCACGGTTATACAAACGGCATGCTCATGCCAGAATGTTTGAACGTTTGCCAATGGTTATTCGAAGCTTCATTTACATCTTCCTCCTGATGTTTTCTATCATGCTGTTATCTTACCGCAAGTTCACCGTTTCCTCGTAAATCGATTCGTGCAAAATTGTACAGGGCGTAAAGAAGCACTCGAGCGCGATTTCGAAAGACGCGATGGAGGAAGCGTCGCATCCGGAAGCTCTCGAAAAGCGTGGTAATCTCGAAATAACGAAGACCGCCAAAGAACTAACCGCTCCCTGCGTTCCCCCTCGCCTCGACGCATCGCTACGGAACATCGACGAGCCAGGATGTCGTCAGTGTGAGATATATGGGGATAATAAAACGTTCTTCCGGAAATTAAGTGCCACGCCGATCGGTACGTTCCTCGCTTATCTTGTGTCCCTTTAAGAGAATGTCTCCGTTTTTAAAGGTCCCTCGCGACAACAACGCATCTAATCTGTCTAATGATCTCTTCCGACCTGTAATTATTTACTTTCGCAAATTAGGGCGGTCTAACACGGTGCTATCGGAAAATGCATTGTCTGAATTATGATAAGTGAAGTGATATTATAACCGCGAACGTCGGAAGTATTTTTTTTTTAATCAACACTAAATCATATTACATGGACAGTTCATGTGTCGTAAAAGGGATGATGATTTTTACTCTGCTCTAACATTAATGTCATCGTTTTTTTTTTATGGAAGACATTCCGAAAAAATATCTAAACTTTTCAATTTCTTAGCGTGTGTCTCGTGACGATAAGCCACTTCCACGGTAATACTCGGCCGTTTTTAAGAAGCCCTAAGTTTTATTACGTTTCTTATCCTTATTACGGTTCCACCACGCTTATCGTCGCTCTAAAGAATATTTCGTGCTTCTTTAAACTTGTCAGGTACTCGTGAGTCGATAAGCTTCCCCTTTAGATTCGAGACCGCGGTCGGCTTTTATCGAGACTCAATAATGCGACCGAGTTTTTTATTCTTTTTATTATTCTACTCGTTTATCGTAAGTGTATCAAAGAGTGTCATGACTTTCTCCACGGGGACCTTTCAGACCCTCGTGGCTACCAACCGCGCTATTAAAGGGGTACCTCTCCAGCAGTCGTCCGTCGTTTTACGACTTTATCCGATCGATACATATATATATGACATTTTTATTTGTTCGATCTACATCACACGCAAAACGAAATTTACAATCGTTCTCATTGAATGGTATATTTTTTGAAAAAATAAAATTTGAGAAAATTTATTATATAAAGCTGTGGATGTCGAAAAGAAGAACGGACCATCTAACGGCTTATAACTTTTAGATTTAGATTCATTTGGAAAGAATCGATCCGGCTCGGAAATTTCGCAGAGTAAGAAATTCTCGAGTAAGGTTTACGAAGAACCAAGGTCATCGGGTGTGATAGACTGTGAACCAGAGAAACCAATAGGCACTGATGTGATAGTATCTAACACTGACGTCTTGGACAATAGCGTGACTGTGTCGGTGATTTGCCCTGAAAGAACTCCCGAGCCTTTCAGCAGGAATCATCCGAAAAGAAAACGCGAGGGCGACTCGTCGCTAGATAGATTCTCTCTTCAAAGCGACGTTTCCGTCGTTTCCGTCGTTTCAGGTGAAAGAATTTAATTTTATTTTTGAACGTCAATTTTTTTCGACCGGCCGTACATTATGCATTAAGTCAATATGATAATGAGCAATAGTTGCTGCACCGCTATATTTTGCAATCCAGTTTTATTTTTACTATTGATCGTTAATGACATATGCGAGATTCTTTATTTAATCAAATTTATGCGATGTGTGAAATTCAAAATGGCATTTTATCGGGAAGAAAGATATATCAACGTTATTTCTTGCTTCAATAAATACGTCTTCGCGATATTCCGAATAAAAAGATCGCAAGAAAGAAAGTCGAAATTGCAGACAAATCGTTGGCGTGTCGTTGGCGACAAAAAATTTCATCTCCCCCGTTTAACCACCAGCTGCATCGTCGAGCAAGAAACGCAAGGACGACGATCAGTCCATTTTCTCGACCGCTGCAAGCACGGCAAAAGGACGCTGCTTCTTGCTGCAGCCCCGACAGACTGATAATCACGGTGAAGTAATTAGTAACCGAAGGAATGCAATTGAAGCACGCCGGAAATTGGCGCCAGCGAAAGAGGAATCTACCGTTTTGCCATCGAAGTTCACGTCCCGCGGCAAAGTTTCATGCCCGGTATCAGCGAAAAAGATCCCTGTAACGACCAAGGAAGACTTTGCGAAAGAGGATTCCGCTGCCGCTGGTATCCGGGACGCGGTTCGGGACTCGACGTGCCACAAAGGAAGACGCGAAGAATCGAAAACTGGCGAGAATGCGGCGTCACGGAGTCAACGAGATGATTCCGATAGGACTGCGAATGACGCCACTGGAACGTATGTTCCAGATGCGCGATTACGGGATCGGGATGGGGCTGGTCCAGTCCAATCGGAACTCCTGGATGAACTGAATTACCGGTTGACGCTGCATCGGCTGGAAGTATGCGATTCCCCGATGCGATTCCGCGGGCGATGGATTCCGCGACTACACAGCGTACGATTATGTTGCAGACCGAGGAGAAGCGGCTGAAAGTGAAAATCGCTGAGATGGCTATTCAGGAGATTCGATTCAGGATCCGGGCACTGAATGAGGACATTCGGCGCGCGGACGAGCTGCACGAGTTGCATCTGGCACTTGCGACGGCTCAAGCGGTAAGCCGGGTCGAATCGCGAACACGATAGTGTAAAAGCGCATTCACCGGGATACTGTCATCCGCAGTCAATGGTTTCATTATTTTTTTTTTATTTTTTTTTTATTTTTTCGTTACACGCGATAGTCGCGTCATTCAATTTTTTTTGTGCGAGAAACCCGATAATCCGATGTCTCGTTCAAGCGAAGGGTTTTTCTGCTTATCGAACATAAATAATCGATTAAGGAAAATATTTTTAAAGAGACATATTCACACTCGCTTTGTATTGAGTAGAGCATCAATGCATGCGAAATGCATTTCTTGATTACTTAGACGTTTGAAATTTATTTATTATGGTTTTTTTAAAAATAATATTCTTTGAATTTAACGTTTACGTAAATGAAAAAGTTTATTCTAAGATCTAAAGAAAATCTAAATTAATACTTTTTGTGCGAATAAATTAAGAGCTGAATGTACAAAAAAGTTAGAAATAAATATACTAATTAGAGATTAGGGCGCTTATATTCTACGCATAAATTTTAAAGGTTTAATAATGTGAGGAAGGTTTTACTTTTATCAACAGGATGCCCAAAGACTGCATGTTTAAGGATCATATAGCGCTGCAGAAAGGAATGGCAACTGGAACGGTTTTACAAGAAGAACAGGCGTCGAAGAAATACGAAGAAAAAGAAACAGTTATGTGTGCTTGAAGTTATTTTTATTAATCGCAATCATATCGCATGTCACGATGTCGTCATTTAGAAAAAACGCATGGGACCATACAAAATAACAATGCGCTTAGATTTTTGTGGTAACCGAGCAACGTCTCGAGGTCGCGTTATTTGTTGCATTCGCTCTCTCTTTCTCTCTCTCTGTCTCTGCTTCTGTTCTTTCTTCTTCTCGCGCTTTTTCTTCTTTTTCCTTTTCCTCTGTCGCAGGATCAGAGCAAGTACAAGCATTTCAACGGATCGTCGATCGTACAACAAACTACGGAACAATAATTTTATATTATCTAACAAGACGCCTTTCGTTCAATCAGAGCACCATGCTTTTCCCCGCCTATCGTTCAAACGAGCCTTTCCTCTTTCCCCCTCGTTAGACTTTCCGTCATCTCGCTCCTTCTCCATTTTCGTCGCTCTGTACTTAGTATTTCTCTTCGTATTTAGTGATTGTTAATAATTATCACAGAAAGTTTGTAAAACAACGATGTTGACGTTTATTAAGTGTACGTGTCGTGTTCTTCCTTCCGTGTGCACGGAACGAATGCAATGTTCAGTGTATGCGTGTGTGCACGTGTGGACAGTATACGTATGTGTTTATGGGCGTGTCTCTCGAGAATGTGTATTATGCATTTAGACGGAAAAGTTTCGCACGTTGCTGCAAATATAGTAACAGTAGTTAGCGTTAGAGTACATACTAGCGGTAATAGTAGCGGTACAAGTAGCGATAAGTATAACGGTACACATTAGAATGGCCTTCGTGCATCGCAGCGCTTAAGAATAGTAATATCTTACTATAGTATAGAGAATATACTTTTCCTTTTTTTATTTTAACGTTATTATCGAAAAAGCCGCTCTTTTCGAGGTCGCCGAGGTCGCTGATGCGTAAAACAAGTGAGAGAAATAGAGAAAGAGTAAAAGAAAAATAGTGAGTGAGAGAAGGTAATTGTGGAGAGAAATGTTGGTAAAAAAAAAAAAACTCACGCTTATCCCAATACGTATCTCTGTTCAATTCCATTGCAATTCCGTTGGGTTTTTCGCCTCCCAGAGCGCTTGTCCTCGGAAGTGACTATCGAAGGAAACATATGAATAATTCACGGTATTGACCGATCGTATTTACACTTTGCAATTTCGCAATACAGTCCAAGTAGTTTGGACTGTATTATAGCATATTTAATGCGGGGATGCTTATAACTTAAAATCCGCATAAGTAAAACTTAGGATTAGTACACTGAGACCGTCCCAAAACCATTACTGTTTCCATCTACGACTTCTTCCACCGTTGTAATCCTTAAGAAAAATATGTAGCTGATATCTTTATTTAAAATTATTTAATGTTCAATATTAAACACCTTGTATTAAAATTTATCGTAGAATTAAGAATGGAATTTCGTCAATGAGACTAGCACCCGTGGATATTAATTTAAAAGGTCATTTTAAGTCGTAATTAAGCATTTTCTCAAAAAGGACGGTTTTCGTTAAGAAAATTCTCTATGAATATTCTCATTTAAAAAAAAATCGACTCAGGAATGATTAAAGAATTCGTTAAATGAGAGGAACGGTAACAGTTTTGGTTTGGACATTTTACATAATCGCATAGACGCTCTTGTTACGTCAATCTTCTATAACTCACGGTGAAATAACGTCCTAATATTTATTTTCACGCTACCGCGATAGATATACCGTTTCATGTACCTTTGTGATTTGTGAAATAACCTGCAACGCTTCCCGGAGGAGTAATACAGTCAGAGCGGCTCAATAACAATCGGAAAATAGGTTACAGAAGGTTAAGCCTCGCAATCCTTCTCGAGGCACGTAGAGCTGCAACGGAGATTTATCTCTAGCTATTAATAAGAATATCAAAGCGAAAGCGAGAAGACCAGAGATACAGAACGTATATGTTGAAAATTCTTATCGAAATCTAGCCGTACGCGTTCGAATCGATCGGATCTAATCACCATAAACATTCCATTTGTTTCCGCGAGCATTGGGAAACACGGCCCACGGGTGAGATTCGCGAGCGCGTTCGCGAGATCGCGATAAAAATTCCAAATCTCGGTGACCGCGTGACGGCCGCCGCGCCGCCGTGAATGCCGGCAGCTCGCGGATACAATCGTCCGACAGCTTTATCTTCGAAAGCGCGTCTTTGTGCCTCAGTGACGTGTCTGCGACCCGTGTCTCAAAGCCCTTTGTCGCAAATAGAGGCGGATATATACCGTGCTCGATTGCGGTGCAGATGTCCACGGGAAAGCTTCCATCTGTGAAATGACTAATTTCTCGTTCGCGCTGTAATATGGCGAAATTAAATCCGATACCGTATAGCGGCTTTAAATTAATTATCGTATAATGCGCTTCAAGGGATTCAAACCGATTGCCGCGTTGCATTGTACACACGGCGATAAACGGTCACAGGTACGAATGCGACGTTCAGACTTGTTTTGCTGGATTATATTTGCATTGAAAACGCTTATTTCACAGCCATTAGCGCTATCGAAATGGAATTGAGTCGACCCAGCGGTTAAAATTATGTTAAATCGTAAGGAATAAACTGCGCAACGATATGCAACGGATATTCTATCGCGCTGATCTCGCTCGAATAAATGCGCAAGCCCGCTTAACGAATACAAATGGAATAATTATCCCCGGCCGATAGTTACGTAATGACCTTCGGGGCTTCGCCGCCGATTACTTTTCGCACTCTCGGTGTTTTCTCACTTTCATCATTCTGATCACGCTCGTGCCTGTTAATCGCTAATTACCAACGTTAATGACGTCTCGCTGAATGGCCGCTCGCGAAAAGACGCGCCGCGCCGAGATAAATGCAGAGAAAATGGGACATCGCCTGGAGCAGGCACGTTGGAGCTTTTTGATTTCCTTTCGCGTTCCTTCCCCGGCACTTTTCGTCGCGCGCCTTTTATCTCCTCCGGCCTCCTGTATCAGCCTCTTTACGAATTACGAGAGACTTTCAGCTCGCACAAAGCGTTCACTACGAGAAACGTTCAAACGTTCAAACGAGAAAGCGTTCACTACTTCAGTTGACACGAAAAGCATCTAGAAATTTCACTAAGCGAGATTCGACTCTTACACTTATGCTTCCCGTTGAAAATTGTAAAAATTGCTTAAGACGATTTTTTTTGTTACTTAATAATTCCTTAACGACGATAAAACTTAATCCGATACACCACTCGCGCGTTCGTCTTCCCGTTAGTCGTGGGCAAGAGTCCCATCGGCAGAGTTAACTTATTTGCGCCAGAGTAGAGAAACAGTTTTAAAGCCGGCGTTTATAAGAAAATAATCAGAGGTCACGGGGGTGCCCGCGGATATTGGAAAAGCTAAGCTTGTTAAAAAGCGGATGGATTATTTTTTTTTCTCATTAAACGTTTTTAAAATCTCTCTCCCTCTCTTTTTTCTCTTTCTCTTTCGTTCTCTATTGTGGCGCATGATTACCTCTGCTGACGCAATCTTCTCCCACCTGACATGTTGCCGCCAAGAGATCGATGCGCGACACACCGGCGATAAAAATCCGGCGACGAAAATCGCGAAAAATCGCTTTCGCCCCCGTCTCGAGGCCGACGACAACGATGCTCCCCCGGTCTTGCATTTTTTGTCGCAATGACGTTGCGAATTGCATCGAAGCAAAATCGGACGTGTGTTAGAAAAATAGAATTTTCGATCGCCGCGATAACTCGACAAGAATGAAAAACTGCGGAAAGGAGGCTCTCTTTGCTGAAGTGGCCGTCGCGGGAGATCATCGTTGGCATTCTTCGACCGTCTCATACGTCGCCGTAGTGATTCATCTCCTTCGCACGTCGCCAAGCCTGCTCGGGTTAGGTATATGCGCGCCTTCCGCAACTTGGACTGAGTTGCACCGACAATCTGATTTAACTAACTCCAGGTCAGTGATTCATTATCTTCAGCCGGATTATAATCCCTATACTTATGGGAGTTTATGATAAATTTGGAGATTGGATTTGATTAACGCTGATGAAATCAAAGTTATGACAAAGTAAGTTTTACAAGTGCAAATAAGATAACGGAGCATTTATTTGCCAACTATAATCTCGAGCGCGCTTTATCTTAATTCGCGACACAATTACCAAAGTACTCGGTGCCAAAGATATAAAATTCTTCAACTTTATCCAGGGTACGCGTTTCCGAAGTACATGGCGGAGCTCTCACGGTAGATTTCGCGCGCAAGACAGAGAGGAAACGTTTAAGGTTTACGTTAATTGATGTTGGTGCAACCAGCTCTTAACGCTCGACGGCGATTAAAAACTTCCGCCACGATGTAACAAATTGTTCCACGATTATTGCTAAGGTTCAAGTGATATCCAGGCCGCGTTTACGGAGCAGACTTTGCAATAAACGCGGTTGCATTCATTTCTTTCGGACAGGCCGGAGTGAGCGGAACCGGCTATCAGCGGCGTTCGCGTTTGCACTTATTTTTCCCCGGTAGGGAAAATACGCCCCTCTCGTCGCGTAAAGTCGAAAAGTTTCTCACTCCGGCTTGTCAGAACTAAGGATCATGTTCGAGGCATGCTACAAAAAGGTGTTTCACGACCGACCGGGCAACGTCCACAGTTCCGCGAGGTGAGCACGTATTACGCGCAATATATATGTAATCGAGAATATCGTAAAGAGTCTTACGTGGAGTAGAGTGTTACCAGCAAAAATGTAGATCTTACGTAGTGATAGTAATGTGAAGTCGAGCTTTTAAAGTCTTACCCTAGCGTAACGTAGAAGTATAAAAATAACGAGCTGACGAGATTCGTCCGAAAATTCCCCGTGCGAAGTAACTTTCAAAGTAAGAGACTGAAAATGCACAAGTAAATCCAAGCGACCGTGACAACGTTGAATATCCTTTAAACCGCAAGATATTTCTCTAGACACTATTTTTTTTTTTATGGTGTTACAATGATGGTAACAGTAATATATTTCTCAAGTACAAGTTCGCTACGCGTACGAACGATGAAGAACATACTTCCCAGGCGAATTGTTTCTTGCTGTTGTAATCCAAGTCGCGCGCGCAGTAGAACATTTATTATTCTAGGATATTAATATGGATATGATATTCTGTTAGAATTTTCACGCAAGAAGAATTCGTTTATAATTGTTATCTATTATTTTGATTTATTTCACGTTATAGCGAGGAATCAATTATTCGCACTTACGGTATACAACATTTGCATTAATTTGAATGTTGCATGATAAATCGCGATGAAAAAAAGATCGGATTCTCGATGGCTGTATAATGATTGTCGACATCTTATAGCAGCGAGGTGCAAGAAACGAGAAATGATAGCGAGTTTTTTCACGTTTTCGATGACAGGTTCTCGAATAAATCTTCGCGACGTGACTCTGGGATGTAGGGTAAATTTGCTCGCCGGTGTAATATACGCGTCGTGAAATAGTCGTTATTTAAACGGGACTGCGAGCTCCGCAGTTCTAATGAGCAGCCCGCGTGTACGACGCGCGGCTGATCTTTGCCAATATTTATATTCGTATTAGGGAGAACTCGCCGCTCTCTCGAAGCGATTCGCGTGCGCCATATTGCGGATGAGTCCTCGTTGTTGTTTGTTGTTTAAGGTTGATTAAATTCCGGGCCACGCGTGACAATTTGAGCGGCTCCGCGAGTTACAACTTTCGAGTTAAATGTTAAAGCTTCTCCCGGCAGCGATTCGCCTTTATTGCGTGTTTCACCAACGTGGCGTTTCGCCAACATTTGTGCGACTTTATGTCTCGTCAGCGGACGAGGTGGTTTTGTTGTGCACGAATAACACTTTCCGTCTCTCTTCGTGTGCTGTCACTCGAAATGTTTTTTAAGCGACTATTATTGCTTTTGCACAAACTATCTCCTTGGGTTTATAAATATTGTCTCTAGTCGTTTTGCAGAGAGACGCGGAGAGAGAGCTAGAGACAGACGTGTGTTGGCGGAGAGTGGCAGAAACAGGAACGTTATATTTCATCGATTTGCGGTACGCGTGTCCGTCGCGCAGACAGGTGACGGTCCAGGAAAAAAAGGTAGGATATGTGAAAAATAGCGATGGATATCGAGACATTAAGATTGCATGTGGCACTTCGTGGAAATTTATTTGTTTACATGCAGTTCGAATGTTGAAGTTTGACAGCCGCAGGCAGGCACTTCGCGAGTTCCTTGATGCCGCGGCACGATTTGGAGCGAAACTCTGACACCGCTGTAAAGTTCGTAACGTCGCGAAAGTTAGCGGAGCAATTCTCTCAATTGAACGGATATCGGGAGCGGGTCTGAATGCCCTTTACCCCCAATACGGTATTCCCATCCGCGTATCCGGTCCACCGAGGAATAAGCGTTATTTCGTGAGGGGAGCTGCAACGAAATAGTCTCTGGATCGATCCTCCGACGCAACGCGGCTAGAGCTCGCGCGCGCGATTACCACCGGTTTAGACAACCTCGAAGCTTCACTTCGGTTTAACTTCTGCGAGAGTGCGAAACTCACAGAGTCGAGAACGCGAAACCCGCAGTCGAGAACGACCGGGGGATGATTGAACGGAATAAGGGAGGACGACTTGTCGGGGACTTCAAGAACCTTACAGGGCGCTCGAAGTTCCGTGGCGACTATCTGCTTACGTCCTTGCTTAAATCCCGATCGACGCAAACATGACAAATAAATCCTAAGGGACGGACGCGAGTTTAACGTCGGTAATATCGTCGCGGAAGCACCATCGCTTGTCACAATTACGCTCGAAGTCAACAAGTCGATGTTATTGCGACGGGTAATTCCGTTCATTTTACCAAACTTTGTATACTCATCTTTATTGTGTCGCGAATTAATCGAAGCATCGCTAAAGAATTGCTTGTTTGTTCTTCTTTAACGTTAATTCTCGTTTAACAATTTCCCATTTTTCCGTGATTGGCGACGTTAACTGTTGTTTTCGAGGAGCTTTAAATCCGTATCTCGCAACATGATAAAATATATCTCTCTTGAAACGGTGCATCATAATCCCTGACCCGCGAATTATGTAAACTAGAATCGCGGCCAATAGTCGCGATCGAATGCGGCGAGCTCGTGCTTCCGGAGAAATGGATGGCAGGTAATAATGTTAATGCTGTGCCTCTCGGAGAACGTTTTATTTGCCAATATCGTCTCCATCGTCGTATGGCGCTACTCCAGTTTGATCTCTGGAGTGAGATGCCGATGGGACGCAAAAAAAAGAGGAGCGAGGGGAGGGGAGGGAAAAAAATTGTCGCCGGGAAGTTTGCCAATATCGGAGTCATTCTGCGATGCCGGTCACGCGTGCAGAGAAACGTCAACGCCATTTCGCCGAGGCCGACATGCAGCATGCGTGTGTCTTTCTGACTCTCCCCCTCCCCCGCGTCCAAGCGCATGGGTATCGGCAAATATTTGACGTGGTTAAATAATGGGGCGCACCGATCCGTAACGAGTGATTGATACCAGTTACACCACACCGTGACGATGCCGCGCGCGCGTACATGGGCGTTGTTGCCTCGCAACCGGCGAATTTCGGGTATTTGGTTCTTTCGCCGCCGATTGCGACCTCGGTTTCGTTCGAGGGATTGACTCGCCAAACGGTTTGAGAGGAATAGTTAATGTTTGTTTATGAGTAGGTCGCGGCGACCGCGTCGTCGCCGGATGCAAATTTCGCGATCCGGCTTTACGGCGGTATTGTTTGTCCAAACGGCGTTTTGAAATCGTATATATAAATGAAAGTCCTGTGAGGCATCGTTAGATGATAATGAGCGTCGCGCGTACACGCAAATTCTTAAAATGTCTTTAAAGCAGTTGCGAACTATGAGTTCGCAACTGCACAGTTGCCGAGGGCGTAATGGCTTTCGAGTTTATCATGGGTGTAATTAATCGTCGCTCTTGGCTGCTGATGTATTGCAGTACGCAAACATTTATCCCGGAATTCGCTCCGCTGCGCGCCGTTGTTATCGCCACGATTTTACTTCGTTGCGGAACTCGAATCCGCTAACCGCATTGCCGCTTGTTGTATACGTTCGGTGGCGCATCCCTCGATAAGGAAACGAGTGGAACAAGAGTGGAAGTAAGGCAAGCGTGAAAAGAAAAATATGCTCGTGGCAAAGGTAGCGAAAAATGTCCGATAAATTTACGAATGGAAACGTGTGAAAAGTAAAGGAAGGGACGAAGTATAGCACAAATTTTAGCCGGTTGTAAATCTTTATTCGCGGGAAAATCTGCAGCTAGTCGGGCAACGAAATTAACGGAGGAATAGGAGGCGGAAACAACGTCGTCGTCGAGCACGTTACGAAGAAAATGAGTTTTGCGAATCGACCGCCTGGAGAACCGGAGGCTCCTGGCCGTCGTTCAAGTTTTATCCGGAAATAAACTTATCCACACGGTCACTGAAATTCTTGCCACGTGAGAACTTAAACGAGAACGGAGGAAGGAGGGTGTGGTAAAATCGCCGGGTCGGATACAACGCAGACGTTGAGGGTGCAGGCACGCGCGCTTTGAATTTATGGCGAGCCGACGACGACGCGACGGCAAGTTCCGCGCGCGGTTGAAAAATTAAGAAAAGGCGAGAGACGAGATGCGCGCAGATGCTTGTGACGTCGGATGTTGCGAATTTGGCTGCGCGACGGGGATAAGATGAGATGACACGGAGTGTCGCGACGCACACACAAAAGATATAAAGACTGCAGAAATATAGACCCGGCCTGGTTCTCGTTATTCCGTAATTTTAAACTCCGGACGTACGCGCTCGGCTTTTACGGCGCGGCTAAAAATTCGTCAGGCGTTCTGAAAAGTGTTCAAACGAAAGACGAATCGCAACGTGTCTCGCGAAGAATTTCGATACAGCTCGCTATTTCGTTTCCGCCGGGTGAAAAGGGGTTGCTGTGTGCGCGGGGCAAGGTGCTGTTTATCGCAATACGAATGTTGGGCGAGCCATTTATAATTCCCCGTGTGCGAGAGATTGTACGCCAGGTTCGCTCTGAAAAAAGAAGGGGGTGAGAGCACGCCATACGAATGTTTACGTAGTGCCCGAAAAAACGACAGGTCGGAAAGATTCATGGAATTTCCTTGTATTGTTCCTCACACGTTTGATATCGACGAGGCGAAGTGAATAACGGTTCTTAAATCACGCGAGATAACGGTGAGGTTTTAAGCGGCGATTTATCTCTCGCGTACATTCTTGCGAAATTAATATTTGCTTATTATGTCCGAGTCTATTTTTGCGCTCTAGTTCCAGCGCCATTTTCCCAGTGCGTGGAATTTTGTCGCCCCGCGAATATACGCGAATATATTACGCACGTTATTTAGAGTAATAACATGCGCTTCGCAGCGTCGCATTTACATCTCTAGAGGCATTCCGAGCTTCAGCTTGTGAATTTTTGCTGTTGGTTACGCGACATTTTTCCCCGCACAGAGTCATTCCTATGTAGGTTGGGACTCGTATCTCCTTTCGCTTTACAGCCACCCAATCGGAGAATAGATAGCGGGAGCGATGGAAAGAGATACGGCGCTGCTTTGAAAATTCAATGGCACTGTACGTCTGAATTCCAGCCTTCCAAAGGGCGACCTTTCTTCATTCACCTCGGCAAACTTTATCTTTTTATCCTTGCGTTAAAATGTTTAATTCTCCACTGCAGGCGGAGTCTTGCGGGGGCACGCGTCGTAAACCCATTTTAAAATTCGCTCATTAACGCGATTGCATTTCTATTTATTTTGTTCGTTTTTTGCCGGCAGGGTAAATTAATTTCTCATTTTTGCGTTTTCATAATTTTAATTGCTTCGCTCTCGTCGCCGCGTAATACACAAAATCAAGTGGTGGCCGCGTTACCGAAGTGCAAATGGTGGGGGCTTAACGGACCATTGGCATTGTCCCGTGATGGCTTCGCCTGGAAACTTCATTTTTACGCGCCAGAGCGTAAGCCAGACGCGTCGTCGTGCAGTTTCGGTGGCAACGGGCTACATATTGCATGGAGGCACCGGACCAAGTGCCTATGCATTTTTCATAAGTCGTCGGGCGATCCTTTCGGAGCTTATTTAACTTGCCGCTATCTCTGCCGGAGCACGGGCGACGTTTGTCCTCTCGAGATATTTTCCCAATTTCCTCGGCAATGACAACTGCCCGGCTCCCGTGTAAACGTCGGTTTATTCTTTAAAAAGAGTCTCCGTGCAGGGTCACGAACCGTGGCAAGATTTATGATCGTACACCTCCGAGTCCTCTCATTGTACGACGAGAGGAATCCATTCCCCGCGCGATCCCGCACCTATAAGAGATGCCATCGACATAGTCGGCCGCGAACTGTCGTCCCGCTTTTCTCGTTGTCCTTTCCTCCCCTTCGTCCCTGACGATTCTCGCACTTCCAGCGTTCCCTTTTGTTCCTCCGCATAAGCTCAGCCGCATTCGTATGACCGTATCCCGCGGAATGCGGAACGTTATAACGGATCGATCGGCGAGATGTGGCGCGTCTCTACCTATCTACCTCTACCCCACCTAGTTCCCTTTAATCGTCCTTGGCGCTCTCGCTCTGTCGCATTGGATTTGCCCCGCTCTTATCGGACGACCATCTGACGCTCTCCTTAATATCGGAGAATAGGAGATCCCGAAATTCCGATAAATCCGTGTACCACTAATGTCACGTCGCGCGGCCGTCCTCACTAACTAAGCAAAAGTCGTTATCGTATTTCGCTGCTCGCTTCGCTTTATTGTCTCTTCCGCGCATATCGTGCGACTACAGAAAATCAGTTACGTCAATCAAATCGAATTTTCAATGTGAATCATCCCCTCTCGTTCGTTTTAATCGCTTCTACCGCGATGTGTAAAGATCGTCTCGACCGCGACCTTTGCCTTCTTCAACTCAATCACTCTCGACGCTTCATTTCAATCTGGTATTTCTCTCTCTTCCGCTTTTCCTACCTTCGACTCCGGTTTAATATTTGATGGAGGCACGTTACAATGATTAATTAATCGCCGTTATGCAAAATATGTAGATTACCACGCCCATTCTGCCCTCCGTTTGTTCCGTCCTTTTTTCACGTAATTTTATTCTAGGTAAAAATACTTTCAAATGCCGGGTATCCTTTTCTTTATTGATCGTTAGCTTTATTCCACTCGAGTCATCTTGAATATGAAGATTTAGGTCGTTGAAGTTCGAAAGTGGAGCGTCAAGAACGTCAATGACTGCGATTGAAAAGATTGTGATTAAAAAATGGATGCCACGAATAACAATACGAGAGATCGACGAGGCAGATGCAACTTTGCTCATTAATGTTTGGCGATCGACTGCTATATCACACACATGATACGCGATAATCGTATTTAATAAGATTATTTTTGTTAATACCATTTTCTTGTATAATTCTGTTTGGGATATATAGCTTCTGACGGAGATCTCTTATGAGAGCCGTAAAATCAATAATAACACAACTTTTCCGACTATAATTAAGGAGTAAATAACGTATAATTATTTCTCACATTTACTTTGAATACATCTCTCGTGCTTCTGTGCAATTCTATAACTCGACGAAGATTCCCATTGATAATACGCGTGCTGCAGCTGGCGATTTGTAAGGCCGGCCACTTGGTCGTGTAAGTGACGTAAAACGCTCATTAATATCGGAAAGCAGATTATACCATTATTCATCTTCCCCTTTTGCTTGGTCATCGTCTCCGTATCTCCGAATTTTTGCCATGCCGTTGCCGTTGTAATGCGCCGCGTTACGCAACGCGAGTCGATACTCTTACGAGACGGTTGCCGCCGTTTGTTAAGAAATCGCGCGCAAATGACGCCGCGTCCGGCGTCAAATCGACGCTGCAATTTTGTCAGTGGCACGCAACGCTCGTTAGTACTCGACGCCGGTGCTTTTTGACATTTGAAAATGAATAATCTGCAACACTTCTAGGCGGCAGCGTAACATAAAGTAGCTGTTATATAAAAGTCCGTATTAATATTTACGTTCGATGATTGAATTCGTAATGGCGAGGTACTTAATTCAGTAGAGCGCGCGTTGCGTAAAATGCGAAGAAAACAAGAGAGGCGAAGAAGAATATATAGTCCGAGTACCGTTGTTACGGCGCTATTCATCATTGCAAAATTTGCCCATCTCTCTCGATTCTTTCGCTCGACGTTTTATTGAAATACGTACAAGCTCTCATTGTGACTCTCTGGAATTTTTGTTTGCGGTCGTATTCGCTACGCAACGCCGCACAGCGCACGATCAGTTGTCCACATTTGAATGCTTATCCCCGCGGCAATTTACCCACTACCCATCCCTCTACTACCGTTCTCTCTTCCGTTCTTCTTCCCATTTTCTCTAATGTGGAGTCGCGCTGCACAAATCGGAAATGACCACTCCCCGGTGAGCCTCGTTGAAATTCGAGCGGCGTGCTCGCGTCGAGTGTATTCGAATTTTACTCGTTACCTGTATTACCGTGACGCTACTTTGCCAGCGGAATAACGGAAGCGTGGAGGAGGAGCGACGCGACAAAAGAGATTGCTTTCGAGAGAACGCCCCCGCGAGAACGGGAATTCTCTCCTCTCCGTGATTTGTATGTCTTCATCGTTCATACATCGTTTCTAACAGTTTATTCGTATATCGAAGTTCTGCATGCTCTCTACCTAAAAATGTAATCCGCCCACGTCCAGTCTCCTTGAAAGCTACGACTGTTCAAACGCTAGGTATATCTACAGTTATATTAGCATCGAGATTTTCGAAATCGGATCGTTAACAAAGGTGGAGGGATCGGTTGCACCAACGGGGAACGAGAACCAATCTTCCTCCGAGAGTTACAGTATATAGAGAAAGAGAGATAGGGCGAGAGTGTAGAAAAGAAGTAAGTAGTACTAGCTCTTCGACGAGAGATCTCTCTCCAAAAATATTCGCAAATCTCAACACCAACTGACGCCTCACACATTATTGCCTACCTATTAAATACGTGCATGCCAAACACCGAGCGGATGTGGACTTGCCTTTCTCTCCCAAGGTCTTTTCCTCGTCGGTCGATTATCAGGACGAGCGGCTCGCCCAGCTCGCGTACGTCGACAATTACGATAACGACGACGACGACGACGACGTGGAGACTCCCGATTTCGAAGTGATCGCGCGCCGCCTATGATGAAAATCGGGGTTACTCGCCGCCCAGCGAGAGCGCCTGGACGATCCTCGGGTCGGCCTTGCTACCCTCCCGGAATTCCTCCAGCGTGAGCTTGTCGTCGTGGTTCTTGTCCATCTGGTCGAAGATTTTGTCGACCCTCTTCTGCGGGGTATTCTCGTCCTCGGCTTGCGGCTGCTGCCCCTGAAACATTCAACGTTGTTCTCCGCTCAAAGTTTTGCCGAGAAAATTACCAAATGTCGTTCTTCAAACCAGAAAGAAATTACCGAACAAAGTTTTTCGGAAAACGTCAATGTCAACGAATTTGTGCCCGTTGTTAGAAACGTAACGCTATCTTGTGATATATGGGAAATTTAATTTCAATTATCGTGAGATTTTATCGTCATTACAAACGCGCGGAAAATGATACGAGAAATTTCACTATCGCGTTATTGCTTTATTGCCGCAAAATCCATGGTTGATAATGCCGCATGGTTTACGATATTACGAGGTGCTTTGCGATATAGATTTTTCAATTGATTTTTTTGTTTTATCCTGTGGGTTTTAATTGATATCGGTTGATCGGCTAATTGCCTGTATTGTGATCTGTATCGGTTGCATTCAATCGTATTACGCAGCTTGATCGGATTTACTGGTCTAAAGTCGTCTGTCAGTTCCGCGCGTCTTTGTCGACCGCTACCTGCATGTTTATGAATTACCATGTGCATGCCCCGCTGGTATACATATAATATGTCACTGTATTTCTCTTTGAAATTAATATTAACGAGACTTCAAGGTGATTAATGGCGAACCGTTGTCGCGAGACGGATTTGCCGCGCGATCGCATCGAATTTTACGTTAAAATTTGCCTCGGGGCGCGAATATCCGCTATAAAACAGCCCTAAAAAAGCGTTGAGATATTTTACTGGACCCCCTTGAAGGGTTTTTCGCTGCACATTTTGCAAGTTTTTGCGCGTTTCGATGAAAGTAAAGTAGTTTCCGTGTCCAAGTGTAGTTTCGGCTCCAAGTGCGTAATCTGCACGAACATGCGCGGCTTTGTGCGTATTGGTAATTTATTTAGCATTACGGAGAAAATTGCAATTTGCAAACTAATGCGCATTTGCTGTGCACTTTAAGGCGTGCGTAGTCTGGGATAAAAAGAAATTCAACCCGCGCGTATTTATAATTCTTTCCCTGCTGAAACCCTCTCGGCTGAAGTCGATCTTGAAACATAATATAATTTAATAAATCTATTATAAGAATTTTTAATATTCCTAATGTAATGTTTCTAATTGCGAGAAACTTAAGTGAGAAATTTAAATGAAATTTGTTTTAAAATAAAACCTGAACTTTTTGGTTCTTGTGGTTCAATAATTAATTCTGAAGAGAAATGTGATTGGAGAAAAGAATTGCATTTAAATAACTTCAATAAATATTCAGATAAAGAGTTGAACGATTACCTACATGGACAAGTTGATTTGAATTCAAAAACTAAATTTGGTGCAACGAGAGACTATAGAATACTACTTTTTTTAATTTTTATTTTGGTTTTTATTTTTATTTTTATGTGTAGAGTAATAGTGCTGGACTATAATATTCTCGCATTGCATGCATATCGATCAGTGAGCAAATCACGATTATTTGAAACTTAACTTTTTATAACCATACATCAATCAATATCTCAATCGAATATTCATTTGAAGCGAATAAGAAGTTTATTTTCATTTTAATCCAAGAGTATTTATGGACATTAATTTGTCTTTATTATTTTTTTTAAATTTTTTAATAAATCATTAAATCAATGAAGTAAATATGAAATTAAATTACGAATTAGCAATATTTACATTATCCTGATTTATTTGCGATTAAAAATTAACAATATAAATCACATAATTTTTGATTGATTAAAATTACATAATTTTATCCTCGCTAGTAAATATTTGGGAAAAGAGTAATAACGAATTAATTTACATGAATATCGCTTTGCTTAAAACAAAGATAAATTTTCTGTTTTTATAATTTAGGAATTCTTTTCAAATACAATTTTAATCAAGCGTCCAAATTTTTATTGAAAAAAAAAAGAAGAAACAATATAAACGTGTTAATAGTAAATTTTAACTATTATCTACACATTAAATTACTTAATATGTATATATAATATGTATATATAACAAATAAGCTTCCAAAATTAAATTCCCATCGAGTGGCAATCGTTTATCTTGAATGACGCTAACGAGTCCGTAAAATAATGCGCGACGATAACATTATAGCGATTAATATTTGCCGAAATCAACTTGAAATAACGGAACGCACGTTAGTTTTTCAACGTTTTTTACGTTAGATGGTTCGGGACCACTGTGGTATGTATACGTGGCCTTGGCGCTTGTTGTTACGCCCCCCCCCCCGCCGCGCCGCCATGTTATCATTCGGCCGGCGACGCTGAAGCGGAGCGCCGAGCGGACTATAGGTAGTAAGTAGTGCGTGTCGCTGCGTTATTATCCCTCGAAACGCGATCGTTACGATTACTGCCGCGCACGATTTCCGTTTTGAGCGATTAATTAACTCCGGCGGCTAATGACTCGCACGTGATCGCGCCTGTGGACAACAATTATCGCGCGATTCATTCGACGCGTTGGATCTGAAATCGAAATTGAGGTTATATATGAAGAACGGGGCTCGCGGGGGATCGCGAGTCGCTGTCCCGTCGAGCATTTTTAACGACGGTTGCGGATCATATCTCATCGCTCATCTCGCATCGCGCTTATTGCGAACAGTCGACTCGAGCGATTCAATTAACGGGCACTCTCGTCGCTTTCCGTAGGTACTTATCGATCATTTATTAATAATTAACTTAATTGTGGCACACCGAGCGAAATATTCGGCACTCAAATATAATAAATTCTATAATACGATACATTTTTAATGGATTTTATAATTAAATATTTCGTTGCCCAGAATTGTCGCGTGCTCGGACCTCGTTTTTCCTTTGCTTTTTTTTTTTTTTTTTTTTTTTTTTACTGAGATATCACGATCTCGCTGGGGGCTTATGATACCCTCGAGGATTTGACATCCTGGATAAAAGAGCGCGGACACCGCGTTGCCACAAGTCGTTAAGTGGCTCGTACGTGGCGAACGCTCTCGATGTGTTGGAGAGTGCGGTTCGAAGTATGGGCAAAGTGCCGTGAGCGTCATGTCTCGCGACTTTTGAACTTCGGGAGTGCCGTAAAAAGTTTCGCGCGAGGTGTCGTATTCTTTGTTATATTCGATTAATTAATAAATCATAATTAACAGTATTTTCGCGAGTGTCGTGACTGCAACCGAGGAAAGGAGGCCTGGGAGGCATCGGGCGACGGCGGAGCAACTGCGGAGTAAGTATAACTTATTATTTATATATTATCTGTCTTTCCTTTTTTGATCGTTGACTCGTTTCCCGTTTATTTGGATAATTTAGAGATAAGAATAAGAGATATTTTTTTATTCATATGATTTTATATCTTATATTTTTTTAAATAATTTATACTTGAAAAAGAGAAAATAATTTTTTTATTCACAAAATCTTATAAAAAGTTATATTCCAGAAGACATTTTGAAAATTATATGTACATATTTGGTACTTATTCATTATACGGGCGCCACTTTTAATTTTTTTCTACTGAAACAGCAATTATTAAACCTATTTATACTATTGAAGTAATGGCAATTAAATTTACTGTTATATATATTTTTATTTATTTTAGAAGTGGCGCCCGTATAAATGAATAAATTTATTGTTATATTTTATTGAATATTCAGTTGAGAAATGAATACAGAAATTTTGTACAATAACTATTTCTTGAAATCTTAATTACTTTGGCCACTTTGAGAGTTACTATAATTTGGATCTTATATCTGTATTTTACAGATCAACGTAGTCTCAACGTAAATCCACAAAACTCCGCCGTTGCGCATCGTATTGGTAAGTGATGAATTAATTAATTTTCATTTCGCGCTGAGAAAAACGGGCTTAAGATTTTGAATTGAATTTGAACACGATATATTAAATTAACGAATTAATAAAAGCGCCAATCATTACTAATTGTACTTATCTTTACACGGCGTTGATTTTAAGTTTTATAATTTATTTACTACATAGAATATAGATTGATGTTATATTAATTAAAGCAAAGTATAAAATGACGTAATAAAATATTACATAACGTACCGATATCGAATAATCAATAACCTCGAATAATTGCGAGGCAAACGTGTCAAACTTCTAACAATCGTAACAATGTGTATAACACTTTAATGGTTTCGCACACGTGAATAATTGTTTTCGCTTCTCATCCCAAGCACTCTCATTTTACCTCTAATCAAACTACGGCACGTCCAAAATATGAAACGTCATCCTGAGTATTTCAGGCTGATATTCGAAACGAGATTCGCGAGTAACGGTTAATAAATACGGGCTTTAAAGTTTCGGTGGACGTCACAACCGACGAAAGATTAGAGTGCGCGTTGCGTAATACGAGCAGGATGCATTATAGCTCAAAAGAAGCCGCATACATATCGCGCCCGGAGCAACGGCGAGGGGGAAAGGTGACGTTATTATAGTTTATATACGTTTGCTAACTCGCTTGTAGCATGCAGCGTTCGGAAACTGCAGAGAAGAGGATTATAACTTCCGCTAGGTTACATGTAAAGAGCCCATTCGGATAAAATATTGACTTGATATTGAGCACGTTGCGCGCGATGGATTATATATACGATTGCATCGCAGCTAGCAAGTTGTTAAGCGAGCACGGGAATCTTGTGCTATCGTGACCTCACTTATAGGTAAGCGAGTAAGCGAAACACAGTGATATAAACGTGAAATAAGCGAAACAATCATAGATATCGAATAAGCGAATAAGTAATGGAATATTAAGATGTCAGATCGTACGATTTTCTCATTTTGTCGAACAACATACACTTGACAGAAACACTTAACGAATTCGCGATTGTCGTGAAATTCAGTACAGATGTAACAGATGACGTCAACAGGGCGGAGATAGTGTTGTGTTATTTTGAGAAAATCGCAGGATACCCATTGATATAGGAAGATGCATTGTATAAGAAGTCAACAAAATTGAGAAGCGAGCGACAAAACGTTTCGAAAGCTTTCTCGCAGGCCGAAAAGTAATTTGAAAGGGATGCACTTACAACCATCTGATATATCGCGTCGACAATATTGTACATCTCGTCCCTCGTGATGAAGCCGTCGTTATCCACGTCGTACAAACGGAAGGCCCCTGAAAAGAGACGGAAAAAGGAAGAAAAATGCGATTGACTTCTGCTACTGAAATTTCTGGAAGGACACAAAAATCCGAAGGTGCATGCGCTTTGTTCGGATGAGAAACAGTATCTTTCACGTTTCACGCAGGATTCTCTCGCGAGCTTGTAAGTTCTGTCTCTCCGACGATATCCCGATCGCGATATTCTCCGCGAAAAGCAGCTATACGTTTCATTCTTTACTTTTGTTCGGATTGTGATCCTTCATTGATAACAGTTTTCTCAATCGAGGGACTTTATCGTCTTTCAGGTCGTCTCGAATTTTATGTACCTATAACGATTGCAATTTGCAAGTTTTTCTTAAGTATAAAATTTGCGAAAAAACGTGGATATTAATTTATAGCTCAATTTTATCAGTTTTTATCTATTTCCATTGAAATGTTAAAAGCAGTTACAAGTTAAGCTGCATCTCTGATACCAATTCTGATTTCTTTTTATGCAAAGTTATCAGCGGCGAACGTTTTATTTCCTCAAATAAAGTTGAATTTAAAGACTTAATCGCGTTAGGTAAATCAAAAATTCGCCGCGCGATTCCGGCGCAATTGTCCGCAACGCACCTAAAGTAGATGGGTAAACAAGGTAGCGCACGAGAGAACTCTCCCACATTCGAGTAGGTAATACGAGGGACGTTTTTCGAGGTACATAAAAGGCGAAATACTCACAGTGAAGCTTTTCGTCCAGGTTACCGCGCGACGTCACCGAGAGCGCTCTTATGAACTCCTCGAACTCTATCGTGCCGTCCTGAAACAACAATTCGACGTATCCTTATTTTGTCGCACGCGAGACACTATCTGCTATCGATCGCGGAATATTCGAGGATCACTTTGCGATCGCGTTTCTTTAAAGGCGGGATAGCTATCGGTTTGCAAGTCGAGCAACTGTCGGCCGATACGTTGTGCAAATAGGTTTCCCTCTCCTGGGTATTCGTATTTTCTCCCGGCTCGCAAATCGAATAGTCTCATGAGAGAAATCCGAAGAAAATTTCCGTCTCCGATATTTCTCAATATTTTCAATAAATATATACTCGACGCGTGATGCGAATGTCAATGCTATAGCTCGATTGCTTGGGAAGCGAGGCCAGTGCTGATTAAACATGCGCGATGATCAATACGGATTATCTCGGTCCTGTGGCGCGCGCGCGCGCGTAAATTTGTACAGCGTGTGAGCGTGCAACTCGCGATGTAAATTAACAACCTATTCTTATCTAATGTCAGACTAAATAAACGCTTAACCGGGCAGTTAAACGGGCAAATAAAGACGTTGCGAGGGGCAGCGGCCGTATAGCGAAGGGG
This sequence comes from Temnothorax americanus, assembly GCF_048541705.1. Classification (NCBI taxonomy): domain Eukaryota; kingdom Metazoa; phylum Arthropoda; class Insecta; order Hymenoptera; family Formicidae; genus Temnothorax; species Temnothorax americanus. Next base: position 3,086,086 of record NW_027509253.1, read on the forward strand.
AGGGAAAATAATTTGAGTAAGATAGTCGAGAGAGCACATCGCGTGATCGCTCTTGCACGCGAGCTGACGAACGCGAATTTGAAAAGCATGCGAGGATGCGCGGAAAACCACGACGTTTACATTATACACACGGTGACAAGGACAAGAAACTCACGGCGTTCTCGTCGAAGACTCTGAAGACGAGAGAGGCGAACTTTGACGGGTCACCCTGGGGGAAGAACTGCTTGTAGATCTTTATGAAGCCCTGAAATCACACGCGAGCGCCATGTACATCGCGAGCTTTTTGCTCGCTATTGATTATTGTGGGGGTGATTAACCCTTTTCTGCGTTATTGTTGCCACGTGACATATGATTAATGTACTTTCCGTCCTGAGTATCTCATTCAGTTATGTATATTAGTTTGATTTTTTGCTTTATGTTTTACTTGCACTACAACAGCGTTTTTTTTTTTAAATGAAAAGAAAAGAAACAGTTAATATAAAGAATGCATAATACCTGTTCTGTCAGCAATCCATCAGGGCAATCTTTCAGGAATCCTTTGTGCCTACGTAATACATAATAATATTCTCGTATAAGTAATTATTTATTTAAGTATAAAATTAACGTAAAAATTTTTCAATGTTACTAATAGTTGGAAATTACGGGAAAAATTGTTTAAAGTTTACTTGTCCGAATAATCTTTTATTTTAATTTGGCAAATTAAATCAATTCTCTCGTAAATTATTTTCTTCCGATTGTCGGCGGAATCCTTAATCATTCTGCCCAAGTTAGCGAAAGTTCGTAAAATAACCCATTGCTGTTCTTAGAGCCGAGCCTTACCATTGACGAATTTCCTTTTCGGTGACTGAAACAGAAACAGAAAGGGACATTTGGGGAGGCAATTAATTATCGGTCGCGCGACGTGTGTATATAGGGCAAAATTGGGTTATTCCGCGCGTGAAAAGTGCCCCCCGGTAAGAAAAAGCGCGACGCAAAGAGTCGCTGAGAGAGCGGGGCGAAGAATTATTGTTCACCCAAGCTCGTATCAACTGCCGTGTGATTTACTGCACGACGGATTTACTCGGTAAATTCAGTACGGAGGTACGTGTCACTGAAAAACCCGATTGTCCCGTGAAAGCGATCAAATTTTTATACGGCGCCGCGGGTGGATGGGTCCGAATCGTTTCTCTTTACGTCAGCGGACGAAAAGTGGGACGTACGTCTCTTTTTTTACGCTCTTCTCCACGTTTACTTGGACAGACGTGATACGAAAATGTATCCCGACTAAAACTGACTAATTAAAAAAAAAAAAAAAAAAAAAAAGGTCGTCGCAGTGCAGAGGCGATCCGTTTGGTGTATTGAATTTATTTGCGCGAAGGGGGGGGACTGATATCACCGCGAAAGACAATCGATAACGGCGTTTGTTCCCCCAAGACGGATGCGCGCTGCTGAAATAACGAAAGTTTCCGTTCGAACCTCTGTATATTTAAGCGAAGGGATTATTAAACGGTCTTTTTTGCGACGGTCGAAGAAAAAAATTGGGAAAATTGAGAAGGGAGATTAATAAACGTTTTGTCGATTTATTTCCTAAATTTCGATTTCACGCAGAACACGTTTGTCGAAGGGGATTTTTCGATTAAAGCGAACTTGGCGAAAATATTGGTCCGACGTGCTAAAATTGCACACATGGGAAATAGATGTGTAGTCGATATGCTTTTGAAGTTTACTCCAAAGCGAAGGTATTTTATTTTTTCACTAAAATGTTTTATTGGAATTGCAATTTTAATTGATAACCAGGTGGTAGGTTACCCTCTAAAGTACACGTGCCGCAAGCAAAGCGCTTTGCTCCCCACGTCAGCTGAACCGAATGTGTTATCGCAAAATGAAGGAAGAGACAAAGGGCAAAGGGCGTAGGAGACGCGAACGCTTGGGATCGATAGAACTACGAGAGAACATGAAGAGTTTTGCGGTTTATATGGTAATCTTGAGTCGTCCCAAGTATATCATTAACTTTCGCAAACAGTGCAGCGAAGCTTCCCCATCTCCGTGTGAGGAGAACTCTAACTGTACCGGATATCACGTGATCTCTCGCTTGTCTAATCAGGATATTATTCCGATCGCGGTAATAGTTTCGCAACTTTTTCTCGTTCCCGGAGGACTGGTAAAAGTGCGCGAGAAGTTTCTCGACACCGCGTTTTTCCCGGGACAGATTGTTTTCGCAGGATATTTTTATCTACGCGAAAATAAAATCCTTCTTTCGTCAGACATCTCCGCTCGCGGAGATCTGACTCCCGAGACGAACCGTCGAATGTCGAGGCGCGTAATTATGCGAGACAAATCGTCGGCGATTGTCGCGACGATCGATCGCGAGCTCGCGAACCGTTCGTTATTTCTCGGAGTTGACGGGGCGGTGGCCCCCGATGGCGATGGTCGACCGAAATATTCCTATAACTATGCAAATGAGATTCGCGTGGAAGGTTTTGTCGGCGGAACAATTCTCCCCGGGATTTCGTGCGCGACGCCACAAAAAAAGACTTGTTTAAACTCGGACTATTAATCTACAGCCTTTTGCACGTGATGCGCAACACCTCTGAATATTGAGAGATCCTCTGTACGCTGCTTCCGTTTTCAACTTCTTACCGGACCTCTCTCGCGTCGGTCGCCTATCCAGTTAACCGCCAGTTTCGACTGGTATCTCGGGAGACATCAGTTTCGTGTTTATCTCGAGTATCTACCATCGGCGAGCACTTTGCGATTTCCGACATGGAACCATCGTTCATCGAGAAAGTTTGGGAGCTATATAGCATAGCAACGGGTCACGCGACTTCGATGGGAACGAAAATTCTCTCGTTTTTCATGCGATTGATTTGCGGTCGGATATTCGGAGTGACATACGAGTCGCCGTTGGTTTTCGCGGCCCGTTCAATTATTCGCATATGCCAGCGGCATAAACAGCCATTTCGTGGCTCATTTAACGCGTAATAATTTCCACAGAGTTAGAAAAATATTGCGCCGGCTACAAAAAAATCTTATGCACGACCTATTTTTCGTGAATGTGCGAGTTTACACTCTTTGGTCAATACACTCGAATCGGCTAATTGATCTGAAGATCGAGAATGGTTAATTGGACGTAGTTACCTAATACTTAATTAATAACCTGACTGGTTTACTGGGCGTAGAAGATAGAGCACGCCAACCAAAATGCAAATGCTCTTTTTCTCCGTCGTCCACCATTATCCATTTTTCGCTTTTTTCACGTTTCCCTTAAGTAAATCTCTCGATATCTTCCGTGCTGCGAATTTTTTCCTCGAACGGGAAAAAATTTACCGCTCTGAATAATATGATCCGCTTTATCGCGTTAATTTGTACCGAGATTTGTACAAATGCGCTTCGAACGAGGATTAGCCGCGACACCCGAAACCGCCGTGGTATTTATCGTTTAAATATGAAATTACTTTACCGCAGCACGTACGCATTTAATCGTGCCAGTGAAATATCGGGAAAATCAATTGTAATAGAGAATGCAAATTTTAGGGGCTACTGTGTAAAGAATTCAACATACTGTTGGCCTTGTGCCGCCACGTTACATATTGCACTGTGTGTATCAGTGATTAACTCTATAATGAACGGAACGATCTAAAGATTATAAAAAGCCGATAATAGCAAATAGAATTTAATTTTTAATATGACGCTTTGATGAAAAAGTTGCGTCACTTATGTTTTTCAAAAAAATGTACTATGGCTTAAAAAAAGAAATAACAGTTAAATAGACTAAGAAATAATCAACGAAAAACAAACTTGTTTATTTCTTTAAGTTATGAGATGTTGAGGCTCGAATAAGTAATGAAGATCGTATTCGCTCAAAATAAAAAAATGTTTAAATTGAACACACGCGTCTGTCACAATTATTATTCTACCATTTAGTTGGAATGTTTTAAGATGCCGCGCTTATCAAGTTTCTGTTCTCGTATCTTCTCGTTCGCCACAAGAAAGTAAGAAGATGGCACAATGTAGTTTAGGTTTCAAGACTTTCGGTTAAAAGCTATATATCCGTCGCACGTGTTCAGGAAGTTGTATATGGACAGTAGATTTTTGCAAGTTTTCTCCCCACTATTTCTCCAGATATATTCCTCATCATACATTGCTCCTCTCATCCAGACACTTCCCCGTCTCTCCTTTCTTCTGCATTCGATAATAACCTCGGGAGTTACTTTACTCATGCGCGTTTTCCGTCGCGACGAGCACAAGTTTTTCTAATCTGCGGCTCAACGACGCTCGTAAATGGGAGCGTCGAGGACTGTCGAAAGGTACCGTCGAAGAAATGCAGTGATAATGCTGTCGCCACCTCTGTCACCACATGCCAACGTAATCTCAGCTCTATTTTCCAGCAGTTGAATTAGGTTAGCGTTTTTCCTGGCCGCCCGTTTCGTTCGCGCTCGTCCTGGCGATAAAGTCGAAATTGTCGAATCAATCGACGCGTGCTTGGCAAACTGACGCGATATTCTTTCGCTTTCAAATATATTCCGTATTTGCATATCATACATGGCGCGACGTAAGCGCATAGTCGCTTCGTGTTCGCAGTTCGCCAAATATCGGGGGGAAACTTGCGTCGAGGTACGATGAATTTTTAAATAGGATATAGGACAGATGTATAAACATGTGATATTGCGCGGTTGCACTTAGTACCGAGAGACACGAGACACGAGGCTGTGTTTAATCGCGTGCCGTAAGTACGGTGCACGGAGTGTCTTGAATTAATGCCGCGGAGCTTGGCTTCCCTCACGCTCCGCCGTTATTCAAATTTGCCGTTTCACCAGGGGAGCGCCTGCCAACTGACTGCGTCGGGTCTCGGGTAGGTACGAGACGTTTATCAAAATGACTGCCTTAAACACGACCTTTTTTATATTTTAGGGATGACGCGTTTGCGGCGCGGTATATTGTGTAATCTCCCGGGACATGTGTTATTTGCAATATTAATTTTTCGCGCACCGCAGGGTAACCGATCTGTAATACATCGTTCGAACTAAATATGGGCTTCGCAAAACTCGAGTTCTCATTAGAGATATATTAGATGCCAACGTGCACGTGTGAAAACTTAGTTAAATAAATACGTTTTTAATTCTTTAATTCGGTATTTTCCAAAAAGTGCTCCGAATTTATTAAAATATGCTTGGAATAAAAAAATATACATGCAGTTGTACCCGTCGCTCTTTAAGTTACTAACATAAATGAAGAAAATTAAATTGAGTAGCTGATACTTTATGATAATTTGAGTACGAGCGAAATTTTTTATAGGGTTTTCAAAAATATGATGTTCTTATGAACTGTGCCATATTTCCCTCGCGATTTATGTGTAGAGCGAACGAATGTACCTTATACGAGAAGTGTTCGTAAAAATAGCGTTATCTAGCTTGAGCTACTTTAATTCGTTGAGTTCCGGGGTCCATTTAATCATTCGGACTGGTGGTAGTATCGATAGATAAGAGAAAAATCAGAGGCGAAGGAAAGAGGAGTGCGCCTTTTCAAATAGTTGCTCCGAAAACTCATCTCGATGTATACCGCCTTTATCCCACGAGAACGTAATCTCTGCTTATTTTCTCGGCGGAGGCGAGTAATCCCCGTCGTCGATTCATCGCGCCGAGTTCCGATCGATCGGTTGGCGTCGGTTGGCCCGATCCTTCCGAATAAAATACAACCCGTGGTTCCAAAATCAGCTCGTTGATCTTTGTCGGTCGAATAATAGCGAGAGAAAAAAAAACAAATTTGCGAAGAAATATGCGATCTGATAGCGACCGATTTTTCACGATCCCGATTTCATCTCGACCAATGCAGGATAGCGTATAGGTATTTTCTCTTCTCCTTCGACTTCGAGTCCATTGTCTCGCAGGCCACCGCGCTGTTCTTTACGAGCGGAAGTGGCGGAAATAAAAAAAAGCGTAAAAACTTTTTTTTTTGAGAACTAGTTCCGGTCGAGTGATTCCGATCAAGCAACGGAATTGTTTTCCGAGGTTGTCGATTCAATTTTAGAAAACTGTCAGAGGTGAGTTGTTTCGTTCGTTCGTTTCGTTCGCAAACGTGCCATAATATGCATTTTGTTATAGAAGCAGCGATTGTCGTTGCAAGCTATCAAATGTCGGACGCGCGTTCGCGCAATGTCACTGCGAGATTTCGCGGTGGATTAGTTACCGTCGCGGATAACTTTGCGCGATTAAAAGGTGTCGACGAGGGGCGGTCGAACGCGTTACTCGAAAAATGACGAACAGCCGGCGATAATTGCGCAACTTTTTAGCCGTCGCGTGACGTGCGATCCTTACGGATAATCGCTCGTAAAAGTCCGAAAAGTCTGCGTCCTCTTCGACCGCGTTAAGAAGTCCCCGGAAGTTGTCGGGTCGTTAATTAAAATAGCTTTCGAAAACTTCACGGTCGAGATGCGCGCGATGACATGAAGATGAGAAAACTTTCGAGCGGTGTCAACGGCTGTCACACGCTAAAGGCGATCGCTCTAAAAGTCTATAAGCGCGGCGGGTCTCTCGTCTCTCTGATTTTCCTTAAAGTCTCGTTAACCCGGGACCGGTTGCGGGAGATGTAATTTACGTATCGGAGACTCATAATCTAAAAACCATTACCCCATTTCGTGCTGAGTCGTCGGAATTATTAATAAGTTATGCTTCTCAGTTAATTAGAACGAATTATCCTTGAAGATAATGTTACGCTTTCAAGTTCCAATGATGTGACCGACGAAATATTGCGATATTCTAATGACTGGCCTGGGCTATAGCTCTTTTTTAAATCAAGATAGAAAAAACTGGTGGAGGAAAATTTTTTATTGTATTCACTTTCTACTCAGTTAGGTGATTATAATTTTTCCAACTATGCACCTATGCGCTTGCAAAATGTAACTGCATTTTTTTTTTTTTTTTTTTTTTAATAAAATCATATACTTTTTTAACGTGAATTGATTCTTTTCATTATTCTGCATATAAAAATATTAAGGTAAGGTAATCGGAATAGTTTTTTCTTATGAAAGTTTTTGAAGGATATAATCTGTATTCGCAGCAATTTATTTTAAAGAATAACTTGAAAGAACGAATTACAATAACTTATTCTAATGTAACTAGTGACCATTTTGAAAATATTATAAAAACCGTAGAAAAATGGGTAAGAAAATGTTTAGACTGTCACGGTGGTATATTTGAGCACTTAATGCAATAAAATATAATTTTGCAATGATATAAAATATGCAATATCTGGAAAAATATTGACCTTCCGATTACTTTATTCTGATACTTTTATTTGCAGAATAATAAGAAGAATCGATTTACGTTAAAAAGATTATTTGAAAAAATATGATTACAGAATAGCGATAGAGATCATACTATATATAAACAATGAAAGATTTTTCATTACCACTTTTATCTATCTTAACTCAGAATGGAATTGTAACTCAATTACTAGAGTCCCCCTGTATGCGTATCTCTCTGATACGAAAAGAGAAACAAAAATGTATTTTTTTATGCATGGTATGCACAAACAATGATGATTTATGAATGGATTGTAAAATGCATTTCGTGCAATCGCGTACGAAAAAATTCGCGCGTTTATTCCGGGATTAACGATTAACGTGTTAAATGTGACTATTTAAGCGCGCAATATATAGGTATCACTTCTTTTTTGTTTTATCAGCTTTTATGCGAAAATTTTTGATAGACCAGATTTCCGAGGCTTTATAATGGATTAAATCTTTATTTATCTCTTGCGTAATTTATACCTGACAATAAAAAATATTTAAAGGGCGTGTAAAAATAGATGGACGTTTCCTGCGTTCAGAAATGATTCACGTAAGTTACATATACATATAATCCGGATATATATATGTATATATATTTTTTTTGTTTTGAGAAATGAATTCTCTAATTAAGTTTAAAAATAAAAGCGACGAGGAAAAGTCAATAAAATATGCGCAGAAGCGAATGCAAACGAAAAATTTCCTCGTTTTTAGTAAAAAATATATATACCTACTAAACTTCCTGATGGTTAAAAAATAAAAATAAAAGAGATTCAATTTTTTATTGAGACAATAGAATGTTTTGGGGATAAAAAATTTGTACCTGTTCTCTTTTTTCGGTAGTTGACGCGCGGAGGTGTGCGGCATGTGATTCGTTTAAAGGATATAATGCGGACGAGAATGCTCGGTCGCTGCAAAATATGCGTCGTCGTAATACGCGCGATACGTAAGCTTCTCCGCGGGGATACGCAACGCCTGGTTGCACGTAAATGCGGATCCGTCGCGCGGCTGTATATATACTCCGTCGTGTATACAGGTATGCATTCTGTTTGCACACACGCGAGAGAACGTGAACGATTGCGCAATTACGACGGACTCGCCCGGCGATGCGACGATGCAACGCGGCGGTAGCTTCACCGAGAAAGAGAGAGAGGGAGAGCGAGAGAGAGAGAGAGAGAGAGAGAGAGAGAGAGGAATTTCGGGACATTATGCACGCGAATGCAAATACAATTTATACACAGATAGTTGTTACGTTTATGAGTTTGCGCATACGACGTCACCGCCATCCGCTCCGTACACCGTAATTGGGACAGAGTAAGCGCAGGGTGTAAAGGGTTAACTTTCGAAGTTCCGCGTGTTCTGGTCGGAGATGCGGACTGCGGCGTTGCGCGAACTGCGCGGTAAATTTTCACGCGGGTTGTCGCAGCACATTATTGCAGGATTCGACACTCGCGCGCATCCTTTGTGACCGGGGATTAATGCAGTCTAGTCCGCATTTATGCGCGGGAGACCCGGAAGCGCTATATAGCTGTCGCGAATTGTACAATTTTATCTCCGTGAAAACATACGAACGGCTCTCGGTCAGGGAATTCCGCGCGCATCGCTGATCGTGTTATTTCACCGCCGCTGGTAACTCCCGATGCGACGCTCGAACAGTGTAGTTTGGTCGGTTGGTGACCAAAGTCTCTCTTCGTTTCCGGCGGAATTCAATTTCCACGCGAGCGCGTTATCGAGGACCCGCACCTCCGCGTCTCTTACGGTACGCTATGCAGACTGCAAATCCGTCGCCGGCGCGTTTACAGTATACCTTATATCGTTGCCTTCTATCATTGGCATCGACAATTTACGGCACGATCGCCTCGCTTATGCGATGCACGTGCACGTGCACGTGCACGTGCGTAACACGCCTCCGCAATTTGCGACGATAACCGGCGCCGTGCCGTTACGACAACAACGACGGCGATAATGGTGGAAAATCGTCGACGGGAAAGTGGAGTCGCGCCTCTTATTAGCGAGCCGATCTCGGCCCGAGGAGAAACTCCACTTTTCAAGGTTCGTTATCTCGTACTCGTTTAAGCAAAGAGATTTAAGCAAAGAGCAAATGTAACATCAGTCTATCTCGCGTCAGATATAGTACAGCTCGGTGTAGCTCGCAACTTTTTTAGCGATATTATTGCACGTGATGTCCAACTTTCGCTTGGAATGTTTTAATTTACATTTTAATTCATATAACAATTTAAAACGAAAAAGTAGTTACTGATTGAGGATAAACTTTACTCGCCGAAAATATTTATTTTTTTTTTTCAGTCTGTTCTAATTTGAAAAATATTTCTAAACAAATTAAATAATTGAATAATTTCAGCATAATCCACCGACATCGTCAATTGAAGAAGAATGGTTGCGATCTTTGAATCGAGTTCGCTCGATAAATCGATTTTGAATGTGAACAGATTCGTAGTTCCGTGTATTTCCGTGAAACAACTGGTTGCAAAGTGCATTTTAATGGAACGCTTGAATTAACGGCGCCGCCGTCCCGGATGTAACGCGATCGAATCCAACGGGACGCATTGTGCACGCATTGCGATACACGGTGCGAGAATATGGTAACGACTCGTGCGAACTATTTACGCGGACGCAATTGGGACGGTGTTTCGTGCAATCGTGTAACACAATTACGACGATCTCACCGCGTTGATAGAAGCGAATTGAATTAAATTTTGACGACTCTCGCGTTTTATACGCGATCTTTGCGCGCGGTAAACTTGCGCTCGGACAGGAAATGCGACTGATGCATTTTATTACATTATTTCGTAATAAAATGTCGTGGGCCGTGGTTATGGTGTGACAGTTACATGCGGTGTGTCAGGCAAATTAAATTTCTAGTCGCTCGTACGCGGCACGGTCTAAGCGGTATATTGGATCTCTGCGTGTTATTAGTGAAAAACAAGAAACGAGGGAAATCGCAAAAAGTTTTTGTTACCTTTGCGGAATATTGATTCGGCTATATTTTTTCATTATTGTTAACGGAGCTTACAGTGTAACCTTAGTAATCGCAAACAATAACCTAATTGTTGAAATTTGCTGAATAATAGTTAATAACAATATATATAGTAAACGATTAATTATTAATAATATATGCATATGAATAACGAATGATGTTAATTAATCGCAATAATTAATCGAACTGCGCACAAGCCACTGTTCGTGTTATTTCGATATTGCGTGTACGTCGTGAAAGCCACAAAATCTCTCGTTAAATATACTAATTCCATTGCCGATTTGGCACGAGCGTGCGGAACAAACACGGGCGAGATTCGCAGGACGATAAATCGTTGATCTATGTCTACGTCTACGCCCGTGTTGATTCCCGCACGGTTGTGTCTTATCTCCGCTCCGCTTCGTCACCTCTCTCGCGCACAAGTGCTCTCCCACCAATTACTGGGATACACATATAAACGCGGCTTTGACAGACGGTGGACGTGTGCGTTGCGGTTTAAGCTTCGGTGCGACACGAGACATCGTCACATCACTATTGTCTCGAAACGCGACAAGACAGCGACGTGCGAGAAGCGTGTCACGAAACGGAGTGCCCCAAGTCGACTTTTTTAATCTCTTTTTTTCAATCTCTTTTAATGACAGCGAGATGGATCGAGGTTTCGGTCGGGTCTGCATGATTTACTTAAAAAAAAAAAAAAAAATTCGGCACGCCACAGTTTTAATCTACAATTAATCCCCGCGGGTTCGAATGAATAGGAAACAAAAACTTTGTCGAGAAACATGTTACACGGGACATCGATCACTTATACTCACTATAAATAAAATGATTTGATATTTGTAATATTCTTCTCGCGTTCGTAAGCATTGCGACTGAACGCGGAGAATGTCGAGTGTGAAATATAGAATATAAGGGTGATTATTGTAGCGTTAATTAACGCGCGTATAATCCTGCATAACTGTTGTATCGAGTTGCATCTGAGTTTATTAATATTTTTCACTCACGCTGAAAGCGTGCGTGTAAATATGCCGCAGGGAGGCGCCGAACAAAATACCGGATAATCCCAGCGTATTAATTAACATGCGTAATTGGCCATGTTTTTCACTTGACTAGTATACGTGTGAGTATCTTCAAGTGAATATTTCAGATATTTGGCATCGAGTTAGTTTGTTTATTATGATTTTCCTAATTATTAACACACTATCACGGTATCGTTATCATGAAATCAAATTATTGACACAACGTGAAGTTATAATTATTTATCCAATGATTTGATATTATTACAAGACTCGCGATTTGATCCGCAATTGTTTTATCGTTTGCAATGCTTCGTTTGCAACGAACGAACGAAGAAAAATGTGATTCGTTCCTGATCGGCGATTTGACGGCGAATGTCAATGGCCGCACGTTTGAAAAATGCGCACATGCTCAAAATATTGCATCGATCTTATTGAAACTTTCTATATTTTCTGATAAAATTCATACATTTTCTAAGTAAAACTTGGTTTGGAATAAATTTTTACGGCTACGATATATCTCTTGCATTTGACGCGGTTTTCATAAAAAAATGTACTTCAAGAGAATGGAAAACACAGCAAGAATAATAGCTATAACTTTACGAAAAGATCTACGATTTCTTTCGTTCATTTGTTCCTTCGTTCGTTCATTTTATTAGATTGTCCGTCATCCTTCTTCTCCTTATCTTCATCTTCCACTCTTGGCATAAAAATGAGAATTGTGTTTGCGCGGTCATGCCGGAGCGTGGAAAGGGAGTTTCTAAGAAGAAGTAAAGAGACGGCTCTCTCCGGCGCCGAGCAAAAGACTTCGCCCGGCCCATCTGTATTCTATTTTCTTAGAATAAGGAGCTATCGTGCTCCTTCCATCGACGCCGGAGTGCACCGTGTCGTCTGATTTTACTGCTGGAAATCACTCGAGGACGCGAGTATGGCAGGCGCATACGTTCGAACAACTAATAGCTAGAAAAAACCTTTCACGCGAGCCCCATTTTCCCTGCCTGGCATCCCGAAAATAAATGCATTCCGCATTTACGCTATCTCGCGATTTTTCTATTATACCGCGGGCTAAAGAAAACGATTAATTTATATTGAAATTTTCTGCGGCATATGTTAATTAACATCGTGTCGATGTGTACAAAAAATGCGTTATTTTTATAGCAATGATTTTGAAGTAATTTCCGAAAGAAGATGAGATATATATATATATATATATATATATATATATATATATATGTAATAAGATCCAAAAGTTTCCGATTCAAGGATATAAAAAATATAAAACAATTTTTTTTAATATCTTTATTTAATAAGTACCTATACGTTTTTTTTATAACGATAAATTAATTTTTTTTATTTATCATTAAAAATATGTTCTAGATTTTTACCCTTGTAATAGTTTAATACTGCGGAAATCACTTCTTCATCATCGGTGTTTTTTCCACGCAAATTAGATTTTAATTTTGAAAATAAAGAAAATAATCGGGGCTAGGGCGGGTGATAAAGAAGTGATTCCGCAGTGTTCAAAAGTTCAGAAAAATTAATTTCTCGTCCTAAAAAAATATATTGAAATAAAGAGTGATTATATTTGTTGAAAAATAAAATGGTTGTTTTATTTTATTACTTTTTTAATACCTTTGAGCCGGAAACTTTTGGACCTCACTTTGTAAAATTGAAGAAAAACTTCAGTAACATTTTTTCTAGTAATATTTTGCATTACCGAAATAATTTATAATTTTTGTTTATAGCGCATATTTTATAAATATTTGATTCTAAATTTTTCGCATGCATATAGATCATCAGATTTTAAGCGGAATCGTCTATTTTCTTTAAAAATTGGCAAAATTGAAGAATTTTTATTAAAACAACGATATATTGTTACTCTTTGAAATACTCACGGGAATATTCGCGATAAAGGGATCAAGAACAAATTCCCTCAGGTGACAACTGGGTTATCCATTTTTATTAACACATTCATAAAAATTGATCATATTTTCTATCCGTCGTGGTGTGTGTAGAGCCGCGTGATATTAAATATTATAAATAAATGGTTGTAAATGGAGGAATTCCAGAATAAAATATAACTGCGGTTACGCACATTTCTGCGTTTCCTAAAAGACAAAAGACCCACGACGCCGACGACGACCACCTTAAATCGTCCGTGACTTGCAGTTCGTATTCCAGTCGAGTGCATCGTGCTTTTATGTTCCTTGCGAAACCGGGGCTCGCAAAATCGAACGTGATCGGCATTTCGTCCACGGAACATTACGATACGGAACATGCGGGTCCGCCAATACCTGACATTTTAGATTTTATGGCTAATAAAAATCACTTTCACGTTCGTCCAAACAGATATCGGCACTAATCGCGAAATAATTTATTTCGTTTCGTTTGTCTAATTTATTTCTTTTATGCGAAGGTAAAAGATCGCTCGAAGATCAGCAGCTATCCGAATTCTAAAAGACTATATTTTAACAGAGCTCTGCTTTTTTCTGTTATTTCTAAATTTTATCGCGTGTAAACGAGCGATCGTGGTTTTTAAATGGCGCGGAAAGTTCGAAAAAGAAATAACTGCCGAGTCGAATGCAAAAAATACACGATACCATTGTACCTTTTTTACATTGCGAAACGATTTAATATAGCGGTTTGATAATGGATAAAGTGATTACTCTTCCGGACTCGTAGAATATATATATATACAGTAGATAGCTGAGATTTTTTGGTACATTCGATAGATATTTAATTAACATTATTGAACATAATATATATTCTATATAAAGAACACGCTAACGTCTTATATATATAAGGAAACCGCTTTTGCCATCGTTTGATTAAAATCGAACGCCCGAAGATGTCTTTGGGCTCTCGACTCTTCTCTCCGTCTCGCCTGAAATACACTTGTTCCACTCATTCACGTTCATGCAGTAATCGAATTTCCTCTATCGAACGGCACTGAGGCCAACTTTTTCTCTTCGTGAGGAATCGAGCGCTTTGATCTCATTAAGCTCGTTAAAGCGCTTGGAATTCTTTGGATTATCCTTCGAGAAGCTAATAAGTGTATTCTTACGTTCGTATTACATCGTACGAAGATATGAATTAAGATAGATGCGCGATCTCGCTGCTGTGCCTCTTATGCAAAACTACGCTGTATAAAATAGGCCATGTTAAAAATTTTTGCAATCTGTTCTAAATCTTAATCGTTTTGTTTTTTTCCGGCGTGAGTCACAATGGTATAATTTCCATCAGATATTTTTCTCTGAGTTACAAGTACCATTTATTTTGCCACAGATCGGAAAAAGTTATATGTACTTTATTGGATCAGATCTCTCAATATTCATCATGAAACAGCTTTCTGGATAAAAAGTTACCTTAGCGGCATCCGATGTCGATACTAAAATCTGATGTTAAAACCCGAACAAAAAAAAATGTCAATGTGTTCTCAATCTGAGGTTCCGATAAGATAATCTCGCTGTTTCAGTATCACTGAAATGCAAATTTATCGCTGTAGTAATGACACCGGCAATAATTTTATTTTTATCGTCGTATCGCGGCACACGGACGCACGCAAAAACGAGACAGTTCCATTCAAATCCAATTACCTCTCTCCGATGCAGCTTCACTCGTTCGCTATAACTTACTTACCAGAGATACAATGATATTTTTATTTGGTTTAATAAAAGTCTCTCAAGCACATATAGCATACCGTAAATCTCTTTTATGTACTCCAGCGTATTATACATAGAACGGTCTTTGCGAGAGAGCGGAGCCGCGCGCATCGAAATAGCTTTGCCGTCCATGCGGTATCGGAGATGGAAATGCGGGGCGTGCAGTAATGTACGTACGAATATTCGTACGGTTTCGCGTAATCTATACAGCATCAGCCGCGCGTCTATACAAAGGAAATACCTGTATTCGCGCATATAGTTTCGATATGCGAAAAGAGCAATCATGCTCCTCTTATGCTACTGCGTTTCATTTTCGTTCGTTTATTTTTTTTGCTACGCCGAGACTTCGAACGGTTTAATTTAGCCGAGCTGTTGAATGTATGAATCATTAATAGAACGATATCAGCGCACTCGGTACACGACCGTGCCCGCAAGGGCCCGCGGGATTACGGCAACGGTCCCATAAATTCAACCTCGTTTGAACAAAGAGCGGATTCTCGGGGTACATCCGGGTTCCTCCGCCCAGCAGCCGGGGCGCGTATCTATCGCGCCGTCCTAGATTCTAGTTCCAAGCGTTTCGGGACTGTAACGAGATTACAGAGGGGCTGGAAATTAACATCGGAGAAATATACCGTTGCCGGGCGAGAAGTTGGCCGAAACTCTCGGTATTGCATGCGCCCCGCGCCTCCGCGTGTTCGCCGGTTCGAAGAGCGAGGCGCGAAGGAAACGACTGCTCGATAGTCAATTAGCGCTCATTTAACCGGGATCACACGCATCGATAAGTGATTCGTTCGGCGCGAGAGGCGTGTTTCGTTCGTTGCCGCTCGCAGTTATATTCGCACGGATATTCGATTTTCCCGTCGGGATAATTGCCGTCGGCGTTCCCCGCCATTTCTCGTTGGCGCTACGTGCATCCTCGAATAATCGGTGCTTTAACTGATCGGTGGGATTTCGTGTCTCCTCGTCAGCTGCCTTAGAGTAGACGAGGTGTAATCCCGAAAGACTCGTCCTGCGGGGATATATAAGCGACGTGTAAAGGACGCGCGTGCAAGAGTTTGCACTTTCCGCGCGGCTGTTATGTCTTTGAGAAATTAAATTAACCCCGTGCACGCTCGCGCACGTGGCTGAAAAATTTAGGATAAGAGCACTTCGTGATAGGGAGCGCGAGCATTTTCCTTGGAAAAAGAACAGCGGGGTTGTACACGTATAACACAATTTCATAAAGCATACTTTACGTTTATGACCGGTGCTCGTTATATTTTCATTTTGAAGGTGTATAAGGAGGAATATAATATCATTCGCACAACTTTTGGAACGTCTGACAACGATGCTTTGTTAAACATCACTTTTAGTTTATAATCTCTTACGTAAACTATTGCAATTTAATCAATTTAGTCATTTAATTACTTCTCGGATTTGGCGAACTCGTCGATTTGTACACTGAAATGGCTCGAACGTACATTCCGACAGCTTCCGAACTCTCGATTTAGCTGCTTGTATCAACTAAATGGAACTTTCAAATTTGCTTTATTTAGATACGTGGGTGGATGTAAATATTTTAATACAATCTAAATATCAACGCGGCTCTGCAACTGATGTATTAATGTTGCTAAAGCGAAACTTCAAGTTAATTTCATCCAACCGGAGCCGCAGCTTACAGATATTTAGAAATCACCTCATATTGCGGAACGGAAAGTTGACGGGCGTATATACAGAGTACAAACTCGCGGCAAAACGCGAAGCTCGACAGGCAGAGCGATTACATATGCGGCCGGCCGATAATCGTCGACGTCTAGTTCGCACGCGTGTATAATACCTCCTGGCAAGCGCATAGGCGACGGCGACGTGCGCGGCGAGTGAAAAAGCATCACGTGCATCGATCGTTCACCGTGACAGACGACGTGCCGAGGCGGGGGGATAGTCGGCGGGTAAAAATGAATAATATAACCGACGACGACGTCGACGTCGCTTTTGCAAAGGACGGAAAAGGAAGCGTTCGCAAACTTCACGTATCGTCGTTTCCATCCCGGAGGGGGCCCGAGGGAAGGAGACGAGGGTAAAAGACGCGGGGGGATGGCGGGGGTCACCCAGGCAAACGTATTCGTTCTGCCGTTCTCGCGACGGGAAGAAAAAAGAACACCGGCGACGAATCGCAGCGGTTTTAACGCGCGACGCCGACGCCGACGCGTCGCGGAGGCGTTTTGTCAACGCGAGCCAAGCTTCGTATCGTCAAAACTTGTGCGCGATACGCTTGTTCGATTTTTCCGTCCTGGTTTCTTTCGTAGGAAAAGCGCGCCGGGTCACTAGCGAAAATAACATTCAATACGTACCTTATGACCCGAAATAAACCGCGGTCGATTTCGCGAGTATCGCGAACTTCCTGGAGAATTGCCGGACGCGAAGCTTTCTTTTTCGGCGATTTCCGAAGGATGAAACGTGACTCCGAGAATTTTCTGGATGATTCATATGGTCGATGCGCTCGCCGCCGCTCGACGGCGGGGATTTAAGCCGGGGGATTGAAGTCGGCACGAAACTCGCCGAGTATTACTTCTCTCGCGTCCGACGGGTAAGGACTTCGCTCGGACATAAAGCTGATGCGGGAAAAATGAACGGACCGGAACATCTGCCGTAAAAGTGCCTGGGAATTTATTATTTTTGTTGACTTTGTAATGTGACGCGACGTAAAAGCGAATTTAAGTATCCAATACTACTCATACACAGGGAGTATACAAGGAAGCCATAAGCACAGAGGGATATGTCGGAGCTATGGCGATAAAAGTTCTTTTTCCTTACGGCTGAACGCAGATATTTATTTGTTATAGGTATCTCGTTAGACGTGGAGTAAAATAGGTGGGGATGAAGTAAATATCAGTGAGGTTTTATTCGGTATTCGTTTTAAATTCCTAAATAAGGTCATAAACACCTCTGTATATGTGAGTCGATTAGTTAGAACTTGCGGGAGGCTGCCTAGGAAAAACGGCGAAACTTTGTCGTAACGTAATGGGTGATCGTCCATCGTGGCGGCACTCTATAGCTAGATCCTAAAGAGAAATTGAGTAACATCTCGCGAGGAGCCGAAGATAAATGATAGTTTTCGCAGTTTATCGGCGAGATCCTCGCGGTTCGCGGGCGTGTATCACGAAGAACCTGAGCGCAGTTTGTCTGCGAGTTTACACGCAGACAAATTGCGCGCAAGAACTTTGCCGGTCGTGTTGAAGCTCGCGAGCGTGCGTAAGTAAACTACGCCGGTAAACTACGTGAGGAACGTAGATCAGGGCCTCGAGATAAAGCCGGGACAGGAAAAGTGAGGGACGTAATCTCGCATCAGATAAATTAATAAGCCGCTTGTGATAATGGCGCGCGTGTATCACGCGATCGCGAGAACGAATGCCGAGACTCGAGCACGAGGTCCTCGTATAATCGCTCGTAACGCAACGTAGTCGCGAAACATTGTTTCGCCGGACTGCCTATTGATTTTTACGGGCAGATTAAATGGAAGTTCCCTGAGCGGGTGTGTGGACGGTGCTCAAGCTTGCGACAATGGTCGTAATGGCGCGAAATGTTTGTATCCGGGCGTTTATGGGCGAATGTGAACTATACGGACGAAATTGCCATCGGGTAGTTTTATTATAAAAAATGAAATTAGGTAATGCTTGGATATAACTATGTTAAATAGTGGGATGTTTCTTGAAATATGAGCCTAATGGTTTAACGAGATAATGGTATGTGCGCGAAATGAATATTTATATAAGCGACAGTTAAGTAGAGTTGAAATTATCACCGGATACAAACTATAATATGTTTAAACGATTTCTCATTTAAATATAATTTTTTGATTATTCTTAAAAATATTTTATGTATATATTTAATGTCGAAGCGACATCGATAAATAATAAAATGAAAATAATGCTGCGCCAGCGATTTTATGGTGTTTTGTATACTGACTGTTCTATGGAATGGGAATCCCCCTTTTATATAGGAGGATTGCATGGTTGACCGATGAATTCTATTGTCTTCGTATATGAAGCTTCAGGAAGCTATATGCGCAGTTATGAAATGTATGTATCGTCGATTTTATTAATATACGTAATACACTCTGCGTAGCACGGTTCATTTTATGTTTGTGCACGGTAATTAACAGTTATTTCTCAAATGTCTTTATTTTCGTAAATGTGGCATTAATAAAGTCGCTTTTATTGCTCGGGATTATGTCAAAGCTTAATCGGGAAAACGGTGGGATTTTCGTCGACAATCGTGGAATTGTTTCTACGATCCCACCCGGCTTATCCTTTTTTGGCAAATTTATGTGAAAATAAAAACTTATTTACATAGCTAAGATTGCTTCGAATGTGAATTAAAATTAATTCGATTTGTTAAATTCTATATAAATTTAATTACTAATATAATTAGCTTTATAGCCATTAGCGTTTAACCAGAGTTAATGCGCCACTTCTTTATATATACCGTCGCTGTTGCGCGCAATGTACATACAATTTATAATTTGTCGGTTAATTTTATCTATGAAATAATTTGTTATATTTAGCAATCCGCTTAGCGGAATTTTCTTTGCGCGAGTGTGTGACACGGGAGCAGAAAGTTGTAGTAAATTCGATCGCGCTAAATCTAATAATCGCGAACAAGGGTGCATTACGCCGCAATTGGTTATTTCGCATTTATGTCAAGGGTGCCTGTTAATTTGAATTTTATCAAAGATTCCACGCGTGCGTGTGCTGCTCTCAAACATTGTTATACTACCTCCTATGTACAAGGGGCCGGATCTACAATTTCCGCGAAATGCCATGTTCTCCGGTCCCGTAATTAATACTTACTGATCATTAATTATTCGCAGCATAGTTGCGGCATTGGCGAGGCAGTCGCCAATCATGATGCAACCCGGTCGTTCGCTCGCTCGCTCGCTCGCTCGACGAAAGTTGAATCGGATTATCAACCTAAACCAACCGGGTCTGAATTTATAATCCAAAAGGACGATGATGCCCGGCTAAAGGTGCATCCGCGCGTGAAATTCCTCGTGACTGCAGGCCTCTAACGAGCTCGTAATCCGTAATAACTTGTAATTTCATAGTTATTATTTCCGTAATGAGAACACCGGATCTCTCTCTCTCTCTCTCTCTCTCTCTCTCTCCTTCTCTCTCTCTCTCGTATGTCCGTCCAGCTGGCCAATTTGCGACAGTAATTTATCGCCGTTATTGGACTCTCGTACTATCACGTTAAATCGCGACAGGCATCGGGCTTGACGTTCGTGCGCTGCTGGCGCGGAGATGTCGCATCGATAGCGCATAATTTAAAATAAACGTTACAGCAAGATGACATCCGACCGCGCCGCTAGCGCCATCCGCTCGTGACGATTTGTGTTACGAATATTATAATTCCACGCATTCGTGTTCCGTGCCCGTTTTGCAATTTACATGTCATGTTTTCTCCATCGATATTTTCCATTTAAATGTGTTATACATGTCCCCCAGTTTCGCAATTCGAAGCAGCGCAGCGTTTTAATTTCGCACAATTGTTTCGCAACATTCTGTTTTTTAACGTTCAACTAGAGAAACTATCGACGACGATATCGCTGTACCAATTTTTGTAATCGATTCATAACGATCCATTGTCGAGTCTCTAATTTCAGATGAAATCTCGTATAAAGTCAATGCCGTCATTTTCCATACTCCAATCTATCTGTGAAGCTACTCATGCGTTCATGGAAACTTTTACGGGGATATTCACGAAAATCCCTTCTCGTATCGATCGACTTGTCCAGAAATTGCGGACTCCGAAATTGGTTTTCGGATAAGACAGGTATTTTCCGCCGCGTTAAGCACGCTAAAAGCGAAGCGCAGTTTAAATTTGTGCCTTTAAAAGTCTACTCTCGACGATCGCAATTAAAGTTCAAGAGCGTGTCTAGTTTAGCAATAGTTTCGAGAGACTCTTCCTTTGCGTAAATAATATAAAAATCCGAAAGGGGGGGCGCGATAAAACGCGTCGCCGCAAATGACGAAATCCGTGGCGAATTTCCGCGATGAGAATTTCCTCAAAGAACTCTGGAATGCCCTCGGAAGTTGCGCCTCCCGACAACGAGTCGTGCACAAATCGGAAGTTATCGAAGGAGCGAATCGTTGAAAGGTTTTGTCCGTCCAGGCGGAATAATAGACGCGAGAGCGGAAGATATTTTCAACCTCGCAGCTGATCACCGAGGCGTGCCTATCTTCGACAAAGGCCCTTCTAAATGTATCAACGGTGCTCTAATAGATAAGAGCTCGGACCGGGCGTCTGAAGATTGAAACTATCTATCAAGCCTAGACCTTTTGGCTGATCCTTTCCAGTGTCTTGTATCTTATTTTAGGGCTTATAAAGGTTGACATTATATAGTAGCAGTCGTTTCGTACAATATTAAATTGGTAGGAAAGTAATTGTAAGAATTAATTTTAATTTATCGAGATAAGAAGGATTACATGATATTATTATCTTGACTTTACGTATTCTGGTACGTAATTATAGCTAATAGAATTGTAAAACATTTTTATATTTTTATAATATATTTTAGATAATATATATTTATAAAGTCGTTGATAAAATTAATAAACACACATGAATACACGATACTTAATAATAATTTATTTGTCAAAATTTATTTGGTTTATCTATAAAGAATTATAAACCTAATAAATTTTGACAAATAAATTATTATTAAGTATCGTGTATTCATGTGTGTGTATTAATTACCGGATATGTCATAAATATTTCCGTAACAATGGAAATTTTTCTGAATTTATAACTTGGATGGAAATTATTAATAAATTGGATAAAAATTCGTGAATGTCTAACAAATCTTGAATTATATACTTTATAAATATCAATATTTAAAAATTATTTGATTGCAGGCAATTAAAATAAACTATTTCAAATTGAGTAGTAGTCGAAATTATTTTTTTACATTACGAACAAGTGAATAGAATGTCGTTGAAGAAAAACTGCAAGTAATTCAGAGCAAGGCTTCGATGTTCGTTAGGGACGGTCTGCGTAAAGTTGCACCTGGATTATTCCCACACACGGGTATAACGGAAACAGGACGGTAAACGAGCGCGATGTGCGAATTTTACGGCACGTTAAACCGCTCTTTGTGCTTGAAAGAAAAGCGGGGAACCGGAGAATATTGTCGGATGAGATTATATTTTTTTTTGTTGACGCGACTCGACACATTGCGGGATAAACGGCTGAAAACGCTTTTAACTTTCAATCAATTTCGACAAACAGTCGCGTTTTGGTTAATTAATTCGTATTCTTGCATCACGACGACAAGGAGTGCGCCCGACGACCAAGGTGGTGACGCAAACGTTATTTCAGGGCTTCTTTTTATCGGGTTTGTATTAATTGCAAAACAAACACGCGCGTGAATTGATTGAAACCTGGCTCACTTTTCTCGCGTGTCGATAAATATTTGTGCGCGACCATGTTCGAGCGAAGTTAACATTTCAACGTCGATAGTACCTTATTCGAAAACGGGGTAAACGTTCACGTAAGCGTTGCCACTTTCAGTCTGGCACGATTTACTTTACTCGAAATCAAAGCGCGATGACGTCGACAATGGCGTGTAACATTAAATGCGTGCGGCTCGGTGATAGAATACGTTGGCACGCATTATTGATGCAGGCGCAAATCCGAGAAGCTATACTTGTTTAATAAAGTTGGTCTTGCAACGGGTGTACTTGACGATATTCTTCGGTACACGCAACTTTTTATTATATTAGGTCATCCGGTCGGTCGAGTTAATAAATTGACGGTTATCAAAGTACAAAGGCACAAATAAGTCATGACAACTGGATTATCAGAAATCCTGTACATACACTTTGTCTATATCTGACAGTTTTTGTCTAACTAGAAACTGTCGGCGCGAAACAGAAATGTCGTTTTCGTTTAGCGTGTACGCGTTTCAGATTTCTGTATAAAGTATAAGTATAAAGTATAAAGTATAAAGTATAAAGATTTCTGTACATTTATTAAATTTTAAGTATCGTAAACAAAACGAGAAAGTAATACAAATTTTAAGAAATGAAGGTAAAACTTTATGGCGCTAATATATTCCCATTTATCATAGAGTAATTATTTTCTGTACGATGCGAGCAAATGACTGAACAATAGGGCATAAAGGACGATGTCCTCTTATCATTAATTACGATACGATCGATGTCACAAGAGGTTTTAGAAAGGGCACTGACATAGAAAAATGTTGACTTGAATTTTCATTGTCAGGTCTGTCGCTTTGCAAAAACGTTTATTGAACGATCCGCGCGTTCCCGTGCGTGATGTTTATTAATTGAATTTGCTTTTGCGCACGAGGTCGCGTCGATCTGCCAGCGGTGAGGGCGAAAATCCTAATAAGGGTCCACGTGAAAGCTATCATTGGTGCCAGAGTAATCACTTGGAAATGTCCATGCAGACCAAAAACGCACTTGCCCTTCACTGCATTTTCACCCGAATAATTCACCGAGAACTCCGCCCGCCGTACATTTTTTGCGCGCCCGTGGCCGGGAATATTTAGCCGTTAACGACGCGACAATTTTCACGTGAGAATTATAATTACTTATATAATGTTGGGGACCCGCGTTCATCATTTTGTTACCGAGATTTTTAACGGTTTTCGCCGTTACTGTCCGTTCTCACGATTGTTCTATAGACTAGTCAAGCTTGGTGTAAAACCGCATGGTGTAAATATTAGACTTATTGCACAACTTTTTACTGAAAGATTAAATAGAAGTCCACGGTTGTAGACGTCGCGCTCGCTATCGAATCGAGCTCTCGTTCAACGGAAACAAAGCCACGTGGCGTGGAAGCGCGGTGTGCCGTTGCTTCCGACAGGCAAACTTTGTGGAATGGATTAAACGCGTTTTATCGAATGAAGGAGGGTATATGTGTCGTCGTTGCGGCGCGTATTGAACGACCATGCGATCGATGCGCTTTTAACGTGCAGACAGAGGGAATGCGGAGAGAAAGCGATAGACCGATAAGGAGAGAGAGGGAAAGAGAGAGAGAGAAAAGGGGGACAGTGAGTCGTTCAACGTTGGATGCTGCGCGGTTACCTGGATCGCCAAAATAACGCGGTAGGTCAGTCGGAAAAACCGGAGAATTTCGCCCTCCCCGCCCCCCCGTTCATCTTTTGGTCTTGCAATCCTCGCGCCAGCTCGCTCGGAAGACCCACTTTTTGAAGAGTTGCAACGTTGGAAAGAGCACAACCGTTCGTCACGACCGCGCCAGACGATTTAACTTGGCGTTTACGACCGGCGAACACGAAAATATCGCGCGCGCGCCCGGAAATTTATGATGATCGCGATAATCGGGGACACGCGCCTCCGTTATGCGATATAATCCGCCCGTGACGCGATTTCGCACGCACTTGCACAACAACAATGCGATAAGGGAGATAGTATATGGCGAGTACGACGACCAAGAAGGTTATTGCTACTTACAGTACGTGTCGGTGGTAAGACGATCGATGGTATCCTGCTTGAGCTTGCTATTCTTCTTACCCATCTTCGTAGTTTGGAGCGGGTCTAACGCGCGCGCGAATTACACCAATCTCCTCTTCGCCGAGTCCAAGACGCCGCTTCTAAATTGGATCTCTTTTGTTGTGGATTCTCACCGTCCGCCTTGCATCTCCCGATTTCGCTAAATTATACAGTCGACAGAACGAAGCTTACGTTCTCACGGATGCACCGGGAACGATCGGAGTACGACCGGTTGGTTTCCGCGTTGGTTCACGAAGACAGGAAGGATTTGCTGGACGATGAAGTTTCTCGAGGCGCGAGACACACGAATTGTCTTTCCTGGAAATCCCCGTTCCCCGCCGAGTTTCTTGACTCCTCCTGTTTCGTAGCCGCGAAGATACTCTATCGAATTCCACTTGATAAGTTTCCCCGCCTGCTGCAACTTCCTCCCCCGTTGAGCCTAAGTCTTCCTTTCAATTTCCCTCCCGCTTTTGACAAGTTCGCTGAATTCAATCTGAAGGCGAATGGTGTTTTGCAGAACGGCGAAAACTTTCTTCGCGGGAAGAACCACGAGCTTCTTGATAAATTTGCGTCGCGATCGAGGGCACGGCGCGCCGCCGAATCTCGAATGATAGAGTTTGATTTAATTTGCTCGAGATGTGCAGGCAGGGGAGGGGGGCGCTTAATCAATTTAATTACAACACGGGATGTTTGATATCATTCGCGTCGTCTTGCTAATGCGGGGTCGATTCGTTGATATGCCTCTCACGTAGATTTTCTTTTCGATGTGATATTGCTTTCTCTGTGAAGAAGACAAGGGGAAATTTTAATGAGAACGCGAGCTCTCTCCCGTGAATCAGTCACGGGATTGCAGTTTCCCATTTTTCTTTCACACTCGATGCGCTCGTTTTGAAGCGTCACCGCGAAAATTAGAGCTAGATATTAGAAACTTAATCACGTTTGAACAGCGAATTGTAGGCGGGCGTCGAGAGGGAGAACCGACAATTTTCCGGTGCGATAAGTTTTGCGGAATCGTTAATCGCACCGTTTGGTCTCTTCGCTGAAGTTTCAAAATTCGCCGATAAACTTAAATTCGCAAAGATCGTATCGGAAAATTAAGACGAACTTGTAGAAGGCTGGGAAACGTTACTGCAAAGTTCATCAAAGTGGTTACGTAGTTGAGAAATTCGTCTCTAAAGACTAAATAAACGGACTTGTTAAATACCCACAATGAGCGTATTTTTATCTTTCGAGAATAATGATGAGATATTTGAGTGTAATGCAAATGAATGTCACGCGCAAAGATACAGTGTCGCTTCAAATCGAGCGTATTAAAGTTTCAAAGGTCGTAAGATCAGACAACCGATACAGGCTACTTTTGTAACTTGCACTAGCCGATCCTTTCTGGGCCATTATATGAAGGGCTTTAAAGGCCAACAGCGTTACGATATCTCCAACCTTATCCCGAGATTAAACGGAATTTCCACTAAATGCATTTCCTTAACTCTCACTGTTACGATTCCCTTGTTCCGCTACGACCGTCTTTAATCCTATCGTTTTCCAGATGCCGTGAAAGAATATATATCAGGCCGTTTGTCACTCGGGAGCGATTAACTGTTATTACAATGTTTTTCTTTCCTCTCCTCTATTCGTTTATTGTCGTTGCAGGTTTTTCAACTATTAATAAAATAAAATAAAATAGTGCAAATTAGAAATTTTTACTTGGCTTTCTCATAGAGGAAGTGATGTTATCTTAAGATCACGGTCTTACATACAGGTCTCTCAACTCTGATGTGTGTATGTGCCAAATTTATCGAAATTTCTATAACTCTAGAATTAATTAACCAAATCTTAACGAATTGTATATGAAATAGAGGTAGAATTTTCCGGAGAGTACTATAGAGTGTATAGTTTTTTGTCACCGATTTTCTGGAAACCGTTTTTTTTATTTTTCTAATTCTTGAGTAAAAAAATTTGACGAAGCAAAAAGAACCCCTTCAGTTTTTTCTACCCCTATTTCATATATAATTTGTTAAGATTTGGTTGATTAGTTTTGGAGTTATAGAAATTTTGGTAAATTTGGCAAATACATACACACATACACACATACATACACACATACCGACATTTTTTAAAAGAGCAATTTTTCAACGTTTTAGAACATTTTGAACACATTGGCAAAAGCAACTCAAAAAAATTTTTTTTTACGAAAACAAAGCTTCCTCTATGAGAAAGCAAAAGGACAAAAGTATGAAAAAATTATGAATTTATATATGATATAAGGAATTTTTAACTGTAAAGAATTTAATTTAATCTCTTTGAATATTTGCAAAATAGCGAGATATTAAATTAAAGTTTGGCAGATCTTCGTTTAAAATATGCAGTAAGGAATGATCAAGGGAAACAATAAATTACTGTTAAAAAATCTTGAGGTAATTATTAATCTAATTTGCGATGCGCGAATTGATATGACAGAAGAAATGTGAATTCAGATTATATCGGTGTATTTATCGCGACGTCATTAGCGCTAGTGAATAATGAATTGTGCCCTTTCCGTGCTTTCTATATCTATCCCCAATCTCTTCTCAGCGCTCACCGTCCGGGCGGATTAATCGAGTCGCGATTGAAGCCAACGAAAATTCTCTCGGCTAAAGGCCCCGAGAGGAAAAAGCCCCGATTCGTGGAGATTGAATGAAGATGGGAAATACGGTCCGACATGCCGTGAGCTGATTCGGCACGAAGCCGTTCGTCGTCGTCGGAACTTTGTAAAAACTTGGGATGGAATAACAATGGACGAACAGGACGCGCATTCTTCGCGCGAGCAGGTCATGGAATGAAGTTACAGCAAAGTTGGGGACACTCCTTTTCTTCTCTTTATAACATGGAGATTTCACTCGTTTCTAAATGACGTATGCGGCATGACAAAGGAGGAAGCGAGCGATCAGCCAAGCGAAATCTCACTCTCGGGGAGAATCCGCGCGAATCCGAATGCAGATCCGTCAGGCTGGTGCGAATTCGCGTCACGTCGCGGTCGCGATGGCGCGTAGTGTCTCGTCGCGTCGCGTTCCCGCGAAGTTCGTTTAAACGCGCCCGATACCGGGGGGGAATTTTGATTCATGCGTTGTTCATGCCGCGTCGCACGAACGAAATTGCGGAAGTCGATCTGCATGAGAGACGTGCCACTGCAACGGGCGGCCCTGCGAAATTTGGGGACATCGAAGGCCGCGACGAGAGGGAGAGAGACAGCCTTGTGGAATGATTAACTTCTGGTCGAGGTCGTGCTGCACCCTTGACCCGATGCCGTATGACACCTGGACGTACGTTTCCTGGAGCACGCGTTATAATATTACGTTGTAATATAATCGAGCTGATCGGTAGGGAAGAAATGATTCGAGGGCAAGTGAAAAGTGAAGCGGAAGCGAAAGCGGCTAAACGAGGAAATAGCAATTTCTCGTTCTCCAGCTTGCGAATCCTCTGGAGAACGTTTGTGCTGAAAGGCCACGGAAGCCTGATTATCGAGATGCCCTCTCCTCTGGCGCAGCAGCCCATTCATAAAACAAACCGGATATCGACGAGACATCTGCTCTCCGAGGTGCACTAAAGCGTCGTGTCTTCGCAGCTTTCGATCGTGACGGCCGATAGCGCGCGATAATCGTCGCGTGCACCAACAACTCGCACAGCTTTTGCACAAAACGTCGATAAGGTTGTGGAGAACATCATCGGGAGGCTCTGAATAAAGACGGCGCGAGAAAACCAGCTGGCGGGCGGGAATCTTGCGCGTTATTCGCGAAACGTGATCGCTCTCAACAGACCCTCACTTTTATCATTTAGGACCCTCACTGGGAGAGATTAACCACTGGTCAGGCTGATGAAGATATAGCCGGAATATCGCGTTCCGATAATTCGCAAACGATAAGCTTGTCGACGTAAATCGGTATTTCGAACTATTCGAACTGTATCGATTCGCTGCGCGATTACATTGCGGAGCAATCGGCTCGCGCGGAGATTGGCTCTGTCACACGCAACTTGACACGATTAATACGGACAGATAATACTGCGCTCGGAAGCTGGCGAACCAGCACCGTATCCAGTTGGTCCCCGGCGTTCACCATGGAACCCCCTCACGGTCCCGCTCGCGCGGTGTTCATATGCGAACCTGTGCTCGTAGGCGCGTCCCCTCGCGAGTACTCTATTCGGATACTTGATAGTAAATAGGATTTCATTCATGAGTTCTCAATCGCTAGGCGAGGTATGTTCGTCGGCGAAGCGCGGATCAGTGACGTCATAGCGTCGCGGCGCCTGGCGTCAGACTGGCTCGGCGATGACATTACGTGGAAGTGTATTGGAGGTTACGACGGCGCAAGCGCTCCACTCGAACCTCGAGGAGGATGCTCGACTATCCAACCCTCCCGTTCTCTTCTCCACACAGCGGTTCCTCCGATTCCGCCACCTTCGATCCTCCTCGTGCATTCTCTCCTTCTTCTCGCTCGGTACGTGCTTACGCTCTCGCCGTCTCGGTCGATTGCGTTCTGCGTCGTTTTCGCCCTTGTCTCTCTTTTTTCCGATTTTCTCAACTAATTCTTCCGCCTGTCCTCCCCTCTCCCGCGCTTTTCTTTTTCTTTTTCCCGCTGGAAATTTTTTCGTCTCGGCTGCACGCACGAATGGTGCGCCGTCTCCCTTTATTTCATCTCTCCGCACGCGCCGCCGTCTCTTTCGCGGATCCGTTTCTACCACTTCGTCTCCTTCCCCGCGCCGAGATGCCCTTACCTCTTCACTTCCAGTTGACTGTAATTCTCTAGTCTTACAAATATTGTTAGCACCCTTGGCGCTTTCGGGGGAATCTTCGGCCCCGGCGCGCCCCGTAAAGTTCCATTATGAAATTAACCCGGGCGAATATTCGTATTCGGAGAGGAGTTCGTGTTTTTATTATTATTTATCATCTTTTATTGCACGATCGTCGCTACCGCCGGCGTCGTGTTCGTTTTTGTTTCCAACTTTATCCACGAACTGTAATAAATATTACTTTGGTCGTCCGTCATTTAGCGTTTGGAATTTTTACTGTTATTTCCGATAAACTGAAATAGACAAGGAAAAATATAGATGCTGCACTAGAATACATTAATATCTTTATTTTAAAATTGATATAATATTACATACTGTGAACAACGAGCCATAAAATAAAGAAATGCGAAACTTTAGAAGCTTTTTTTGGGATGGTTATGGTACGATGATACGAGATCAGTCACTGTAAACACTATCAAATAGAATATTCTGAAGAATTGAAAAAGATTAATGAGACGATCGTGCTACGGCCCATTAATAGTTTTATTCCGACAAAATAAAAGAGATACGTGCAAGGAAGGGTATACGGATCGTAAAAGTGATACGTGCAATGCACAATTTTGAAACACGGCAACAGTTTTTCGCTGTGGTGTTTTATCGTGATGAGATCAATCACTTAAGAACACCATCGGTTACTGTAAGTCGCAGAGTTTGTGGGAAAAGGGATGCGCCGGTGAAACAACATTTTTCGATTGAGTGGAACGGGAAGACGAAGAAGATTCCGATGCTCGCGCGGTACCTATATCGCGTCGGTGGCGAATTTTCGCGTCGACCGTTCTCCGAGTCTGCACGATGAATTCAACGCGATGAATTTCAATCGACGCGGATTCGCCGGCTGATACATGAATGAAAGAAACTCTAAGGTTTGCGTGATACCGCAGATTCGTTGGTCCGATGACAAAAACAGTTTATTTCAACCTCCACCTTTATCACCGATGCTCGACAGGCTGCTTACATTATGCCATACTTATAACATAATCGCTATATAAATAAAATATTATATTTAATAAAAAACATATAATAATAATAGGAAGATGAAATTTTAGGATGAACGAAAATCATAATATTTTAGAAAAAATATAAAATGTTTGACAGCTTTTTGGAGTAACTCGCAGATTGGAACGTTTCCTTATAGTTTTCACTTTTAATTCTCTTTTTCGCGAATTGTAATCAATCAAGTGCCGCCGTGGTAATAAATTCTCAGCGTCTAATTGTCTCTTAGTGATAATAGCTTCAAGCCCACTGCGCGAAATCCTCGTTCAAAACTCGTGTAGTTTTTCGCTGACTGTCGAGATACTGCAGCAACTTGATTTAATTTTGTCTCTATCGACTAGCCACGAAAGTAGCTACCATCGTGAGCATGCAGTATGTCTCTAGAAAACATATAGCATTATCCTTTTTCTCCCCTATCTTCTCCTCCTTCTGCTGGAGTAATAACAAAAGTATTCGATATGGCGTACGTCGAACAGTAACGAACAAAGCGTAAACGAAAGTGGAGCACGTCAGCAGTCTTCCGCGCCGCGCCGGCAGTCCTCGGCATAAAAACGTCGATGATCCTCTCCTTCGCGAAAATGGAGCCGCGATCAACAACAATGTCGGCGACAATAACAGCAGATATACATTCCGGTGGCGCGGGCGTAAAGCGCGATTCGTCAAACTGTTTACGGCCATCGCGATCCTACAATGAATAATTGCCGCTTGTCGTCTCGCCCAGCGAGTGACCGCTCCGCTTGCCTCCGCGGGACGATTCCTCAATTTCAGCGCGAGTCCCCCTATCCGCGCGCAAGAGAGAAGTAACGTTGACAAAGCGAATACGCTCGCCGTAATTGATGCAGCGCCGTGAAAAGGATATATTTTTCGTATCGTGACAAATGTCGTGCGAATCACGAATCACGCTTTACGGTAGATTAATTTCTATATTACCTGTCCCGCAATTTGTCCGCGTCGAAAGTTTTTTTTATTATTTAATACGCGCCGCTCTTATTTGCTTAATGCATCTTTGATGGCATCCCCGTCGCTGCTTTATTAAGATTTGAGAAGAAGGTGAAATGCATCTCGCGGGGAATGAGGGCTCTCTCGGCGCGCGGCGCTCCACGAAATTAAAGTCGTATCTTCGACCCGCCGGATGGGAGAGCGCTAACGAGAAAAGGGATAGAAATGCAAAAGCTCGAAGCAGTATGTTTACTTTATGAGCGATTATAAATATTCACACGCGCATTTCTAATATATGTGCGATTCTAATCTTCTTTCTTTTTCTAAGAAAAAAATGTTTTCGTTCCTTGGAATATTGGATTAGTGAATCACAATTAAATCTACGATTAAATACGATTATACCTTCGACCACACATGCGAAATAACATAATTATATTCTTCTTTCAAGACAATCTGTTGATACGCTGGTTTTAGCTGTTACATAATTGTAATACTTCTTAATTCTTTTTGCGGTCATTCTTTTCCATGAGAAACAACAAGAAATTCAAAATTCCGATGGTAACAGGAATTTCCTTGTCGTATGAAGTGATGAAGAAATCAGAAGAAAATCTTGGTGGTATTTCGGCAAGTTCCGCGCTCGGGTATCACGCGCGAAAATTGCGATAAGAGCTTCTCGATTCGCCGAAGAAAATCGCGGGGAAACGTGACTCCCGTTCCTTGGAGAGATATATGATTTTATTTGCGGGGGCAACCGAGGCAGGCGACGATATGAGCGCGAGACGATAGTCGAGGAGTGTGTTCCGAGCGGAAAATAGAATCCGCGCTAGAAACGCACCTGGATAACCGTCGGAATTGCGGCGCCGCGCCGCCGCCGTCGCGTCGTATCCAATCTGAATATCTGCATGCACGATGCATCGCTCAGATTTATGTACTTGTTTTGAATTTTCCATTTTATTATTATTATCTTTTTTCGTTATTTCCGTACCCCGGTATTTCCCTGTCCTGTGTACCGGAGCGCTTAAGCCGAGAACAAAGTCGCGGTTATTGAATATTTCTGTAACCAGGTAAAGCAATTACCCAAGTGCGCGAAAGTTGGCGCAGAGAAATCGAATTAGCCCGTCGCTCAAAAATACATTTAACTATCTCCGAAGGAAAATTTGATCTTCCATGCAGCTGGCGGGGAGTTTGCGCGCCTGCGGAATCGAGTCACTGCGACGTGTCGCGTCTAATTTTTCCGCAGTTGCTTTTACGTGGGAGACGCTCTCGCGTCTACGGCGGTTTACTTTAGCGATAGCCGCGTTAATTACGAGGTAAATTACCTTCGCTAGAACTCAGCCAAATATCTTCGTCTTGCTACACGTGGTCGAACTAGGGGACTTAACGAGAATTACGCAGTCTGTTCGGTCCTTTGTTTGACCATGTTTGCCCTGGTCCGCCTGGTCTTCGTGCTTCGAAGCGAGAGACAAACGGCAGCGGTCGGTCTTTTTTCAAACACGATCGAGAGTGATTCGAATTTCGCGAGTTCCAGAACCAGCTCTTAAACTCAAACGACCCACGCGTCGCCGATGCTTAACCGACTAATTCACTTATTTGCATTAAATTCCACGCTCCTCTGGTCAGTTCCCGGCAAGGTAAAGGGCAAGCAAGATAATTTTTCTGTTATATACTTCATTTCGTATGCTTTATTTAATTTCACCTCGCGTTCCAAAAAGCGTGACGTGGAAATTTAATTTGTCGCCTGTGAATGCAATCGCGAGATTACGTATTTAAGCTCCCAATTGGGCGTCGTTTTTTCTTCTAGAAATAACAATCAATTCTTTTACTTACCTTAATCTCTCTTAGGTATCTGCCAATCAAAAGCGATCGGCGGCCGGATTACGTCATAGATACAATCAATATATGTACTATATCCCTGATATGCAATTCCAAGGCATGTAAATGCATCTCATTTACGTTCCGTGACTGTTAGGACAATTGCGAGTTAGCATGCGGGTCTTCACAACAGGCGGCAATTAGAACGGGGGTCAGATGGCACTTCGGCGATGCTGGATCTCTGATTTATCGATCTATTTCCGGTCGGATGTATCTATCCACCAAGCGGCGCGGTCGGTTCTTCATCATCAACGGCGTACGAGGGAACGCGGGCGCGCACGAGCAAAACGGCTTCGTTAGAGGTTCAGCCGACCGGAAGAGTCGTTAACTACAGGCAGCGAAGTACACGCGAGCCATTTGCGTGACCGCCAATTTCGCACGCGCCGTGCTGTACGCGCACCGATATAAGCAGCCTGTATCCGGGTCGCCGGCGCGGTTCCATTTATACCCTAATAAATTTCCAACAATAATTATTGAACGTCCGGCCCTACCGGCGCGCGTTACATTATGCAATATTGAGGCGCAATCGAATTACGTTACCCGTAACGCGAGTCGTGTCGTTTTATATTCATTCCTGAAATTTTATGCATGTATGTATGTACGTCGATACCATTTGTTCCCTTTTATCAATCTGCAACGGGATTTGAACCTGGTCGTCAATTTATTCGTGGAACGCGTCTCGCAATTTTAAGCAGCACTATTTTTAACGGTAAGTCCGTTTATGGGTACTGTCAGCTGTGTTATTAATCAAGTGTGTGTGTATATATATATATATATATATATATATATATATATACGTAAAATAAACATTCATAATTGAGGCGACGGATGTCTGCATTTAATTATAAAGAAAATGCGAATAATTAATTGTATTCAAATATCCGATATTGATAGAATTCCATTTGATTAGTGCGCTCGTAATAACTTGCATCGTTAGTCACCGAATTATTTCTCAAATTTAATTATGCGTTTATAATTCTTTTATGAGTTTCAACAAATTAAGTGACAACAATTCTGCTCTCGTGACACCTTGTTAGAGATTCGTTTTTTAAGGGACGCTTATCTTTTCCTACGAACTTTTTAAAAGACGTTCCTTCGTAAGAAAATTAATTAATGTAATTAATAAACATGACAAACCACCTTTGTAATGTATCCTTGATTAATGCCTCTTTTGGCAAACAATGAATAAGCAAAACGCTTTTAAAGGAGTTAATTCACCAGGAAGAGTCTTGCGGGACTTCGCAGTAATCGAAAGAGGTGCCGAAGGGTAGACAGGGTACTCGTTCACCCCGTGGTGCCTTCGACGGCGAACGAAATCACCCTGTATCGACCCAGCGACGCCCACCCAAAGAGCAACCCCCACCATGAATGACCCCATCCACCGGCGACCGGTACCATATTTCGCCTAAAAATTCCGGAGCGCGGTGCGTCGCGCGCCAAGTCGCCGCTACTTTTTTGTCCGCGGCAGAGAGATTCCGACGAGAGATTCCGCATGTGGGTCCCGCATCTGCGGCGACCGTTGTTGACAAATCCATAAAACCGACCCTGACAAACTGATTTTTCACATCTGCAAAATCCCGATTCGTATAACGAACGGAATTTTGTGTCGCGATATTGCAATATATTAAGACAGGCATCTAAATTGTCGTGTACATTCAAAATGAGATATATTTTTTCGAACTTGGGTGATTTATGGCTAACAACGACGTGGAAAACATAATTTATAAGACAACTTTGAATCAAAAAAAGTTACATAGTACAGGCGAGGCCGGACGAGGCGTAGGACTTTCTCCTCGAAAAATAAACCACATAAATCACCCGCGGCAAAATTTATCACATCACCGCCGCAGCCTCGTATAAAAAATACGATAGAGGCATTATTAAACCGCTACCAGCGAAGCGACCGGTCCCCACTTTATCGCGTAGAGTATTGCTTTCGAGGCGATTTTATTCTCCAGACGCATGAAGAAGTATCTTCTCTCTTTGTTTCCCAGAAAAGAGACACTTGACGGGTATCTTACACTGCGGGTAACACCGTCGACGGTAAATATTTCGGATGCCTACGTATATTTCAAAACTTTATTATGACAGCTTAGTATATTCTCTCTCGTAACACACTTATTCTCCCGCCGTGGTATATCTCTCCGTTATTCCCGAGAAGGACGTACGCGCGCTTAAATTATTCCCCCGAAACGATGACAGGATTCATCTATTTTACTATGCGCGCGCGTTATTATGTACGCGTGCGAGGTACGTGTGAGATGTACCTCGCACACCCGGGGGCGTATTTATAGTGGTCGAAACAAACCGCCGCGCGCGCTATTGTCTAAATTATTTCTAAATAGCGGTGTACCAACGATGGAGGAGTTTGGTTACCGCCTCCACTTAACTCCGGCGAAAATCCCGCTCCGATTCCTCTTTCCAGTCCCTTTCACGTTTCTCCGCTGGCCGCTGCGCTGGAAACGGTTTTGCCGTAACAATACGGAAACCGTTCGCCGGAGATTCTCCCCTGCCGCGCTTCCGCCGTACGTCGCGCTTAATCGGTGCTCTATATTGCAATAAGGAAACGCGCGTGTTATATCCCCCGCGAAGCTTCACACGCGAGAAGGGCTCATCGATCCGCGCGCGGTAAATATCAAAATTTCACGGACTGACGCATGACGCAAAAATCGATCGAAAGGAACGATTGGAAGCGGCCCTGTTTGCACGAGTTTTTCCGCGAGGCTATAGGACCACCGAGCGAGCGCTCGTCATGTACTCGTCATCTGGATCGACAGCAAGCCGTTGCTGTCGCATTCGACGTGATGAGCGTGTTGGCTGAAGCATGATGCCTCACGGGTTATTTTTACAGATCGTCGAAAAAAACGGTAAATTGCTCGAAGAAAATATTAGTAATTCTCTCTTTTTTCTCTCTCAGAGAATAAAAAAAAAGTAGACAAAAACGTTGAATATAAAAGAAGTAAGATCAAAGTACTAATACTTTGGGGTAGCCGATGTTTCTCAGTTTGTAGGTAAATTATACGTGCTCCACAACTTTTATGCGTTTCGTTTGCATAATAAAGATGGGGGAGGACGCAGGGATTCTGAAAACAGAATAGACGTTTCTCCGAATTTATTTCTTCACGCGCACTTCGCCAAAGTTGCCGAACGAGACGCCCGGTTCGGGAAGGGAGATACGCGTCGCGAAATATTCTTTGTTGGGATTTACGTATGCAAATAAGCGAAATAATATTACCATCGAACCGCGAGCGCGGACGGATCCGTTGCGACGAATTTAATTATCGATTTCCCGGGGGAGAGAATATCTCTCCGTAGTGCGGCATCTATTTTCGAAACGCGATGCAACCAGGAGGTAGCGGTTTATTTCGGCGCGAGAGTTCGATGGAATATTATTATCGTTGCCAGCCTGCGGTCCTTTCGTTAGATCCGTAAGGCGAGGCCAGCGGTTCGTACGCTCGCTCGTATATATCGCGATATTTTGTTCTTTCAATATACACTTTCCTTTCTCGTTGTGAAATTCAATTCCCGTCCCGGGGGGTCGAGGGCGGCGTTACCGAGCGCTATACATAAATTGCTTAGGTCTAATCGAACGTATAGCTTATCGACGGCGAAGATATATTGCGATGTTAAAATATTAATGCCGATATAACACAATGAAGACGAGACGTATGTAATCTCACCGGCGCTCGGTAGCGTTTAATTATATAACACTCACACGGAAATAAATCACGATGATTCATCGCGCATAAAATATTTCTCAACATTATTCGTTATTTTAAGTGTTCGAAGAAGCTGCGGCACACCTTTCTTCGGCGCGCCTTTTGTCCTTCCGTTTCCGGCAATCCCGGAATTAACGCAGTCTCTTTTCGCCTCGATTTCGCCTCGGTTATTCCCGTGGATTCTCGTGGGAAAGATTCCCTTGTACGATCAGGTACTTGACACATTTCGATTTTTCCTTTTCTCGTCCGTTTATAAATTTCTAACTGCGACGGCGATCGCTCGCGACTCGATGCACAAGTCTTATTGTAGCCGCGTCTCCGCGCGAATTTCGATAAATTTTTCGCGTCGCAATGCACACGGACGCATTGCGGCGACTTCGTTTCCTCTCCGTCTCTCTCTCTCTTTATCTTTCTCTCTGCTCTTGCACAACCCTCGCTTTCGCGCAAACTTGGTCGACGACGTTCGAATTTCCAGCTTGTACTTTAGAGCACGAAAGAGTCCTATGGGGTTTACCCGATGGCTTACACAGAATTTCTTGTCTTTATGTACTTTCATCGTTGTTTCGCAAAGTTGAGTATTTCAACGTTTACGTATTCACGCTCGCTTTCGCGCGATCGCCGAACGAGCATATCGTTCAACGCAGTAAGAGATAATCGGATATCGGCTATTAATCAGGTCGGTCGATTTGACGCTCCCGGAATGGTCAAATGTTCAAATTTAACAGCAGCAATCAC
The DNA here is from genome assembly GCF_048541705.1 of Temnothorax americanus. Taxonomy (NCBI): domain Eukaryota; kingdom Metazoa; phylum Arthropoda; class Insecta; order Hymenoptera; family Formicidae; genus Temnothorax; species Temnothorax americanus. The sequence goes on from NW_027509253.1 coordinate 3,123,617, forward strand.
GTAGACACGCCCGGCTTTAAGCCGCGTTAGTATGCAGGAATGTTTCGTAGATGTGGCCATTCTGGTACTCTGCAACTATTTCCGGACTTCACCGGTACACAAAGAATATATATAACCACATAGTTCGGAATACTTTCTTGTGGATCGATTCGTAGAAAGCGTCCGGTATAAAATGTTTTTTCGCCGTAATTATTTCGTCGGTCAAAGAAACAGCTGTTTAATCACCGCAAGAAATTTTCGTTAGTTTACTATTATCACCATTATGCTCGCACATCTAAACGAGAATGTTCCACGCAATTGTGCTTAATCGGCTTACACATATGTATATTGTTTGGATACCCGACTATTTTACAGATTTTTTGCTCTCACACACAAACAGTCTCAACATTTACAGTGCGTCAGTCCCGCGACTCCCGCCGCGCTAGATTCGAGTCCTTTTTGTTCCACCGCTTGGCGACCGAGCGGTTGACGCCAGGATCGATGGCAAAAAATCCGTGTTAAACGCTGGCACGAGCCAGATGTCCGGGGATCGCGATTGTGGTGGTTGGCGGGGTCGTCGTGGTTGTCGTTGGTCTCGGTATCGGGGAACGTTTCATGGGCAGGTTTCTACCGCTTTGGTCGCTCTTGACCCACGGCCATTGCAGGGTACGAATTAGAGTATTCCGAAAGTCTTCGGAAAAGAGACAATAAATGTAAAAGGTGATCGAGTAATTGATCACTTCCAGCAGATTGGCCAGCGCTCGGAACACCTGCAACCGAAACGCAGCGAATTAATGGACGGATTCATAATTGATGAAGTCATGTATTAGGGGCGGGAGAACATGCCGGAATAATTAAATCAATTATTCAAAAAGAAAAGGTAGGGAAAAATAAATTCTGATAGAATTCTTGCAGAGCAATAAAACGATGATGAGAACAAAAATACATAATTTGGAGAAAAAATAGAATTGTTTTCGTAAATTAACTTTTAATTTAATTTATATTAAATTGCAAGCAAGAGTGAATATGTGTTCCAACGGTAATTGTCATTTGGAAGTGAGAGATAATGTACAAAATATTTGGGGGTGGATCTTCTCACCTGGTAAGGATAATGGCTGAGATTGCTTTCGCTGAGTGTGACGTTCAAGATAACCATAGGACTGACGCAGACTAGGAAGAGGATGCTGGTGCTACCTAAGAGCAGGATGAGCCTCCGTTCTTCGGCGAAAGTTCTGGGATCCTCGTCGCTGCTGACGGTTCTCGATAAGGTCATTCTCCGACGTCGCTCGCAGGACCTTCTGTACACTATCATTATTCTCAGATTGAATCCGGCGAGGAGGATCGTCGGCGCCACTTTAAAAACAACTTCTAACACCACCTTGTACACCTGAAATACATGTTCGCGATCACGAAGGGCCCGTAAAATTAAAATTTTGAGGTTAAATACGGTGTAAACCATTTTAAGCTCGCACACACAAACACAATATAACTAAATACGCTGTGAGTGTTTCAGAAATTCTGACCTGCTTTATTTAAATGTCAGATCTCATTTTGGATATCAGATACTTTTGTGAATTTAGACCAATGGCGCACGTTCTATATATGTATACAATAATTAGCATTAATAATGTTTTAAATAATTAATAAATGAACAGACAAATTAATAACGTTACATTCGGTTATTTTTGACTTTAAAGTACCATTTCGAAATTGTTGTTAGAATAAGAGAAGGGTAACTTTGCAAGCAGAAAAAGAAATATGGATTACCTGATAGTACCACGAGTCGAGAAACGACTGATTGTCTCTCCTCTGGTAGATTAGAGGACCGCCGGGTTCCAGCAGGCAGGTCGTAATTTCACCTCGAAATACGCTCGGCAGATAAACGAGAAATGTAACCAAAGGGATGAGCACCACTGTTAGGTGAGGTGGTCCGCAGAGTGGTCGCGTGTGTCCGGGATGACAGACGCTTACGTAACGCTCCACTGTCAATGCCAGAAGCATCATTACTCCAACCCCTATGCATACAATTAACCCCTATATCTCTCGAATATAGTGCTATGTCGAGTCGGCCTTAAAAGCTCTCCTCGTCACGTAGGCACCTGTGCGTTTTCACACACACAATAGCTACAACGTCAATCAAAAAATTTTCGCAAACACGTTTCGCATCATCTACAGAATGGTTTAACGCTCTTTTTTTTTGCGCCCTATTTTTTTTAATTTGTTTTCTTTGTACCGGCATCAGAGCGAATTTCTAATCGCTATAATCGCTGTAACTTATAAGAGTTTCAAGATACGGGAAAGCAAAAGTTTTCCGCCGCGAGCGAGAATTTCCGTAACGAGCGATCTTCTGTTTCTTTCACGAGCGATGCGGAGAGCATGGATAATGCAGATGAATTTATTTTCTTCTCCGTTCCGAGGATCAGTTGTTTTCGCGAGAATAGTGTTAATGAAAGATAAAAAATGCGAGTGAGCGAGAGAAAGAGAAAAAGACAGAGAGAGAGAAAGAGAGAGAGAAAATGAGACAGGAAGTTGATTGGACTATTCGCAGGCGTAATTTTGCATTACGTTCCGCGGGATTTTCGTCGATAGCGAAATTCAGCGTACCCAGGCAGCCGTTCCCAAGGAAGAGCTCGAGGTGAGCATGGTAGAAGGCCTGGAGCCAGCTGTTCCATCCCCCAGTCTCCTTGTGGATGAGCACCCGCAACGCGAAAGGAATGCAGAAAAGGATCGCGAGGAGCGCCGCCGCGGAGTAACCTGCAACAAAAAAAAAGGAGCCGAGGTCGTATAGTTAAGGAGGATGATCGGACAGGGAAAAATGAGAGCGGAGGCCCCGAGACCGAGTTAACTTGATTTCATAAACCCGGAACACAACGGGCGAGTGTTGCGCACGATTCACTTAATCATTCTCGCAACTTCTTTAAATATTCTGTCACCGCGGCAGAATTTTTCATTCCGCCTCCACGGAAGCCGTCGCGTAGAACGACGGAAATAGGATTAAATCACTCTTCGGGATCTATTACGGGATCCCTGAATGTTCTTAGCCATTTCTAGTTTAATTTCTACCGTTTTATATATTCTTCGCGCATTTTATATCCGCCAGTTCCTGGCCCGTTATGCGTTTCTGGTCACGTAAAATGTTAACGCTTTCATCGTAATTCTCCGTTCTCTTAGCCAAATGTCGCTTGTAAAATAGCATACATTTCGCTCAGTCGTTATTCAACCGTTAGCGTCACACGAACGCGCAGTAGTTTTATTTCCCGCACGTATCACTCTCAAATTAAAACTTCATCGAATTCTCGTGAATTCAGACAATCGAAACGGGATACGCACTTTTTGCCAATTTTCATTGATTTCCGGTTTTCGTACGGTCGACCGCGCCGCTAGTTGCTCCTCGTCTCCTGTTACGGGCTTTTACCGTCCATTGAGACCAATTAACGCTCGTATTTACCGTTTCGTTCCGCGGTACTTCCTGAGCGCAATTAAATGACGACGTCTCCTTCTCCTGCCTCGTACAACGCAAATTGGAGAGAAAATTGCTCACATACGAATACAAATGTGATGAAAGAAAATTTCCTCGGATACATTAACAAACATTTTGTTGTTTAAAATAGTTGTTTGTATATAAAATTGACGAAACTTCTAGTAAATTATTATTTCATAATTAATAATTACATACATGAATAAAAAAATGTATAAGCGTTATTTCGGTTTAATGCGTAGATCAGTAATTATTTCTGAATTATCTTCAACCAATGTATACGGACGAAGGAACTCCATATCAACCAAGGCAGTTTTATCAACCCTCGCTTTGTCGTACCGACCCTCGAGCTTTCAGCTGCCGATAAGCTCGACGAGTTTGCTGGTAACGCACGTTTCTGTGGTCGATGATAACCGAGCGGTGGATAGGAAGGGTGGTTTCAACCCCTCCAGTCATTACCTCCGTTACCAACCGACCTACATTTCGCGTTCTGCAGCCATCTCATAGAGAGCCTCCCCTAAACACTTTGTCCGTAGAACGGCACACTTTAATTGCGAGAGAAGAGTTCTCTCTCAAGTTTATTAAAGCACGCGGTACACGCTCATTGGAGTATGAAAGTCGCAAGAATCGCCCGGAAATTGGCTAATGCCGCGCGAATGAAAGTCGAGTTTTCCGCTCGGCTACGCGACGCGTAGCCCGTGGAAGCTCGTAAAACTTTTACGTCGGAGCCGTCGCATTAAGGCGAAATTGCATCTTTCCATTTAAATTACGATTTCTTGCCGTCCGTCAGTAACAGTCACGAAGAACCCAGCTAGGTTTCATTGGGTTTCACGATCTCTTCGCGAATCGGCGAGTGGGTACAGTCTAGTACCTCTAGGATCTTTCCCGTGCTTTCGTCATTTTCTTCAAATTACTTTCTTGATGCGTGAACGAAACTCTACCTGTAAGTAAACACGTGTGTACAAATACGACGTCAAGCACCGCATCCACTTTGGCAAAACAGGGACGAGTACTTAATTAAAATTACGCAATCCAGATAATGTTACGACATTAGTTTTTTATGTAATGTCATTTATTTATCGACAAATTAAATTTGTCGAAAATGGTATATAATAAGTTGCTGCATTCTTTCTTGATTGAAATTGAAGTAATAGAATTTTTAAAATTGAGAAATTATACGCATTATAATTATCGTCTTGTAATTTATACTCTGGACCTTTTGCGTGCGCGAAGCTTATTTTCTTTTTTATGTAATAAGCTATCGTAATAAGCCTTGAAAGTATCATTATTTATCCTTTGTTATGTGGGACGCGCGAACAGAGTTACGAAATTAAACTTATGCGGAAAATGATATATAAGTCGTTACGTTCTCTCTTGATTGAAATTGAAGTAACAGAAATACTTTCAAAATCGAGAAATTACGTAATAATTGTTGCTTCAGTTTATACGTTCTGAACCTCTCGCAAGCGCGAAGTTTCTTTTATCGCATTAATATAATAATGTAACAAGCTAATGTGCAATAGCTAATGTAATAAGCTGTCGTAATAAGCCTTAAAACCATCATGGACTTATCCTTTTTGTTACGTGCGAAGAATAGAGTCGCCAGTCCAACGAGACATCCGTTTGACGAATGAATTTGAAACTGCGTAAGACGAGAGGAACAGCATCTCAAAGTGACCGTCGCGCCTCAATTACCGGAAACCACCGCGGCTGGTCCGTGCTTTCCATTTTTCTGGAAGGCGACGGGCGGACGTCGGTGGGCGTCGATGCTCGTTACGCACGCAGACGCTGCGACTGGATTAATGTGTCAGTGACCTGTTTTCGGGCCACGGTTCGTTTACTAAACCCTATCACGTTGATTGGTCGATTCCCCCATTTTGGCACTTCCTTATTTGTCCACCGAAAACCGACTAACGAGAAAAGGGCATGAAAAAGGTGACAGATCCATGAAGTTTCAATTGATAAAGCCGTTGAACAGAAATAAATCTTATAGGACGCACATTTAGTTCATTTGCACGGACATCTGATGTCTATCGCGTGCGACACGAAGGTCGAGAAACCCTCACGAAATACGCCGATCTTTTTTTTTTCCCGAAACAGCTGTCATGTATATGATCATTGATTTACGTGCTGCAAAACGTGGCTGAAACTTTTTTCCCTTTTCCTTCGCGTCTAATGGAAGTGCTAGCAACGCATTATCGTTCGACACATTTTACGAGCGTCTTGAGTGCTTCGTAGAGATTCAATGGTAATAATATCCATATTAATCGGATCATCGAACAAATCGAAATATTTAAACTTCGCAAATAATACGAGGTCTGACAATAAAGTTCACGAAAATAAAAATAAAAAAGAAACATTGAAAAGAACGCACTTTTTTGTGACGTTAATGACATTAATGAGTAATACGACAGCACTTTTGAAGGCCATTTTACAACAACAGTTCCAAAACTGCTTCAAAAGGTGGACAAGGCGCTGGCATCAGTGTGTAGCTTTCCAAAGGGACTACTTGGGGATATAGTGATAAGCAATAATGTATCAATTGTACCGTGACGAGTTCGCAAACTTTATTGTCAGACGATCGATTCATTCGATTACATAAATGCTGATAGGTAACTGTATTTTTTCAATAAAGTTTCAAAATATATAAAATTTCAATTTGATTCATTTCACGTTAATTACCTTCAATAAAGCGAAGCGAATATTGATGAACGAATATTTCTATGCAATTAATGTCGTTTCGTTCAATAATGTTACATTCAAATTACGTACAAATTGCTGAAATTCTTACAACTGACAAATACCATGTCGCGCACTACAAAACGCTGCATCGTTGTCACGTCTGAAGTTAATATTTTGCATCCAACATGCATCCGAGCGAGTGCAATGCGTGTGTGCCGACAAATACATCAGGAATAGTGAAGAAAAATGTCGCGATGTCTCGCCGGGCGACATTTTACAAATCGCGTCCTCCCGGCATGTTTAATTTATCGAAATCCTGATGAGGGAGAAGCCAGCTGTAGCGTTCATTTGTCAACATCCCCACCTGGGCTGCGTTCCAAAATTCACTCTAGTTAACTAAACTGCTATAGTGTACGTGACGTAAACTATAGATTTTAGTTACCCAGAGTGAATTTTGGAACGCAACCCTGAACGGATACTTTAATTCCATAAAAGCGGCTGTTTTCGCGCAGATCGTTAATTGCGTCATTTATTTATGTCAAAAGTGCTACGGTACACGCGTGCTCGAATGATTCGCGGTCACCAATATTGGTGAGCCTGCCGACGTCACCGGCCGGGTGTTATCTAATAGAATATCAATGTCCTGCGATCGAAATAATATAAGAAAGAAAAAACATTTTCTCAGATAAATGACAACGACATGACATGCGTCCAGATGTTATTCCCGGATGAAGGCTAAGACTGGATCCCACATCTCCTTCGAACGAATCGAGGCCTAAACAGTATTGTTCGAAACAAAATCTGATCACAATTTAGACGAATTAATGTAGATATTTTATTTTATTGACTCGTGTTAAAACTGGGTATAGCATTTATAAAAAATAATGGATGTTTGATCCGAGGCAGCGCGGTAGAAGTCAGACTTTGAATTTAGCGAAGCGTTTTTTTTCCTACAGTTTACGATACGTCTCGCTGTACTCACCACGCCTCCGCGCCGGTGTTCACACCACCTGTTGAAAAACGCACGTAATACGAAGTTCCCATTACTTCTGTAGGCGCCCGACGCGCCCCATACCTTATTCGTATCTCCGTCGAGTGCAGCCGCTGCATTTATTCTCGAGTTAATAAACTGCTCTAAGTGGATATCCCCGAACAATAGTTATTAGACACTTCAGGATCTTCGTTAATATTGTCTTGGATTTAAATTTCGTTACGGTATAATAGAACGTTGTAATAATCGTGATCTGTTGTAAACGGGATCGAATGACACCTGACGGTTTGTCGATAGGCCATTGAACGTACAAAAATCTATAGCATACTCTTCGCCGCGATCCGTAAAATTTATTAGCATAATAGATCGGGTAGATAAGATTTTTTGAAACGATATAAAGATCAACGTTGAAAGCAGGAGGTATATTAAGCTATCTAAGCCAAATTATCAGAACAAAAAAAATTTATATGGAACTAATTTGCTAATTATTTGCCATTTTTTGGATAGCAAATAATTTTGGTATTATTAACTTTTTGCTTTGACTTGTGTATATGTTTCTTTTTTATAATGGCTGGACAGAGCTTAATCTTAAGCTATCCAGCTCTTCGTAATTTTTTAATAGCTAGAGCAAAAAAATTACTTTTAAAAGCAAAAAATAGCAAATAATTAGAAAATTAATTCCATATAAAATTTTTTGTGTTCTGATAATTTAGCTTAGATAGCTTAATATACCTGAAAGCAGGACAGTGACCCAGTCGTTGGAAATTCATAACGACTAGAAATGGTATAGCGCGGGCGAAATGAGGGTGAGTGCTGCAATATTGCACGCACTCGGTAATAAATCATTCCGCAGTAATATCGTAGCGCAAGGGACAACGAAAAAAGAACATTACCGCGATGTTCATGCCGAGATTCCCCGAGATTCACCACCGTCTCTTCAATCGCTGTTTACACCAGACACGGACAAAGTTAACGGATTAACGGGGATACGTTAGCCTTCCCGAGATTCTCTTTTTGCAGACAGATAAATCGCATATGTCTCGCGCAACGAACGAATTGCTATTTCGCGACGCGAAGGAGACGGATGCCGGCTCGCACGAAGCACCAATCAATCGGGAGCGAATCGATCGATGGATCGCGACTGTTTAGAGATTCCAGCTCGTCGATCTCGGGAATTGCGAAAAGGCGAACGTCGATATCGCGCGTATACGTTGATATACGACTTTCGCGTACCGGACGTACGTGTACGTCGCGCGCGCGCGCGGAAGGATTTAATTCGCGTGTGTTCTCGACACGCATCTCCGGGGAAATAACGTCGAGAGTATTGCCGCGCATATCGCTCGATATTCCGAGCATCCGAAGGAATCGTCCTTATATAGATAGACGCGCGAGGGATTACAATAACTCTTTTCCTTCCCATCGCGCTCGTCTGCAGAAACGACATATCTGCCGTGCACAACGACTCGATGCTCGTATCCATTCGATTAAGATGTATATGTACGAGACAATCGAGAAGACAATGGGAAGCTTTTGGAGATAGATTTTTTTGTTGGTTGGAATAACGCACGTATGGGATTGCAAGAAAGTATTTTTTTTATTTTTATTTTATAATTCTTTTTTGCACAAAACTACATAATTGATCCGCCCTCTGACGATGAGAGAGAGAAAAGATCGTTAACGAGTTGGCGCATTCGTACGTCGGAGCGACCACTCGTAGGATTTAAGCCACGCTCGCTAGTCGACGGCCGGATATAGAAGTTTTAACTAGTCATTCGACATAACGAGCAGGGGGTTATCTAAGAAGACGAGCCGCTCGCGCTCGGTTCGTTCGGTGCTTGGGAATTAACGACCGTTCTCCGTGCGTTTGCATACAAAGTGCATTCTCCGCTCCGCCGGCCCTCGTTATCCTTTTTACTGCGCGACGCCCCCCGGGGGAGCTCTCCGCGAATGCGAGGCCTTCCGCCGGGAATAGACTCCAGTGCGAAAGGAATTAAATCGTTATCCATATCCGGGATTCCGGGACGCCGTGCCGCCGCCGCAGCCGCCGCCGCCGCCGCCGGTCCCCACGCGTTTACGACGCTCAATTTACTCCGTGTTACTGACGGGTATACGCAAGTTTACAAGCCTCCCTTCGAAGTGAGATTCGTTTTATTGCATAGAGACGAAGTTTGATGAAATATTGTGTAGCATCGTTTGTCCCTTATTACTCGTGAGGCAGGACAGGGCGCGAATAATGGTGCGGCTGGACGATATGACGCTAAGCTTGCGCTGGATGATGGATTTAACTTCGTGCGAACACTTTATCTCTATCTCTGGAACTTTACTTCCTTTACCAGGAAGTAAAAATATTTCATAAAGTTTAGAATTAATCTAGATTTCTTGCAGCGCACCGTCGTTCATACGTGTGTTTCTTTCAGTATAAAACAGCAAAAATTAGTTCTATTTTTTATGTTAAGAAATTGATTCCCAGAATCTTCCGGCGAATGACCACGTGCGAGTAATTGGCCAGCCACTAAACTGAGTTTACTCACCTCCGTTCTTCTCCGAATCGTAATTTCATGAAGTTACACGGCGTCAACGGTTAACTATGGGCGGTCTTATCAAAATAACTCGACCTCGGCGCAGATATGCCTATACGAGCTCGTGGCGAAAATATCGACCGGAAAGATCAGCAGCGAGCAAACTCATAGAGTCCACGTCCACGGTCGACTCTCGTCCTCCCCCACGATCGTAAACATACGCAAGTTAAGTTACGAGTCATTTCAGCCGTTCGCTATCTACTTCGACGAGAGTTCCGGCATTTCGGACGATCTTGTTTTCATGTGCATGAGTTCCAACGCCGGGTATGTCGCAAATTGCGATCGGCGTGGTCGTCGCCATGAGAAAGCGGGAATTTTCGTGGAGCAAAAAGAATCGCGGCGGTAAGACGTGACAGCCGCGATTGAGCGCTTCACTATGTCGGGCGTCAGAAAAGTTGGGCGAACGTCAGGACGGCACGACGAAACTTTCCCGGAAGATTAACCGTTGTCCTAAATCGCGCCCGGCAATCGGACACCGACGCCCGCCGTATATATATCCGCCGTCAAATCTGTCCCTCCTCCTGGTCGTTATATCAAAAAATTAAACGACGTCAAGACGGATGTATCCGTCGGCGAAGACGGATCTTGTCTACGACAATATCGTGGCGCGAATTCTTTCGCTTTGGAAAAGTTGAACCGTATCCCGCGGCAAGAAAGATGTAGCGTACTTTTTAACAATGCGCTAATCCTCTTAGTATCAGATCAAATTAAAAAGTAGACGAGTGTAATCTCACGTCGGAAAACTTATTAGACCGCTTAAAATTGGAGAACGCATCTTTTCATCGTAACAGTTATATGTGAAAATTAATAATAGCAACAATATATATATATATATATATATGTATATAAAATTATCTTCTTCTGTATAACATCTTAAAAATAAAAAAGAAGATATACACAAATACACAATAACATATCCAGAACTACTTAAACCTAAAAACCGCATTGCTTAATCAAATGACGAAATAAATCAAATGGGATGTGTAAAATTGTACAAATGTGTCTTCGCACACGTACATGAAAAAAAGATGGTATTAACAATACAGTTAACAACAGTCTAATTTAAAAGATCTTGTTAATTCAATATAGTTCTTTATTTTTTAATAAAATGGTATTTATTTCGTTAATACTGTTATAAAATTAACAAGATTATTTACAATTAGACTGCTGTTAATACATCATTTTTTTTCGCATATAATTCGTCAGATTCACTAACGGGTAATACATTCGGAATCGAGCGACATTAAAAAATGGTTGAAAAAGTAAATCTTAGCTGCTCCTCGGAATCCCAGATCGCAGTAGATTTTGCAATTTATATGCGACGAAGGCCACGTTCGTCTTGGCATCCGGGGGGAGGGAGGAGGGGGGCTGCTGCCAATAGTCACGTATAGGACAGGTGGCTCGACGTTGAATAACGCAGAATGGATGAGATCGATTCACTCTCCTGCTGAAAATCCGCGTGTCATTTTGACGATGCCCGTTCGCGAGCAGGACAGTCAATTTGACCGGGGAGAAATCTGTGGACGGGCACTCTTATCTCGCACCCTTCGATCCGAAGTATAACATCTCCTCTCGAATACGTAGCTGCAATCGTGCGATCGTGCGATCGTGTTAGGATCGAAGCGAGAACATTCTTCACCCATCTTTTTGATAAGAAATGTAAGAAGAAATTACGCGAATACGCACGGCAACGAAAATCGATCGGGAACAGAATATCTCTACTCTGAATCTCGCGGAATTACGCCGCTGCGTCTCCGCGAAATGATAATAATAATCGATCCGAAATTCATAAATTCATAATGCCTCCCGCAGCGGTGTCGACGTGGATTTAAGGATTCAGTATAGCGCCTGGCGATATATTAAGAAACTGCAGACTACATGTAGCCCATAAATATTCATGCCCACCCCGACATTACCGCGCAAGATAATAATTAACAATTCAATTTACTTTCGTGCCGCTGTCGCGATCGCTTTTTCCTCGCGCCACGGGAGAATCTAATATTGATACGGAAGTTTTCGCACGGAACATCGAAGTTTCTTCTTTTTTTTTCTTGCAAAAAAACGCACGTTGACCTCGCCTTTATATCTTCAAGGAAAATCAAAGACGTGAGTACAGCTTTGGTTTTCCTTCGTCAAATATCTCGCGCGTTGTATGAACAGCGCAAAGTGTGCATCTCCTATCGCCCAACTTTTGCTAAAAAACAAATCTAGGAAAAACCCTTTACGCAAACATATTCTCATATCGTCCGACGGCGCGGCGCGGCGATAAAAGGTTGGAAAAATTCTCACGAGTCTCTCTCTGACTTTTCCTCTTTCTCTCCTCTACTTTCGCAATGATAATCCGTTTCAATGCCGTAACCCTTTTGCCGTTCGTACGGTGAAATCGCAGTTATCGCGGGGCAATTTATTTGAGGACGCCTCACTTTTAAAAGAAAATACGTAATACTTGCTCCCGCGAGTACGATGGAGCATTTCCGGAAGCGGTTAAACAGCATCGGCGTCGTTCGCTTAAACCGTGCATTTGCATGACGGCGACATCGCGTTTCAGCCGGCGACTAAAGAGATTCAGTGGCCCCGATCTTAAGGTCGGCCTTAAGGTAAGACAACTCGAGATTACGAGGGACAAACGAATGTTTTATCTTCGTCAGCTCCGTCGTATCCACTCCGCGAGACCTCGCGGATGTAAACGCTGCCAAGCGGGACGCGCTATCGAAAATCCATTAACGTTCACAGACATGCATTGATCGGCACAGAAAAAAAAAAGATTATCTTAATCCTATCGCAAAGAGTAAAACATGGAGAAATCTTCGCCGTACGAAAATTCGCATTTTCCCACTGCTTTCCCGATTTCTATCGCTGAACGCTCGATTCACTGCTCTCGGTCGGATATTGACGTAAGTCACGCGCGGCAAACAAAATCCAGATATGGCACATATTTAACGTTAAATGTGCGGCGAGAATACAGAGTACTCTATTCAGGACGTTTCCGGTCTTTACAGTCCCGATGTATTGCCTCCGTGTGATAATCGAGACCATTGCAGACTGCGCCGAGGGACCATTATAGCTTCACCTAACGTTCCACGGCGCGTCATTCCAAGCCACATGCCATACATTTTCACGTACACGGCGAAACCACTGCGCGCAAGTTGCACGTGCGGGTCTTCTTATTTCCGTGCGTATGCCGCACATCAAGCCGTCGCGACGTTTATTTACTAACAGAGACTTATCCCGTGAAAGCTCGCGAATTTACACTCTCATTACGCGGATCGCGGAAGGGAAATTACTGATGGCGGAATTACTTCGAAAGATTCGGAAGATTAAAGCGGCAGAAAACACGCTTTTGCGTTTTTCGCCCAAACAGTAAAATTAAAACAAATGGTTTTTTTTTAATCCAATTAATTTCCAATCGTTTACAGCTCAGGAATTAATCAGAGAATATATAAATAAAAATAAAATAAAATACGAAACTATAACGAGTTAAAGAATATGGCGAAGTTGTTTCTGACTCAAAAAAGTTTGCAATTTTTCTGACGAAAGTACAGGAATCTTCTCCGTGATCGAATTATAGATACTCACAGAGATGAATCCGCCACTAAAATGCTGAGAGCTTTTTACGCGACAAATACTCCGCATTCATTACGATTCCTTAACTCGATTTACCAACCTCTTGTCCGATTACATTACGACGAAGAAGGACAGCTCGAAGTTTCTGATATTACCTTATCGGGCCGATCATCACGGTGTATACGCGAAGGGGATTACTTACGGACGGAACGAGAGGTATCAGGTCTTGACCTACCTTTCGCGCGAAGTTAAACGTCGATCCTGCGAAAGTGAACGCGCATCATCCGTCTTAGTGCGACGATAGCAAATTACGAGGTAATTTCGCGACCGTCCTTCAACTTGTGGACTCGGCGCGAAACGCACCATAATTCGTGATGAAACGATTTCGAAATCAGCTGTCTCAATTGACATTTAAATGAACTCTCGACTTCACGTATTTCTCATTCGGGCAAATTTATTGTTTCGATATAGTGACCGTTTGGAACGATTTCACAGTATCGATTTCGGCATCGAGTGCTATTTCGCGCGGCTCTCGCTCTCCCAGTTATTTAACGTGACGGTTAATATACGCTCCGGCGAGAGCGGGCGGCAATGCTCACGTGCGATCGTTAATATTCATAAAGCCTGAAGTAACCCGCGCGCCGTTATTCGGATCTGTAACACCGCTGCCCCTATATGTGGATTTAATAGATTTTCTCCGTGGTAACGATGGCGAGAAATCTGCAGTATAGGCAACGATCTTGCGCCACGACCAACAGGCCCCAGAAGTCAGAAGAGTTGTTCGAAGAACCAGGGGGAGGGGGGATTTCCTTTAATATTGATATCCCTGAAATGTTTTTTCCAAGGGAGAGTTGCCGACTGAGAGAGACGCAGGCGCACGCAGTTCGATGGCTAAGCCTTATTTGTCCCCTCTGTTTCTCTTTGGTTTATCCGGCTTTATAAATGTTTATACTGTGTCTCTCGAGATAACGTTCCCGGTGCTCTTGTAATCACCGTGGCTAAGTAAAATATCTTTTCCGTTTTTGCGTAAAATCGTCACGCACGTCTCTGCCTAATTACTTTGCTGTAATTAGAGCGCAATCTCGGATATTTTTATAAAAGAAGACAGGAGGATCTCGATAAACTTTGGCCTTAGAGAAAACCTCACGGTACGCGAAATTGTTTTGAGGTCGAGTGCCAACGTCACTGGGCGATTTATTTGGAATGTTCTAAATGGTAGATGCAGAAGACTGAGAAAAAGATAATAAAATGCGAAAAATAAAAAAACGTTTTAGAAGAACCATTAGAATTTTATTAAACGAGACTTCGTTCATCGACTAAATTAATCGGCGAGGAGATTATTATGCTTACTTTCGACATCAACGTAGTAATACCGTCAGTGCCGCTTTATTTCGTCTGCCTTTTCTTTCCAGACACGCGCAATCCCTCCGTTAAATTGCCATCGCTTACGTAAAAGTTAAAAGCAATAAGAGCCTGCTTCACGCGCGCGATGACAAGGAGCCGAATCTCCGTTTCTCTTTTTCTCTCAACTCTCGTCGCATTGTTCGTGTAAACGAAGTTTCCTGTGGAGTGTCAAAAATACGATAAATCTGCACTCGCGCGTGCGCGCAGGTGTTACACGTTAAAGGAATTACTTTGAGGCGGACATACACATGCTCTCTCCGTTTCGGATAATTCCTTTGATCAACGCTTGTAGGGAACCTGATTGTCTTCTCGGCGGGATAATCAAACTCAGATGGCCCTTTTTATCTTGTCCCTCGTTGTATCTCGATATGTCAAACATAGAACCGTCGGACAAATCACAAAGGATTTTTTCGAAGAAAACGAGAAAAATCCAGTTATTTTCGCTCAACAAAAGAACCGTCGTAGTTTGATTTTTTTCGACTCACGCTATAACGTTACAAATGAGTAACGCGAATTTCCACGGGTAAAGAATTTCACCATCAGATCGCGTTAACAGGTGTCTTTTGTCTGTCAATAAATACTTGGAGAGAGGTTTCTTTATTTCTTTTACGTCGCTACGTCACGAGACGTGCATTTTAACGCCTTTCCGCGTTCTCGGATTTCCAGATTTAGAACATTCCAAAATAAATTGCCCGGTGATGTTGGCACTCGACCTCGAAATAATTTCGCGCGCCGCAAGGTTGCACCTCATCTGGCCTGTAAGCAAAGATGCGCTTTACTTATTGTTAGCCGCGACAACAATAGGCGCGAAACGAGAGGAGAAACGAAGGCTAGCGGCGCGACGGCCGCTGCGCTTACTCGCCGTGCGCGAGGCATTCGTAATAAACGAAGTGCAGCGGAATCGAAAAATAGGTCACGGCGGCGGAACTTGGAGAGAAAATGGTAACGGCGTATCGATAAAAGGTCGTGGCGCGATAAAACTACTTGGAAGTCGCGGATGCCATGGCTCGCGCCGTTATTCAATCGTCTTTCGGCAACGTAGTTTAACGACGTCGTTCCGTATACGATCAGCGGATGTTTTCCCCGCTGTTACGGGATGTAAAATCTATGGTGGAGCGCGAGACGCGAGTGGATTCTCTCTGATTCGCGATAGTGACGCGCGTGTACTTAATCGAAGAATATCTTTCGACGAGGGCTTTTCGAGGCACGCCTCGAATCTCCATACCCGCGAATTCTTCCGAATTTCGATAGCCCACGATTCGCAATACTTTCGGGTTCAAAGGAACGTAAGCCCGTTGCAACCCGCGCCGCGCATCTCCTGTCTGCCTGTATCCTCGTCTTATTCGCGCGACGAACACGTCGCTATTTACATACGCGTCGGTGCAATGCACGTGTATACGCGCGACGCTGCCGTGCACGGAGCGTAAAGACTCTCGTCTTTCTTTCCCCTCCTTCAACACGCCCGGGTGACGGCCGCCGCCGCGCCGGTGCTCCACGCTCTGATATTTGACGCCGCTGGAATTTTGATGCTGCACTCCGGCCGCGCACAGGGATAGATCGTACATCACGCGCGCGTTCACTTATCTAACGGAATTGGCGCCGACTTATCCGGAATTCTAAAGACGACTGTGCAACACGTATGCGCATACGGATGACGCGAAAGTCATTATCTGTCATTTTGGTAGAATAGCGAAAATCGCTCCCTGCCCAATTTTCTGATATAGCGTCGATATATCCTATTTATCGCGCGATAAATCTCCGTGCGGGAAATGCCTCTGGCGAATTTCTGCAATTTACGAAAAATTCTTATCCGACGGACGATCAACGCGTTTGATGAGTTTGCTCGAGGAAACGTTAGTCCTAAATAAATAAAGATAAGAAAAATAAATGTACCAACGTAACTAATTTATTTAGGATCTTCAATAATTGCTTTTGAAATCATTAATAAAAAGTTACTGTAATTAATAAAAGCACATTAGTAAAAGTTAGTAGCAATGTTAACGTTTTTTCAGCAAATAATTAGCGAAAATAGAAATAATACAATGTAAATAAGAATGATTGACAGATGTCATTATAGCATGATGGGAATGTTACGATAGTCAATAATTAGACATTTTTGTTTCTACTATTTTTATCTATAAATAAAATATTTTCCACTGTATGCAGAGGGATCCCTAAAATTATACTTGAGTTCTATGTTCTTTACACAACGGTATAAGATAAACGATGAAAGAGACGAGTCGAATCTCGCGAGAGGCACGTCTCTTTTGCGCATCTCCTTTGTGCGTAGGCGGATAATCTTGCGTATCTCCTTGCTTGGTAACAAGATCAAGGGTAGTAGTGGACCAGTGGAAACTCAAATTACACCAGCGAGAGGGAATGAGATTTCAGGATTTTATTCCACCATTCCTATACATGAAGTCGGATTGTATGCCACACATATAGAACGTCCCTTCTCGCGAGACATTTCTCACGTGAACATTTTGTGTTTTCGCCACGTTGATATTTAACATTTTTTAAGATTGTTTATAAATTTTCTCCGACCGTTTCTATAATTATTTAATTGGCCACGATCAGCTTGGACTGTTATATAATAAAGTGCAACACTTACGAAAGCCTTGGTGCATTTCTATCATATAAAATATATAACGCGTATTTATATTATCTAATAACTCTAAGCGATTGTAATAGATGAAGTTATTCAGCGTGCGCTGCGAACCAGTCGTAATTTGCAGCGACTGTCGCGCTATTTATGGAGCTCTCGAATGAGATTTCATTAGTTTGTTGTTCGCGAATTGCTAGTTAAATCATTAATCTTGATGAGCTTGATGGTGAAAGCAGATGAGAATTTTCACGGAAGAGTAACGTGTCGGCACACCTACTCCGGATACCAAGTTTCTTGATGGATACCGGGATCAAGGACGGTTGAGCCCGGCGTCGCGGAAACTCGAAGGAAGGCGATTAAAGTCTGGAATACGTATATAGATCGACTATAGGGAATCCAGAGAGAGAGAGAGAGAGAGAGAGAGAGAGAGAGAGAGAGAGAGAGAGAGAGAGAGAGAGAGCTGTGCAAAGAAGCTCCGACTATGATGTGGAACAAGCAAGGTTGCACCGTGATATCCTTCTCTATATGTCTCTCTTCTTTTCTCTCTCTCTGTTTCGTCGACTTCTAATCCTCTAAATCCCGCTAAGGCTGCGTTTCCAACGCGCGCGAGAAAACCGAGTGAATCGAAAATTTCGTGCGATCGCTTGTACTCGGACACTTCCTATCGGGATATCTCCACCGGATATCGATATCGAATCAGCAACATGTCAGCTGTAAGCGGCTGAATTCTCCATGGCGAATCTCGCGATATTTTTTGCCGAGAATTATCCAACCATTTTTGTCTTTTTTTTTATCATTTATACCTGATGTCGCACGACACACATGCGCGATCTTTTTTTATTCTCAATGCGTCTGCATGTGCGTGAATTTTAAATTTCATGTACATCGTAAAGAAGTTTAGATTTACGGATTAAATGGATTTTTTAGAAAAAAAAAAAATTAGCTCGAGACCAGATTAAGCAAAATTGAGTACGCGCGAGACAATGCTTCCGTGCTGCGAGCGCACTTCGCGCGGTAACGTAAACCACTTAGTGCCGGCTTTGCGCTCTTGCGGCGCGATCCTGTGGAGGGCTCCAGGCTGTACGTATTCCGCAGCTTTACAACTGCGGCTGCGGAGTTAAGTTAAGCGAAAGGAAGAAGCCTCATATACGCGGAGACGTGTTACGGCCGCGGCGCGCCGGGGTCTATAATCCTTAAGGAACCCGACTCGGCGATAAAGACACGGCTCGGGAACGTGCCGACCCACCGGGACGAGAGTCGTGAAGATCCAGTTCCCATTCGAAACGCATGCAGCGCGCGCAACCCGACGAAAATACCGAAATCGAATTGCCGAGTAATTTCCTCTCCAAATGCGCTTGGCCACGTTGCCCCGGTAACCGGCATGGACGTCGACGGCGCCGCAAAAACCGCCGAATCTTCTGTTCCGGGGACGGAAACTACGGAAGACAACTCGCCGCAGCGAACGTGCATGAAAGCATATAGCCGGACCCGACCGTCCGGAACCTCGTTGTTGTTCTTCTCCCCGAAAGCGACTGCGTTCTGTATGCGCGATATATCTCCGCCACTCTCCAAATTGAAAAATAAATTAACGGTTTTTCAGGTGCAACGTATTTTGTACGGTGTTTGTTTCAATCTTGACAGTGAAGTTTGTGTAGAAAGTAGAGACTCTTAAAATACATATTACGTGCATAAAGTGTTCATTTTAAAAACGTGAATTTTTTTATATTTTAGAGTATATATTATATTTTAACTTATCAAGTTATCTTTAACCAAAATAGAAAGAAGAAGAGAAGGCTAGTATGGCTATTAAATAAGTCCAACCGATATGTAGATTTAATTGATACATATGTTAGAGTTAAATATCATTTCCAATTTACGTATATAGATGAATTTTTTCTCCATTTCTTACGACTAATTAATTCGTCGATATCGATTGCTGTGGCAACAAGTTCAATGTCAATAGAACATATTGGTCCTTCCTCGAAGTTTCTATAAATACACGAGACGATGAATGGGCTATTAATAAGAGCGAAATGCGGCTAATGGTCGAAATCGTGGGCGGCGTTCAGCACAAATAATGGCGCGGCGCCAAAAAAAGAGCCGGATCGTCGAGGGCGATATGTACGGTGGTTCGGAATTTCGGTTGGAGGCTCGGGTGGAAACAAGCCGCTGATTACTTTGGCCTTGTGTCAAAGCGCTGGTCCGGTGCTCTTTGCACCTCGTTACCGCAAGAAACTCGCGATCGTAGGATTTTTATCGGCGTAATCGCAGCGCATGAAATCACATCTTTACGCACAATAAACATGCTTCTTTGTAGTTAGCTCACTTGTGTGTCTAATCATCGACCGAGATCGAGAATTTCGTCGTTTATTTTCGACGTAACGTGAAGTTCATCGCGCCGATTTAACACTTTAACTACCAATGTGTGAGTTAATCTTCACGAAAAATTCACGCGTATAATGTTGAATTTTCGAAGTTTCGGAAGTTACTTCCTAACAGCTGCTTTCAGGATGAGGCGCGAGCGAAAACTACTCCCTGCGGATAAAATGTTTTCTGTCAAAACAGAGGAAGATTAAAATAAGAAAGGGTCTTCGCTCAAAATTTTTTTAAGTGAGTTTAGCGTTAAAAACGCGCGTAAATAATCTCCATTTAATTTATATTAGAAGAGAAGAAATTGCGTGTCTCGTTAGATTATCAATGCATCCTTCGCGCGCTTCTCTCGGCCCTTGTACTTTAATGTATGTACAATGTTTTAATGTACAAAATCATTTCTTTCTTAAATGTTTTTTTTTTAGATGTTCAGCTTTCCGTTTAAAATAATCGGTAGGTAATAATTGTGGATAATCGACGACCGACGTGCGCAAATATACACGCGCTAACGATGTTCTCTATACTGGAACATGCGCGCTCTTGAACGTCCGATAATGCACCCCACTGAAAGTAATGCAATCGAGCTTCCAGTTCCGATATTACGTAAACATGGAATAATTCTATTGAAAGGTATTACACTGTTAACGGCGCCGCTTTCTCCTCCCCGTCGTCTCTTATTTCAATGCACCTATAACTCGCCCTTTTCTCAGATGATGTTAAGGCTACTTTCAGATCTACTTTTCGTTACTATAAGCTCGTTTCTATCTCACCGCCGAGAAAATGCTTATCGCGACGTCGATAATTTTATTCTGCTTCCAATCTCGAAGAGATATGACTATGCTTTCGTGACAAATAAATACTATATTAACGCTACAAGCGCCAGAGAAAGATTTTGTCTTAATTAATTGCGACTTTATATTAATATTGTAAGATAATATTAAATTATAGGTTTTAATTGTTATGCAACAGTTTAATAATGATCTGATTATTATATCTACGACAACATTCTCGACCTGGAAACATTTACCGAAACATAAAACTAGATTTTGCGAAGGAACAGATAGCAACAGATATATTAATGATACTCACCTCTCATGTAGATGTAAGCAGTGCCGCGCATATTTCTTCTCGTGAGGACGACGAGATTCAAGATATTTCCGATGATGCCGAGGCAACAAATGGCCGGCAACACGATACCGTAACTGACCCTTCTCAAAGTTGGCGTTCGAGGATCCTCCAGGATATCCAAGTCTTCCGGTAGCAGGCAGATATTCTGTATCTCGCTTATATTGAGCAGGTCCGTCATTTTGCCGCTCTCTCGCTCTCTTTCTCTCTCACTTCAGTATCTCTCACAATTCGCGATAAATTTCCCCGTTTCATCGCACACGCAGATCCATCTTGGAACTCATTTGTTCAGTCTCGCCATGCGTTCATCTCGCAACTCGCACTTAATCCGATCAGTAGAGAGAGAGACAGTAGATCGATCGCGTTTTTCCGGGACTTTCGAGCAAGACGGTGACTGACGACAACGCTTCGCGCGATCCGAACTTAGGAACAAGATTGGCAAGTTAGGAACGAAACGCGTAAAATTGGAAACGTCTTTTTGTCGGGCATGCAGGATTGTCAGATTGTCGCGATTCGACGGCGCGAGTCGCAAGAGAGCGGGGTATCACATGCCGGTCGAGGGCGCGCGCATCCGTCAAAAATACACCTGTCGTGCAACAGGTGCGACAAGAGTTTCATTTTACCATGGTAGCGCCGCGAAGAGTCTGCGGGAAGTCTGAGCAAGTCCGCGCCGGCCCGAATAAGCGGCCTTACGATATCCGCGGGGTTGCTTATTTCACCGAGGAATCCGAACGTGTTCTTCCTGACAATTTGTACGCCGCCATCGTCGTGCGGCAGCTGCGCCGTTCCACGCTATCCTGAAAACAAACAGGTCGTTCGTGTGTATTTCCGCAAATCCGATACATTCGCCGCAGCGAGTATATTTATCCTTCTCGCGCTTCGAAGGATTTTAATCGAAGCAGCACACGCGCGTAAGGGCTGAAAAATGAATTGCGCAGCCTATTCTTGTTACACAATGATATACTTTATTACGGATTAAATGGATTTTGTGCATATAGTAAATTTGAAAAGCTTGTCTACCTCGTCACCTCGTCACGTATACCCTTCGCGAATCCATGTTTCCAAGTCGGGAAAATGCGGAGTATGATAAGGAAATGAAATCGAACATCCCGTCGCGAAAAGGACACTAATGAATTCGCGCGGGCGTGATTTTTCGTAGCTCTGCCTTGCGGAGAAACGACCAAGATATCCGGAGCTGTCGTCGTCGTCGTCGTCGTCGTCCCGTCTCGTCGCAGGAAGGAAATCGTTACCGGTAGCGCAACGTGAGGCTTTAGATTCAGAGGTCGACTCCTCCACTTCCAGATTTCGAGACTTCGCGGCTGAAGATGCGCGACTGAATTTCAGATTCCGCACGAAAATGGATAGCACTTCCTGTCCCCTCACCACCAGCCTCCGCGACCACCGCCTTTTCTCCGGTTTATATTCAAGACGCTTTCGGCGTTTCGCGTCTCGCCGCCAATTCCTTCCGTGGCGAGATATTTCCCTTCCCTAAAGAAGGAGGAACTTGTCGCGCAACTGTCGTCCGCAAAAACGAATATAATCCCCGCGTCTCTCGTCCTCGCGCCAAATCAGAGTTCCACGGACGGAAACGCTTTATGCAGTCTGTACGCGTTCTCTAATGCATCTGTCTATACATGTATATTTGCCAATCCGCCGTCGGAACGAAATACCGTAGTGCACTTTGCACATTCACCGTGCATTTTTGCAAAGTTTGCGATCAAGACTTTTGAAGTTCGGCGATCGCGTTTCGCTTCGATGACGTTCCTGGCCTGATTCCCCGGGAACTTCACCCGCAAAAAGTATTCCCCCAAGTTTTCGGGCGACGCGAGTTGTACGGGAGACCTCAAATCGATTTTCTACACCGCGGGAAACAAAATATTCGCTTCAATTTCTTATTCGCGTGTGACAGCTTTTTGCCGCAGCGTTAGTCTTATTTTGTCTTTTTCGTCTAAATATTTGTATCGAGATATTCGGAGCGTTGCGAAACGTGTCACGACAATGTTGCTATTGAACGCGAAGTGGATGCAATTATGTCACGGTATCGTTATCACTGGCAATCGATCCTCGTGTCGGAAAAGAAATATTTTCTTTTCTAAGTACCAAGGCTGAAAGATAGCTGTCCGCAGCCTATTCTTTGCTTCCCCGTAGCAAACCGTGCCCGGCGTCTTGTAGAGCCCTCGAGGATCGTAAACGAAACTGTAAGGGAGTGGTTTTACTGTCGTACCGTAAATTAGTCTGCTGAGAATCAGAAAGATTGAACTCGCACGAAGCAATTAGGATTAGGAGCGGTTTAAGAATTCCTCTAAGCATTCAGAGACTGAATCAAAACAAACATTTTTAGTTTACAGTTATTTTATAAATTGGAATTCATTTATTATATCGTATTTTTTAAGTAAAATCGTATTTTAGATATTATACAGTCTATTCGGATGTTTGAGATTTAATTTGCTCGATCTTTCAAGTTTCGGTAATTTTACACATCAAACATCATGGGGGTGAAGATAGAGAAATTTAAATATACAGTTGTAGAAAACATAAAAAAAAACCATAAAAACTTTGTTTAAAACACTTTGTTTCATATACCGTTTCGACGATGAAAGAAAATGCGCGTTTTTCACGACAGTTTGCGTGTTTATTACGAATATCTGTCACAGATAGAACGAACTAATTTGCAAAACTTTATTAGAGCTATAAACGATTCGTTGCAAGAGGCATCTGGTGAGGTAGAAAACAGTGACGTCAACTGGGATATTAAATGAAATAATCAGCCACCTGTCGTAATAAACGCAAGAATGGCAACTAGAACTCAGATCGTTCGAAACGCGCGGAGATTACTCGAGCTTCCGTGTATGCCGGCGATCACCGGGATTAATCTGCGATTCCGACTTCGGGATAATGTCCTGTAAATCCGCGCGTTTTACGCTCTGTTTCGTAAACGTTTCACGACGCGAACACGCGCGTTCACCCCTCTAAGATCGTAAGCTCAACAGCGCGCGTGTGCTTCCTGCCGTTTCACGGATAGCTTATCGATCACTTAACCGAGAGAGATATGTTAGCCGCGCCAACCCGGCGAACCTTTCGCAACGTCCTTCTTCACTCCGCGATCGTGCAATCGCGACCGAGACGATGATCGCAACTTAATGGACTCTCCTTCTCGAGTATAAGCTGTAAAATCGCGATCGGTAGACCGTCAAATTGCGCCCGGGGCTCAGAGTTGATGGAACAGGGCCGAACGATAGATGAGATCGCTTTCTCGAAACTTGCGGAGAGAGAAACGTGACGAAATTTTTAATAAGTAAATTACGAACGCGTTAACCTTTGAGATTTGCGCGAAACAGAAGCTGTGGAGTAATCAATGGGTTGATAGGATGAATTATATTCCGCGCCAAAAAACCAATTTACACTGTATGAATGGTATTTGAATGTTATTAACATAATGTTAGAGAAATATTTAAAAAATTTACGGTCTTGCGAAATCTGCATGATGAAAATTGCTAAAACTTATGCTTATGAGAGATGCTTGGAAATTCTAATATTATGCTAGTAAAAATCACATAAATTTATTTATTATTATTATTTTTTTAAATAAAAGTATATGTCAGTTCTATTACTTTAACGCTTAATGCAAATCAAGCTGTATAAAAAAAACTAGCTAGAATTAGTACTCCGGTATGTTTTTACTATAGTAGAACAAAAATATACGTGTGCCCGTTTGAGAAGAGCGGCGTTTCCATAATCGAGTTGTTTGACGGAGAATCAAGAAAAAGTCGATGATGGGCGGAGAGAAATAAGAAATAGCGAGAACTTTTTTGCGTGCTGATGAGATTGAGCGAGTCTGTGGCCTGACAAGCGTTTCGAGTTTCACCCTTGTAATCGCTTTCGCTCTCTATCCACGTTATTGCCAATCAAGTCAGAACGATCGTCGCGCCCAACTCGCAAAGATCCGATATTGCTCCCGGTTATTGTCAACTGAAAGAAATCTGCCGTTTCTTTTTCGACGAATAAAGCATTTTTCATCCTAATTTACTTGCAATACTGATCACTTTGATTCATATTTTCATTCTTTTGATTCAATCGTGATAAATCTCATCGGTATTCTCGATCGCTTATACGCGACGAACAACCTTTCCCGTTTTGCCGAATTTATCCGCTCGATCGTTTACGATCTCGCGGATGGAAATTGTTCCTATGATGGTTATGATTGTCGCGTTCGTAATAATTGTATAAAAGCATCGGAGGATGCGCATGTGGGTGGTGCGTGGAGTACATCGCGTATAGCGACGCGCACGATCGTTACGCTAAAACATCGCAATTTGATCCGCGTTGCGTACACACGCGTCAGTTATTGTCCGCGTGGCCGGCACGTGGATTGCAAAAATATTCCAGCGATAAATCACGAGCTGTTCCGGTGAAACATCAGTTTGCGAGTCGAAGGGCTGGTTGTAAAAATAAAACCGAGTGCACTTTTTCCCATGAGAAGGTCTGAAGGTCTCTCTCGCGTAATTTCAGTATACGATATCGTCTCCCGTCGATCGCGCGATTTTTTTCTTCTGATTTTTTTAACTTGGCTTAACTTTATTAATAATGTACAGCACTTCATGTGCGAGAGAAAGAAAGTTAAATACTAAATAACATGAAACTGTGATCGATATGATTTCGCACGGTAGACACGTGTAAATGACACCTGCGCAGCCTCTTTTTTTGTTTCCCTTCGCACTTTTTTCCTTTCTCTTTCTTTCATTTCTTCGTCGATCACGTTGCAAAGCCAGTGGTTGTTACCTAAGTGTACCTAAGTTACCGAGTGTAGCGAAGGGATCAAGATGTGCACGCTGAATTATTATAGAATCTTAACAAGCATCTCGAAATTTCAAAGAAGCTGCTTTCATTTATCGTCTGGATGGCTCATAAAAATACGAGAGACACGCGGAAATGCGGAAATCGACATTTGTACACCACCGAATGTGTTAATATTTTGGCATAACATACAACGGGAAGCGTAAGAGGAAAAAGGGGGCGTTGTGGAATTGACACGTGGCGCAAAAGTCCCGTAGGAAACTTTGCAATTTTCTCAACCACGTGCGCGAGCGTGTTTCGTGACGCGGGGTGACAAACTTCCGCAAGTTTTGCACCGAGGGATTCTCTCTAGCTCCTTTTCTCGTTCGCCTCCTCCTTCTCGTGCTCTCCCTTAACCCATGCAGCAGCTGCGACTTAAAATACGCAACGACGAAGAAGGAAACTCGGGCATCCCAACCATTATGCATTCGTCTTCCGCCGCGCCGGGGACGTCATTGAGGACCGCCTCCCGAATCGTCGGTATGCATTATGGGGGGAGGGGAGGGCACGATGTGAGGGGCACAGGGGAATGAGCCGAGCCGATTTTACGCTTACAACGCGTCTTTGCGCCACTCGGTGGGTTGGCATAGGTCCTACACAGTTTGCAACACTCTCAGCCGCTAGCGAGCTTCTCCGCGCGAAACTTTGTTCCATTTTTCTCTGCAAACTTCTCTCCTCGTACCCTCCTCCCTTCCATGCTTTCTCGTAGAGGGTGTTTGATCTTTTAAACTCTCGGCGATTCAAAGTGATTTCAATAAGTGTCTCTCGATGCTACATACCCTATTTTTATCTTATCAAGTGATACTTGATGTTTAGAAAATAATAAAAACATTTTGCATGTTAACGGCAGCTTTAATCTGGCAAATGTAATGTTCAATTGCATGTAAATAATTATTTAACACGTTGATTAT
Source organism: Temnothorax americanus (assembly GCF_048541705.1). NCBI lineage: Eukaryota > Metazoa > Arthropoda > Insecta > Hymenoptera > Formicidae > Temnothorax > Temnothorax americanus. Next base: position 3,150,138 of record NW_027509253.1, read on the forward strand.
ACCATGATGATCATCATGACCAGAATTATCAAAATTACCAGCGTTATCAAAATGTTTTAAAACTGTAAGAAAAAATAAATACCATGGCATTTAATATAAAATTTTGAATGGCATGAATAGCTGGATAACAAAATATAAGTGCATAAGACTAGAATGTATTGAATGTAATTTTTATTTAGTCATATTGCACAGTATTTATATCATTCTACGTGATAATAAAAATTCTGCTGTGTGTGGCTTACATAGTAAGACATTACGAAACTCGCGAGACCAACAACGGGTTAATTAAGAAATATGTGTGTGTTTGTGTGTTTATTCAAAACGCCCAGCTTTTTTGTTGCAAATCTCTGGCGTTAGTCCGTTCAACTCTTATTTCCTTGTACCGTCATTACTTTTATACGCTCGTTTGAGGCGACATAAAGCTCGTACTAGACCGAAGTTTATCGTGAGAAACTTGGCAAAGCCTGCTTATAACAAATCTGGTCCACGCCGATGATAGCGCGTCCTCTCTCGCGCTGTTTCTTTCGGTGGAACGACCAGACAGGCGTCGCGGATAATTGAAAACTAAAAACTTGGCTCCGATGTGATACGAATAAACCGCGACATCGCGTGTTACAAAAGATCGAGATTTATCTTCCGCTATAGTTGAGGAACGATGTACCGGGGAGTCTCGAGGAAGGAAAATTTATCACGCAAGGTACGCGAGACGACGGAGAACGTGTGCGGTAAAATTTAATTTATTCCCGTGTATATACATATATCGAAATGTCTGTTAATTACGATTACTTATTACTTTTCCCTTAGATTCTTGATACAATCTTTGGTACAACGCAGACGTTAACACTGAAGCTTTATTTTATATTAAGCCTTTTTTATTTCAAAATTTATTAAAACTTTTTTTATTTTATACATATTAAATATCTAATTATGAATATACTTTACATATCAAATACTTTCTCTCTTTCTCTTTCTCTCTCTCTCTCTCCCTTTCCCTGGAAAAACAAATTATCTAATCGTTATATTTCCTTCAAACTGCCTGCTCTCTCGGGTGGTAATTAAACTTTACCACCGGTAGCGAAATTAGGTCGACGCGGCTGGAATATGGGAAAAATATTTTAGCAGGTGCTTATCGAGCTATCGATAGCGTAATTAAAACCGATGTCAACGCATAAAGCGTCGCTCGTGCTCGTTTACTCAGCAAATGGAAATAGGTTTACGCGAGAGGTATAGGACCCTCGTAATCTCATCATCTCGTCATCGTATAATAATCGCCTTGCACGCACAGAGACGGAGCAATAGTCAAGAGGCTTAACCAGGTTAAATCGGGAATAACGATCCTTCGTTATTCTCTTCTCTTTCTCCGGCGAAACGCGCTTTCACGACATGACTCTCTACCACTCATTGATAACGATTGCGACGAGAGAGAATGACGGTTATCAATGTCGTAGATCGTTATATCCGTCAAGGGAATTCGAAAGAAGGGGAGGATACCTCCTGAATATATCGCGGACGCGAGTTTTCACGTCGGCGTTATATACCTGGCGAAAACTTGGCGATTTCATCGTACGTGCGACAGTCCCACTTTCTCGAGATGAGCGCGGAAGAGAGGGATGGACAGGGACGGGGCACTGGGTCTGACATGTGGAAATGGACGGCGCCGTATCACGCGTGATACTTTATACCGTGATGCTGGCGGGAGCGAAGAAAAGATTATGTCGCCGATAGTAACCGGGGATAACGGGATAACGAGATCTTCTTTTATAGACGCATCGTAAAATCTCTCCTCTGGCGCAGCGGAGTGTTCGAGCTTGCGTCGATCAAATAATGATATCCTTTCTTCGCCTCTCTCGCCACTCGCCACCTTGTCGCTTTGTCAAAGGATCGCTTTCGATCTCGCGAGTAATGTAATGCGCGCCAAAGTAGCAGAGACAAACCAACGTATACTTTCATTCGGTTGTACCAGAATCCATCAGTTCGGTTGGATACTGTCGTACATTTTTTATTTAACATTTTGCTATAATAATTTCAATCCCTATAAATTTTTTTTTTCCAGATTTTTTTAAACAGATTTACACTTGGTACTTCAGTATAATATATGCACTAATATGCCGATAACAAGTTGAATTTTAGTCATAATATATAATGTTTTAAAATTATGCTGAATATTGCGCCAAGATTCTTCAAACGTCTACTTGTATATCCCATAACGATTACTATAGCTCTTTAATTCTTGTAGAGATCGCGACTTTCGGTATTCCTTGTAAAATCCCTCACGACCGTAATTGGCAAAGACGTCGCCGAGACGGATTTGCGAGCGTGCAGCTGCGTCATCGCATGCGATTTCGCGACCCACTCGAGGTTCGTCGACCGGAAAGTCGTTGAAGCTAATTAACGAGAACATTTGTCCGCTTGTATCGATAATGCGTCAGATAGAGACTGGAGGATGATTACGCGTCACGGCAAACGGTGGGCGCTACGAGGCGACGCGACGTGGAAACGGTTAAGACGTCGTGACAATCGTTGCATCCGAGGCTGAGACGCGGACGCGCCGATTAAAGCGGGAGGTCAGGTTTTCACGCTGAAATTGTCCGAGCGCGTGAACGTCGGCGTCTTAATCTGATAAAGCTGCAATTGGAATTTTCTGCTCTCTATTCTCAGGAATTGGTTCTAAAATATGAGATTTTGTTCGATGGAAATTTAGATAGCATGTCTCTTGTCACATTTGCTCTAATGAGATTCAAAAATATTTCCAAATAGGCTAAATAAATAAGGATATTAAAATAAAACGGGTTTCCTACATGAAAAATTAAAAAACTTCCTTCTATATACATCAAAAGGAAAAGCAACATACATTTTGAAAACTAAAACCTAAATAGTTATGATCTAATTGTAAGAATCTAATTATAAAGCATTTATTTAAATTTATTATTTAAAAATTTCTAAAGTTATAACATCTTTGAATAGATAATGATAAATCATAAACGGTATAATTAAGATCAGCGCTAATTAAGAGAAAAATGTGCTTCCAATCGCCGTCGTTCAACCGTTAACGAGCAAAGACTGGAGGATGCAACACCGTGGAGGAAGTAACTCGATCACGAGTTTGCGAAAAAAGAGAGAAAGAGAGAGAGAGAGAGAGAGAAAGAGAGAGTGAGGGAGAGAGAGAGAGGGAGGGAGGCGGTATAATGAAGAAATTTGAGAAATTTGTGTTTCTTAGTGATTATCGGCTGGTTACCGCGGAAGTTCGCGACCCGGAGTAGCTTTCTCGCGCGAGTAGAGCATACTATCCCGGCCATGTCGCCGGCGTCGTGCGGCAGAGAATAATCCTGCCTCGAAAATGAGAGCGTTACTCGCGCGAGGACGAGAAATAGAAGCGGGAGGGTGTGCGCCGAGATACCTTGGTTGGCGCGGCGCCGCAAATCCCGGGGAAAAACTTGCGCCGGCCCCGGACAAAACTCGCAAACAGCCGAGAACGCGATTACAACTTCCTCGTCGCGGAACTAATTGCACCGCAGGATGGGAGAAACGAAGTTGGCCCTTTGTTTTGCATGCTAAGAGCATTTGAACGAACGAATCGTTCCCGCCGGCGGCGCTAAGGACGCGCTCATTTTCGCGAGGGCGCCCAACGCCCGGAGGAGAAAAAGAGGGTAAAGAGGAGAGGAAAGAGCGAAAATTCTTATCAAGGCTCGGGGGGGGGGGGAGATCGGGCAACCGATTTAACCGTCGGACAAACCGGCTGTTGCTTGCAAACGGTGAATTTTCAATGCCGGGCAAATAGCGCGACGTTTACGAAATAAAAGGGAGGCGATGGCGATGGCGTTGGCGACGACAACGACGTCGAGAATTTTCATCTTCGGACGACGCTCGGTCGTCCGAGTTTAATCGGCGTCACATTATGCCCGGCGCATGAAAACAAATCTTTAATTTTCCGTAACTTTCCGTGCATATTTAAGAAACGTTCGGATATAACGGAAACAAGACGCTCTCGAGGGCGTTATTTTAGCCATAATACAACTTCGTTTCTTTTCGTCTCGAGACGAAGTTTCGAACGTAAAGAAGTGAGAGCAATCCGAGAACGGAATTTTTTTCCAAAGGGCGATGTCTATTCAACAAGCGTATACTTATGTTTCAAGGATCTTTTATTTCTTTTTCCTTCTGCCGCTTGTTTAGCCGTAAAGTTTCATTTTCCCAAAGGGAGGAAGCTCCCGAGTGTTCCCTTTCTTTAAACAGATGTACCGTATTATTGAAATATAACGTGCTCGGGGTCGTTATTACGTTTTCTCGGTATTAATCGGGGCTATCGCATCAATTTCGGCAGGCTATTTACAAAGTTAAATCGACACGATTTGCGACACTTTGTCATCGCGTTCCAATCAATTTAACAAATACACGTTAGCGGGTTGATGTGTCAATCGGTTTGAGAACGGTAAAGCCTCCACGAACGAACCGCCGCACGTATGTTCTATCAGATGAAAGACGAATAGAGAGCGGGAAAGAGAAAGAGTACGAGAGAACGCGAGAAGAGAGGGAGGAAAGTGACTAGGTAGATGTAGAAAGAGGGAGTATGTCAGTATGTGCGAGCTAAACCGTCACATGGCCGTGTTAATTAAACAAATTTATAGCTCGGTGGTTTTGTTTACAATTAGAAGCCCCCCGATGGTGTCATACTTCCGAGCCAACCTTAACAGCGACGTGGGGTTGAAAATTATCGGCGGCTGGCGGGTTTACCGTCAAAGCGATGAAATTTATTGCCCGTCTGCCGTCCTGATTGTAGCGATGCCGTCTTGCGAGCGTTAAAATGACATAAATGGATTCTAAAAGCCGCTATCGGGAACACGTATTGGGGACATTGTAATGGACGGTCTTGAACTAGTAACATACACATTGAGATGCGGAGAAAACGCTGAATTACAAAAATTCTTTTTTGACGTTAATTTTTATATATTTTATAAAGAAACATTTAATCAGATTCTTTCACGTTTTTCAACCGTAGAATGCTGTTGTTACACGGAAAGTTAAATACGGTAGCATTTTGAGATTAATAAAGCTTCGGCGAGAGAGAGAGAGAGAGAGAGAGATAGAGGCCAAGCTTTCTTCATCTCACCCCCGATTGAAGTTCGTTACTCATCTCCTTAGTCCAAAACAGCATCTTCATGATAACGAGTAATGCATAGTTGATGCTTTATACGAGCAACGCACTGCACGAGTAACAACGAGGGAGACTACCATTTTGGGAGAACTCGTGAACTACTGCGGTCACATTTTTCGCAATATTTGCTCCCCATATCTCTCAGAAGTTTCAACCATAGAATTATCCGAAAAAAGTATTGCGCGTGGCTCGAAAACGAGTGAATTGTTGATTGAGAAGTGCCGCGTGAAATTGAGAATTTACGCAAAATGCCTAAAAATAAGAAATTAGAAGCTAATGTTAGCTAGTATCTTTTTAAATATTCGCTAGAAGTATTGTTACTAATATCCGTCGAATATTGCTTTCCACAATCCAATGATCACAGAGATAATGCCTTAGCTCAAGAGGGATCACGTGTTTGTACGAGCGACCTGGAAACCGGGTGAAATAATGATGACGATTCGCCGGGGAGAGAAGATTCGGTCGAAACGTTATTACGAGCCATTCGGCCATCACGCTGAGGCATTCCAAATCGGTCATCTCGAGTCCGACCGATTCTCTGAACATCTTGAGATCTAAATCCGGACTATCGTTCGTCGAAAAGACATTCGAACTCAATCGATCGACATTCGGGTCGCCGTGATAAAAATCGAATGCGAGTCGCATTTTCGCGCGGCAGTAGCCCGGCGCTGATTTTATTCCCCCGTGCTTTGAGAGATTCCACGCTAGGTACCGTTTTCTCATTCCTTCCCGCACGAATCGAGGATATCAATCGGATGCCTGGCGTTCCACCTGCTTCGATTTCCATCCTCGTATATTTACCGCGGAATATCATCTTCCAGCGGAAGACATCTGCTATTCATCGCATCTGTGCCGAATGTAAAACTAAATTTTTTTTTTGAGGGGGAGGCCTTTTAAAATGTCGCTTCCGTGTATCGTAAAATATACGTGTCATATATCATATCTGTCTGCGAATTGAATTATATTGTAAATGGGGAAAGGTTTGTGTTACATGACACAAGATCCATTGAATAATTTTTTTACGAAATTCCACGTTCTGTATAGTACCAATGTAGATAATTTTTTATAATGTATAATTATTTCTCGTTGCTGGAATTATCACACGAGGTCGTTCCGTTCGAAGACTCCATAAGAAATATTTGCGACGTTGAGATTCCGACCGGGGAAATTGGGGAATTTTCATTTCCATTTCGTACAAGAATACGACCGTCCGCAAAGACTTCGGCTGGCGCGGGGAAATTTCAGCAAATTTAGTTTTTAATTAGCTACGCAAGGTCGGCGCGCTCCGGGAATTTCTTATTAGATCTGCTTAGAGAGCTCCAAGCAATTATCCTCAATGGTGGCTAAAACGTGATTACGTGAGCTTTCACGACGACGAATGTTTTTCACGCTGATAAAAGGTGTCTGGGAAATCTCGATTTTGCGAGAGAAGACAATTTCGCGCACCAGTTGCGCAATACTAACCAAACTGATAAGATATATATATATATATATATATATATATATATATATATATTATAAATATTAAATTTAATATATATATATATATATATATATATCGATCTGTTACAGAATTCAGATTGATTAAATTTAATATTTTAAATACTAAAATAAAAAAAAGAACAGAATCTTAACTTCGCAAAAAGAAACAACTTTAATAATTGACAGGAATTAATTTTGTTTTCGTGTATTCTATATATTATTTAAAAAAGAAATTGGTTTCAAAATTTCTTTTCTGTAGTCGTTTACTTTTGAAGTAAATTTTAAAAGCTACGTAAAGTTAAAGACTTTAATTCTTCAATTAGAATTAAAATGTATAAAACTGCATTTCTTTTTATTCTCTGTTCCACATTCGTTATTTAATTAAATTGTTAATATTTGTATAAGAAAGAAAAAATGGACAAAGGATTATAAAATACAACAGAACGATAAAAACAGGTGAATAAAATGACAGAAATTTATTCAATGCGAAATTAGCTAATATGACTTATAAAGTAAGGAAAGTTGTAGAGAACTTATAATATTTCGCGGAAAAAAGTTTTCAGTCGCCACACTGACTTTTTTGTTACATTTAACCTCTTCATCGATGCCTTTAATGCATTAATAATGTCACTTTGAACGGAGATATTATAACCCCCCGCCAGGCATCTAATCAACCCTTATTGCTTCCCCGCCTTTTTCTTCAGCACACGATATCGTACTTGGAGCCCCCCGACATCGACAGCGTTATGAATTTCTATTATGTTTTCTTTCTCTCTCTTTATTCTCTCTACCTCTTTCTCTTTTTTTCTCTCGACCGTATAATATTGCCGGTAACGTCTGTCGTTATTCAGATCGAGATAATACATGTTGACGCATTTGTGTATGTATAGCGGGATTCATTCGCGTCACGTCGCACCTGCCAACATTTTTAATTTAAGTTCGACGCGAGAACCAAATGGGGAGAAAAAAAATTTCTTTCTCGTCCACCGCGCGAGTCGTGGCTGGATTCCGAATAGACGTAAACGCGAGTCCGGCACGGGGGGGTGCAGAGAGGAACAGACGGGAACACAGGAGAGAATTGGAACGGCTCGTAAGATTGTCCAAGTTGCAGTGTGACGCCACGATTAAATCGTCTCGCCGCCACGATAGTAATAATTACGCTCTCGGCGGGGCACGTTCTCGCGATAAAAAAGGGACGTTAACGAGCGCCGACCCCGACTTTATTAGCTTATCGTTCGTCCGCGCTATTATGCCGCTATTGTATGCACGTACATACGTGCACAAGCGCAGACCTCCATACACGAGTCGTGCTTTCCGAGAGATCGGAAAGCACGCGGAACATTGTGATGATAACTGCAAGCTGAACGAAGCTGAAGCCTGGTAGTATTAGTGTACTGCATAAATGTGTCGGTGTGTGCTACACAAATTTGTGCATTCGTTCGCATTGAAGGTAACTCCAAGTATACAATATCCGGGTGCCACGCGGTTTTCGTCATTTATCCGTTTAGTATATGACGACCGTGTACTCGATATTACCATCGGACCGCGTTTAGAACAGTAAATATGATGCATGCATTCTTCGTTATATTTTACGAGTATCTGGTAAAAATGAACGCTCTCGGGCGGTCTCATCCCTCGAGCGAGCTCATATATGGTACAGGGTTCGAAATATCGTCGTCCGAGGACAGCAAATGATACGGACAAGCTAGCGAACTTCTTTTTAACTTGGCGAAATAGAGGTACTTGCTCTGACAAGGATCTCCCCTCGCCAAGCGCACTCGAGAAAATCCTCTTCGAAACATGCAATACCGACCTGACCCCTGTTCGCTCTATTCCAGACAACAATCTTCATTCATCACCCAAATTCTTTCGTCCCTGTTCGATCGCTCGTGAAGAGCTTCGACTTAAAACGAAGTATACAATAGCGCTCCGGAATCGAATACTCTTTCGCGTAGCCTAATGTACAACCCCATTCCGGAAATTGTGCATTTAAATCGATACAGAATAAATGACGCATAGAAAACGGATTCAATCTTTAAATAGAACAATAAATTAAATTCTTAAGTTATTTATTGTTACATTTCTGCGTGCCGAAAGATAGCGTGCACATTTCACTGCCTCTTCGTAAAGTGAAAAAGCACAAATAAAGCGTAAATTGTCACTAACAATCTTTACGGAACGCAATGTTAGCATAAAAAGAGAGAGATCTCCATATAGAGATTTTATATTACAATTATTACATCAACGTCCCAACTGTCATCGTGCTATGTCAATCAATGAAGAAAAATGGACTTTATTGTGTCATGCAATCTTCAATGCTGAATGATATAGTCGAACTTTATTTTCAAACTATATGCGACCACATCAGAGGTGGTTAAATTATATTTTAAATATATATACACACACGCAATTTCATTAAAAGTGATTTTCGCCGAAAGTCGGGCGCGCTTTTAGCCGAATCTAATTTTACGCGGCATCATCGATGCAACGCACGTCTCTCTAGTAACCGCCGCTATGCATTTTTACGCGCAAATCTCCTTTACGACGATAAATATTCGCGCTGGCGCGGGATGCGCCGCACCGGCGCGGCGATAATTCGGACGCGTGTGACCTGCCGCATACGTTGAGAGCCGCGTTACGTTTTAATTTGCGTCATATACCCGCTTGCCCGCTACAGGACACACAATCGTGGTGCGGAGAGGTAATCCTTTAAATATTTTATATCGGCTAAAACATTAATTTCAAGCCGCGGTCGTTTGTAATAACGCGCGTTGAGAGCTAATTAAATTCCGCGCTGTGCCCGAATATTTTCAATGGGGGTTTCTCATTCGATTTATTAAAACTGTGACGAAACAGGGCGTTGTAGTACTCGAATTAATCTGTTTAAAATAGAAGCGAGACGACGACGACGGTCTTAGATAATGGAATTGTTCCCGCGGGAATTTTTACGTGACAGGAGACAAATATAATCGTCGTTATTGTATATTCGGAACAAAGGGCATGTGATTAAATGGATATTAACTGACGGTTGTCGCATCGTAATTTTTTAACACGTTTGTCTTTAATTATCCTAATTAAGGAGCGAGGAAGAAAACATGCACTAATACGAACAATAAATTAACAATAAATTAAGCTCTTTGTGATTGTCTGTAATCTTTCTCTCATCAATTAGGGCGAAATACTTAACATATGCATTCTCTGCGGCAAATTGCATCGCTTTTTGCGGCAAAACGCACGCTGTGCATATACGATGTGCATTATTGTTTCGCGCGCCGACGATTGGAAAACACGTGCCGAACTGTAGTCCGGGTCGTCCCGATTGATTTGGCGAATCGGAACGGCCCGAACAATAATTATGCCATAATTACCTCGCGATGCGTGTCGGTTGCATTGTAGCATCTCTCGCGATTGAATCGCACGCGCTATTTCCGGAAAGAGGAGGGAAACAATTTCTCGCGTATTCTCTTTCGCTCTTCTCCTGGAGAACCTTTCCCTTCTTTTTCCCCCGTGACTGACGGGACTAGGCGACGACAGGTTCTCGTCGTCGCTTCCCCGGGATATACTCGTCGAACGAACGAGAGAGCTCCTTCGAGCGCGTCGCGGCGCCAACTGGAGAATTTTCGCCAGTGCACGAGTCAAACGGTTCCGACCATCTGACGCATGCGTCGCACTCCGGCTCCAGAGGTTCGCAAGAAAAACGGCACGGAGGAGAAGAAAGAAAGATAGAAGAAAGGACGACACTCCTGGTGATATTAAGGTTCTCGCCCGAAATGTTCAGCGATACCGTCGGAAATACGGAAGTGCCCCCCGGAAGATCGTAAAATCAGATAAACTCGTACGGAGTTAAAAGATCAGATACATGTCCTCCTCTTCGCCGAGATGCGAAAACGCAAGAGCGGCTAAAAATCGGTGCGGATTTATCTCAACGGCATCGGTGACGGCGGCGACGAGGCGAGCCGAAATTAATGAGATGACGGTACGAAGTGCCGGGATAACAACATGACGCTAATCACGACGCGAACCGCGAGTTCTATAAATATATACTAAACCTTAATCTAATCGCCTCGTCTGCACTCGCTCGTCCACGGCGCGAGCTCTTATCTGATATTCATACGCTCGGCGCCCACAGTCTGGCCTGAGAAACGCTCGGGAGTGCCTCGCGTCACGGAGAGCGTCGCGGATAAACTTGCGAAATAGTATGGGAGAATGATAATTAGATCTCTCCTAGACAGAGTTCATTACGCAGAATGCTTTGCGACATAGTAGTTGGTTCCAATTTCCGCGATTATGCCCTAAGTGACCAATCCGTAGTTTAAATAGAGTACTGAAGAATAATTTTTTTTAGGACCATTTCTTATATATATATATAGTTAAAAAAAATTTAAAAATAGGAAAAATAGAGAGCTGGTTCTAAAGTTTAAAGGCCATCTCTATCTTTTTTTTTTAGATGCTCCGCATACATATAAAAGTAGATGAGTAAGATAAAATCGAAGGCTGAATACTGTATGAGATAATTTTTTTTGTTTCGGAATAAAATGTAATTTCAAGAATCTGTTCTGAAATAAAATGTTATATCATTTCAAGAGAATTTGTTCCAGAATAAAATATATATAAATTTCAAGTTATATCCTCCAAGTTATACGACAAAGTTATAGGTGGCCTTCTCATTCTGCTAAGGGCAAAAGGCAATTTATCTCGGAAATTAATGCGTCAAAATCGTTGTAAAGAAACTCATCTCGGTTAAAAGTCCCGAAATTCCGCCTATCCGTATAATTAACGTGTCATTTCGCGCGCGGGACGTTTTGCGATAAAAACTTTACGCAGGGTGTTAGACTTTAACAATCGAGTTTGATTGCCCTTGCAATCTACTTTAATCGCGCGACACACGATAACTTTTACAATGAGAGAGGTGGGGGAGCGAAATGATGTTCGTCTGGGCTACTTGGACAGCTAGACGTCGTTACCCTACACTGCGAAGGATTGAGATTTATGGCTCGTAACCACCTTCGCTCAACGACCATGGAGAGAGAATCATCCTGTATCGGCATGGTAAATTGCGTAGGGCAGCTTTCCATGAGATTCTTCGATGATCCACCGTCGAACTTTCCACATTCCGACTTGCGTTTCACAAAAGGGTCAGCTACCCCTGTGATAGCCTTGATCAACAAAATCCCAGCGAGTTTCTAACTCGGAATATTAGCTAATTCCCAGCGTTTCACGTCCCTTTCTAAGACGCGGCTCTAACTATGACGTAAATGGAGAAAGTTGGAAATAAGATGATGAAGAGAAGGGGTGATAGTGGTGCGTTTATGTCTCTGACATCCCTAGACGCCCCCTATTTGTAAACTCTCGAGATGTTTATGACTCATACTTTCTTTTTAAATTTTTCTATTATTTTTTTTATACAAAATTTAACAGAGATTTGAAAATTGTTTAGAAAGTACGTTACTTAAAGGAAATATTTATTTTGAAATATAAGGTTATATGTTATGGTCAAAGCCCGAAACGCGGGCAATCCTAGGATTGACTAATCAATTCTGCCGAACGGCCAAGCGTCTTGGTCAAGGTTTTGTAGTAGTTTGCTGATATGTGTGTATAGACAGTACACAAATAGGCGAGAAAGCCTCTCCCCCGCATAAAAATACTAATCTAACTCTCTCTCTCTCCCAGCCTATCTCTAGAAACTGCTTTAAGACGCTTAGTCATTCCGCAGAATTGACCAGTCAATCCTAGAAATGCCGCGTTTCGAGCTTTGACCATAACATAAAACTTTTTTTATAGTTTAATTTTACCTCTCTTTATATATATTTTTTGTATTTCACAATTAGCCGCAACTGAAGGAGAACGAAATATAATAAAATAACAGAAACAGTTTGCAAAAAATTAATGGTAATGATAATATGCAATTGACTGTAAAAAAAAAATAATTGTTAGATATTTTAACTTACACGTGTCATAGCTCGCTATTTATCACACGTTGTAACAGCAAGAATCCGTGTAGTATTTGTGTTTCGCACGAAAAGATTTTCGATCTTGCCGAGAGTGGCACGTAGGGCTACTTTGGCCAAAGCTTGGAGAATTATGTGCTCGATCCACGGGGAGTAGAACTTAAGAAGCCGCGTGTCTCAGTATGGGGCCGATAACGAGGGACGAGGAGAACCCACGAAAAAAGATTTCTACGTGTCTCCGGGCACGATGAGTTACTATTGCAGGCCCAAGTAGAATCGATATTTCTTTCATCGTAATGGTCGTATACGTTTCATGAAGGCATCAAAACCATGTATCCAAATGGCCGTTATCGTAGAACGCCTCTTTATCTACGTCAGCCGTGTTGAAAAGAGATTGATCAGCGTTTTCGCACTGCCTGACTTTGAGATCCTGCAGTTGTCCCTTGTCGATTGCGGTACCAGTCTACGATCAGAGATCCTAGACAGGATAATATATCTATAAAGAAGACGAGTATAAAGCGTAAATATACGAGTAAATCGACTTTGTACTGGAACTAATGAAATAATAAAAATGACTGATTTATAATTTTTTTTTAATTTTCAAATTTTTTCATGACACAATATGTAAATAATTGAATTGATTTATTTACTTTTATCCTTTTATCTTTTTTTATGAAGAAAAATATATACAGTATTTTTAAATAGTCGAAATTACATATAATCATCAGTAACTCTATAGTGTCAAAAAATAATACTGGATAATTTAACTTTGTATTCAGCCGAAATTGAATCTAACGAGACGAAAAATACTGAGCTGCTGTCCGCTGTGAATTATAAGGAACAACTAATTACTCCCTTGTGTAGTTTTCCACCTAAAATTGATGTAATTTCATACGCCAAGACGCCTACGAGGGTGCAGGCAAATTCTGAGGCTGAAGAGGCGCAAAACGCGCCTCTCGCAAGTTTTATTTCGACATGCGAATGTGGTATGTAAATACCTACCGCAATATCAGACCGAAATAACACGCAAATCCGTCGCGTCGAATATTGCTGTCATTTTGTGACAGACCGTTGAAATAATCGAGTACGCGAGGGTTTGCGGCCGAACAGTAGGTATGTGTGCGTGACAGGAAAGGGTAGTCAGTTAGGGATTGATAGACGATCCCGGGCTCACCAAGGCTAGTCGTTGCCACGTTGGGGTGAATTCGAAAACGAAATTCGAGACACACTGGGAGAAGATGCCATCTTCACCTTCTGTTGTAATTCAATCTCGAAAGTCTCGCTACATTTGTTAATTAAATTTGGAAATTTACTGTGTAATGTTGTCGTTTGATCACATTGATACCTAATTCTCTCGACGTTATCACCGGCTTCCCTCGTTGGTGTATCGTGTTTTTGTACCACTAAGATCTGCCTTTAACCCTGGCACAAATATATCATGTCGTGAAAGTAATATTTTTTTGAAAAACAGCTCTTGAAATATACGCCACATTTATTAATTAAAATTGGGATGGGAATTAAAATGGGAATTTATTGCGTCGTCGTTCAATCACAGCATCGTCATCTAATTTTCCCGACATTATCACTAGCTTTTCTCGTTGAGTACTTTTTACCCCTAAAATTTGCCTCTCAAACGTATACGCGACACGAATATCTCTTGTCGAAGAAGTAATATTTTTTTTATAAGTAGATTGACAAAATATACGATCTATAAAAACAAGTTATCAGTCGCAAAACCAAAACATAAAATATTTATCAGCTCCTATACGTTGTAACGACGTCCGCTGTGTAAAAATTGTATCAGCTACACGCTACACCTTAAGTTCTTTCTTTCTTTTTCCATATGTTCACTGCGAAAATTACAGGTGAGTGCCCGGTTTCGTAGGATCTCTTTAACTTTCGCCTCTATATGCGCCTTGCGAAGATGAACTGACAATTCCCCCGTTCGCGCGTTTCAATGCAAAACCACAAGCGACGTTTATGGCGATAGTAAAAACGTACGTAAGTATACGAAGAAAGCGATGAAAACGACGTCATTCTAAAGCTACTTTATCGCCTCTCGGTCCGCACTTCCACCGCAAGATGTAAATTGATCGAGTCGAGCTGCCGACTAACTCGTTGCCGCATATTTAATTTATTACGCACCGAACGGGCTTAAAGGTCCGACGGTAGAGAAAAAGGCGATTCTTTCTTTCGGAATATATATTAATCTCAATTCTTCGCCAGAAACGGGGGAAAAACTTTCATCTCAACGAGCGTCACGTTTGTTCTTCTTGCAGACGAGAAACGTGAAAGGATTACCCTCCGCTCGTCGGAAGCAAGTTTGGTGATGCAGTCATCATCAGGATATTTCTCACGTATCTAGGGGGTGTAAGTGTGCGCATCGGGCAAAGAAATGAAAAAATAACGGTGCTGTATATATAGGTATTAGGTACTATTAAATAAATTTCGCCAAGTTTGCGTTAGCATTGAATCGGCTACAAAATTCTCAATCGTTTACACGACTTCTTCTCGAAATAAATACAGATTCGCTAAATCGATGATTTTCTTTCTGGGTTTTTAAGTCCGACTGTTGACGCGAAGAAATTTTATATGTCCAACACACAATATTTCATCGTGTATGATATACACAAACGCATGCATATAGAGCAGAAGGAAGAAATCAAAGTAAACGGAGCATATTCATAAAAATATCCGCTTTATTCTTTCAACTTTCTTCGTGTCCAATTCGATATATACGACACAGTTATAGTAACAGATGTAATCAAGGCCGTGTTTACCTTCCATGGGGCAACGTTTTTTGGAATTTCAGCTAGTTTTTATAGGTAGACATGACCTTGAATGTAACGACAATGTGTGTGTGTGTGTGTGTACAATGTATGTAGTAATAGTAAGTACCATAGTCAATCGCGGATCTATATTTCCAGCGGACGTTTTCTGATGTTTCTAAAAGATTAACATTCTTACAGAGATCTCGCCTCAAATAAAATTCGACTTACAAATATATAACGAATTTACAGATCTATATATATGTAATTCGGAGATCTAGAGGTTCCTGTTGGGGGAGTTTGTTCTTGGGAAGAACTTCCCGAATGTCTTGGGGATAATTTTTCTTGGGATTTTTTCGGGGAGGTTGTAGATTGAGAAGCTTCTTCTGAGGAACCTCCTATATCTTTGCAGAGTTTCTTCTTCTTCGACGAAGAAGGTCCGTCCATATTATAGTTTGAGCTCTATTTGTAATTAAGACAACTGATTAGTATTTAACAAAATAATTAATATAAACAAAACTGAAAAGGAAATTGAAAACGTATCATGACTTAAGAAACAACACGTTTCGGCACGTTCCTGTGTGGTAGAAATCTTTTGATACCCTTAATTATTATGATATAGAAATCCTTAAGCTTCATTATTGTACCAATAGATCCGCCACTGACGGTTATATTAATCCTAGCACAATAGCATCGCATAATATCGCGAGGACATATATTGTTAGATAAGTTTATTGTACCGTTTAATTCGGTCGCTTGTCTACAAGTAAAATTACGTATCGCGATACAAAAGTATCCGCATCGTTCGCGAGATGTGATTCTCGTACCAGGAAAGTGTTCAACGCGTCTGTCATGGGAAAAAAAGAAAATGGAAATGTTTCTCTAAATGCCTACGGAAAACCGACTACAAAAGGCGCGTCGAAAAAGCGCTCGTATCGTCGCTCGCATTTTTCACGTTAGAATTGTAACATTGCGTAATATTGTGGAACGTTAAGATGAGCCGTTACCCTAATCGAATATCTCACTAATTGTAAGAAGAAAAGAAGAGCTAAACGAGAAATGTCTCACTAATGTTGGATTGAATGGTGGACAACGAAAGCGGAAGAGAATCGAGAAATCCGCAGTTCAGTGAGATGCATAATCAAAGTTAAACCGAAATGTGAAGTATCTTGATCGTGAATAAGTAAACGCGATTACTCATCGCGTACTCAACACACACATGGTATACATATTAGATTGTTCAAATATAAATGAGACTGATGTTTTTAATAGTGCAAAGAGCTTTTATTTGGGGAAAACCCTGGAGCCCGAGATATTTTTCTCAAATTTGTGGAAATTTTTGATATCCTTTTTAAAAAAATTTTCTGGCTGGATATGGATTCAATTTTGTTTTTAATAATCTCGACGTTATTTTTGAATGATTGATCACTTAAGTCTGTTTCGAGCTTTAAAAACAGATAAAAATCACTAGCTAAATTTTAATAATAAAGAGTGAGAAAGTAAAGCCCATCTTACACGCACGCACGCACGCACGCACGCACGCACGCACACACACACACACACACACACACACACACACACACACACACACACACACACATACACACACACACACACACACACACACACACACACACACACACACACATTAGTGATACGTTTTTAGCCGTGTATAGTCGAACGTTTTCTGAATTTTAAGTTGTCACGAATAATGGATTCGATACTGCCAAAACTAATTTGTAAAATATTTTAAATTTTGCGAACCATTATACGTGTATTGTCCCGTGTATTGTCTGAATAAATCATTAACGCGATTCACACTATTATCGTTGAGTACCTTCTTGAGTACAGCGGCCAGTATGTGGTTTATTTTTATTGCGTCCTCTGTTTAAATATATGTTACACGATTTAAATACCCTGGTTTCTTGAAAAACAGTCATTTGTGAACTATTTTTTAAGTCTTTCTTCAATTTCAGTAAGATTTTGCATTTTTTTTCACTAAAAATTTAATAGTAATGCGTTGTGCAGCAATTAATCATATCTTTTGCTCACTCCTACTTCTTGTTCACCTATTTGAACAACCCAGTACATTTTCGGGCACATATACAATTTTATTTTTTTCCTTTCTCTCCTTTGAAAAATATAAAATAAATTTGAGAATAGGAAAAACACACACACTCTCTCTCTCTCTTTCTCTCTCTCTTTCTCTCTATTTTTACATTTATTTCACTCTTGTTTCGCCGCGCTTTCGTTCGTCCCTTCAATCCAAAATATAGCCTCGAAATTCGCAAATCATAGGCGCATTCGTCGCATAATGTGGTCGATCACGATTTATCCTCAGTCGTACTCGCGAGAGGACTTTTGGAAAAGAGCGTGCCGTTCCTCCTCAGTAGACGGGACTTTTGAAGTCGCAGACCTCACCGCCCTTGGTGTTTTACTCACTGTACTGAAATCTCTGTTGATTCCGTTACCACCGGAAATACTGAAAAAAGAAAACACCGAGATATTAAAAAGATTTCAAAGGAAGAAAAAGTGAGCAAAGCGAAGCTGTTATTATTCATAGCGATTATTTAAAGCCTGAACGAAATATTGTTTTTAAACACAAATATATTACTTTTCTGCGTTCGATGAATCATCGAACCCGTTAAGTCTCTCGTTTTCGCTGTATTAATATGCACTAATTGATAATAATAAAGTTTATCGGGGTTTTTTCTTGGAAAAAATTTAGAATGGGAGAATTGATAAGAATTTACACGTAACAGATTAATTTGGTACATACACGACGTCGGTCTTGTCGTCCTCGTCGTCTGGCTCTACTTCGTCGCTCGGTACTGTAAAATACGTGGTTGCGGACGCTGGTCGGAATTTGTAGCCTGTTAGAACAAAGAATGTATAGGTTGCCATCTCTCGGAACGTTTCATCCAGCCATTGATAGTCAAAGCGCACTGTAATCTGCGAAGGGAAACCGAATACATCAAAGGAGGATTCATGATTTGCGACTGTGACTCTATATTCGTGAGATTAATATGTGCAAATCAACGTAAATCACGAAATAACGTACCTTGAGTATGTACATTATAATACGGGTGAAGTATATGTAGAAAACTATCATAATATAGAAATGCTTAAATAGCACGAGCTTGCGCAAGTTCATCGCCGCTTTATCGTTTGTGCGGGCGACCTCTTCTAAATGCCTGATGCTCCACACCACCGGAAATAGAATTGCGCCACAACACACCAAATCGACAAGTATGAACATGTCCCGCGAGGTCTCGCGTCGCAAATTACCCACGTCGCTTTCCTCGATTATTATCTCAGCCACATTTGCCAACACCTACGAAGAAATGTATTTCTGTTACATCTTTAAGGTCATCATGTACAAGACGATTATACAATTATACAATTTGCACACTTTTATTTTTTGACATTTAATGCCTCGATAACAAAGAAGAATGTTTAAATTTACTAATAATTTTAATTCAAATCAAAATGTATTTAAGATCGATATTAACGATGTCAACTGCCATAATGATCAGTGACCGACGTTTAAAATAAATGTTATTTAATATAAAGTTTTGAATAACAGAAATTTCTTGGACAATATAAAGCAAAAAGTGCATAACTCAATACATTCCTTAGATGATAAAAATTTCGTTGTGTACATATAAGACATACGAAACTCACTGGGCAGATAACATGTTAATAAAAAAAGATTGTTTCTGATTGATAAAAAAATTTCACTTAAACTACAAATAAGAAAAAGACGTCGACGTTTACTTGTAATGGTATGACCAGCATGAAGAGTTTCTTTTCCTTGTCCGAAAGAATGTGCTTTATAAAGTTCCAGCCCGTGCCAATGAGCACAATAGTGATGAAAAGAACAGCGCCCTTCAGAAGATGTGTAATATAGTACAAAATCGCCCACGCCTCGACGTGCTCACCCTTGGTCTGGATGAAGTGGTAATTTATACCGTGGAACAACAGTGAGAAGGACTTCAGGTACACCAGCACAGCCATTAAGTAGTGGATTTTGAATACAGAATGCCTACATTGCGAAAGTAACACGTTTACATTCTGTTCTGTGCTAATGCTGCCTCGTTATTATATCTCCTCTGCCGTTTCGCACTTACTTGCTTTTATTAAGAATAAATACCCAGAAGCAGCCCGACAAGAAGAAGAGTAGCGCCATCGTGAAATACAGAGCCGGCAGTGGCATTTCGCCGGCGCTGAGGAAGTTGTCGTTATTAATCTCCGCTATTTCCACCTACGGAGAGGAATGTTTCTTCAGCGTGACGAACGATCGTTTAATCTCCTAATCCAATTCTCCGGATAATCTCACCGTGAAATCCACGAGCAGCGGTTCCTTGTTATTATCGTAATTCT
Source organism: Temnothorax americanus (assembly GCF_048541705.1). Classification (NCBI taxonomy): domain Eukaryota; kingdom Metazoa; phylum Arthropoda; class Insecta; order Hymenoptera; family Formicidae; genus Temnothorax; species Temnothorax americanus. The sequence goes on from NW_027509253.1 coordinate 3,169,868, forward strand.
GACAGTTGTGAAAATAGAGATTGTACAAGCCCTCCTCATCCTCGCTGGCGACGTACATGACGAGGCTCGTGTTGTATGATCTCTCGCCCTTGGGCGTCGTCTCCATCGTCATCGGTAATCTCAGACGAGAGCACGCGTTGCTGTCCGATCCGGGCCTCGGGTCATTGCCGCGACCGACGGCCTTCTCGAGCACTGCGCAGAAAAGAATTTTTATCTAGCGACGAATTTCTGAAAGAAAAAGGAGTTGACAAGCCCGCTCGCGCGAAAGGTAAAAACAAATGCCATTGTCTCGTATGAGTCGTCGGCGTGTCCGCGAATGGCACTGACGCGAGACATCGTCGGTGATAGATGTACTATACGCAAAAGAGACAGTTACCTAACCGAGTCTTCCAAAATACCTTAGTTTCGCGTTATTTATAAGATCGGGGACGAGTCGTGTTAATTATAGCGTCTCTCATCTACGATGACGTTCGATCACCGATGTCGCCTCGTGACCGCATCGATCATCGTTAAAAGCAGTCGCCTGAATAATGCGCGGATTATGCGCCTCGATCGTCGTAAATTCGCTCGTCGCCCGAATTCTTTAAATTTGTTCGCATTCATATAGCATGTTTTTTAGGTACTGTCCAATATTTTACGAGTTGCTTTTATTTTTAGGTCGTTTTATGAAGAAAATGTGGTCTCAAAGTGGCCTCATTTTAGAGATACAGACTGTTAAAAATCTTATAAAATTATCTCAACAGCTGTGTTAAACGAAAAGAGGTTGTTCAGCCCTTTCGTAAACATTTTTAAACATAATAATAAAATCGTAGTAATTGTATGTTTAAAAGAGATCTCTCTTTTCATCACGCATTTATTAATATTTATTATCTCTATGACGCGTCATAATATTGTGTCACAATAATCGACTGTTGGATCTCGAAATGAAATTGTCAGGATAATAATAATTGCTAATGGCTAACGGGCAAATGACTCGTTTCAGGATCATAAGCCAAGTCTCCAGTTTGCACCTGTTTTTAACCGTTGCAATTTAGGCGTTTCTAATATTAGGCGGTGGGGAAGTGTCGAAAATATCTGGCAGATGCCGTGATGGTTTATTTTCGATATACAGCACACGCATTGCTGATAACGTGTACCAGACATCGTTTTTCGCGTAATGTCCTAGATGAGGGATTTCATTGCTCTATTCATAGCAAACAGCAATAGCATTTAGATCGGAATTTTTCGAGGCAAATCTCACGTCTGAGATCAACTCCCGGATTGTGCAACGCGTGGAAGCTAAACGAGATATCTGTCGCAGTCTATCTTCTCGCATAATTATTACGTTGTTAAGCATATGCCAAATGTTGCAAGTCCGTTACACGTGTATCACACGTTGTGTAACATTGTTAAGTATAAACGCAGCTCACGTTACACACGTGTGGAATACCGTCGGATTGACGTGAAAAATCGATGAGACGCACGCGTTCGTTCCGACATATGTTAGCGGATATTTACTCTCGCGCTGACACATGCCACCTCGCATAGTTTTACCGTCGCGCGAGGGGGGGTAGAAATAGCTTCGCGAGCGCGATCCGATACTGCCGAGCGCGACTCACCGTGCGACGTGTTCCGTTTTCTCCGTGGGAAGAGCGCGGTATCGCTGAATCTCGCTGACAGCGAACTCCTCTTTGTTCGATACATTAACACCGCGCTGGGGTTCCTGTAGATGTGCGCCGCGTATACGTTGCTACTGCAGTTCACCTGCATTCTGCAATATTAAAATCGAATTGCAAACCTCCAGCGTCACTTGCCACGTCCCGCGATTGCGTACGTTAAATTCTTCCTCTAACACATACGTTAAATTCTTCAAGTCCATGGTAAAGTATATGATCGAGCTGTCATCCTTCTGCTCTGTCTTGAGATTCGAAACATTTTGCAGCAAGCATCTGTCCAGATGATTGTGCACATATGGATTAATGGCATCGATGAGCGTTCGACCCAAGCTAAATCCAAACTGCGAACAAAACGAAAATGCCATTATTGTGAACGATACAAAAACAAACTCATATAAGTTGTATGACTTTACAGCCGTTTACACTTGACTTCTTTATTTTGCCCCCAAAAAGACGTTCTCTATTATGTTCTAACAAATTTTCTGGCGATATATAAAATTAAGTCACAAAGTTTTAAGTAAATAAGAAGTAAAGGTTTTTCGCGCAAAGATAGATAACGATTTGTAAGGATCTTTTAGAGACATCAATGATGACATGCACCGCCAAATAAATAAGTCTCATGCGTCAGTAGTTCACGCTCTGCGCTGCAAGCGTGAACAAGTCATTCACGAATCTAACAAGGCGACGATACATCCGCATATCCGGGCGCTTATTTATAAACGCGGGTGGTTCTCCTCGCGAGTGCGGAAGACGGTAACAGGTGTCCGTCGCTGCACGACAGCGACGTATCGTCGCAACGTCGCTGCTTCGTAATCAAAGTTTAATCGAGCCTAAAAATAGAATGAACTTTGGAATCGAACCTCTCTTTTTACATCAGATTGAAATTATGAATAACAACTCGAAGCAATTTAGTTATAGAATATACTCATCGTCGGGAAGTTGCTAGACATAAATATAGCTATTATTTTGTAACGGGTGAACATAATGAAATGAATTAAACAATATACAGTAGAAGAAACTCATCATTTTTATTAGTATGTTAGTGCAAAAAGTGACACACATGCGAGCACTTGTAAAAACAAATGTTATAAAAAAGGGAGCAACAATTCGCGCCCTAATTACATGGCGATGCGTAATATATTTTCGAAATGATGACTGTTTCAACACTCCGAGTTGAACTCGTGCTATAACGAGAGGCACTTTTAGAAACTATTAAGTACATTTTCTAATATTAATAACTGTAACTGTGTCTTTGAAGAGTTTTTTCATGAAAATTGCCGTTTACTCCAAAATCTTTTGAACATATATTAATGAGTCATGCGATCAATCAAGTTTTCGGCCTTTTGTAACGTTTACTTTTGCAATTTTATACATTCTTTTTGCACATGCTGGTGACAGATTTCTTCTGCGGATTAGTGCTTAAATCATTTCATCCTATTTGTTAGAAAATAACAGCCATTTAGTTTCACTTTCCGATGATCATCCTATAAGAATAATACGAATACTATTTACATAAAATAACATGAATAATTATAATGAAGTTAATAGAAAACCTTTGTTATAAAATTACCAATATGTATAATGATATTAACGTAACATAATCGCTACAAATAGCGCTGCAATATTTTATATCAAAATATGTGAAAGAATGATCTCTTCGTCATTTACTGCCGCGGAACTCTCGTTGTTCCATAATTTTCATAAAAAAGCATCGCCTCCAAATTTCCCCCAAAAAATCTTTAACGACTTCATAAAATCCATCAAGGGCGCGTATGTGCGGTTTGCGGAAGAAATTATGAGTCGGAATATTATTAGCAACTCACCACGGTCTTGCTCGCGCTTTCCGGTGTCAACTTTTTATCGGCGTCCGTCGGCTCGAACTTGAAGTTCGTGAGATTCACGGTCAGGATGCCGCCCTTGTAGAAGCCGAATGTGCTCAAGGTGATGTAGTGCCTTCCGTCTTTCTGAAATACGAATACGACACTTCCGTGAGCGAGAGCAGGTATATTCTGTCAAGAATGCGAAAGGAGGAGCTGGGCCCTGGGGCAAGGACCGTCCGAAAGGGAACAGGTTTTGTGCGAGGGATTCGACAATTCCCGGGTCGACGTTTCCTCGACACCTCTCTATGGAAAATTTTTCCAGGGAGACGTACCGCTCCGCCTGCGAATTAGCATAATCCATGAGTGCGCGCGCGTCACAATCTTTTCCACAGGACTATATACGATTCTCGCTCCGAAAAGAACCTCGCGTTAGCGTCAGCCGTATACGTCCGTCAACTGTCACTGCCGGTCACAGTCACAGAAACAGAATTAATAAGACCGATAATTGCCTCGTGACGTTAAGCGGCGTATAGCGCGCTCCGCAATTATCGATGCGCTCGCGATATCGCCGATGACAACCGCGTCGATTCCGTACATGCCGTGATACGCGCGTAACAACGTAACAAGCGCGTCTTTCGCCTTTCCTCTCGCAGGATCTTATCCTACCGCGCTTGTCGGCGACAATCGCCGACTCGTATAAGTGAGGTGATTCGACGAGTTCTCGTAGACGCATTTCGGAGCGCTGCGCTGCTCCTTTCGGGCATCTCGCTCCTCTTTCCCAAGGCGCGATCGGGCGCGTGATAACGATAATGACGGACGGGCGCCGTCTGTGGGAGACAGTGCGGGAGACGGCAACCAACCCGTATGTCCAGCTTGTGGATCCTCGCGCTCGCCGCGGCCACCAGCAGCAGAAGCGGCAGCCAAACGCTCGCGCTCGGCCGCATTTTTTGTCCTCTCTTTCGCGTTCGGCTTCTCTCACGCTGCTGCCGCACGGTTTACGCTCGACCACCACCGGGTGTCACATCACCGAGGGAGGCAAACGGCGCGCGCCGCGTCGGGAAAACGTTTCGCCCTCGCTCGTCGATACGCGAGCAGGAACTGAGGAGTGAGGCGACTGAGGCGGTCCCCCGGCTGGCCTGCTGGCGCGGCCGGAAGCGGTCGGAACCACCGGACTGGGCTGATGCTGCTGCTGCTGCTGCTGCTGCTGCTGACAGTGCTGAGTGCTGACATCGAACGCGACCTCAGCGGTGTTGTGAAACAAGGGAACGCGCGAATCGGACCGCGTAAACGCGTTAATTTTCGTCACGACACGAGGCACGCACGCGTCAACGCGCGCTGCCTCCGGTCGCCGTCGCGGCGGCCTGAAAAACGCTCGTCAAACAATTCTTTTTTTTTTTCTCGTGTGAGCCTTGGTTGTATCGCGATTGCATCTCGGTCGTGAGGTATACTCCGTTTTGTGGCATCCGCAGGGTCGGACAGCGAGCCCGGATAGCCCCGTGGCTTCTCGCTTCGGGCGCGTTTGCACCGTTCGATTTCGGAGCAGAGTCGCGCTTTAAAAAACAGAGGAGGAAATGACGAGAGTGTAGAGAGTGTAGCTTGAAAAAAAGAAGGTCTTCGACCTTCCCGTTTTGATTTACATGTTTTAAAAATTTATAAAGCTGAATATATAAGCGCAATTCGAGGATTCACAAAGCTTTTGGTAATTTTTCTCATCGATGATGGTTCGAGTCGCTGGTACGCGTATCCGGAATTTGAACATGGTCGTCCAAGTGGTCTAGGACGATCGGTCTTAACGCCTAGGACGGTTAGAGTTTTTATGACTGGCAGCCGTCGGCGTAGCTCGCCGCTCCAGTTGCGTCTCGATTTTGCCGAGTTGAAGAAACGTTGGTCGTCCCGCACCTCGCTCGCCTTGATCGCTTGATCCGATTGTACACCGATAACAAAGGACGTTTGGCGTCCTGATTCCTGACCCTCTGGAGTACTCTCGTTCGATTTTGCGTTAGCCCATTTATGAGCGATGAAAATTACGGAAAGTCAGGTAAGCTCTTCGGCTCCTGAAGGTCCCTTCGAATGCTTTGATCTGCGCGGGACAAAGACGTGGAACAGAGACGGGGTGTAAACACGTGCTATTGTGGTTTGTAGGTTATCCTAGGTTAGGTTATCGTCTCTCGCAGGAAACCTTTCGGTCTCTTAAATTATGACAAAGAATTGCGAAAATATCACGAATGGCTTCAACGAGTCTAAATACGAGAAGCAGATGCATTACGCGTGGTCTAGGACAAACACCTTCAACGGACACGAATTGAACCGAGTACGAGTGCAAATATCCGACAATTTAGACGTCAAAAATTGGGATTGTATAGTCAAAACACGCAGCAAGGAAGAATTTCCCCTGATTTATAGGTACTAATATTTTTTTTTTCATTTCAAGTAGGAATCATAATAAATTCTCAGATGAATAGCAAAAGAGCTTTATTGTTGCATGACACGTTAATGACGTCTAACTTTAGACTTCTTTAAAGATTTGATTTTGCTTCTTTTAATTTAATTCTTAACGACTAATTTTTAACTTACTGTTAATTAGAGCAGTAATGTATAATCAAACTTGTGAAATTAAAACTGAATTTAATTCGAACGTACGCACACGCAGTTAGTGTTAACATGATTATTCGAGGACTAGAATGCGCGTTTGTCTTAAGGATATAATGCTAAATGAAATTAATAAAGTATTATTTGCAGTTGTGAAGATTCAACGTCCGACAGCAGCTCTGTGAATTTATGCGACATTCAGTGTAAACAATCAGCTAAAAGACCGATGGAAAATCAGGATATGGAAATTGAAGAGACATGGGGACTTTCTTCCTTCGTGATATCGGACAAGGCTTATGCGAGACAAAGACAGTTCTTGGCTGCGAATAAAGCCAGCGAAATGCATATAGAGGAATCGAAGGGCTCATTAGATTCAAATCAGAAGAACACCATCAATTCAGATAGGAAAGACAACGTCAGTTCAGATAGGAAAGACAACGTCAGTTCAGATAGGAGAGACAACGTCAGTTCAGATAGGAGAGATAACGTCAGTTCAGATAGGAGAGACAACATCCGATCGTTTTCTTCGAACTACCTGTCGAAAATGTCTTGCTGCAAACGTTTAATGTTTCTACCATTGACTGTGATAGTCGTACTTTCGATCGCGGTGTACATGAGTGAGAATCAGGATCGTAAACACAGCAGTGATTTTGCGAGCGCCGTGATCGAATTGAAGCGGATTCACGGTCAAGATGCACTAATATTCGATCTGAGCAAATATCTTCTGTCTGATACACCTCGCTTGAAGATAATAATCCTCATCGGTGGCACGGGCGTTGGTAAATCGTACACGGTGGAGATCATAAAGAAAAATTTTCCGAGGAAATACTCTATTCGTCAGTATTTCCCACCAATCAGGACTGGGTTCGAATTCAATATTCCTTTCTTACAGCCGGGTCTGATCATCATAGAAAACCTGAAGGAACGCGATTTGATGGACGTCGCAAAATTTTTTAAAAGGTATCAAGACACGTATAAAGATAAGCTCGCGACCGTACTGGCGGTTTTTAACTTCGATGTAAGTTCATATCCAAATATAAGGAAAATAGAGAACATTTTCAATGAAGATATTAGTAAGGATATCAGATTCTTTTATTATCTTCCTTTGGACGAGAACGCCTTATCGATGTGCATTATGGATGCAATAGTGGAGAGCGGGCTGACGCTCTCCGAAAATAAATTTGCTGCTGTTAAACGGAGTCTGATACAAAATAATGCCGGTTGTAAAAGGGCCTATAACAAGGTTCAGATATACGGTACACGGACAATAAAGAACGATCGTACATGGTCCTCATAAAGACTGATAAAGTGTTACTGTACTTTCCACGACTGAATTAACAAACGCCCGACTGTGTAGCACGTATCTTTTCTCCGCGTAACTGTTTCGATCACAATGTGTTACGATAATCTTAAGATTATATAGATAGTTCCTACTCTCTCTCTCTCTCTTGAGCGAATATATTTTTTAAGCATGAATATTTTTTGAAACGCGTTCCTAATTTGGTTAATTAAATCGTCGGTCGACCTTCTTGCCGATTCTTCATCACAAGGAATAATTTTGATAATTTAAAGAGGTCGGACTGTGCCAATTTTATTAATGAAAGCCAGCTTGAACACGAATATGAGTTCACAGTTCGTCCGCTCGAGCGCATGATGAAATTTTCGTATGTATTACTTCCAGATTGTGGATATCGAAGACGAGCGGTGATTTTCGCGGATGATAATATGTGATGTCATATTGCTTACATCCGGTAAAGCACGTAATCAATATGTAGTTACGCGCGATACGTATGTGATATCGCGGGCTTTGAAACTTTCTTTCTGTAATTGCATTTGGATTCATAACGATTTGTGAGCGAGTAACCGACCGTGATATTGCATACGTTAAATAACGACATATTATATCCGTACTATAAATGTTACGTTGTTACCACTGATTAATCTTATGCAACTGAAAAGTCGCTCGATTATATTTCGCGTTTTTCCTTCCGCCCTCTTAGCTGTAAGTAATTGTTTTTAGGTAAACGTAAATCCAATATTTTCCAAGACGTGAAAGAAAGAATTTCTTTCGATTACGTATAGTCATCGTTATAACGGATAGGAATAAGTTAAATAGGAATAAGTTGAAAAAGAATTAAGTGCCAAATTGTATCTTGAAAATGTCTTGAAAAAACTACTTACAGAATATTTTACTTATATTTTATGTTAGAAATCCGATAAATCCGATTATAGTCACAATGGATTTCATTTAGTGCCTTCAATTTGTATAAAATCTTCTGATTTTAGGATACAATTCTCTTAGGCCGGTATTCATAGTTTTATATTTAAGATCGTTTTAAACACAGGCGGGTTTTTTCGAATTTCCTCGATCCTGAGGGAGATTAAGTGTCTTCTACTCAAAGGTAATTTGACACAAACAACTCCAAGCCCAATATGTATAGTTTCAATCCAATCTCTTTTCCTTCGACCATTTTCACTATGCAATAATTCTCTTAAACGGATTATTAATCCATTGGAACTTTAATTCTTAGCTTCACTACCCATTAAAATGGGCATTCCACCTCTTAAACGAGGTATATGTGGGATGATAAAAAATTACGTTATTATAATATTATAATATAATAAGTTTTAATATTTCTGTAAAGTAAAAGTTTTCGGACGTAAAAGTAAAGAGAGATGGGGAGAAAGCGTTTAAAGTACTGAGTTGTGTGTGACAATATCACCGGAGATTACCCTTATATTTAACGATTCTTCTACATATGTTGCAAGTTGCGGGCGACGAATGCGGAAATGAATTAAATATTTTATAAATGACTTTGTACACATTAGCATTTTTAGTACTTTTTTAATATACAAGATTATTTAATCATCAAGACTTGATCTTAATCTTCGTTACAGTCCACTTATTTTTCCCTTAATTGAGCCTGCATTTTATGATTTCCTCATGACGCAACTTAAAGACGGATCAATCAATGTTTAGAGTTTTTGCTTCGTGACGTTACGTCTGCAGGATAAAAAAAAAGTATCTCTCATTTACCTCTTACGTGCACCGATGAGATGTGACGCAACTAGTCAGAAGTTACGTCCTGTAACACGCAAAGACTATGTATATTACATCGCGGCACTTACAATTCGCCCCCTTTACTACGCTTCTCCGTGACGGGAAATAGAAAGTTCATGTATGTATATGTTCACGAAAATGCGCGATTAGTTTATTATAGCAATTACGGCGCTCTTTCCCCCATGAAAACCGCGAAACTGAAGAACCTGGAGAGCGTTTCCTAATTTATCGCGAAACGGGACTTGCTCGATTCGACTTTTTTTTTTAACGATTCGCTAAGATCGTGGCGACACTGACATCCTGCGCGCAACACACGCCAACGCACGGTAGCTGCCCCTTTCGCCGCTGAGGTGCCACCGAAGATAAACGCGAATGACGAATGAAGATAGACCCGACAATTTTCAGCTTGGTTACCGAACATTATATTTTAGATGACATTAGATGACACGGATAATAGCTGATTTTCCCGTCATCAAATTAACTTTGTTTCAAATTAATTCTGTATTCTTGCTCTACGAGAAACAATAAAATTGTGCTCTTTCTGAGCGTGATCACCTGGGTCAGTTGTTTGCTGTAGTATGCAAATTTATTTCCAGGCAATCGGCCGACTAACTTTTTTAAGCTGCTCGTAAGCTTCATTTCTGATTTTGCATTTTACAATTTTTTTTTTATTTTGCAACACATTCACGTGTAACATATTATTGCATGACGTTAAAACGTCATGCGTTTGATCGTGTTTTGCTGCACGGAAATATATATTTATCTCAATTAGAGTAAATAAACTTTGCAAAGTACGAAGTACAAGACCTTCGCATGAGATTCACCTTCAACCAACCGGTTGAACCGGATATATCTATCTACGATCGAGTCGGCGAGAAGAGGATCGGCGTACGGAAGGTACAACCGGGGGTCGTTACGAAACCGATAGTATCGCGCATTCTATGCTATTTACGTATCTATATATAAAAGAGGGTAGAAGACGAGCGAGACTAGCACAGTCCACGAGTTTACCTTCGGCGGGACGTTTACGAGAAAGTTGTATTTTACGTTCAATTCGTACGTTGGGAACAAAGGCGAGGTCGCCTTCTTGTACCCCGAAGGACTCGCGGGCCACCGCGAGGACACCGCTCGTTCGCAATTGGAAAAGAGTGGAGGAAGGGCAACGCGCTGGAAATTATAAAAGAGCGATTACCAGCAAGAGTGGGGCAGTCGCTTCCAAGTGTGTACCTGAGGCACCACGATCGGAGTACGTTTATACATATTATATAGGATACCTTTATAAGATTGTGCTTAAGACATAGATCTCCGCAGCTTCGATTTCGCGCGGTTCCTCAAGAAGCAAATTGAGTAAGCGTGAAAGTAGAATTTTCCGAATTAATTTGCATAGCACGTACTTACATTTAGCATATTTTATTCTTAATCCAAATTTTTTCTATAGAGGTTGCTTATTTTTTCTCATAGATGCCGAATGAAATTTCGGTGTCTATATTTTAAAATTTTTTCAGTTGCAAATGTAAAAACTTTTGAGAAACTAAGTTTTGGAAATTGTATAAGTAGGTAAGAATTTCATTTTCATTTGCTTCGTCAGAATCTAACACACTTTTGTTTAATAACCAAGAACGCTTAACGCCATGACATTTTGTTTTAAAAATAAAAAAAAGATAAAATGCAAATTGACAAAAAATTTGACTACCTTTTATTTCGCACATTTGATGCTTTTACATTGGCTTTTATATTTATATTTAACCCTACGTTACTCATGTGGAGTGTAAAATATACCGCAGTTTTAGAAATCTACTAAATTTGCAGAATAAAGTTTTTTTACAAATCAAATGCTGCACAAATTGGTTTCTAATTAAAAAAGAACTTTTACACTCTTACTTTTTTATGTAAAAGATATATTGAATATTATCAACTTTTATTCAATTGTAAATCGTCATAGAGAACAATAAGAATTGGGATATAATGTTGGAGTGTAAAATACATCCCATACACGAATATATAAAGTTGAAGAAACTACATGAGTAATGTAGGGTTAATTCATATTAAATCACAAATTTACAATCACGAACATTTTTGTTGATAAGTGAAATTTCTCTCTTATTGAAGGATGGAAATCGTGCGCATGTTAATATCAATATTAACATTTTGGCCATAATCGTAAATTATATCACGCGAAAGGGTTGAAAGTCATCAATTATACGGCGACAACATAACGACATTGTCTGTGACGTCTGCATCGAGTTCTCTAATCACGTTCGCCGGAATAATTTGTCGAATCGATTAACGCCGCGCGAATTTCAATCGCGATCTTCGGAGCATCTTGTCCCGTCCTTGGTCGCAAAGGCCGATGTCACTATAAAGGTCGAAAATACGGGACGCATTCGCGGAATCGTCATTGGCGCAAATCGGCATTTTGATAGAAATTCGAGCTCGTCAAGAAGAGCGCGCGGGATTCGGCATGTCGTCGCTCATTTATAGACGTACACAATAGCGTTAACTGATCGTAAACACCGTGACCTAATCCTCGTAATACACGAAGGCAGGCCATAACGGTTACATGATCGTATCGTAATAACGAGCGGTAAACTCTCTTCTTACGGGCCGAGATGAAAACGAAAAGATGAATGTAAGTACCGGCGTGATGTAATCAACGTAATATATTCTCGTATGAAAAAAGAAGCTCTTACGCGCGCACTCGACGAGGGCTCGAGAGATGAAAGCTCGCGAGCGGTAACGCGATAAGTGGCGCGTAACTTTCTACGCGGAAGACACAGTATATATACCCTTAACCGACTCTATCATAATCCTAGTACAGCATGCTTTGTGCGTGGCTGTTGCGATTACGTCTCATCGACGTAAGACGAACACGGATACGACACCGATATAACGTAAGATACGGCGTTTATACGATTCAATATGATTGCCACTTTTCTTTTTTTATATTTTATTTATTAAGAGCTGTCTTGAAATCCGACGTGTATCTCGATACAATCACATGCTTGCCGGCCCCGAAGCTTTTTATCTCAGACCCCATTCTTCAAACGGTGACGTAACATTGCGGATATTACGTATATTCTTTACGTTAAGATTTTTGTGGATCTAGTTTGCGATACGTAAAGGTGATATTGCAACAGAGTTATACAACCCTAATTATATACCTTTGCTCCGATATGCGATGGTCCACGCTTGGAGAAGTAGAAGGGAGTGATCGAGACAAGAAAGAAACTAATTGTAAGAAATACATTTCTTTCGGTAACGTAAACGCATAGAGGAGAAAAAGCAAACGGCTACATCCATTGTGAAATAGTTCTCGGTTCTCGCAAACTATGCGTATACCAATTTGTTAAAGACGTCTCATTCTCTCGGCTTTTTTCCACTTGCTTCGCGTCGCGGCGGAAAAATGGGGTTGTCCGCCATTGTAATAATGTCTGGAAACGACGTAATATTGTGAAGCGGGACAGGTAAATTAACGTGACGAGATGTTAATGACACTTCTCCCGGGAGCGACGCGGCATTTTGTTTCGGCGAACAAAGATAGGTGAACAACTGACTTCGCATTGCATAATCGGAGAAAGCGATTGCGAAACGGGCCGGTGCACACACAGGCTGACTCAAGCACGTGGATTAAACGCGATGCTAATCGTTATGTCATAAACTGACGAAAGGTCCGAGACCTCTCGACGTTCGGTCGGCCGGGCGACGTATAATCGATACACTCTCTTCCAAAGAGGTGAAAGAGACGAGCGCACTTCGTCTTCACGCCTTCGCCATGGTCCACCGCGACTTTGAACGGAAACTGTGTTAGCCGGTCATTAAACGGTACCGTCCGACGCGTCGCGACGGTTTGAAAGAAAGTGAAGACACGTCTCTCTCTCGTCACGCTTGCATAATTAAATCGAAGATTACGAAAAGATAAATGGGAACAAACTCTCGTTAAATATTTAAAAATACGCTTAATGCAAAATTCTGAAAGAGGGATTATTATGTTATGTATTTCATTAAGAATTTACAATATACAAACATATTCAGCAAATTAAAAAATTTATATTTCTTTAATTAAACAGATATTTTTTTATTTTCCTCATTCGTATTTTATCTTTTCGAAATAACTGTTGAGAGATGTAATTTTTACAAAACCCGAAAATCACGGTTTCAAAATTTCCGAAGAATATGTAAAAATGTCGCACAATGTCTCAAAATTTCAGATCTCTGGAAATTTAAGTAAATCACTTGACGTCTTTCGAACAAAAGCAAGATGGGAGCAGTCGAATGGGCAGTCGATGAGGACAATTATGAGTGCACTCTCTCGTCGGAGACGCAGAAGATAGCGAAGGAAGAGCTTAGGGAGGACAAGAACACCAGAGATCAGGCTCTCGAGCAGATGCGCAATTGGATCAAGATGAATCCGCGCATTCAGAATTGCCGTCTCGGTGAGGCTATATCATTAAATGACAATCAACGTGAATAAGTATTACGCGTAGAGATAATTTACGTCTTGCCAAATCTAACATTATGAAAACCGCAATAATTTAACTAACCATATTTAAACTAAACGGCGCGGTTACTTTAAAATAGTAATTAAGTGCCTTTAAATAGCCGTAATGACTTCACGATTTTGTAAGACTCGAAGGGATTCGCCTTGTAGAAATTTTAACGAGCAGTATCAAGCCTGCAATTGCATACGGTATGTATCGATAATTAGGCGCTTGGCTAATTTTATCGTCTTTCATTAGATGCACGATTCTTACTAAGATTTTTGCGATGCAAAAAATTTAATGTCCCGATGGCTCAGGAGGCCATTGAAAGATACCTGCTGCTCCGTCAGGTGTATCGACAGGCATTCCATAATTTGGACATTATAGAAACGAATATGGCGGAATTACTATCAATGGGGTGGGTATTTTTTTTTTTTTTATTATTATTATTCCCGTTAACGCTGGAACTCCGTTTGTGATCTCTTCTTTCAGATATCTCTTCGCTGCACCTGGTCGCGATGCGAAAGGCCGTCGTGTTATAATCGCTAGACCAGGTAAATGTTCGTTACTTTTTATGTACGCTTGAATGTTATAATATAGACCTAGTAAAGTATTATATGTATATTTTGAAGTAGAATCACAAAGGCGATAATTGAAAAATTGCAAATTCCTAAATTCTGGGTGTTTTCCGTTAATTTGTTTTCTTGCGATAGAGTATTCATCATATAATTATTTCGTTACTAAAAGCAAAAATAGTTTAGAAAGTAATAAAGATATTCCATGACGTAATTCTGTTATGAAAAATATCTGGATCTATACGCGAAATAATTTTCGGCGCGCTTCCCCTTCGTCGCGTTTGCCCCACTTACTAATCTCGTACATGCAATTTCCGTTTAAGGCGTATTTGATCCTCACAAATACACGAACGTGGATATGTGTAAGATCCATGCCATCACTTACGAGGCGTTGATGGAGGATGAGGAGAATCAAGTGCGTGGCTTCGTGCATTTCGCCGATGGTGCCGGCGTCAGTTTCCCTCATCTGACGCTTTTCACTCCCAAAGAAGCAGTGCGCATCGTGAAGAACGGCGAGGTAAGATTAAATACTGCGCAATTCATGAATGTATAACAGTAGAAAATTAATGGACGTGAAGTAAAATTTTTGGATTTAAATTAACAATAAATTTAATAAAAGGAAGCATCCAAACTTATTAATTCCTCATTCGCTTTTTTACTTGCAAATTCTTTCTAATTGGATAGCTATTACATAAATTTACTTAAACGTTGTGAAATCAAATACATCAGATCTTTAAATATTTACGCCCGTCCGTCATATTTGATAATATTTCGTCATTTTAAAATCTCATCTAAAATTCTTCATGGACATTTACCTCATTTGACTTCAATTATGCTAATGTATTCTACAAATTATTTTTTATTTTTGCTGTATATTATGATGTTTATGTTTAAAATTGCCGCAACCACGTTTCGTTCCATTGAAGCATAATTGATTCAGCTGCGAGTCTGAACCAAGGACGACGTCACGTAACAAAATTTCATCACGTTTTCAAAATATGAACATAAAAACCGGTTTTTTAGTGTGACACTTTTGCCTATTAGAGTCTAGTTAAAAGTCTATTTAAAAGCTCTATTCAAGAGCCTTTTTAAGAAAGGCAGAATGAGGTTTATTTTTAAATGAGAAAAATAGTATCAGAGAGAATGAAAATAAGTGTCTACTAACAAACTGTTGAAACGTAAGTTGTTAATTGCACTGACAGATTAATCAGTCATAGAAATATATATATATATATACATTTGCATAAATATTTTATTGTTTAACTAACACTATAAGATCCTCTTAGAAAAAGCATATTATAGAAAAGTTTTACAAAATTAAATCCAATTTCATTGGTTTTTTCGCTATGTTGGGTTGATTCGCTCATTATACACTCTGTGCTTAGTTCACGTTGCGGTTTGTCCTAGTAAGTGTACCTGCGGTTTGTACTTATGCCGCGAGTGAAATTATATTTCGAAATCTTATATCACTTATAAATAATAATAAAAAATTATAAAGTATAAATTCTCAAATTTCACAGATTTCATGAAAATAAATTCAGATTTTATACTCAAGAATCTATAATCTTTTTATAAAAATTTCTATTTCAACTTTTTCTCTTAATTAAACTATGTGTAAATACCTTTATTTAAACAAGTTTTTTTCGTTTAACGCAATTTATATCTGATTTCAAGGTTATGACTTTTACTTATACATATATATACAAGTATATAAGTTTTTATTTAACACTTCTTTTTTTTCTGTGTACTCATATTATTAGTGATGCCGCGATACGAGACGAGACGAAACGGGACGAGACGAGACTTCGTCAAATTCTCATCTCGTCTCGAAAAATCTCGTAATTTTATAATAAAATTTTTTGCCGTTTAATCCTTATTTCTATTAATAAATGTAATAATTACCTAATCTAAACATATTTACTACTCATATAATATGGGACCCATATAATATTGAAAGTTATGCAGTTAATTTGGAGTTGCAGAACAATCTGAAGCCAAGAAAGCCATAAGAAAAATTTCATTATGGAATTCTAACATTGGCGTAGTATTTATAATAATTAACTGTTTAAAATAAACGACTGTATAAGAAATTACTTATGTTTTGGGTTATTCCTCGAGTATATATATAAGAAAGCATACACAACTCGAGGAATAACCCAAAACATAAGTAATTTCTTATACAGTCGTTTATTTTAAATAGTTAATTATATATATATTATATAAGTGGCCCTTATTTACCTTTTTTCTATAAAACTGCGAGGGTTTGTTTCAGTGATGAAGAAAAAAACATTTTTTATTAAGATATATCGAAAATCTTGACGAGATTCTCGTCTCGTCTTGACGAGAAATTTGTCGTATCGATGACATCACTATTAATTATCATTGTTCATGTACATGATAAACACAAAAATTCAATCACGCAACAAAACTCAACAGTAGCTGAGTTGTGAAACTTAATGGAGTGCTTGCTTGTGTGTTTATATACGAGTGTACAATTACGACTTTCATCTTTAATCTCTATTTGTTTGAATCTTGCAATTTTATAATTATGTAAAAACTTATACAAAATTTAATGTAAGCTTGAATCTTCATCATTTAAATGTTTATTCGATTTTTTAAATGTACTTTGTATGTATAATCAAATTTTGAAGTCATAAACTGTCTATATAAACATTAAGCAACATACATAAATATAAAAATCATTATTTTAAATTTTATTTTAATTTATAACATTTTTAATTTATAATACTGTCACTCTATAATAAGTTATGCATGTTAAACTAAAGAAGAAAATTAGTTTATCAAAAATAAATTAATTGAATTGCCAAAATTAATAATACAGAAACGATATCACGTGCACTTTTAAATATTTATTGTTGTGTAGTGTAGCTATTTAAAAGTTTTTTCTTCTTAAATATTGATTATCTGTCAAAGATCATCTCTGACTAAACGCGGATATACAAATAGAATTGATATCTCGATAGATTAATCAGGTAAAGATAACAATGCTAGTAAAAAGAAAACTCATGTTTCTTTTTTTCTATACGAACCGAAATATGAATCTAATTGGAACGATATAGTGTATAAAAAAAAGAACTTTAAATTAATTTCTATCATCAGCGTTTTTAAACATGAAATACGGTGATTGTCTGTTTTTATCGGTGTATTTCAATCGCGCGATTTCCACAATCTCGAAGAGGGTATCGTATATATGTACCTACATACATGTAGTAAAATAATCTAATAAATAATATAATAAATAAGTAGCACGACACAAAATAACGGTTTGCTTCCAGCGCACCGTACCGATGCGACACAAAGAAGTCCATGGGATCAACGCGCATCCCTCCCTGAAATTCGCCCTGGACTTCGGGATGTCGTTGATCTCCGAGAAGATCAGGAATCGCGTGAAGCTTTACACGAGCCTCGAGGACGCAATTAACAGCAAGCTAGACGTGAGCATGTTGCCCAAGGAATACGGCGGTACTATCCCGATGAAGGAGATGATCGGTAATTCACCTAGATTGCAATCTCTTCGAACATTATACGTTGCTCCATCACGAAAAAAAGATAATGAACTGAACTTTCTTTTCGATGCAGATCTGTGGCGGGATGAATTAATAAAATTGAAACCGACATTAGTGAACAATGATAAGATGAATGTCTACCTCGAGCTATACTCGGAGAAGGCGCGGGAAGGCGCGGTTTCCGCATTGAAGCAAGGATTCGGTTGTTCCAGCGTGGGATCCAACGACACCACGATGTGCGGCATAAGCGGTTCTTTCAGAAAACTCGAGGTCGATTGATGTCTCAAATATTCCTTGCTTACCCTTCTTTGCTTACGTTTTCTATCTAGAGATAAGCGGCACGGGGGATCACGAGTTACAGATTTACTTTGGAAATCACACGGAACTTTAGGTTAGCCCTGGTATTTAAAGGATGTAATTTTATTTTTGTATTATGTACATACGTAACAATACGCAGTGCAGTATAACTGTGTATTGCTGTGTGTGTTTGATGTGTATTATTTATAATTGCACTATGAACATATATATCAAGCGTTGTACATAACTTTTTTTGTTAATACCTCACAATAAACAGCCAAAAACGTGGCTCCGTTTATTCGTTGGTTTATTCCTCCTGTTCTGAGAATCGTCAACGAACGTACTCGTGAGAAGTTCGACAATAAAATTTATGAGGAAATCCACTTGCCAATTATGTCGCGAACTCTTGCTCTAGCTTTCTTCAAGTCATCCGTGTCCGTGTCTACGTCGCTGTACATATCGCGGCAGTGCGAAGATCCTTCATTAAAGTAATAACATCGTATTATCTTCTCGTGCTAGAAAAATACGAAGTTCTAATGTGCATTGTAATGCATCGCTTAATTACCTTTAATGACAATAGCGGGCGAAGAAGCGTTTAAATCTTCGAGCACCGACAACGGATGCCACGGATCGATATCGCCGTTCGTGAAAATGACGTTGTGCAAATCCGGTAGCTGTCCTCCGTACATTATATTCGTCCTTCTCACCCGTGAATCTAATATCTCCTCACTGTAGCTAAAATCGCTCAGAGCGTTATCGTTTCCCACAATTAAAAACAATTAAAAATAAATTCGATACTTCTTTCGACAAATAATTTGGTACGACAAAAACCGTTTTATATTTGAAGAAATTGTTGTGAAGAAATATCTTGGTGCGTACCAGGCGACACATTTGCGCAAATTATGAATATGGAAATAAATGATATTCAAGCAAGAAAGATATTGGGTCGTCATTTTTTAAGTACTTACTAATCGCCATACAAATCGTTACACAGATTGATGTAATAATCTAACGGAAACAGCGTTCCAAAGATTGATTTATCTGAGCTCGTCGTCTGATAGTAACCGTATTCCGTGCAAGTCTGATGATACCACTGTCTCACTGTACAATAAAAATCATCCTTTGTTGTACAACGTCTCATATAAAAAATGTGCTATTTAATTTATTCTTTTATTAATTATCTCAACTCACTGATACTCGTGGCTGCCGGCGAGTCCCATGAAATCTCTTGATACTTCTTCACGAAATTATTATAATTTACATCGTAACACTTGTCCTGAGTCGAGAAGACATGCGCCAGTCTCTGTAGGGGACTGCCTAAATGCGCCGCCGTCATATTGTTACACAACGCCGCGATTTTCGTTTGACCGTTTTCTATATTGTCATATTGAACGATTCCGGCGAACAGCTAAAGTTCAAATGAAAATGAATAGCAAGACATATAAAGCAACGCCCATTAATCCACGTACCTCCGCCAACGTATTCAAGAAGTAACCAAGATCACCAGCAGAGTTTACGTCAGGCACGTCGCACAAGCTAAAGTCGATATTAGTAATTAGAAATTAATAATAATAAACAATTATTTCCTATTAATATTAATAAAATTAGTATTAACTTCGATGCGATCGTATAATAAAATAAAGAGAAAAATGTATAGATAGAATATAATTAATTGGAAATAATTATATGTATTTTTGGTTGTGGAAATAATTATAATTTTATTTATTGGAAATAATTAACAAATCACACGCGTGAATTTCAAGCTTACTTGAAAAGAGATTTAAGCTTATCTGGACCTTCTTGCTTGGCCAATAATTCCTCTACCGATGCGAATGCAGTTTTAACATTCTCAGTGCACTTTTCACTGTGCGTGCCGAGCGATTTCGTCACGACCTCGTAGTACTCTATGAAATCAAGCGTTCTTAGCGATATTCTTAGAAAATATTTGTCGATAAAATAATTTACCGTAAAAATCGGTCTTCGCCTGAATCGGAGCGCTGCTGGCTAAGGCGCCCTGTGAAAAATATTATTTTCTATTTTATTTCTCCGCTATTTTTTTAAGATAAAAATATATATAAATAAAAGGATAGCGCAAAAACGATACTTGGATGAGATGAGGGTATTTGAGACGTGCCCACGCCGCCATGTTTCCAGCGTAAGAACCTCCGAATACTATTACGATACTCTTTTCTAAATCCTTCGCCTTCTTTATCGTTTCGATGAAATAAGCAAGATCCGCGAGCGCCTGATCGGCGTTCAAGTACCGCAAGTTCTCCGTGCTAGTATCTCTAAATTAGTTTCGTGCAATATCGGTTTAGAAAGTCGGCTCTAAATTTTAGACAATGAAAAAACTATGGAATATATACTTCGTTGGCTTGCTCTCTCCGTAGAATCGATGTTCGGTGTAATACATCAAACCGTGATATTTCACGCCGATTTCGTACATCAGTCCAGTTTGCAAAAACCCGTCCGTTATCGCCCATTCCCCGCCGATCATAATCAGAATAGGCCCACCTTTCTTTAGAAACGCGGAATTTTCTTTGTAACGCTATAGAACAAAAAATGGACAAGTATTAATTTAAAAAAATAATGTTTTAAATAAAGCAAGATTGGCTGACGATAATAATTATAATTACCATCGACCAAGTGCGATTGTCGCGATAGTTGAAATGATCAAGGGATTGGGTGATCCAACCGTCAGTTATAATATCAGCATATTCTTTCAAAGGCTTTGGCTCCTCCAAGCCTTGAAAAGTGAATCCGCGAAAACCCACCCCATTTACGAGGGGATGGACCGAGCACAAAACAAGCAATACGCTTAATACGATCATGACCTGTTTCTCTTTGCAATTATACAGCAGAAAACGTTTCCGTTTATCTTTCAAAGCACACTAGATACACGCCAAAATGTGACTGATTAATACTTACCATTTTCCTCAATCATGACCAGCGATACGAACCGACACGATATCTTCCATCAACGACCGATAATGCCGACATTTATTGCATTACTTTTATTACGGAAATGGAAAACAATATACTTTGATTAAAATAACTGCGAGCGAAAATAATCCGATGATTACGGAATGTCTATCGGTTAAACGGTCTGATTGCTTGGCAAACACGGATGTGTATCTTTATCGATATCGCGATAAGAGGTGTCACGAGTAAGTACACGATTTACGTAACATATATTTCAAACAAAAATATTTTATCTACAACATCTCGTAGATGGAACTGAATCAGTTCAGTCAGAACTGTTGTACAAACAGAATCGTAATGGTTATGTAAAAAAATACTTCATTATTCAACGATAGCAATGATATAAAATTTATCCTTTTGTTTATTTGAGATCGTCGCTTCGATATATCTTTCAGGTATTAGGATTACAGCCGCTCGACTCATCTTTACAGCCTGCACAAAAGCTTTGGATTCTTTTTTCGGGAACATCTCTTTAAATACTGCTTCCTTTCGGATCTACATCTCGTCTGATTTTTTAGTGTTTTCTTCTAATGACTTTTTACTTTTCTTGTCTTTCTTTCGAGATTTCTTTTTACGCCTTTTAGGAGAGCGACCGTTGGACGCGTCTTCCTTATTCTGATCTTCGTTGTCACGAGGTCTCTTACGATCCGATCGATAACCCTTCTTCTTAGACGACATTTTGATCTTAGAACTTCTCACGCTTGATTTTACACTTCTTCTCTGTTTTTGATCGCTCGACGATCTTTGCGATTGTTTCCGTTTCGTCGAATGGGGATGTTCCGTCTCTGAATCTTTCGTACGATCCAAGTCAGTCTCGGGCGATTTGGACCATCTCCAGTTACGATCTTTCTCGCCGTCATCTCGATCGGACTCTTCCCATTCGGATTTACTTCTAACAAATAAATGAAAATAGAATTAAACAACGACACTTGCATTCAATTTATTTTTTAATCCGTTTTGTTAAATTAACGGTGTCTTTTCGCAATTATTATTCTGCATCGCGTTAAGTTAAAAACTCTATCAACAAGAC
Source organism: Temnothorax americanus (assembly GCF_048541705.1). NCBI lineage: Eukaryota > Metazoa > Arthropoda > Insecta > Hymenoptera > Formicidae > Temnothorax > Temnothorax americanus. The sequence goes on from NW_027509253.1 coordinate 3,191,882, forward strand.
GGCCTTATCTTCGCGAGATGTGATAAAGATGAAAGTTTTGTCTACAAGATATGATTTTGATATCTAGTACAGAGTAAATAATAACACAAACCTATGTTCGCTTCGCTTGCTGTTATTCGAGTCTTGTGGTTTGTTCTTTGGCCGTCGGGAACTCTTGATGTTGTACCTGCTGTGCGGATTTTTGAGGGTGTGAAGAAAATTGCAGAATTTACTGCCCTTCGGGCACTCGAGTATGCCGCAAACGGCATTTCTCCAGGATATCATGTTGACGAACTCGCAGTTGAGTTGCTTGCCGCCGTACCAACGTCCCTTCAGGTTCCTCCAAGCTCTAGCCGCCTCTCTCTCCGTGTAATATTCAACGTACAAATTACCGCGCAAATGAATCTCCCTATTGCGGCAACACTTAAGAGTCTTAATCCTGCCAAACGACTCCAATTCGCCTATCACATCCTCATAAAACTCGTGATAGTGACGCAACATTTCTGAACTCTCGAACTCGAGCGCCACGTCGGTGTCGTATTCCGCTGAATTCTTCTCGAGGGAAAAGTGTGAATAAAATCCGGGTATCATGATCACTTTGCTCAAAAAGATTCTACGATGATTCTTGGAGCACGCGTTTCCATACCTGAAATAAAAATCAATTACGGATAAATATGAGTTTTGAAAATAAAGATAAAAATACAATTTTGACTAAAGTTGATTTTAGTTTGGATAAAAATTTCAATCCTAAATCCCAATTTATTTTGATTTAGTTCAGTTTAATTTTAATTTAATAATTTTCAACAATTTTTAGCTTCAAGCGAAAAACTTTTGCAGCTTGCAAAAGACACAATAAAGTCATTCTTATCGCTTCAATATATTCAGAATTGCAATATTGTTATGAATGATTAACAAATCATAATATTATCATATCACGCGTAAATATCTCCATCTATACTAACCGGCAAGCACCTGTTTTCGTAAAAAATGGGCAGAGTATCTTGGTAGGCTGATTGTCGACGACGTCGCGCAAAGCTTCGGGTGTTTTCACTCCGTTATCGATGTAATCGTCGATCTCCTTCTGCAATTGTTCTTGTTTACGAAGTTGCTCCTCGTGCTGTTTCCTTTCCTCCTCTTTTTTCTTTAAAAATGCCGCACGCTTTGCCTCGAATTCTTCGCGTATCTTCATCTCTTGCTCACGTTTCTCCTGCTCTTCCTTCGCTATCTGTTCCTGAAGAACTTGCCACTTTTTCTGTGCTCTTATCTGGACAATTAAGAAACATTAGTCAATTATTCGAATTACAAGCTTACTAAATTAATACTTTATTTAAAATTTGCAAAAATAATACTTTTCTATATTTATTTTATACTATATATGTTTTACATTATTTATTTTATAAATATAAATTAATTTTGTATTATTTTTACACGGTGAAGAAATAAATGTTTTGCGATTTGATAAAATTATATGCATGATTCAGAATTTCAGATAGTTATAAACGTACAATCGATGTTATATCGATTGCCATGCATTATGTTATTCAGGTATATTGTATAAAAAATAAAAACATATATACAGATCTATATCTTTTTAGCTAACCTAATTCCAAAATATGCAAAAAGAATATTCATCATTGAATATATCTAGGTGAATCATATTTATTATAACAGAAATTTAATTATCAAGATGTTAGAAATTGAACACGAAGAAGCTACGAAGAAAAGATTATAGAGGTCAATAAAAAAATTCTCGGCTAAAAAAAAATGTAATTGACATAAGACAACTATTATATTTACTTCTTCTTCCAGCCAGAGCCTATCTCGTTCCGCACGTTCCTTTTGTTCCTGCGCTTCTTTATCTTGCCTCTGCTTCTCTTCTTCCGCGCAGAAATTCAAATATGCCATATTGTTTTCGAGTGCTGCCCTCAAACGTTCTTCATTGGCATCACGTTCCCGTGCGATTGACCGTCGTATACGCCTGCGACGCTCCTTCTTCGCGATGCGACGCCATTCCTTATGAGTGAGCTTTATCGAACGACCCTCTTCCATCCTCAGGGACAGCACGAAGTACGATCGACGACATACGAAGCACTCAAAGATAATCACGTTGAAATGAACCGGCGGACGACTATCGACATTGGTGTTGTACGACCATGTCCGAGGTCCGACGATGTCTGACGCCATATTGATCTCCAAACGAATATCAATGATGTGATCGTCGGTACACATCCCGAAACGGAAAGATGCTGAAGAATTATATAAAAGTTAAAATCGAAGAATATTGCTTGTGACATCGACACTTGGTGCACGAGTTTTTAAATTCTGTATTAATTTTGTATTTTCGGGACCATAGTTCTTTGCTGAATTTAGCGTTTACACACATGTTGCTAAATATCGATATTATCGAATATTTGATAATTTGATAATATTATATTACTTGTGTGTTATTGAATATGAAAAATGACTTCTATATAATATAAATTTATAATGTACATGCGTTCACAGTCACACCAAGAGATGGCGCTACCGTGTTCATTCGCGAATTGAATTTCATGCGGGTACATGCTTTTATCACCAATATTGGCAATATCATTGTATAGGATCTACGAAAAGAGTTCACAAACATCAGTGAACACTCGAGATCAAATGCAGCCAATGATGTTTCAATGTCTTAAATATATAGTCAAAATAATAATGTCTTAATTAAATAATCAAGATTGCCGGCAAACGAATAATTTCTGCGAAAAAATTGGATATTTTTAAACAACCTTATACAAGTTTCTTTCCGTTATTTACTTTACGGAATATAATATGATTGATCTTATGATGATTAGCAAACTCATTATTTTAGATATCTTAAAAAGAAATGTTAACAGAATGCCTGACGTGACAAACCGCATAATTATATTGTATAATAAATATTGTTACTAAAGACTATATATAAAATATATAAATATAAATCCTTTTATATAAGTTTTATAATAAACGTTTTCTGAATTTGCTATTTTATGTTCTCCTTCCACAGTAATTGCTGGATTATTACTCAATTTTTTATTAATATATATATGTTCGAGATTATATACAAATGTTCCAAAATATAATAATATTCATCTTGCGCTATGACGAATAGCATTGATCTCGACAAATTATATCTTATAAAGTTTAATTGTCGAGAATGCTATTCGTCATATACTACGTTTACGCGAGCGTTACTTCTGTAGTAACTTACGATAATTCCTTCGCGTAAACGGGATTTTGTAGTAACTTACGATAATTTATTCCGCGTAAACGGGTGAATTATCATAAGTTACTACAGAAGTAACGCTCGCGTAAACGTAGTATACTTATTAATGTAATAGGATATTTATCGAGAGGATCGCCGCGGCGCGGGCGTATCAGTTTCGCGTTCGCGTCTTCATGATATTATATTGTGTTGAGCCGTTCTCTTTGCAAACAAAATATAACCGACCATCGCCGACCAACAAATCTAATTGGTGTATTATTTCATCTATCGTTGCTAAGGGCTCATCATCCCTGGCATATTCTTTGTCCCGTGTGCGCCATATAAAAATCCACGGAACTTACGGCGCGTTGCCATTCGTTTGTCGAGAGTGATTTAGAGTGAATCGTCAAATGTTCGGCATTGGTCAGTTCGGGGTTCGGGCGGGTGCTTCGGTCCTTCGGTGTCTAGAGTCTAGGGGCCTGACTCCTGAGTCGGTTGGCGAGCTCGAACGTGTTTTGTCCGGAAGAAAATTTTTCTTAAGTATTACGACTTTCTTTGTCTGCATCTGCATCGTTATCATAACTCATTACCTTATTGTGTAAGAGCCACCCATGGCTTGCTATTTTGGATAAATTACGCAGCTACGCGGCAAAAGTCAATTGGGTCGTCCTGGCCGTGATTGACGAGCGGATGCATGCTAGCCCATTTATTAATAAAAGAAGAAGAAGAAAAAGAGGTGTCTAGGCCTGTTCGTTTCCGCTGCACTTTTCAAATAGTGCAATAAGTTAGAATGAAAGAAAATATATTTGTTTTATTCCAATTTAACTAATTGCACTAGTTCAGAAGTGCAGCGAAAACGAACAAGCCTTGGTGTAAGTCTCTCACCCACTTTTCCCCCTTCCCACTCATACGCGCGCGAACAACGTATATTTCTGCTTGTTACATCCCTGAACTGATACCGTTACCTGACGCGGAGCGTTGAACCAGAAACCGGTGCAGTCAGCAGTGGAACCATGACCGTCATTCCACGATACATCACCGACAAGTGTACTTGAGTTAAAAAAAAAAAAAAAAAAAAAAAGAAAACAGTAAAGAATTATTGCGCGTAAACTATTATTTTGCCCGGCGAAGATGCGTAGATAGCGACAATCCGGATAGGACACGTAAAATTCCTTCACGTGCGTAAAATTTACGACCACGACGAACCATCCACGCGATCGATCGATAGTGAATCAAAATGGATAGTTGGCGACCTGTTGCTCCAGAAGCTAACATGATGGAAAAAGCGAAAGAAAACGGATTGAGCGCTGAGGTGGAGCACAAAAGTGCGAAGAAAAGCAAGTTCTGGGCTTATTTTTTCTGGCTGTTCGGTGGACTCTTTGGGGCGCATCACGTGTACCTCGGCAGAGACGATCAGGCTTTCGTGTACATCACCACGTTCGGCGGTTACGTGGGCTGCGGTTTTCTCAGGGACATTTACAGGATACCTGCTTACGTGGCCGAAGCGAATGACGATCCGGCGTTCATCGAGGATTTCAAGCGAAAAGTCAGAGCTAATCGAAAGGTAAATAAATATATTCGGCGCGTGTGTAGAATCCGCAGGCTTAGAATAAGCGATTGACGTCGCCAGTCTTGAAATACATTTATTAACGCCAAGCTCACGCTGCGCCTTGTTCCGCATCGTTGTTATTCGAAGAACTGATGATGTTGCACGTTTATATGCGTCCCACGTAAATATTGAACCGCAAATTATTTGCCGATGTCTTGCGGAAAAGATGTTAAATGGAAGGAACGTTGGGGCGAAGCAAATGCGACTGACGATTTTGTAAATGGACGACGAAATCGGATTTTTTTTTTTTTTACAGCCGCCGTTTGCCGGGACACGATTCGCAGCGGAAGCGGCGGTCGCCTACTTATGGGCCGAGCTGTTCAACAGCGCGATTCCGCAGGAAGAATTGTACGGCATTAATTTCAGGCACTTGCTGATTTTAGTACCGGCCGTGATCGCGCTAGGTAAGAATCGTATTAGAAAGAAAAAGAAAACTCGAAAACTCGTCAAATTCTTACGACGTGTATTTTCTTATCGCTCTCGCGTGTTTAGGTTCCTCCGAAAGATAATGCTTTAAGGTCACAACGTGTGACTCATATTGATAGTTAAAATAACACATTATCCGTGATAAATGGAAAAAACTATGGAAAAGCTGATATCGGTGATTTTTTTTGCCTGCTTTTTGACAAGTCTGATTACACAGAGTATTCTACCTTCAATTTCAAGACTTTTTAAATCTAGAGAATTTCTTAATCAGATTTTCTTTACATTCTTAGAATATTAATATTACGGTTATATATTAATATAAATAATTAAATTATAATATATAAAAATAAATATAACTTAATTATAAAGGAATAAATTATTATACAATATGTTTATTATTTATAAAATTTATATATATAATATATTATTTATATACGTATACAAATAATCAGAAAACGGATATTTTAGAAGCACAGACATTTTACGAAAGCCTTTATTCAGTTTTAATACTTCAAAAGGTGTATGGACAGTCGGAAATATCGGCAGAGAACAAGGTTCGATATGGATAACGCTTGCCACAGCGTATCTGTTTTATCCAACCTTGTATTACATCGGGGACGATACCATGTGGATTTTCGTCATGGTGATCGCCTCGAGCCTGAGCTTCGACACCTTCAGCAAGCAATGGCGGCTGAAACCGAAGAAACGAAAAAGCTTCATCCGGCGAATGGCGTATTTAGGCTTGGCACTCGTGCTCTTCTTCGCTATCATCGGCAGTTACTTGTACTTCAACGCGGTTGTCACGGACAGCGAAGGCGAGGAGATAAAGCTGTCGGAGGCAGTGCGACACTTCCTCACCTCGCCCATCTGGACGGATCTTAAGGTGAGTATATGCGGCCGTTAAATTTTTAGAGCGTTATATTTTAAGAAACTTAAAAGATTTTTTATACTAATATTTTTTTTCGTTACAGGCGAGTCTAGAAGCCACATGGAACCAGGCCAAGCATCAAGGCTTCTGGGCAACGTGGGCGCAACTGGTAGACCTTACGGATCCTCGAGGCGAGATAAATGCTTACAAGGTCGGCCAGCCGTTCGCGAAATTTCATCAGATGTGAATTTACTTAAAAGAAAATGTAGTTTACAATAACGCTCGCTCATCCTCCACAGGTCCTGGGTCTCTCGCAAACCGCTTCGCAGAACGAAGTCACGGCGCGATGGCGAACTCTATCCAGGGACAATCATCCCGACAAAGTTAAAGGTTCGGACGAAGAAAGGCGCATGGCTCAGGAAAAATTTATGGAGATTCAGCAGGCGTACGAGATCCTGTCTCAGGCTAAGAATCGCCGGAAACGACGGAATCGCCGTTCCGAGAGATGAGCAGCCGCGCGGTCGTGCTTGTGATTCGAGGAATTAATAAAGAACAAAAGAATCTCCGCATACGCCGAACTCCGTATCTCACAATCGTCCATAATCAAAAGACAAATAGTTAATTAATAAGACATTTATTTAAATAACCATCTGACAGCAACTGCATCGATATAAAATCTTGTACGTAAAACGCGTGTTATAAGTTAGAGAGAGACCTGCGACACAGATTGATCGCAAGCCCGTTCGATCATCTTTAACACTTTAATCGGTAAAAACCCCCGAGGCTTCGCTTCGGCGCCTGCTTCAAGTTACACATTCACGTTTCCTGGAAAGAAAAATCGAGCTTCCATTCAACGGGAGGAACACCACGCTCCTTCAACGTGATTTTTCGATCGTGATTTTACGATCTCCCGTAAACCGCGCTTGCGCGCCGTGCCGCGCCTCGTCCCGCCACACGTCGTACGATCCATTATGAGTTCAAACTAAAAATAAAATTCGACCGTTCCGAATGTTTATACGTCCGGCCGCGGCGGCGGTTTACATCGAAAACAATCTCGAGTACGCGAACCGTAAACATGACAACACTTCAACAGCAGCCGTCGACTTGGAAATCGTGATTTAGCGGGACCGATCGAGTATCGAAGGTTTCCTCCCTTTCGATCTCCGCGAACGTCCTCCGGGTGAAATGCATCGCTAATATTTATCGGCGAGGTAAAAACGAACGAACTACGATCTACTTGAGGGACCGCGGCTTCGGATCGACGATCGGCCGGTTACAGGCAACAGCGGAATCGGATAACACGTAAATGATCTCGAATGGATCACAAACACTCTGTCCGTCTTGCTGCTTTAGCGTCAAGCAGATTTCAATAATATCCCCTCGCGTGTGTTCAATGCGAAGTGAAGTTCTAAACGCGGCCCGTGACCGCGACAGTTTTACGTTCGACTACTTGCTCTTCTTCTTCGAGCGTGGTGGCTTCGCGATGGAGTTCTCGATCTTGTCCGTGAAATTCGTCCCGTACTTTTCGGAGGTCTTCTCCAAGAAGTCTTGCTGCGAAACCAACGTCACTCTGAAAAATGGCACAAACTTTTATCTTGTCTGAATTAACATTTACCTTAGAATCAGAATTATTTATTATCTGACAAATATAATTTAAAGAAAATGTTCAAACATGTAATATTTTAATGTTACTTATTTTTTTAAACTGCTTGTAATTTTTTAATAAACGTTTCAAATTTTGCTAATGTCCATTTCTACTAATGTAGATTAACTTCAATCTCGGTTTAACTTACTTTCTATCTTTTTCTAACTCAAAATTGGTGAAAGATGAAAGGTAAATTAAACTGTGATTAATAGTTAACCTGCGTTGCTAGAAATGGACATAAGAAGCATTGTAAAGTTTGCAATCGTAAAAAAAATGCGATTATAAAGTATCGATCGAAACTCAGGAAGTTTTAATTCTTCGATCAGTATCGTACCTTAACTGGGGCACACTCAACGGCCGCAGAAAACTTTTTACAACAGGTGAGGGCTTCGGCAGAGCCGGACTGCTCGCGCAGAGAGCCGCGCTGGTGAGTTGCGAGACCAGAGAGAAGGTTCGATCGGGGCTGGAGGTGGTGCGGAAGACTTTCTTTATTTTCGACTTCAATCCGGAGGGTTGCGGCATAGGCGTCGTGGGTATAGGCGTTACCTAGCATAGTTTGCGTAGGATTTATGTCTTGCGAACGAAATAGATTAGGAGGTCTCGATGTCGCGCTACGTACCTTTCCCTGCAGGACTTTCGCAGCCAGTTCAGGCTCGCTGCCCCAACGACAGGACGTCGTTCTCTCCAACAGACGATGCCTCGCGAATCTCTCGATCATCTCGGCGCACACGTACCTGCCGCAAAACCTCGCCCATTGTTCGGCCCTCAAGCCTCTACCGTGATCGCGTAAGGTAGGATTTGCGCCTAGAAATTAATGAAAATAATTCTCAAACGGCGTAAATTTTAAGAAATATTTTGTGGGTCCTTTGTATAATAATATATTTATATAATATTGAAAATATTTATTATTATTTATTATTATATATATTTATATGTAATATATATTAGACTATTATGATCTTAGAGATTATCACATTATTATTTTATTTATATAATAAATACATAAGACTTTTTACTGAACTATTTGCTCACCAGCGAACAGAAGAATCTTTGCGCACTTGGTTCTACCTTGAAGGGCGGCCTTCATGAGCGGCGTGAAGCCCAAGGTATTTCTAGCGTCCACCTCGATGTCCGGACACCTCTGCAGAAGGATGTTGAGGCACTCGGTCTGTCCTATCCGCAGATACGTAACAGAAAACATGTACTGACATCATAGGTGCCGGTTTTTTCTCGCGTTCGCGAGTTTTTCCCCTCGTACATTTCATAACCCGCGGTGTTTTGGCTCGGAACATTTTTCGGCACGCGTCATCGCGGAGCTGCGCTTGTTTGTTGCACGAGACGCTTCCCGCTATTTTCGGCGATTGTGTGACGCGATGGGATCCTCGTGCCGGCGCGAAAACTCTGCCGGCAGGTTTGGCATTGGGCTCGAGACAACGTTTTCAACACTTTTCGATGATGAGGTAAATGTACCAATGCCGGGACACTTAAGACCTATGTCTGGACACTTTTATCATTTTTAAATAAGTATAACGCGAATTAAAATCAAAGATAAAAATATAATACAAGAAAACTATTTTTATCTTTGATTCTTTGATTTTAATTCGCGTTATAACTTATTTCAAGACTAAAATGATAAAAATGTCCAGACATAGGTACGTGCCCAGGCATTGGTACATTTACCTTACTTATTGCTATTCCCTGCATATTATCTCCACTTGCATAAAAATATAACGAGATCATAAAGTCTTAGAGAGCATTTATACGTTCGACAGACAAGAGATTACCTACCTAATTTAGTTTGACAAATTAATTTTTTTAATCAGTTTTTCATGAATTTTTCAAATTAATGTATTATATTTGTCTATCCTGTATTGAAGGAATTATATAATTAAAAAAAATTAGTGTTATGAAACGTGAAAGGAAGAAAAGTAGGCAAAGAGGACGAATCTCGTAATCATTTGCTTTCAATATAGATACGGCCCCATTCGTTCGTTTCTCACTTTATTTAAGACTCTAAACGTCACGTCATAAATCTAAATAAGTATCCTCTGCACTTTATCCCGTTATTTTTTTGTTCATGGTTAATCTGTGACTCTGCGACGGATGTATATACAGTTATTTCGCCAGCCACGTGGCCAGTTGCCACCTTCTGAGAGGGGATGATTACGCAGCCGAAAAGAAACAGGGGCAAAAACACGGAGGTAAATTATGTTCTAAACTCACTCGCGCGAATAAACGCATTTTCAAGATTCCTATACGAAAACTAAAACACACCTTTTTGACGCCTACTCCATCGCCCATGTTCGCGCGTCCAATTGATGCAACGCTTATTCTTGTCACTTTCTCTATGAATAAGCGCGGCCAACCTATATTCTGCGTATTTTCGCCAGGTTCATTTTTGGAACATCGGTTATATCGAAGACGATATTCCGAGCACCGAGAAGAGAAAGGAGCGAAAGAGAAGGGAACATCTCTTTAAGCCATTTAACTCACAAAGTCCAAGATGCTTTTATCTCGATAACATTTATGTTTGCAGCGACATTGTTATATTAACATTATTAATCGACTCTACTACCGCGATATTCCAGAAATCCAGATTCTGGAAAATTGCGAAAGATCAAAGGGGGATATTGGATTTCCGCAACGCGTCATTCACATTTTCCCAGCAACGTGCGTATCGCGGTCTCGCCAGAACCGCGCAACCTGATATATTATTCATAATACGTGATCGATCACTCACCGGCCTGGGCGGCAAAATGGAGCGGCGTGTTGCCCTCGTTGTCGGGCAGATTCGGGTCCACGCCTTCGAAAGAGAGCGCCAGCTCGAGCATCGCCGCCGCGCCGTTCCCAGCCATGTAACTTACGGCCGTCTGCAATGGCAAACAAATAATTCCCGGTTTAGTTTGCGCGCCGAAAGTTTACACGTCCGATCAGCGGAACATTATTCACCCTCTCGGCCTCCGCGCCGTGTCGTCAATGTCTCTTTCACGCGTGTTTGACCGTGACATGAAAAACCACGCGTTTCCACGGCACACATTTATACGCGGATGTAATCTTCTAAATCCACGCCGATGACTATGAACGCGGAATCAGACACGGTTTTTAAATCATATAGGATTCGCGACGCTGGTTTTCGCTGATCTCGTTGTCAGCTGACTCGACAAAAATTGTTTTCCGCGATCGAGAAAACGATCCTTGCGCTAAATCGCTACATCCCCTATAGGAGTTGTTAATCGGATTTATCTTTGAATGCCGCGTTTCACCTATTGTTACCACCGTTCCATTGACGCGTGTAAATATATTGAAAAGGGACTGAATATCGCGTTTTATATCGCGATTGTGTTGAGAAGTATGACATCTCGTAGGGGAAGACGCGTTCTCATTCTCGGCATTGTTTGGCTGCCTCCACCGACATCGAGATGGACAATGGAAGTCATCCGTTAAGAATCAATTTATTAAGTGGCTATTGACGTTTGAGCGTTATTGCTTTAACTTGCGTCAGCGCCCGCGCCGATATACAAACAGACGTTGAAACACAGACTATGCCAACAAATGCTCGGGAGAAGACGCGTTTGCCTTGAAGACGACGCGTGAATTGTAAATCGGCAAACACCGCGCGTTTTATTTCGTTCGTTTTAAACGAAACAGAAGCCGCCGATTAAACAGTTGGTCCACACTTTCCTCAATGATATATTTGATACTCCGGGATATTTGTATAGGCTTCGCCTATTTAAACGGATACAATTACTTAATAATTTGTAAAAAAAAGTTCAGGATACAATTTTATTTGTAATTTTACATTTTAGATTTTTTATATTTCTTGAAACATGTACAATTCTTCATACGTAATTTAGATAAAGACAGAAATATCAGAAAATTGAATGAAACTAGGAATAATACGGATATATTTTTGATACAATGAGAACTTTTTTGAAAAAGTTTTATAAAAATATTAAATAATTTTCTTTGGACTTCTTATCGTTACATCAGGAATTGGTTTTACTTATTTTATTGTTGCCTAACCCCCAACCTGGGGGATCGTTTCCCTCTCTAATATAGAAAGCTAGGCAAGATGGGCGTAGGTTGCCATCCCTGCTTCCGAAAGGTGGTGATTGAATAAAAACCGATAAAAAATGAAATTTTTAGTCGGATTTGAACCCGGCTCACTAGACCAGCGCATATCTCTCTGCGCCGTATGATCGCCACTGACGATCATTTTCTTTATTATTAGACGGTATATAAATAAAATTATATATAAATTTTATTCCTAAATCCATGATTGCCTGAATCCATAATTGAATTTAGGCAATCCATATATATAATTCTGAATCCTGCATGATAAATAATTCAGGATTAGGGGTTCAACTGTTTAGATTAAATCGAAAAATACTAATCACACAATTCTGTTACAAGTAATGAGCAAATTAAAGTAAATCTGTATAATTTCCAGCGCTTTAGTTATTTCTGCACGTAGCGTGTTTTGACCTCGCGCGAATTCTTCGTTCCGCAGCCTCGTTGAATCATCGCCGGCGTTTGTCTCGTGTCACTTAAGAAAAATCGTAAACATATATCTCTCTAATGCCGCATCAGGGTTGATACGTAACCGATCGCTTTACGTGCGATCTCGTGGCCTTGTGGAGAGCGGCGATGTTACCGGCGCCTCAGGGTTGTCCGTCACGATTACACGGGACACCTATATCTAGGTTCCCTTCGTCCCGACCTTATAGACGCGGCGGCGTGTTGTCCGCCGCGACTCCACGAAGGTCGACCGCATTTCTATCTACGGGAGAAGAGACGGGAGCGCGATCCCGACTTTAATTGCGACTTGCGACGCGGCACCGCTGCGTATAATACGGAATGCGGTCGCAGGCACCCGCGCGGGATCGAGATCACGTGCTTTCGTATCGATTCCGAGAGGCGGGGATGAGGCATCGATCGGTCAGTTTGGAAAAAGATCCGCGTGTCCAATTTGCACCGAATTGCGCGCGGTTTCGAAAAACGCGAGGCTTTGCAAACAGCGTTATCTCCTCCGAAATTCACGGCGTTGTCCTCGAACGCGATCGTTCGATATAGTAATGAACGTAAGCCAGTTACCATCGCGGGACGTTAAACTTCTCATATCGCGAGCGTCCGTCGAAACGACGTTAATTACGGTATCTCACATCGCTTCGCGAGCTGCCATCACTCAGCGCGCTTTTACTTCTGTCAAGCTTATTTTTCAGATTTTTTATATCTAGAATGACACTGTGAAATAAGCTTGAAATAAGCAATGCATTGCATTTAAATATTTCATATTTTTCCTCCATTCAATCTTCTATTTCACCGCAAGCTTCAATTGGAAGGTAAGCTTGAAAATGTATCTCACCTCTGAAATACAGTGTCTTAAATTTAACTAGACGTGTTTAATTTCGGCGTAACGCGGATAAAGCTTTTAAAAAATTAATTCCAGATCTACCAGATGTTCCAGCGTTTTTCCCGAGCGATATCATATACATATATTTCCCCTGGGAACGCAACCAATCTTGTACCTCTCGCGGCGCGATTTTACACCCGGCTTGCCGTAGAAGCGGGCAGAGCTTGGGTGCCCCGACGGGCACACAATTCGGTACTTTTCCACGAAGTGCTACATATGCGCGAGGGGATCGCACGTGGGTACTAATGAAAGCGCCGTGAGCCGTGAGCGTGGAATTTTTGCCGACATCCGCGACGGACTGGCGGTCGAATCCGTTTCGTCGAATCGATCCCGCCGCTTAATTTACACGCTGGCTGGCCGGAAAACAGCCTGGTATAATTATACAGAGTTTCGTCAGCAATTAGAAAAGTTTTCCACCTATGCCAGTTACGCCGATTATCCGATTGAGATTGCACCGTAGTACGAAGCAGCACGAAACACACTAAAAATTTTCATTAGGTTAACAGACAGATCTTAACCCTCCGTAGTCACACCTATTTTTTTCAAACAAGGAAGCCACTCTGAGTCATTTTGACCCGAGACGAACTTTGACCGTTCGCCATTTGACCATTTATCCACCGATTGTGTTGAAAAAATTCTCGAATGCACTTGCGATATTGCTAGATTGATTGCTACAAAAAAAGAAGGGCCCCAAAAATTTTTAACATATAAAAAAAAGTTGCGAAAAATTTGTTTCTTTTTGTTCTTTTTTTTGTTTTTTGAACTACAGCTAGAGGGCGTCATGCCCGCCAATTTTTAAGTTACGCGCAAGATATTTACGAGCAAAGTTGAGGCTCGGGTCAAATTGACCCGGTGTGACTACGGAGGGTTAAAAAAACGCTTGAAGCGACAAAGGAGGAAGTCATGTGACATTGTTTACTCATATTATAAACTACTCACGAATGTGTATTAAATCGTGTTAGTATTTCATCTTTCTGTAATAATAAATCTTTTATATTAATAGTTACGTCCTAATTTTATCGAAGTAACGAAACGAGCAGAGTAATATGCGTGAGAAGAGTAATAAATTGTTCATCTCGCGAAACTTCACACCGCTGTTAACTTCCGATCGTCCGTAATCAATCGTCGATCGGCCCGCAGATGGTTGCCGTAGTTGCCGTAGTTGCCGTAATATACATTTTTGCATAACGCTCGCGAGAAGCGAAACTCACACGCGCCTCGAATCGGCGGAATCCCAGCCTCGAGTGATTTAAAAATAGACCCATTCGAAGAGTCGAAATTTGTTTCCTGCCGTCGCGCGCGACTCGTTCGGCCTTAATTGCACTTTCATCGATCGCGAATCGCGCGCTGTTAATTACGGATCGCCGCCGGCTTTCCAATCCGTCGAATTCGTTTAGCGTTAAGCCATTCTACTCAAATGATCTGGCATTCCGAGGATGCAGTTTCGAAGGAAATCTCAAATATAGGATCGACATACAGAGGCCCAACCAAACATGAAAGAATTCGTGATTCGTTAAACCAATCATTATGCGTTTAATAGTTCTTTGTACATTTTTTCGTTTTCCATATTTTTTCCACGCTTTCTCCCTGTTCCTTCCCATCGATCCACAAATAATGCGGCACTATTGAATTTTTTATAATTTTACCTAGACACATTTTTTCACAGCGCGCACGCAAACGTATCACCCTGCATCGCACATTATATGCGTTAAGAGAGTAAACGACAGGGAGAATGTTGTAAAGCTATTTTTATATTACGGAGCGCAATTAGAGACTAATTCAATTAATTAGAAAATTTTGTACTCACTCTCCCGCTGCTGTCGACCACGTTGACGTCCATACCTTTCAGGCCTACTTTCCGAGCCTGCGCGACAATTTCTTTTAGACCGGTGTCGTCCGCCTCTCTGGCGGCCCTCAGAAGGGCCGTAGGGCCCCCAGAGGGTATTTCCCACGAAGGCGGCACTTTTGGTTTGATCGTCTCTTTGCGTATGTGGTCTGCAAGATTTATATTTGTTTGAACATTTCAAAGCTAATCGCGAATAAATTATTAGCTTACTTGCGCAATTATAAATGTCCAATATATCACAGTTTATTATTGAACGATACACCAATTTTATGCGATAGACTATATACTTTGAAATTGATAAATTACACGATCATAAATTACAAGCTTAATAGTTTGTGATATTTTTAGATGAACTCTTTCGCTGTATTAAATTATTCGGCATTTATTTCACGTAAAAGAAGATCACATATTGCTTATCGATTTTGCGTCCGCAATTTGTTAAATTCCAATTCGTTAAAGCGACGTTACTGTGTGAATTTTTAGTCGAAAATTTTCACATTAATCAAAGACATACCTTCAGGTTTTAGTGCGAAACAAACATTTATCGAGATTTAAACGTTGTTCTGTTATCAGGTGCTTTTTATCAGTGATGTCACACGTCGGAATCAATTTGTCGACACTAATAAATGACGTTGGTACATGTCAGCGCGAAAAGTTTGTGCAAATAAAAACTCGTCGGCAAATAAACGTCGCTCGCGTAAAAGCGATGATCCAAAAATCTTGCATCGCGTTGCTACGTAAGGTAATATTGGATTTCAAAAAAGTAACTAATTTATTTTTTGTTTAAAAAATTTATGAAGCAGCGAAAAAAAAGGAACAACTTTTTGTGAATTAATCTAATGAAATCTTCATTTAACTATTTATCAAAACAAATTACAGTTGTTTTATTTATAGTAAAAATTTAGTAAGATAACGTTAAAAAACCTATCAAATTAGAATCAAAGCCATACGGTCCAAGCTTAGATTCTTGACAGCCTTATATTCTCTTATTATTAGTAAGTTAAAGATTTTATCTGTAATACCGTGTGTAAAATTTGCGAAATCATCATCGAGCGAACATCACGTAACGCAGAACTCACCTTGAAGCACGCCTTTGCGATAGACCTTGGCTTCGTGGACGGCAGGCTTCCGGTATGGCGCGCGTTTTTCCTCGAAGCTGGTATCGGAGCTGAAAGAGACCGACTTCTTCACTCCGACGCCCTTCTTCTTCAAGCTCGTCGATAACGTCTGGGCGCTAGGCGACGGCCGCAGAGCGCACAGTCCGGCGTCGTCGTCGTCCTCGTTTGTCAAGATCGAGAAATAGTCCTTCGGGCCGGCGTATCTCGAGGATGAACCGCGAAGCTCGTAGCCGTCCGACGGCCTGAGAAACTTAGCTAACTCGTCGTCCGGCGAATTCCTCTCGGCGAGTTTGCTGGAGGAATGATGATGATGACGATGATGCGCTAGGCTCGCAAGGAAGGCGGAAGACCTCTTTAGGATGCCCTCCTCCGGTACCCGTTGTAACGTTCTTTCCCTCACTGGAAGACCTGCGGAGTCACGGCACTGTATTTATACAGCCACTGTTATTTCTTATCCAAGATGTCTCGCAGTACCCTCAGCAGTCTGCAAGCGCAGGCTTAAATAGGTGCGTTTAGCGGCATGCAGATGTTTGCGTCATCGTTGATATTGTCATAAAAAATATTAAGTAAGCAGATCGTGTTGGGTAGATCGCGTCGCGTGTGCTTACAGAACTTCGCGCGTCGTTAGAATCGACGTGGGCCGAAAGTAAACATTTATTTTGTTTCGCTCCAGCCGCTGAGCTGACAAGTTGCGACGTGCGCGAAACGCGAGTCTTAGAAAATTAGATCATATAAATAGAAAAGTGTCCCCTTACACTTTGAAACAAATTACCGGATCCTCCAGTAAGAGATTACTATAATTAACTTGATTTGTTTCATATCGACTGAAACACTTGTTTGTAGTCTCGTGTCGAAAACCGTTTACGGTTCACCGGTTCACCGTGTTTACATATATAACTCGTGGTTTCATTTACAGTTCTAATAGAGAATTCAGAAGCTACGAGATACGTGATTTTCGTTAGATATATTATTGTTTCGCGTCAGGTAACCCGTGCGGCGAATCACGGCATGCATGTCAGCATTTCCACAGCCAAGTGTCATTAGAGAGATATAGATAGAGAGTACAGGAAAAATTAACTTTTCCGTCGAAAATAATTTTATCGCAGCTTTCGGCACGTATTTAGAACAGCTGGTGACGATAATGTCTCTCCTTCCAACATGAATGAACGAACATTACGATGCTTATAGGTATATCCAAAAAACATAAATGATATAATATTACCATAAAAAGTAACCGTGCAAAAATTGGTGCATTTATTAAAAGTTGGAGTTTCTCTTATAAGAAAATGATATTTTGATTTAAAAAAAAAGTAAAAAGAGGTTATAAAACTTATAAATAAAGGATATAAAGCAGATTAATGAGTAATAAGCGACGTATAATTTGAGAGTTTAGAAATTATGCAACGCACCTTCCTTCAAATCCTTCGGCACGGAAGCGGACTTGATTATACCTCGTTGGATGTCCCTTGAGATTCCCGGTCTCGCCGAGTCCTTCGGCACGTCCTTCGGTTTCCTCGACTCCTCTGAGGCGAGGATGCCGCTCCGAGCGGTCTCCTCCTTGTGGATTCTCCCGTTTACGATCGACGACGCTCGTCTCTTGGTAATGACGCTGGTCGTCGTCGTCGTCGTTTCACTCGCGGCGCGGTTATTTCGAGCAAGTTCGCCCCTAGAGGCGTCGATGCTGTAGTTGTTAACTACGCAATAGGCAGTGCCCGATGATGTGCATTTCACGCGTCTGCGTGGGCCGCTTTCTTGCCACCTGGCCTGCTCCTCGAAGATCCGCCGGACTTTCTGCCGAAACGCACGAAACGACGGAAATTAGTCTCGAGAGAGAAATTGAAATTCACATATTGACCGGTGCCTCGCACTTCGCTTGATCAGAACTCGGCCCGATTATCCGTAAACTCAGTAATTTACCCAATAAACTTTATTTTTGTTTATCATGGAACCAAAGCTTTCATTATCAAGAAGATTAAAATAATGTTTCTAAGTTTTTAAGATTTTAGTTTTACATAATCTAACAAAATCGTGACTTTAATAATAAACAGCAGTCGTTTTAGTTCGACCCAATTAATATATTAATTTGGCCAGTTGGGTCGACTGCTCAAATATTTACGCTCAATTTGCAAAGCCTGTTACTAAACAACCCATGTATTATCTAACTCCTCTCTTAATATCTTATCTCTCTTTATCTTATTAAGGTTGAACACAATTTGGTTCGCTCAGAATTTTTCTTCGCATCGTAATGAATACCGACGTTATATTTACGAATTACGCGTATCATAATAAGTGATCCGTGTTAACAGAGACTCCAAGTTTGTTCATAATAGGAATTTATTCACTCACAACACGAATTATTCACCGAATACCGTCGCAAATGCCAAAGAAAAGATTAACGAATTACACGCACTCCGCGAAAGGTGATTCTCCTCTCACGAGATCTGTGACGTCCCTCGATCACGCGTCGGCTAATCCGCTCGCTGGACCCGCTCCAGTCGCACGATCCTCCTCGGAAAGCGACTCGTGCCTTCCTGACGAGTTCGCAAGACGTACACGCGGGAAAGTTCTAGCCGGCTCTCTTTAAACGCGCTATTTATATATGTCAGTTAAGCTCTCGCGGCGTCGGTCGGTGCCTCGTGTGCGCACGTATGTACACACACGCGTTATTAAGGCACGAATATACGAGTCACATTTCACGTTTTCCTTATACGTTCACGAGCGTCTTCGTTGCGCACTTACACGTCTCCCGCACTTTTCCGGAAGCCTCGTGAATCGCGAAAAATAATTAATAAGAAAATTTCTATCTAAAAATTATAGAGTATTTTTTTTTCGATTGAATTTTAAAATTGTCTGTAACTACAGCGAGTACTTTGAAAATTCAATCCTAAGTAACGCTCGGTTTTTAAGAATTTCCAAGACAAACGATAAACTATTACTAATTTGAATGAAAGAAAAGTTTCTACGCTATCTTTAATAACTGCGTAACAACTAGCGGTTATGTGAATATTTATATAAACCATTGAAATTCATTATTAAATAAAACATTAAAGTATGATGATATCAAGTTCGCGACAAGAGGAAATTTTCTTTAACAATGTCTCAAAATAGTAATAGCGCTCACGTTAAATATACGTAATTACGTTTAAGCACCAAACATTGATCGAAACTGGAGTAATTTACTTCGGGATCGATCTATGATAGATCGCTTCACTCGAAGACGCCGCGCCGCGCCGCGTCGCCGCGTGTTACTTACCGCACAAACCGCCTATCAGCCAGTTTTTTTTCCTCGCTCACAATGTTGTGTCCAACTTTGCGGGCCGTTGAATGCGCGAGAGAGAGTCCGATATCGCGCGGCGACACTTTGCGGAGGAGTCGGCGCGCATCCCGCGAGATAGACTACCGCGCTCTTCGCTCTCTCCGGAGGCCGCGAGACGTCGCGCGACCGACCCGTCGACGTCGACGTGATACGCGTCGACGTAATGAAAACGAGGATGCACGACGAAGGAGAGAGTGAGAGAGAGATAGATAGATAGATAGAAGCTTACTTGCTGAGTGGTGGTCGGCTGTACAGTGGAGACAACGACGTTGTCGCTCCTATTGGTAACGCCGCCGGTGACCATGGACGTGGTGGTGGTTTCATTGCTCGCCGCATGCTTCACCCTACGACCACCTACCATCGTCGAAGGTCGGGTCTCCGTGATAGGCTGGAAAAAGTGCTATTTGCAAGTCCGCTTTATGACTCGCGATAATAATACGATCTCGAAGCGGCGAGATTCGATGTAAGACGAGAGAGAGAGAAAAGAGAGAGAACTCCGATAATTATCAGGAATTTATTTTCAAATTACTTTTCCTTTCTCTGTGCTTCGAAGTTCATAATTCAAGAGATCGTAAAATTCAATGGGAGAAAGGAAAAGAGCATTCTATCAATAGGACCGACAGATAGCCATTCGTTTAGGTTCTTTTCCCGGACGAGATTTATGCTCGACTGGAGAAACCTAACGGCGCACTGCGGAGGCTGTAATATATAAATTAAAACGCACTCACTGGGAGACACACTTTTATCACCGGGAACTCGAATCAGTTCTCCTGTCACGCAAACGTCGTGATTTCCGCCGAAGCGCGCTGGAATCGCTTCTTCAACCTACATTTCTTTTTATTGTTCCGCGCGACTCATCGACACATACGCTGAAAATTACGAGCAACACGTGACAAAGTTCGATCGAGAAATTCTATTGATTATCGCAATATATTCCTTTCTAGATTGAATTCGCACAGCTTTGTCGCAAAATTAATAATGTGTTTACCTTTCATTATTTTAGCTTCGTCATTTTTTATCATCTCTCATGGTACATTTTTACATAATTTATTACATTATTTTCCATCTCTTTTATTATTTTATTTCTTATTATTATACTATACTATATGAATATTTTAATTGGCATTATATATAAACATATATCGTATTTATATAAATATATTGTGAGTTCTTTGAGAGGTTGTTCTACCTTCGAAAAGGAGGAATTTTTCTTTTCATATTCGTACCTTTTCGGGGTTTCTAATCAGCCAAATGCTGCAATTCTTCCGACGAGAGCGCGTTTCGCGGATCAAATTGTCCCCATCCCTTTTTTCCTTCATACTCGCCGGCGCGCCGTCAACTTCACGGTTGGCGGAAATTACTCTCCAAATCCGTGGTGAAAAGCGAGCGAGACGATTTCGACGCTAAATCTAACTTCACGGTACCCGTATAAAATTGCGCTTTCATCTCCCGAACGCGCGCGCAGTTATTTCGGCGTCGTAACAGCGCACGATATTATCCTGTCATCGTGTAGCTTCTGGCTGTCCGCCAATATTTTGAACTTTTCAATGTACACCGGCTTATCGATCTCCTTCGACACTTTCGGCGATACCGGCTTTGAATGACGAAAACATGTGATAAAGAATAAGTTTTAGCGGTAAGCTACGTCCAAAATTCCGTCATCAATATTCTAAGTCTTTTTTCACTTCTTCTTCTCCGACTTCAATGAACCTCGATAACCGATAGCTACTGACGGAGTTTTAAATAGAATTTTAAATAATTTTAAGAGAATTACAAAAAAAAATGCGCTTAAAGTTAGAGTTTTAAATAGAATTTTAAGTAGTTAAAGTTTGAATGTAAAAAAAAATCGCTAGGAAGAACACGTGATTATATCTTTCCTAAAGGTCGTTTAATTCTAAATCGTCAAGCACGGTCAGTATAACTGGCGACAATTACGCGTAGTTTATTGGGACGGGGATTCTCTCTCGTGAGAGAGTGAGAGAGAGAGAAAGAGAGAGAGAGAGAGAGAGAGAGAGAGAGAGAGAGAGAGAGAGAGAGAGTGCAACGACAGTTAACACGACCAATGTATATATAAGAGACCTCGAGATTTCGCCTCGTTACGTGAGTTGTGGATGGACGAAACTGGAACGAGCCGACTATATGGTAAATGGGCGCCGGAGTTATCGCCCCAGTTATCGAGTTTTCGTCGCTCGATTCCGCCGTGTTTGCTCTCCCTTCCCCTGAATAGACCGTTTCATATCCAAACAATTGCGTCGTTCCCGTGAAAGCTTCCGTCGGAGTCGACGCGAGCAGGCCGTATGGGACAATATCGGATGCTGTAAAATACGACGCTCGTGCATCTGTCCGCCGGTCCACCGTCCGGATGATCAATGGCCGAAAGAACGATCGCCGTTTGTCACAGAGAGAGAGAGAGAGAGAGAGAGAGAGAGAGAGAGGGGAGAGAAAAAAGCAGATCTCGTTGCGCGCAACAAATTTTACGTGGGACATTTTCTCGAGGTGGACGTTTTCGTTTACGCGGACGATCCTTTGTCCGTCAGCAACCGCGCCGTCACCGCAGACATGATAAGGGCAGCTGATTAATCAATGCGGCGAAACACTATCGCGACGAAAGATTAGTTGCGGTGTCATATGTTGCAGCTGAAATTTCAATAATATGACGTCAGTGGGAGCTACCACGTTTCATCGGTGCTTAAAGCACGTGTCTCGAGTGAACGAACACGTGGTCACGTATAATGTCGTTTAATCCCATATTAATCGGATCAATACCGTACATTTTAAAAATGATTCTCTGTATTATCGCACAACTGACTCTCTGCTCTCTTATAACGATAGCTGAAATCGTTTTGAAAGTAATAGCTTCATTAGTACGTAGATGTTTTCTTAATCAATTCAAGTAATTTCTTTAAATCGACCGTGACTGGCAATAAATAACGTCTTTTCGATATGAACATTGAAAGAAATTACTTGAATTGTTATTCTATACTGGCGAAAGATATTTATTATTCTGTTTTCTTAATCAATTATTAAATTTAACGCAGGATATGCGATATATCCTACTTGAGTAACCTAGTGTGTTTTTCTCTCCCCGACGAAATAAATATTTAAAACTACCCAAAAAAACGGAGGAGTGTGCTCTTAGACGCGCCGCGAGTGCACACTCGCGAATTAACGAGGCTCGCGTAAGGAATATCCGCGGGATTTAATGCGCCGGGAGACCGACTCTCGACCTCCACGTCGACATCGAGATCGATATCTCATCCGATGCGTGTAACGCTGATTTATAAACGCCAGGCGTCGTTTCGGCCGCCGTAACTCCATCGAGGGAACGTCAGTGATCAGCGCCAGGCGAAAGCTCCATCTGATTGACTTTCAGCCGTGCGTGCCTTCTGACATTGATTGACCGTACTGCGTGAGAACCCGTCGTTCTGGCAGCCACTACGTTACGGCATACGTAACTCGAAAGCTCGAACGCCGATCAAGTCTTTATCTATCATTAGTCGCGCCGTTTCCATTGGCGTTTCACGAAAGATGCGAAATCGAACGGATTTCATTTTTAACGCGCCACTATGTTCACGGTACACACACACACACACATGCACAGAATCTCTTAGAACTTCCGAGAAAAGAGAGGAAATCTGTTTAAAAAAATAAAATTGAAATAAAACACTTAAGTTTGTAATAAATTATATATTGAAATTACATATTTGGAAGATGTTGGAGAAAAGGTTTTAATGTCTGAAAGGAAATTTAAGCTTTTTTAATTACTTACTCCAAACGAAATGTGATATTAACCACAAGAGAAATTAAATGATCGAGAAGATAGCCATGCATATTTCAGTATGAGTAATGGAGAAACAATTACGGAATGCTGCATCGTGTAAAATGTCATTTGGATTAAGAGTGACATTTATGAATAGATAAGACTGTATTTGATGGGGATCGAGAAATGGATGAGGAACGTGCGCCAAATGATAGAGGGATAGCGCCGATAAGAGCGTCGGGAGGGTGAGGCGCGCAGAAACCGAGCACGCGAGCTTCTAATCGCTCCGTCTCAAAAGAGACGCGATGCTTTTCGTGCCAAGGTCGGCACCCTCAACGATTTCGGCATCGGAACGTATAGCTCGAACGTAGAAAGATGTAGATTCCTCTTCCCGTGAAAAATATTTCACGGTGAAAATCATTCGGCCGTAGCGTCATCGAGAGAAACGTGAGGCGCTCCTCTTTTTTTAAACCTTCGCGCACGCAACTTCCGCGAATTACCTCCCTTCGGGGCACTTGAAAATATAATTTGCTAATTACTGGGTAAATGAGTACGTTGCACTCGTAAGTCTCGCGACACTCTTGGGAAACGGGCAGACCTCTATATTGCGAAAAAAGGACTTTGGTAATTTAATTTATATTTTATTTTTGTATCGTTTTTTACTTATCTTTAAACTATGACATTTGTGATGATCTGTAGTAACTGTATTTTTTACTCTTGTAATTATATTAAAAAAAGTTTAAAACTAATTCTTTATATTTAATAACATAAATTACGTCGCTATTTCACTTTCTATATAAAATTAGTTTTAATAGGATAAAATTATTATTACGGCACGAAAGAGAGAGAAAAAAGATTTTTAATTATAAACTTATATATAATCTTCTTAGAGAGTCAGTATATATATCTTATAACAAAAAAAAAGAATAAGCAAGGAGAAGTGATTTGTGAAATATTATCTAATGGCTTCGTAAGCAAGTTTTAATTAAATTCAGATTTGGCGGCCAAATTCCGACACGCCATAAGTATTGATAATTTCCTAGGGCGCGATACGACTTATTAAGACTTTGCACGTGCCTATTCACCGAAGTTACTAATAAGTATTAATGAGTCTCACGCGATATCATGCTGAAATAATGACGACGCTCGCTTCAGAGTCACGTGCACCGCCGCCGTGTCGTTGACATTTTCGAGACGCGATCGTAATCTCGAGAATAAGCCAGCTCCGCGATTCGACACGCGGTCTTAACGAAGCTCGAAGCTCCTCGCGCGGAAGAGACATATTACTAACCGGTTTAAATTTGATTTTAGACGGTGTGATAGCCAAGAAGCTGGAGTCCGTAAGCGTGCCGCTCAAGACCATGACCGTGGTCGCTCACGCTGCAATCTGGCTCTTTCGGAATGCTGAAAGAAGTCAGTTGAATTTTTAATTCTGATGTCCAAACGTCTTCTTAACAGTTATTATAGAGATTTTTGAAGCTTTTTATATTTACATTTTGTTACGGAGGTTTACCTAAAAGCAATTTCTGAAAGATTTCTTATTTCAGGTTTAATTTACTTCACATGCAACGACATGTGTAATTGAATATTTTTATATCATATCTTTGAAAATTATTTCTCTCTTACTATAGAAAATCAATTTGTATTGTATGTTGATTTGCATCGTGCAAATTAATGTAAACGTATTTAATTGTCTAACAAGATACACATTGGATGATGACGACAATTGTACAGTGCCGTATGATCAATTAAATATTAATGCGTTGACTGTTAATATCATATATGAGAAAGTTATTCGTGACCACCGCCTGACTTCAGCGCCTTGATGATCATTGGTGACGCGCGAAAGTTTTTAAAATGCTTGTAGAGAACAAATGTTATCTGACATAAAATTTTAAGGTATTCCTTTCACGGAGGAGCGTATTTTGTAGACGCTTAAGCAGGGCCTCAGCAAACTCTTGTATATTGCATTAAACTTATATAAAATCAAGTTATACGTGATTATTATGTTTAATGATAAGAAAAAAGTGAAAATATTATGTGTATTTAGAAATTTTTCATTTTTCGGTAAATTTTACTGTCAGAACAATATGGCAACGCTGCGCTTTTCAGGGCGCCGCGTGTAAAATGTGAAGTTGATGACATAAAATGTCAATGTAAGTGTCACGTTCATTAATCAAAGAATATCGTGACATTTTCTTTTTATCAAAGAGAAATTTTATAATAATAATGAGTGATAAAAAACATAAAGTGAGGAGTAATGTGAACAAAAATAAAGCACAATTTTTTTGGATTATTTTTTTTTTTAAACATAATAAATAGTTGATAATAAACCGTACGTGATGAACTGAAGTGTGACATGAGCGCACAGCGTTGCCAAATAATTCCTTGAAAGTCGCCATCAAAAATATTCATCTATATAAACCACATTTCAAATCAACTTGTAACATAAATATTTTGTTTAAATATTCGGTGACTCTGTATTTTTATCGGCACTATCGAAAATATAGAGTTTAGCGAATATGTGTGTGTGTGTGTGTGTGTGTGTGTGTGTGTGTGTGTGTGTGTAGCGCAGTTAATATTTAATATCTTAAGATATTTGATAAACAAATTATTACATTGAAATATGGAAAATAGACTTTTTCGATAACGTCACATATAAATATCGAATTTTCAAAGTCATAATTCTTCTTTATATGTTCGGTAATGTGGTTTAATTATTTTTCTGGCGTAAAGATATGCATTTTAACTTTCTCGTACCAAAAAATCAGTTAATTCTTAAGACTTTGGTGTCATGAAAGGAATACCTTAATCATGGTATACAATATTTTATTGTTATATGCTTAATAAAACTTTTATTGTGGTGTGCACAAGATAAAACGAAACTTTTTAAGCGGACAACGTGTCAATGAATGAGTTGGAAAAGATTCTTTTATGCTTAAACACATTATTCACATTCGTTAATATGTGGATATTCAAATTGCGACCGAAACTCGCAAAGCGGGCTCTGTCACGCGAAAAGTTTAACGTGACCTTTCGGCTCATTATGTCAGAGACTAATCCCGGTGGTTGCGCCTCTCGGTCACGGTCTGAAACGTGATTCTTTCGAGTAATCTGTACTCGAGCCAGATAGTACGCCATGCGTGTTCTAAATCCGTATCACGCAATTAGGCGCCTTAGACGAGAGCGGTGGAGTCTTGTATTCTTCACGCGCCCGCTCCGTGCGGCAAAGTTATAAAACGTTATCTCGAACTTATCACTTCCAGGAGCGCGTTTATGCAAAGCGTTATTATCGTTTATACCGGTTTATACAAAAGTGTTATCAAATTCCAAATAAAAAGTGATACGTTTAAAAGTGCATTAATCGCGTCGCTCTGATCTCTTAGGAGTAAACAAGATTCCTATATTCACTCTTGGAACGTTATCGAAGTAAATAAATGGAGATCGTCGGCGAACAGATCGGTGATTCGAACGGAACGCGCACGGCTGATTCTAAATCAGTTACCTTTGCGCAACCGGTGTCTTCTATTCTTGAGTTACGATCGAAATACGATGCTCGCGAGGGCTCTCTTCGGAAACAACGCGGCGGCGACGAACTTCGCACCATTTGGGCGAGCGATATTGGAAACGCGCGCGATGATCGAGCTCGTTTTTCCACCACCGGCCGACCCCTCAGAATCGTTCGCTCGTCAAGGGGTTGATTGGCTACTGGGCCAAAGTTTAAATTGCACCCTCTCGCAATTCTCACGAGGGCTGGAGCGCGAGGCCTCGTCGTCCACGCAGGCGCGAATTTCAGCCAGGTGTTACGATGCCCCGTACTGATGGAAAATTAAAATGTGCTTCCGCGCGCGCGAATTCGAGGATCGGCGCGATTCTAATTGCATCGCGCGATTTACGGCGCGCGTACGCGTATCCGCGTATACATACGTCGAGACCGCGGCGGATTCGAGATTGATTAAAATGAGCAACATCATTTGGCAGCAAAACAAAAGCACTGGTTCTAACAGCAGACGGCAACTGAGATCGGTATAATCTTGACGCACTTAATTTTAGCCCTATGGAAAAATAAATTTCACGCGTCAATTTTGCGTTTTTCTCCACGACCAAGTTGGTGGATTTTATTTTCGTATGTCGAAGAGTCGAAATCCGAAATCGTCGCGATTGTACCTGCCTTACGCCAAATGACCGTCATGGAGCTCTTTATTTTTTTTCCCAACGTACGGAAATTTTATTTCTCGTGTCTCTATACGTTTTCCCGATTCCTACTTTTTAAATTGTTCAATTACGAACTTCAACGGCCAGAAATCGGTAGTAGGTCGCAGAAATTACGGCGTTCGCGTTCGGAATTGTGCGCGGGCGAGACAGAATTAAGCTCCTCAATTATTTTCTCGTTTTTCATTCTATTTTTACGTCGTACCTACGTTGGCACGCGGTCGCCGCGTTGCACGTGCTTGCGGCTACATTCGGTGATTCAAGATCAATTAGAGAATCCATTACAACTAAAAATACAACATCCGTGACCACTGTAAGATCCTTCTCCCTCGTACTCGTTTTCACTCTTCTTTCACGCTTCTTCAAAATTATATGCTTGGTCGAGACGGTTAAAAGAACTTTCAACGTTGAACGGAACGAACTTGTCGACAGTAGGAAAATGTAATGTTTCTGAAACACTTAAATTTTCCCGAAATGCGGGAATCGCGGTTCTTCTCCCTCATTCGTGATTGCACATTGCACGCAAGCGAAGTTATCGCGCTTGATTCTAAGCGCGACAGCTGAGTAAATCCAGTGCAAATCAATTCAGTGATATTAGTCAAGGAGACGCTTCCGTTGTTTCGGTGCGGAAAGCTTTTTGCAAACTGAGAGTGCTTTTGACATCCTTATCAGTTTTATCTTCTTTACATCGAGAGATGTATATGATTACGTTAAAAGCAAAGAGATTGAGACTTTATTTGAGAATTTTTTTTGCTAAACTTTAGACTATACTCTTTTTTAATACACAAACATATCCAGATTTATTTATTATTTTATATTTATATCAGCGGTGTGATCTAGTACTCGATTTTCAAATCAATGTGAATGTAAATGTATATAGGGACGGAAGCGAAAACTTGTTACGTTCTCGCTAGTTGAGATTTTTTCAAAAATCCGGCATTCTCTTAGATGCAAGACGATCGGCAAAGATACCGTTTCCCGTTGTTTGCCAATCCCCAAAATTTAACTTACCCGGATTAACGATTTCTGGCTAAAAGCCGCCGTACAGTAGCCATCGGTGTCATCGTTAATCAAAATTGTCGTGCGTCGGGTGAGAAGCATTTACATAACGTTGCCCGATGTCCACGCGATTGATGAGTCGCCCATTAACGTCGAGACGATGATGTCGCTCGATCCGCCGTTACGAGTGATCGCATCGTGGAAATATAACGCGCACGTATATCGCGCGTAGTTCGCGTGGACGGTGATCACTTCCGAATTATTGTCGCGCATTGTGTCTGCCCGTACTAAAACGATCTGGAGAGAGCGCCGCGGCTTCGTGCGGGGTCTGCGGGGACGAGGTGTTGTCCCGGCCGGCGAGGAGCGCGTATGCTACTTCTGATTTCTGCCGATCGGATATTTCTTCGGATCGGGCGCGATTAATAAAGGCGACCGGTGAAAAGTGGGCGCGCGTCGATGATCGCACAATGGTACGCGTCGAACTAAGAGAAACATCGAGACGACAGGAAGGTTCAAATGTGTCGCCGCCGCCCGACGCGGCGTAAATTCGTTCCGTAATGAGTCCGCGCGGACCGCGGAGCTTTAAATTTCGATTGACCGACCACGAATCGCGCACGTCGTCAAAGCCACAACAATGACAATGGCCCGTCGCGAAGATAATTTTATGCCTTCCCGAGAGATAATAATAAATGTCACGGAACGCTTTGCCAGCGGTGGAACCTTTTGTAAGTAATTAAGTTTTGAGTGCTATTTGCGGAAACAAAATTTATATTTTTAGAGAGAAAGAGAGAGGGGGAGAGATGCTTATATTTTAATATAACATTGATATTAATATAAATTTTAATTGAATATGTTTAACACAACTCTGATAAATTTAACTAAAATTTAAATTAAAATTCATTAAAATATTTTTTATTAAAAGTTGAAATTTACTAAAAAGTTTCAATAACTCTGATGAATTTTAAATCACATGACCACATGTAACGCATTTAGAGGAATCTTATAGATTTTAATTATAATAATTTATAATGATTTTTTAAAATAAATGTTGAGGTGATTTTTAGAAATCTAAAATTACAATCACAAAATTCAAGTACGGATAAGTTCACTCTTTCTTTACAGAATATTGTACGATGAATATAATGTTCAAAGAATGAAATTTTTGGCGAAAATTTTCTCTTTGGAGTTTCGATTCCAGGCACGACAATCGTCGCGGCTATTTTTGCGAATTTCGTGTATGTTATAATCAGGCGGATACACGAAAGCCGCAGGCAAGGTGATAGACAACGGTAACGAATCGCAAAACGAGGCATGCGACCTGAGATTGCATTACGTGTGAAGTAACACGGCGATTTATGCATGCGAAAAGTTGGCCGAGAAATTCTGAAATCTCGGCGGCGGGTATGAGCGCGAGTTCCCTCATGCACGCGAACGCCCGCGTCCGAGAATCAATATTTGCAGGCGCTTCCAATGAAGGAGCTCGTAATTTCGAGAGGAAGTCATTGGCGCGAAGAGCAAAGTGGTTTCCGTGCCTGTTCGTGACGGGCTATCAAGAGTTCCCGCTGGTTAAGTGTAAGTCGCAGTTTTGACACGGATGTTCATTACGCTTCTCGCTGCGCTTCTCGACAAAAAAGGAAAATGAGGACAGCACATTAATTAACCCTGGGACGACTGAGGGTCAGAAGCTATTTACAAGAGAACATTTCTGATCGATGAAACAGCTTTCTAAAGTTCATTCGTTATATATAGATTTATATATTATTTCTATTAAATCGAACCTATTAAATCGAATTGTTCAAAAGCACTTCGGCTGTGAAAATAATCGACTCGACAGTTCTATTTTTTTTTTTGATGAGATACTGAGTAAACGCTTCTTCGTCAAATTGTGTCACAATGCGTTTCGGAAATCTATGACGGTAACAATTGTGCCTAGGCCATTTATTTTTGCACAAAAAACTTGGATTATCCGTGTAATTTTTTTGGGTCAGCCTGTCACTCATTTGACACTGACCTTGGAAGTAATGAACGCAGACAGAAACTACTACGCGAAATTAAGGCACGTGAAACGTGTCAGTTGTCTATCAACAAACTCGCACGAAGGCCTTCTCTAATTTTACTCAGCAGGCATGAAGCTTCTCGGAAGATATTTTTCTCGGTATTGTAATTTAAAGATGATTTGCTTGAATGATTGGAAAACACAGAAATGCATGCCTCCTGCAACAGTATTACGTATATTACGTACGGCAGTGTGGATTAACGTTTAATTGTAGATAATTAATTCTTCTCTTCTTTAAATCTAAGACGTGAAAGGAAACGGGTTATCTTAAAATCTTAATTACACGTTCAAAGTTTAATGGTATATTTCGATAACATGCAGAGTTTACATCAAGGGTGAGTTATGCAACGTCAACTCGATAGAGCGTACAGCCTCTTTCTTTCATTGGCATCCCATTGTCATGGAAAAGAGTAACATAAAATAGTAATATCGTGGTAATGCTGACCAAGAGTGTGGAAAATACAATAAATAGGTACAGCGGTGCGATCATTTCGATCGCGTTTCTAGGTACAATACTTATTTGGCAACAATTAACAACAATCGAGATCAAAGATCGTCCCACCTTGGTGAACACCTTCCAAAGCAACCTCGGCACAAGTTCTATTTCTTGAGCATTGATCCCAAGTTATGCGAGATTTCTGTGGTCTCAAAACTGGAATTTCACGACGTGTCGATAGGATATATAATATAGAAGAGATTCGCGACGAGGTCAGAAAAGTTACCCCATCCCCCGCTTTCCTTTTGATCTGCGCGATACGAGATCTCCCGCCGCTGGTGAAGGGTGTGGCAGTAAGGATTCTAAGATTAAAAATGCGCGGAGTGTCGCTGAAGTGTTACGATAGTTACCCGGTAAACAAGAACTGTGGGACTTTGGACGACTTTGAACCACTTGGAGCGTATCTTCGAAATTACTTCAACATTTTATACTTACAATTAGCTATTTAATTATTTAATTTAGTCGAGGAGAAGCGCGTCGCGTTTCTTTCGCGATCGGTGAATCGTCACGTACGAAACCGGCAACGATCACCAACAACGAACGCACGGCATCCGATAATAGAAAATTTCATTTAACTCGTTTTCGAAATTCGGATGAAGACTCGCGAACGCTCGAGGTACGAAATTTCTAGGAGTGTAAAGGCGCGATAACGCTAGATGGTAAATTGCAATTCGGTGAGACAATAGACGAGAGGTACACGCGTTCTTCAGGGAACCGTCTTTCGCGGAGGCAGAGGCTAAAGTATCGTCGAGCGTATTGCGAGAAACGCTCGATCTCGTCAAACCGCGACGAGTAATCGCGCGTTTCAACGAAATCCCTTCTCTTCCGCTTTTCCTTTCGGGCGTTTTGTTCCTCGAACCTTAACGACTATCATTTTACTGAACCCACGAGGCTGGTACCCAAAGCGGCTCAGATTCCACTCGATGGATTGCGTCGACTAGTTGCTCGAATGCCATGGGAAGGTCAGCGTTCACAATCACCTCGTCAAAGAGATGAGAATACAGGAACTCTATCCTTTCCGCGCTGTGCAGGATCTCGTGGAACTCCTCGTCCTGTAACAAAATATCGATCGATGATAAAATGCAATTGTCGTACTTTCTTAGATTGCAAATGCAAAGATGTTTCTTGTTAAATACATCAAAACACAGCGAGCAAAAAAAGATCTATTTAAATTTGAGAAAAACTCAATTTATGATGGAAATGAAAATGACAATTTTTGGTCGTTTTGTGTGAATATAAAATGTCCAACTTACCGTGAAACCTCGAGAATTGTTCTCGTCGAAGGTCGACCTCGCTCGAGCTTCGTTTCTAGTCTCCTTCAGCACTTCGAACGTCGGCGGTTTTACATATATGACGTACGGCCTCAATTGCGGTGTTCTTAGCATCTTGAGGGCTTGATAGTGAGGGTTCAGAAGACAGACGTATCCGGCGTTTACGAACGAGCTGACGCTCTCAGAACTGGTGCCGTATAAATTTCCCTTGTACTCGCCATACTCAATAAACTTCCCAGCCTCAAGGTCCTCCTCCATTTTCTCCCGAGTCACGAAATGATACTCCTTGCCGTTTTCTTCGCCCGGTCGCGGTGGCCTAGATGTATCTGACAAAAGATTTGTTTTAAAAGAATATTAGATTGATAATATAATTGAATATTTTTTACTATTGTAATATATCTCTCTCTTTATATTTAAAATTATTTTAACGTTTGATGCATTTACCAAACTGTTTTATTCAATTCTTTTATCTCGCAAATTGCTCTTGTGTTTTATCAATCATTTATTTAATAAATCTTTCATTAATGGCATTCTTTAGATTCATTGAATATAATAATTCTTCCGTTTTTAATTCGTGACCACAATAATTGTGAATTTAATTTTTCTTTAAGTTAATCCCCCTCTTCTTGAGCAGTTCTAATGAGCTTCTTGATAAACTTACAGGGAACAGGAATCTTGTACTTTTCGGCGTCGGTTGCCATAAGCCGCCTTTTCAGCTCGTTCCTGCCGACTCCCGGTGGCCCGATAAGAACCACCGGGCGGTACAGACCCGGCCTGGGATAGAGTTTCGCGACCTCTTCGTAAGTCGGTACTTCTTCCCGATCGAAGTCGTCGTTCTCTGCAGCGTCATACATGATTTTTTTAGTTTTAGTTCCCTGCAAGTTGCACTTTGTAGGCGAGGCGTGCAAAGAGGTACTGGGACGGGGGCACAATGCGGGCAAAGGCACTGGAACAGAACACAAGCCTAACCGACGGTTAGGTCGTCAGGCCATCCATTCGTTAAAGAAGCGCAGCCAAGATCGACTTACCGAATTAACGGGGCAACCACCTCGGGCACAAATCTACCGCGCACACAAAACCGACTGATCCTAAAGTATGCTTGAGGTGGTCACTAATGAACGATTTGTTATGCAACATTGCTACTTTCACGCCAATATTAGCGCCAAGCTTTCCATTAACAACATCAGCCTGGAAACAGAGCATTCACGAAGCATATTGGCATTTTGCGTGTTAAGATTCTTTCAGTTCAACTAAATAAAAATGCGTTTTTCATAAATCTAAATTAATTCTGATAGAAATATATAAAGTGACCGAACGCAAAATTCTGTCAATATACTCCGAGCATCTACTTCGGCAACTTCAGTAACTGCGGATTTCGTGCAACATTGATCGATATATATCTGCCGCTATAACAATATATAAACACATTAATAATATGAGAAACACTCGATGATGTTAGATGACTCGATGAGACGAATGATTGCGAGACGAGATCAAGACAAGCGAGTTACTTAATCAAACCAACAAACCTATCGACATACTTATATTGTCTTCGTCTGACTTCTCCTTTTCCTTCCTCTCGAGGAGGATCCTACGTTCTTGAAGAGCTCTGCTGGGGATCAAGCCTGCTCTCATATTTCGATCTCCTTCCCTTCTGGCTTGCCACCTATATTTATAACCAGAGTCATTATAATTTGCCACAAATGCATTCAGATTATGTATAATTTAACAATTATGTATAATTGTTAACAACAAAAATTATTCTTACCAATAGGCGTCATCTTGACTGACAATATGCAGAACATCACCCTTGACGAAATCTAATCCGGCTTCTTTACAGGGAATATAAGGGTCGTCAGCCGCCACATATGAAAAGTGTGCCCTCACGCGAACCTAAACGATTATATATATTTAACACAATTTTATATTGTAAAAATATATCACTGTTATTTTTTCCGACTATCAGATTTTACCTTGCTCTCCCTTACTCCACTTTTGCTGTCCGCGGGCACTATTTTAAAAGTGATTGTCCCTTCTGAGTTTTGCTAAAAAAAAACCGAATTCACGTAAATTTTTTTCAATAGTTACAAATGTAATAGACAATCTGTTTATTTAAAAGATTCAAAAGAGCTATATTTTATCAAGTCAATAACGAAATGTATGTTTTTATGTAATAATATATATTATATTATTTTATAAAATAATAAATGTGAAAGTAATTGTTTATGAATACATTCTCAATCAACTTTACTTATGGCCTTCGGACTTAAAAATTTGGATTGAAGTATATAGTCCTTTAAACTACTTTTTTTGTACTCGGTCGTTATTTTATTGTAACGAGATAGGAAAATTAGCTTACCAAAATGTGTAGAACGAAACTGGGTGTCTTTCCCTCGACGCTGATGCCGTTGACTTCGCAGACCTCGTCGCCGACGTGGATGAGACCAGATCGGTCGGCCGCACCGCCGTGCATTATCCGCGCGATCACGATCTTGCCGGTCTCTTCGCAGGTTTTTATGGTCGCCCCCTAATATCAAGGTATAAAGTCTAGTATTGTCATTGCATTGTACATACATCTCGCGCACTAGGGAGCGTCTTTTTTTCTCTTCTTAAAAAAAATGGATAAAAATAAAGAGATCTCCTTATGTGTGGAAAGGCAGACGCGGAACGCAATATCAGCGGGTGCCCGACGATTTCCGTGCCACGATCGACCGATCGGAATCGTTGAAATCGTGCACACAAAAATAGACGAGCGTTGCGCGCCGATAACATGAATGTCCAAAAGGTATAGCAAATACATCTAAAACGTTTGGTTTTTTCTCAGTTATCAATTATCTGTGACGAGTCTTTTAAATCTCCTTTGGAATTTCACGTTGCTTAGAGCGTTCTTATCTCTGTTTCCCGAGATAAACAGAAATAGGCATTTTTTTAATGATCTGCAAAATAAATGTAACAAAGATCGAATTGCATCTCGAGAAACATATGTGCAAAATGCAGTTACCCGTAATATTATTTATGATTGCTCGAAGAGGAAATATAAAATTACAATAAATATAGTGTTGAACGTACTTTTGAAATAAAAGATAATTTTGTGCCTAAATTTGGGAACATCTAATTTGAGCGTATTTTTTTAAGCCAAATGTTTGCCAAAGGGTAACTCCATTTCATGTACTTAAAATACAGTCATGCGGGACAATAACAACAAATACAGTGGTACAACAGATTTTATTTACAAGGCAAAAACATGAAAGAACAACACAAACAAGACGTATGCAATGGACACAACGAGGCAACAGAGCAAAATCAACAAACTTGTGCGGGGAAGGAAATGGAGATTTATGAGAAACGCTTTATTTACAGCCGAATCTATCTCCTGTGATCGCAGCACGATAACGAGGTAGGAACTGACTAGAGATTTATGCAGAAGCAAGGATTGAAACCGGTTTAATTCAGAACGATCTTGATTAATTCAAGATTTCTGAACGCTCGCACTTTCCGCTGCCGTTTCCTCTGTACAGTAACGAAAGTTGCGCGCGACAAAATTCTACCGGTTCCGATCCTGACGCTAAAGTGAGCGGCGAAACGAAAAGAAACGATGGCCAAAGGTACAGGGCAGTTTCGTACGACGTAAAGTCAGGTGTTCATCACAGGTGCTCAGCACATGTTCTACGGCATTCAGGCGACTTACCACGATCGGTTCAACGCCGGCGTCGCCCTTCGAAGCAAGTTTGGCGATGAAAGAAACACGTGATTACTTGGTTACTCTTTTTCTTCGCACACGCGAGGCTCTACTCGTTACTTCCGGAGGATTTTCTCATAGTAATCCATCGTTAGAAAACTACGCGGATACGTGACTCGCCTGTCTACGCCGATACTGGGGAGACCGTTTTTCGCGTCTCATGCAAGGCGACGCGAATGTACAACCATGTGTGGGCGGAAAAAAAAACGAATCTTTAACGCTCTGGCAAAAAAAAGTAATCTACCTTCGACTGCTCCCCCTCTTTCCCTACGGCTTCGTTAAAAAACGTAAACCCGTACACTCGAACGCTACTACTCAATTGACAATTAAGCCTTCTCTCCCTCTTACGCTTATGCTCGCACTCTTTGGGTTAATCGAGTGAAAGACGCTCAGAAAGACACCGTTATTGCAAATGACCGACTCAACGGTCGATCTGACGTACCAGGGGCTCGTTCGACTTGACCAGCTGAACGATCTTCACCGTTTCCTCGTCCTCGTCCACCTCCAACGGGATGTCCGGCAGCCTTGGATAGTAATCCTTTTGCGCCACCGCATCGTGAGCGCAGAGGAGACCCTTCAATGAAGGAAGTTGTTAAAATACGCATTCTCAAAAAATATTAATTTCTTCAGAGGCGATTATTAAATTACAAACATAAAAAAAAATTGACATTTGAAAAGAATATTTGCCAGGAATCTACCTGAATGTGTGGCTTTTGCAGCAAGTGGAATAGCTCCTTGTAGTCGGCCGAGGCGTGCGTTTTGGTCGACAGCAGATCGAGCACCTCGACGTCGATGTCCATCGCGTTCGACAGCACGGGGAAGAACTTGTCGTCCTTAAAATTGTTGAGGATCTTGTTATGAACGTTCACCAGGGCGTTCAGCTCCTTGGACTGCAGCAGCTCGCTGAGAAATCCGAATTCCTCCTCGGTGCAGCTGGGAATTTCCGACTTGTTCTCCTGCAGCGAGTTCAGCAACTTGGACAACGCTGGAATAAGGGAGCGAGTGAAACCAACAAACGCAACGAAAAAATAAAGCTGGCAAATAAAGCACAATCTCCGAGTAAGATTATCGAGTAAAAACTCTTGTCTTTATCTCTCCGTTTAAATCTTTCATTTTTTTTTTTTTATGTTTCGCTATATACGCTTCAGCGTAAAATATATAAAACGTTCATTATTCGAGTCGAATGTGTGTGGTGCTAGTTACGTTCTCCACGTTTAAACGCGGAAATGCTAAAATTGGAAACGGTGTAATGAACTCGATTCCTCTGCCACATGTCTATAATTATTTTAATTCAAAGACAAGGATTTCTCGTGGCATTTATCGCGCCGATCGATACCGGATCGCTATCGGATTCATTTTTAAACGGAGGATCACTCGTCAGAGACCTAAGTTCCGTTCAACAAATTGGAGCACGCGAAAATGTGCGGTCGCGATTGAAATACCTCGCTATTACTCGCGGTCGCGTTTATTTACTCTCTCTCTCTCTCTCTCGGGTTTACCCTCGCTCTATATTTATAACGTACAACGCTCGCGGCCGACACACGTTTTATCAATATGTCTTTGAAGAGTTATTCAGTCACGTATCGGATTATGCTCCGCACAACTCGCTCCAATTAACTCTCGTCTCTTGCGCGGAAACAAAAACGGGAGGACCTTATCGACGCGTCGTCGCCGCACAATAGTCAACTTCGTCGAAATCACCTGCGCCGCTCTCCCGCACCACCGTCCCTTAATATACTCTTTATCTCTCGACGCGCTGCACGTGAAAACATCCTCGACGATCCAAGGTGGTTTTCGGCAGCTATATCTCCTCCCTGTCTCGTCACCGTCGACTTACCGGGGTCCCAGTTAACGTTTTCCATGACGACCGCCGCTGGTCATAATTCGCACACGGCACCCCGGTCAGGCGTGTCCCCGCGCACCCGAGGCGAGGACGACGCGGGCGTCGCGATGCTCGGCGTCCGTTTGAGCGACGGTTATCAGAGACGGCGACAGCGCCGGGATCGGGATCGGGATCCGGGTCGGCGTATTTCTGTCGGGGTCGCGCGCTGCGCCGTCGCCGCCGCGTCGGCGGCCCTTAATCTTCCGTCGACGATGCTGTCCCGCCGCCGCTGCTGCTGCTGCCGCTTCCTCGCGTCGACGTGTCGCGTTCGCGTCGTCCGGAGTGTCGTTATCATAGCGAGAATAATCCGTTACGTAAGCAGCCTGTCACTCGACACGGGGTAGGATGACCGCCACCGGATTGGCCTGCCGTCCCTGCCCCGTGCGATTCCACGACATGGCACGATCTCCTCTGCCCTCACGCTCTTCTCCTCACTTTCTCCCCTCTCCCTCCACCCTCTTGCTCTTTCTCCCTTTTTTGCGTTCTCCGATCCGAGAAATCCGACGCGCTCGCCGAAGACGCGCTTGACGGAGGAGCTCTTCCCCCCCTCCCCCCCTCCCTCGCGTGAATGATCCTACTCGGCACTAATGCACCCCGATGAGGCTCGCGCGTTCCTCGTGTTTTCCCGACGTCCCGGCATCGTGGCCATGTTGAAAGGCGCCGCTGAACCGGCCGAACAATGCGCTCCGCGCACCCTTCGCCGGCCGCTGTTCCGTTTCTGACTCGACTCGGCCCGACCGAGAGCGGACAGCCTCGTCGGTTCTGTCTCGCTCTTTCTGCGTCTCGCGCGCCGGGCTTGCGGAAAGAGACGGACGATTCTCGTCGAAACTCGACCCTATCTTCGCGTTCGCGCAGGGACGCGTAGATCGAGAGCCACATGGTCATCTCCAAACTTTGGACGCCGAATTGATTTTCGAACGCTCTCAGTTCGAATAAAATTTGTAATAAACGAACACACGTTGGCACTGGCTACGTTCTATCGATATAGCGGCTGGGATAATTTTTGCAATATGCGCGATTTATAAGAAATAAGTCCCCAAAAATATTCACTGAACGAATATAATTCATTCAAAACCATGCACGTACGTAATTGATTGACATAATAATTAGAACAGATCAACACGCCATATATGTTGTACACAATAAAATACCAATAAAATAAATTTTACTACGTATACTACTACGTAAAATAAAAAATACAGAAATTTTTTAAAATACGGATGCAGATAAGTTAAAATCAAGTGAACTTTTTATGTGTAGATCGCTTATGTAAAACGTTAGATGTATACGTAATAATAATTTCGTTTACTGTAATACAAAAGTATCAATTGAACGAATAATGTATAATTGTCATAATTGACAACATAAATGCATATAAATTATTGACCACTGTGACAGTTAGAGCAGAACGTGCCGTATATATACGCAAAGTATAAAATACAAAAATTAAAAAAATACGGTTGCAGGGTAGTAACAGCTTATTTTAATATAAGCTGGTTTTTTTTTTAAACACATTACGTTCGTGTAAAGCGTAAATCGTAATAATATTTAGGTTAATAATTTTGTTTAAAAACTTTAACACACAAAAATATTATTTGAACGAATGCATTTAAAACGCGTGATCGATTAGAATAATGATTACGAGAATATACACATCATATATATAATATATATATATATATATATATATATATAAATTGAGGAAACGTAGATGCAGGATAAGTTAGAATTCGCCGATTCAATGTACTTGGATTTGTGA
Source organism: Temnothorax americanus (assembly GCF_048541705.1). Classification (NCBI taxonomy): domain Eukaryota; kingdom Metazoa; phylum Arthropoda; class Insecta; order Hymenoptera; family Formicidae; genus Temnothorax; species Temnothorax americanus. Next base: position 3,231,499 of record NW_027509253.1, read on the forward strand.
TCTCGTTTAAGATTTTTAACGTAAAAAAATATGAATTGAACGAATAATCTTAAAACTGCATGATCAATCAATTACAAATTAAAGCGAAACGTACTATATACACAAAATTCGGAGCAAAGAATAAAAAAATTCGGAGAAATACAGATACAGAGTCGGTCGAATTCTTTAAGCGCGGGGTGTTCCTATAAAGCGTGAAATATATTTGGATTAAGAATTTCGTTTATGAGCTGAAATACAAAAATATTTATTAAACGAAACTGTCAATCGAACCGATCAAGCGCAATTCTGGCAATGTGGACGAGCCGTCGTATCAGGTATGTGGCGCCATCTATTAACGACGCTATTAACGACTCGCCAAATCGAATGTAACGCAAGCGTCAACCGATAATAAACAAAACATTACATTATATATTAATTAAATTAATTAACGCCACAATGAAATAAAGCTATCTGATTACGTCTGATCGCGTCAGCTCCATTGTGCTAGCAAAGGTCGGTATTCCATCGAGATACGATCTTTCTATTTCCCGTTTGGATAGAGATGTCTCCCGCCCGTGCGACGAATCTTATTGTCTAATCTAATTTTTTTCCATTTTATGAATGAAAATGTAAAAACGTCCGCGCGCGATTCTGCCCGACGGACGAGCGAAACCTCCAGGAGTCGAAAATTTCGCGCGCGTTCTCGCCGATGCTGAAAATCCGCGCGTAAGACTCGCTTGGGTTTGCATTCGTCTGCGAAAGAGAGGCGAGACAGAGAGAGAGAGAGAGAGAGAAAGAGAGGGAGAGAGCGACTCCGCGGTCCACAGTCTCCTCTCTCCGTTCTTCGAATCTCCCTTGCGGCATCGCGACGACGACGGCGGCGCCGCGCGGCGCGGCGCGCCGCGCCGCGTCGCGGCGCCACCGTCGCCGTGTGTACACGCAGTTGTCTGTACGCGAAACGTCTCGCCGCACGCCTCCCGCGGGAGACCGTGACTTCCCGTTTTGATTTCCCCGGGAGTTCCCGCGCGGCGAATCGCGCGGCGCCGCTTCCCACGACTCGCCGTTCCGTGCCGGTCCCCCCGAGTTTCGGTAAGCCCGCCGGTTTCACTCTACTTTCCGCCCCGCGAAACCCGCCGTCGCGCGTTTGACATGGCGTGCGCTCGACGTACACACGCGCGAGCGCGCGCGCGCGCGCGCGCTCACGCCGTCTGATTTTTGCGAATGTTTCTCTCTCGCGTACGCGCGCGCGCGCGCCCGCGCGGACGCTCGTCGACGTCCGTCGCGTCGTCTCCGGATCGACGACGGGCGCGCGCGACGGCCGATCCGGACGACGGACGCCGACCGCGCAAAAAATCTCGCGGCGATCCGCCGACGCGGCACGTCGGTGCGACCGGGCGATCCACAAGTGGTTGCGCCGCGATGCGCGCGCGTGCGCGCGAGAGTACGGGTGCGTGCGTGAATGAGAGAGCGAAGGAATGCGTGTGCGTTTGCGGTGGCGACGATGACGCCGACGACGACGACGACGACGAAGAAACGTCACGCGTCACGCCGCGACGCAGGCCGCGCCGCGACGCGACATTCTCGAGAGGATCGGTCGCCAAGTTCGGAGCGCAGGGCCGCATCTAGAATTTTCTGCGAGCCGGAAATTGCCGTAACATCGGAGGAGCGCCTTTGTGCGAGGGGAAACCCGGCGCCGGTTCTGTTTGTTTTGATCGCGTAAACGCGTCTCGGCGATCGCTGTTTCGCCCTCGCGAACGTTCTCGCGCGAATAAAGAGTGCTGTTTCTCGTTCGTCCGAATAACCCTGGGCGGCGAAGAAACGATCGACCAGTGTAATCGTTCTTATCCAATTAATCTTAATGTCATCCTTAAATTGTTAGTAACTGTGTTTGAAAATCATTAAGATTTGTCAGACCGAACAGAGCGAGTAAATATGCGTAGCTATATATGCGGGTCACGAAGGAATATGATAATATATCACGCTAAAAGAATAATTTATTTTTTTAACGTGAGATATTACCGTAGTCCTTCGCGATTTGTATAGCTTAATTTTTATGCAAAAAAAAAGGAGAGAAAGGCGTTTCTTTTACGCGTCTTTAACTTAAATTTCGGATTACCGACACGAGCACGAAATGCAAATTTCAGTTTCTTTCAAACAGTTTTCATCGATATGAAGAATGTCGCTATTTCTTCATTTTTTAACGTATTGAAATCAGTCTATTTCCGAAACTTTCTAACTTTCTTTCCCGGTGAAAAAAATCTCATATTTCATATTTATGAAAAATTCTGAAAAGATATGTCCCATTTCTCTCAGATACTTTCAGAAATAATATTGGATGAGGATTTTCGGAGTAGTTCGGTATTTGTGTGTAAAAATTTCTGACAAATTGTGCGGATTTTCTCATGTTCATTCAGATTTAGAAAATCTGAAACCATTCATTATCATTTTGTCTTTCGCGTAAAAAAATCTGAAAAATTCTCCGAGTCTTAAAATTTTCGTAGAAATTTTGATTGATAATGTGAAAAATCCCGGCACATTTTTCCACCAGGGTTTTTCCTAAGCTTCACGGTTTTTTAAATAGAAAACCAAAAAAAACTTAAAGTCAAAGGCTACGAAAATACCACCTTCTTTTACGGCGAATTTTCCCTTTCACTTTTCACGACAATAATGTAATATGTGACATTTGCAAATAAATCGTATGCATCTCGACGATCGACAAGGCGTTATTGATTACTCGCTCGAACATCCTCCGAACTTTCCCGCATTTTTATTTACAACATTCTTTTTCCATTGTTACAGACGCCTCCTCGCACATTTTCGCACCTCCCACTTCTTTTTTCGCTCATCGTTTTGGTAAGCCCGATTATATTTTATTTATCTTCTCCAATATTTTTTTTTTTTTCAACATATTTATTAATTACACATCTCGCACCTATTTTCCAGTTTTATCCGTAATCGCCTGTTTTGTACGTTTGAACGTGACATTTTCTCGTTTTTTTTTATTTATTTATAATGTATCGGCGAGAAAAGATAGCGAATCGATTGCAACAGTTTGATCGTCCGCGTTATCGCGCAACGCCGGGAATCAGAAATGCAGCTCGTGCTGCAGCTGAAAGATGTCGCCATCGGTTTCACGTCTCTGCTGACACGTGCGTCAGTCACTCGGCTTCCGTGTTTCGAATCAAGAGCATTTGTTGGAAAGTCGGAATGCCCTATAATTAATTCAATTTGGAGACAATACGATTATTAATAATTCCGACACTGATTTCCAACATTTATTATTTACGCGTCGTTAAATTGAGTATAACAATATCGTAGCCAGAGTCGCGGGACGAATCGATAAGAATAATTGCGGAAATTTTCACAGGATTATATAAGTAGAATAAATTTTAAGAAAAACTCGATATTATAGATTGACCCAAGTTTTTTTCCGCGTGACGAGCGATAACATTAAATTTGCAGAGCGCGTTACGGCGCGGGCGACCACCGTACCGTGTCGGACGATATCGAAAGAGAGATGACACTTTCAAACGTACGGCAAATCAAATTTATACGCCAAACACGATTCATTGTTAAAAATGCGCCGTCCGTTTCTGGCGTTGCTATAGAAAATATCGCGATATTAAAATCCAAACAAAAATATCGACGTTCGTTCCGACCGTATACGGAACGGAGGTTCATTCGTACGTCGCGAATAAAGGGTGCATTCTGCCCCGGCCCTTCTGCCGGCGGACGAGGAAGGACGCGGCGAACGAAAAATAAAAAACTCCGCGACGCACACACAGTCGTGTGAAAAATTAAATCGCGTTTACACGGTGTCGCCGTTATTTCATCGCGCGGATGAGCACGCGGCGGCGAGTATCGAGATCTGGGCAAACATTTTTGGCGCCCTTTCAGACGAATTAGCGGAAACGGCCCCCGCGACTTTTTCCGCGTCCGTCGTCGGAAATATTTCACGCTGAAAATTTTTCCAGCGCGGAAGACAGTCCAAACCCGCGACCATCGAACATTTCGCTCGCGAGATACAACGCGGCGAGAAGGGTTGGAAGGGGAGGGGGTGACAGAGCGCGTTGGGCACGTGTCAGGCGAGTGTTTTACTAGCCTTAATTTCGTGTGCTTTCGTAGCCAATATGTCGGGGCAGTAAATTCCAAACTTTCCGCCTGGCTTCGCGTTTCGGCATCGCGCGTTTTTGCGATCGCGGTTTTAACGACCCCCCCTACCCTATATCGCCCACCCGCGACTCACCCACTCTCCTCTCCGCCCTTTCGACCAACGGAGGTCCGAGGAAAAGCTGCCGGATATTAATTTTGTAAATAACGAACTTCCGGCGTCGACGAGAAACTTTACGCAGCACCCCTTCCGTCGTTTCGTCCCTCTCGCGCGCCCCCGTTTTCTCTTGCAGGCGTGGAGGAGGGCTCGTCGTGTCGTTATAACTACGAGAGAGCGTATCTCACGGGCGGGCCACGGAAATTTTTCCTCGGCGAGACCTAGGCGAGAGGCGGCACTTGCGAAACAATTACGAATCGTCGCTATTTCCTTCCGCCATTGTACGGCCGGGGCCCGTGAAAGGAGGGCCGAACTTTGAAATTCATTGCGCGCCATTGTACGCGGCCGCTATTATTTCGCGGCGACGGGGGAGAAGAAGGGGGCAGGCGCGTACGACGCACTAAAAATGAATAAGACAGAGCGATTAAATATTCGCCGAGCGCCCCGGTACAAAAATTCACGTTGGTCCCGGCGCGCACACATGCACACGCAGCATGTGGAGAAAGGGGAGAAAGAACGCGGTAAGGGGGGCGACAGAGAAAAGAGAGAGAGAGAGAGAGAGAGAGAGAGCCGTGAATCGATTGAACCAACATAAACGCGGTGGAGGACTAATAAAAAAAAAACAGTAATTTACTTACTAAAACATAAAGCCACGTCCGTGGCCGGCGAAGGAAGGCAAACACATTAAACATTTAGAGGGCATAATAACCCGGGCCGCGGCATACGTAATACGGCTGGCGCCCTTTTCACCGATAGCCATGAATAATGTACACACGCCAAGGTATGACGTAGGCTCGCGCGCTAGACTTGTGTGTATTTCACGGCGAGGTAGATCGACCGACCGGGCTATTTCCAATAACCGGCACCGCGCCGCGCCGCGCCGCGCCGGCAACGCTATCGCGCTATCGGCCGCGCGAGCGTCGGCGAGCGTATATAAGACCGGCGCGAGAAGGCATAGGGGGGGCTCAGACACACCGAGCCAGCCCCCTTTGTGTCCGCTTCCGTCGATTGTCGTCGATGCTCGTCACCGCTCCGCGCCACTTTGCCCTATACCTGTCTGTTTTACGCGAGTTAGCACTTGAAATAGAGTTATCGTCGGAGAGACCGTTCAACAGGGTCGTGGGGAACAAAATGTGTCTCGGGCTAAAAACTCGACTGACTTACTTTCCGCTCGTTGGAATTCACCCCCGTTTATTCTGCCGTTCACTAAGAGGCAGCCGAAAGAATAGCGTGCGATGCACCGCACTGCGACAGGGGTAAATTTGCACCAAAGTAATGAAAGGATTTCAGAGATCCAGTGTCTTCGATGAAAATAAATAAAAATTTGCGATCTAGTGAACTATTTCTTTGCACATTAAATATCTAAAAATAACAATCTTTTTTTGCATAATATATATATCTTTTTTTTTTTTTAATATAATATAAGATATAAGATAACATAATATATAATAATGCGTTTTTCTCATAGGATCTTCATACATACTTCTACATATGAATTTTCTGAACAATTTAATTATTTTACGAAAATAAGCTCTACGTTTTCCTGTGCCGCAGGGCAAGCATAATATTATTAAGTATTATTACGTTATGAAACTTACAGGAAAAAGTATAAAAGAGTAATTTTTGTACCATTCCAGATTGATTTACGAGTTTTAGTAAGTGAAACGCACAACGTGCCCGATGCGAAATCATCTCGTCGAGATTCCCGTCTGAATTCGCGCGGTAGCAAATGCGTAGTTTGAAATAATCGGTTGATGAACGATTGACCGAGCTCGCGAGATCCATACCGGCGATTAGGTCGACGATTAGCGGCGTACGAGTTTGTCGCGAATTACCAGCGCGCGCGGATCACCCGGAGGGGTCATGGCGATTTGTACATCGTATCGGGCGCGACGTGCGGGCAACAATGGCAAAGTAATGAAGTTCGCATTCCAGGCTATCTGGAGCGTAGAATGACAAAACAATAAATCGCTTATCGCCGCCGTGGCCGGTGGTGGCTCGCGTGCCGTCTCTACCTCGGTCGTTCCTCGCCGCGACGTAAAGCGACTCGCCGCGTAATTCACATAGACGCAACACGCCGCGATAAGAGTTTCGCCGTCGTTCAAAGCCTCGCGAGCGTAAATCCCCTCTGGGACGTGCGATCTGCGCGAAAATTAAATTTCACGCAGCCTCGGCGGTGTTTTACGATCGACGATACTGGAAATTCTAGAAAAGAAATCTTAACGAAAATCAATGAGGTTTTCAATGAATTTGTATTAAATAGTGCTATTTCATGATACGATACGATACGATTTGTATTAGATAGTATTATTTTACGAGCGTGTTAAGTAATTTAACATCTAGGTGTCCAAGTATATAAATTTAATTGTTTAAAAAAAAAATCACTTTGCTATTATCCACATCGGGTTGAAACGAAGGCAACTTATTTTTTTTAGCGACGTGATGGTTATAGTGAGCATTATGAGCTCGATAGGGTTAAAGCAGACCGCATCTCGGCTAAATTGCGTGTAGAAAGAAGAAGGGGATTGCCGACATGTCGGTCTTATTTCGCGTTATTCATCGGCGTGTAATCGCATTATTCATAAGTCGCTCATCTCATCTGGCGATTTTTTGCGTAATCATATTTTTAGCTTTACAATTGTCATTCTACCTATATACACGATAGCTAGAAAATGGTGTCTATATTTTTGTCTGAGGAACGATCTCTTATATAAAAAAATGTAAAGTCATGTTTATTGAAAGAAGAGCCAATGGCAGATCTCGAAATTACAACAGTCGATTCACGAGCTATTTAATTAGGCGCGATGATTTTCTTATTCGCGTAAAAGCATGGAGGAATCACGACGTGTCATGCTGAAATATATAATACAATAGTCATAACTGTCAAGTAATATTGATGAAAGCAAAGTTCCTAAAATTATAGCCGATCGACAGACTTAAGGGCTAATCTAATTAGGGCCGATGATTTTCCCATTTCTATGTAGAATCGCGGAGGAATTGTAATAAGTATGTCACGCTGAAATATGTACAATAATCATATCTATCCAAAAAACCCAAACAAAAATGGAGTTTTCAAAGTTGTAGTCGACTGACGAACGATTTAATTAAGAGCGATGATTTTCTCATTCGTGCGAGCGTGTGATAATCGATATGCGATGCTAAAATATACATAATAGTTATATGTATATACAGAGTGTCTACGAATGCCTCGGTCAATTAAGAATCGATCTTTCGGCTTTCCTCAGAGAAATGAAACTAACGCGGAGAAGTTCGAGACATCCTTGAGAGATATCAGAGAATTCTAATCATATATAAAATTTACAAAACCATCGTCGGCTGACTGATGACTTAATTATAGCGGCGATGAGTCATTGCTTCTGCCGGTGAAAAGCACGATTGAATTTCCCAGATTTGCGGAGAGCTTTGAAAAAAGTTTCAAGATTAATTTCCGCGCAATTAAGTAAGAATATTTATTTCCGCGGACAGTGCGCGGCTCGCGTCATTCGCGTGAAGACAAACGCAGGGGAAAAATAGCTCGCGATGTTTCCGCCGACGGACAATACGAGCGGAATTCTTCGGACGTTCAACAAATGCGGCGGGGGCCGGCGCGTATTATTCAAAATCATTGTGAGTACCGACGCTGTTGATAAAATATACCGCGGCACGGCTCGTGGAAACAGGCCGCGATAAGGAAAACTAAGGAAACGAATGGTGGCTCGCGCGAGGCCGATAAGAACCGCGTGATTTAATCCGGAACGAGTTTACCGTTCATGAAATGAAATGAAAAAAGGTAAAGGGGGAGAAAAGAAAAGAAACGCGGCCGCACACGTAAATGAATTGCAAACGGCAGCGAATGCTCGTTTGCAGAACGCCTGCTGTAATTATGTGAATCGAAGCAGCGTTTTGTGTTTGCAAAGTCCATTTGCGATTTTCGAAATTACCCGCTCGTGAAACGTCGTGCGCGCGTATCGGGACTTCCGTTTCGGGATCGCGTTAGAATATTGAAATCGAAAAAAAAAAAAATACATATATGTATATATTAAAGAAAAAATCGACTGCGTGACCGTTGAACAAATTGCCATTAAATTGACATGAATCTGGTACGTGCGTAGCGACTACAACTATAAAATTGACGGGGCAATCTCGCAAATTTCTCTCGAATACCAATAGTTTACACTGTCATTATTCGCCGCTAATTGTATTTTCCGGATAATCCGGATTTGCACTGATTGACGTTAGAGTTGGAGTATAAATTTACCGAAAAAGCCAGGGAATATCATTGCCGATCGCATTGCTCGCGCGATCATTTTGACACGCTCTCCTATATACTACAGTTTGCCCCGTGGTGTCGTCGCCGAAAACGTCGCGCCCTGGGCGTCGCATTCGTTTGGTTGACGAAGAGGCACCCGGCAGCCCGACGAACCTGATGGATTCACTCCCGAAAAGCGGGGCAGAACGAGAGCGAGAGCGCGGCGGTGAGCCCGATAAATCGCCGTCCTCGTCCTAGGAGGGAGCCGCGAGGGGAGGATTAGGGGGAGCAGGCGGATATCGTCATAAAGGCCAGCTCAAAAGTCAATCAAGCGGGCCGAATTACGTCGAAAAGCACGGCGGGGCGCGAGAGAGCGTGGGCGCTCCGCGCGCTCGCGCGAGCGCACCGATATACAACAAAATGAAAGCTATCAGAGGTGACAATCCGCGGACGACAAATCAGCGTGTATATTTAATGCCCGTGGTGCCATCCCCGCCCCCGAAAAAGCCCCCCCCCTTCCCCGACACCCGACGTGGAACAGTTTTCTCTCCCTTTCCCTCCATCCTTCTACATCGGCATGCTTGTCGGCATGCCTCTCTTCTATCTATCTGTCTATCTGTTCGTCTCCCTCTCGATTTCTCCCGTCGCTCTCTTCCCCTCTCTCTATCTTTCCCTCTCATCCTCCCCGCTTATCGCGCTTCGTCTCTCTTCCTCTCGTCGACCCTCCATCCTCTCCTGCCACCCCAACGCTCTCGCTCCCGCGTCATCACGTTGTTGCTCTCGGATATGTCACTATGCTACCGACATAACCAACCCCGCGCTCTTCTCTCTCCTTGCTCTCCTCTTCTCGCCCACTCACTCGTTGGGCCACCCTCCTCGCCGCACCTCCCCGCCGCACGTTATTTGCAACGTGTCGTACGCTCGCGCGCATCCCCGCGATCTAGCGCAATCAGTGCTATTATATTAATATTTATGCCAATCCCTCTCCGCTTTCGGTCGCCTCGTCACATTCTCTCGCGTTTTCTCTCGCTCCTGGCCATCAATGTGATGCCTCGCGGCGGAAAAGCCAATCGAAAACAAATCCACTGAACACCCATTCCCCTAAACTGCTCGACATTTCCGCTTGTTGATCCTCATAGATCGAAAGATGTATTGACGGGGATCTGAGGATAAATCGGGAACGATGACGGCATGTTTTCTTTATGGTCGATTATTATTTGCCGATCTGTCTCATTTTCACTAGAACATATTGCAACCTGCAATCTAGTAGCTCTGGAGAATGTTAAACCACATAGTAGGGTAAACTCGGGTAACATGGCGCATACATGAAAGATGGCCAACCTATGTTCTTTCAATCTAGCTCACCATGAAACATCGAATGAACATGGGTTGGTCATCTTTCCTGTATGGCCAATGGCCATCTTACCCGAGTTTACCTTATTGATGATTTTTTAAAATTTATGGAAAAAGACTTTTATTCTTGATGAAGAAACTGTGTAATACTGGTGGTTTATAAATGTTAATTACACGTTTCTCTATAAATTTTAGTGGCAATATTTTCAGACACATATACGAGTGGAGAAATGAGAGCGCGCGATATTATGATATTATATCACTCTATAGATATGCAATATTATTGCAATTATAATCCTGCAATGCCGGTGTAATGTTGCCATATGAATGTACGTCACGGCATAAGATCATATAATATCATAGTGGCATGCAGGCAATAACAATTATCCGAGAATACTAATTAAAATTATTGAAATTTATTGAAATTACCGTGTTGCCGCGCGACATAAGAAACGTTCATGCGGCACAAAGCACTCGTATTAGCTTGCGACATTACTTAAAATTACCAGGTTGCGCTCTTGATAGATAGCAGCAATTATACGGGTTGTCCCAGGTTCGCCGTCTGCCCCTTTAATAATAGATTTGTCGAACTCGCAGTCAATGCTCTTGCTGCGAATTAAAAACTTAAGAGGACAATAAATTTCATTATTATTTTATACATTTGTGAATATGTTATATTTTATTGATAATTCAATCTTGTAAGTAAGTATACAATAAGAGAGAAACAAGCAATAAATACATTATTTTAATAAATATTTAGATTGAAGTTTAAATTACAGATTTATTTAAAATTCAAGACTAAAATGATAGACACGCATATTTGACTGTTTGTGCTAACACTAATCCGCGCCCAATTTTCGATAAAAAGAGAGAGATGGTACATTTGGAACACCCTGTACACGCACGAGGTATACGTCTAAATGCGTTAGCAATATTCAACGCTGAAAACAAAATAGCAAAGTAACTTGCCGGCGATTAAATCGTGAAAGGTAGGAGTTTCACGATGACGACGTTTCGCGAGCAAGTATAATCTCGCGGGAAAATCAGACTGGCGATTTGAGCGTGAGATCAAAGATCGGACGGATTGCCTTTCGAGGGAGATGACTTTTGCTTCGGACAATTAGAAAAAGTGCCAGGGAACTAGTTATATTTTATCCCTTGACAATATTTTATATAATATATTCATTAGCCTTGCTCGGAAACGACCCATTTACGCCGTATGTAAATGTATGCGCGATAGATTCGATTGTATGTAAATAGTAATAGGAACTCTGGTCCTTTGCATAACACTGGGCGTTAACACACTTCTAGCTTTCCATGCGCGAAGACGATTATTATTTGATTTACATAAAAAGCGAGGACGCGTTTTTCATTGGCGTAGAGAGATTGCCGAGAAGCGATGAGAGAGGCGCTTTCCAGGCTGTAACGCTGTAATGTTACAACACTATGACTATACAGAAACGACCGGAAGCATCTACATGATATTCATAGAGTTTTGTGATTGTTGACTCTAAGATTATAGAATAATGATTTCAGTAAACTACATTATTGCTGTTACTAACAACACAGAATATTTTTGTTATTATTTATTATTTAGTCAATGTCTGATAATGAGATTAACACAGAAATATTAATATAGAAATTGGTTAATTTAAATTTTATTAAAGTAAGCTTCAAATCTGTTGGAGAAGTATTGTGCTCTATCATTTATTTTGCGTTCCTTTAATTTAATCGTGTTATGGCCTTAAATTTGACAAAAAAATCTATTTGACGTTTGTAAGTATGCTCTTGCGAGTTTAAAGTTATACAATTCTAAAGAATTGTAGAAAAAATTTTTGTTAGATAGAAAATAGTTTTTTTTTTTTAGTTAGTATTAGCATAAATATGAATATAAATATTTACACAAAAACGAGATTAAGTGTTGACAAGATCATGATTGAACGTAACGTTTAAAAAACATTTAAATAAAATAAGCAAGAATAAAAAAAATAAATAGTATATATACATTATATAAAGAAAGAGAGAGAGAGAGAGAGAGAGAGAGAGAGAGAGAGAGAGAGAGAGAGAGAGAGAGAGAGAGAGAGAGAGAGAACAGAGGACTGTGCTTTACACGCACAATTCTCACAAAATTATTCTTCAAAAATTTCTTTTACTTTATTCTATATTTCGAAAGAGATGAAAATAGTTTATCACGGATAAATAGTGCTTTCGTATAAAGGCATTAGGTACATATATAGTTTCCTTCACGGCAGTCCGCTTTATCGAAAATGAACGCGCGCAACTCGAGAACAAAGAGCCCTCGGATTATTAAGGCAATATCATATCCAATCCTCACGGCTTCATTGATCCGTCGAGAAGGTTCACGACGTCGGTTTACGAGCGATTACGCATTTCTCGAGCTTGTCGAGCCTCGGTCGAGCCGACCAGCCGCGAAACCGCGACAACTTTCTCTCTCTCTCTCTCTCACCGCGGAATCAAATTCATCCGAGATACTCAGAAGCGGATCCCCGCGTCCGCGACCCTACGGGCGATGAAGGGCTTGCGCCGCGAGTGCCAAAGTTCCCCCCGGAAAATTTGCAACTCGCCCGACAGATGCACCACCACTCGAGTGCCCCGCGGGCGGGTTTTTCTAAATTTCCTATTGGTCAACTAGATCGGGGATAGATATTGTAATCGCCTCTCTTAACTGAGTAATCGCCCTTTATCTCTGGGGCCTGCCGACCACCCCCGGCGCCGCCACCTATTGTGCCTCACCCTCGACGTTAGTGCCAGCGCCGCTCGATGTAAGCCAGGAACACCCTTCGGCACTTTCGGGCCAACTAATATTTATTGCCGTGTTACGGATACGGTTTGTTTTAGCGATTGCAGATTCGCGCTCTGTCGCCTATGCCTCATTTTTCATCCCCTTTCAAGCAAAATAAAGAATAAAATAAAAAAAGACTTTTGAAGAACAACTTTGCGACAGTTGTGCATGTGAAGCAGCCTCTTTTTCTTTTTCTTTCTCTTTTTCTCTCTCTGCACACTATATGTGCTTATTTTTTTATTCTCGCTTATATATTAATGTTTTTTAAACGCTAAAGTGAATTATGATCTTCGCAACATTTACTTATATTAATCTCGCGTTTGTTTAAATATTTATATTAATACTGACGATAAAATAGATGCTAATAAGAAAAAAAACTGGTAACGTATTATATTTTATCGAACTTTGCCAATAACATATTAATATTATTTTGTCTAATATTGTACGAATATATTGCTGTTGGAACAGTATTTATCGCGTGAAATGCGATTTGTCGATCCGTGATTTGGACGAAGCGTAACTTGGCTGTCGAAAGTATAATTTTCGAGACACTTGTTCTCCAATTTGTCCGGGGCTCGTTGACGTTTTGAATGCCGATTTCGAGCCCTCTCCCGAGCGCCGACCCCCAGCTGAGCAAAAATCAGTGTGCCTACTGCGAATTGCAGGTTAGATTACGACGGGCGGCGACGGGGCAAGCCGTCGATCGAAATCGCATTTCCGGAGGTACGAATTGGCTGCCCGGGGTGCCTGGCTCCGCTCCGCGCGCTCTCGGACCTGCCGAAATTCGATTGGGCACGTTGTTAGAAGGATAACCGTGAATTTCGTGGCACGCGCGCACGACATACGCGCTCCGAACGACTCGTGCGACTCGGCGCAATAGAATCTAGAAAGCGGAGCAGTTGCCCCCTGATATTGGCCAAATTTCCCGGAATATATGCTTGCTATAACGCTATTGTGTATTCGTGACGCGTTAATTGCGGTATATTCAGAATAACACAATTGTACATTTATGATAAATCCGAGCTGTTCCAACAATTTCACCT